>NC_037671.1:146769508-147398618 GCF_003255815.1 Theropithecus gelada | reverse complement strand
TTTTTTTTTTTTTTTTTTTTTTTTTTTTTTTTGAGATGGAGTCTCCTCTGTCGCCCAGGCTGGAGTACAGTGGCATGATCTCGGCTCACTGCAAGCTCTGCCTCCCAGGGTTCATGCCATTCTCCTGCCTCAGCCTCCCAAGTATCTGGGACTACAGGTGCCCACCACCACGCCTGGCTAATTTTTTGTATTTTTAGTAGAGATGGGGTTTCACCATGTTAGCCAGGATGGTCTTGATCTCCTGACCTCGTGATCCGCCCTCCTCGGCCTCCCAAAGTGCTGGGATTACAGGTGTGAGCCACCTTGCCCGGCCAGATTTTTTCTTTGATATATTCCTTGAAGATCTTTTTTGTTTACTGATCTCTGTTGATTACTCTGTACATTGAGTAATGATTACCAGGTAGGTAGCTATAAAAGGAAGTTACTAATCTGGGATCAGTTGAAGATTACAGAAACCACCGTAGCTATTTTTAACAGAAACAGGACAACATATAGGGAATTAGATGCTTACAAAACACTTGGAAGAGTTGAAATAGCAAGTTTTAGGCTGAGCTAAGCTTTCAGGAATACTCCCAGAACACCACCACATAAGCTGACCTGCTAAGGCAACAGGTATCTCTATATAATTGGGAAGCTGGAAATCAGGAACCTGCTTTGCCACCTGCTGGCTCCCAAATATCCTGCTAGTTGTTTCCTAGAAATGAGAGCTTTGCTCAGAAATACTGATTCTGAAACCACACCATATGGGCTGCATCTCAACAGCAAATGTATGACTTGTGTGCATTCTCTCTCACCACTTACTTACATTTTGAAATCTAGTCTTACACAAGAATACTGCGTAAGTATATGCAATAGGCAAAACCTAAATCAAGTATAAGTATAGGGAAGTTTGGAAATACTGTTTTACACTCTGCTGCTTCTGCAGAGCATAAATCAGATAAGTCAATCTACCACACCCCATCCATCACACAGATAAATGAACATTTTTTAAATGTTTTGGTTAAAAGGAGAGAATAAAGACAGAGATTGTATAGGTTTGAAAATATTCTGGCCGGGCGCGGTGGCTCACGCCTGTAATCCCAGCACTTTGGGAGGCCGAGGCGGGCGGATCCCGAGGTCAGGAGATCGAGACCATCCTGGCTAACACGGTGAAACTCCGTCTCTACTAAAAATGCAAAAAATTAGCCGGGCGAGGCGGCGGGCGCCTGTAGTCCCAGCTACTCGGGAGGCTGAGGCAGGAGAATGGCGTGAACCCGGGAGGCGGAGCTTGCAGTGAGCCGAGATCGCGCCACTGCACTCCAGCCTGGGCGACTAAGCGAGACTCTGTCTCAAAAAAAAAAAAAAAAGAAAATATTCTATAGTAGTAGTATCTAAAACTGGAAGATCATTAGAATCATCTGGGAAGATTTATATTTATGGAAATTTCAAGTTTATCAAGATTTTGACATCGATAGTCTGGGGGTAAGGCTGAACTTTGTATTGAAAAACAAAATCTTAAGTTGAAATCCTATGTATGTAATGCATTTAATGTCTTATTAACTTGTAAACTAGTACATTCCAATCTGTCAGAATCACATTAGTAAATTTAGATTCTGTATTTCTTCAGCACTATGTACAAAGTAGGACTACAAGACCACTGATGCTACTACTAATTCCTTGACCCTACTGATGATCGTAGAAATGGTGTGTGGCTTACGCCAAGACTGCCTCCATATCAAAGTGTCTTGTGTTATGCAGCAAGGAAGAAATATGACCTACAACTACCTTAAAGATGACATATGCTAAACCAATGTTAACATGAAAAGCTCTGTGTTACAATTAAGACTATCCCCAATCATAATACAAATTTCCAAGATCCACAAAGTTTAATCATCTCTCTATTAACTTTTATGGGAACATGCCTGAAGACATTAAAAAGTCTTCTTCCAAGAGAGCCACTAGTTCATTTGGACCTCCAGATGAATGAAATGTATTTATTCTCATTAAAAAAAACAATAATTCTCTTGTAAATATTTTCTAACTGAAATTTAAGTCTTTGCAACACATTATTCGCAAGAGAATTTGTTGAAGAAGCTATTGATATGGTTTGATCAATAACATCATTGTAAATTACAAGCAGGCCATTGAAATCTGCAGTATTTCTCATTCAATAGCTGCTGGAAACATAGTATTATAAGCTTTTGTTTGAATGTTAGTGGCATAAAATTAAAATAAAAGAAAATTGGGGCATTATTTTACTTTTTCTTTCGTCGCAAAGCAACTTTTTTAACCGAACAGATCAGTTGAAACCATTAAGATTACACTATTTTTGCTGCTGTTTTTAAGAATACGAGAATGACTACAAATGTTTGTACTCCTCAATTTGTTGACGGATAAGTCTTCATTTGGGACTCAAGAAAATGCCACCACTTCCTAAGTTTTCTGCTCAGTCTATTAATTTTCTATCCTTTTGGAAATATTTAATATCCTAAAAATAGCATTTGTAGACATAAATAAATATGAGGGATTCTGTGTAAGTTAAGGTGATTCTGAAACCAAATACATTTTCTGAATGCATTTATTTCTGCCTCTCTGGTACTTACAAGAAAGTGCTAATAATTGCAGGAAAGTAAAATGATGCTACGTAAATATATAATAATGCATTTTGTATATTTATGTAATTTTAGAAATAGAGCTTAAGATATAATTTAATTTTATAAATTATGTTATGATTTATGTTACAAATATATCATTTATAAATTATAGTCAGCAGCAATTTTTGAAGACCATTGAGTCTTGAGGAGTGCTGCTTTTATACATTGTAGAATCTGTAATATATAAAAGGAAATTAAAAGTTGATAGAAAACATTATTGGGCTTGGATTTCCCTTGAAAGTCCATGTCATCATCATGATATCTTCAAAACCCTGAGGTGAGTTTTCATGGGTCACTTCAAGATTCCTGCTGCTGCTACCAATGGAGAATGTCAGGGTATGGTTTGCTTTTCTATCCTCATGTGCTCAAGCTGTTTTGAACTATGATAGGCAGATGTGGAACTCTATGTCATTCCTTTGTTTCCACAGAGAAACCACCAGACAGGAGGCATTTTTGAGTCTGGCACTTTTTCCTGAAGTTTTAGGAAGCACAGTTAATATTGCAAAAACACAAAACCTGTTCAAATGGTGATATCCTCATTCCTTTCTCCTTGTTTTCAACAATGAAATCCCTATTCATTTCTAATCCAGAGTAATGTAGCCTTCTCTTTTATTTCCTTGACACCTGTTAATCCATGACCTCAGTATTAATTGCTTATTAAAGTATTTTCTAATATAATACAGCTCCTTCTCTAAGAGAAAATTCTGATTATGTGGAGCACAAAGTTGTATTAATCATACCCCTTGGTTAGTGTGATAATCTTATCACTTGTCCATGCAGGTCCAATTTTCATTTATTTGGCTACTTACATAATTATTTTCATTAATGTAATAAACACCCACATGTGAATCTTCCTTTCAAAACAAAGCCTGGGATTTTGAAAACAATCCTGCATCCATTTCCTTACTTTCTGCAACTCAAGATAAGCATATCCCTGAATCTCATGTTCATCATTTGTTTTTTTCCTTTTATTTAGTTCAGTACATCTACATATTTTCTTAAAACATATATACTAATATAGGTTTTTAATCTTCATAAAATGTTTTATGTTGTTATATCATATGCTAGGAATTAACTTTTACATGTGCAATAGTTTATTTTGGGCACACAGTTTGAACTGAAATTGATGGGTCATTGATGGGTCATAGGTTAATCTTCAGTTTTAGAAGGCTATGCCAAATTGTTTTCTAAAGTGGACTCACCAATTTATACTCTTTCCAGTGGATCAACATATTCCCCAACACTTAATATTGGCAGATTGCCAATGGTGGCCAATCAGATGCATATACAATGACATTTAACTTTTTTCTTGACTTGTATTTTCCTAATCATGAATGAAGTGAACATATTTTCATGTGTTTATTGGTCTATGATTTCTACCTCTGTGAAATGTCTGTTCTCCTGCCCATTTTCCTATAGGTTGGTTCTGTTTTTCTTATTTTGTATTATTGATCTTAATTTTTGTAGTGTGGGAATCATGAATATATTCTTCCAGTTTGTAACTTACTTTCACTTTCTTTAAAGTAGTTTCTTATGACCAAAAGTTCTTACTTTTAATATTGCCAAATGCATTAATATTTTATGTCATTGTCAATATGTTTCATGTCTTATTTAAGGAAACCACCTACCCAAGGTCCAAAAGATATTCACTTATATTTTCTACCAAGCCCTTTTTCTCTCTCTCACACTTCTTTTTTTTTTTTTCCTCTCTGTGGAGAACAGGGTCTTGCTATGTTGTCCAGGCAGGTCCCAAACTCCTGGGCTCAAGCTATCCTCCCACCTCTGTCTCCCTAAGTGGGGGAATTACAGGCTTTAGCCACTGTGCCTGGCCACCAAGTGATTTAAAGTTTTAACATTTGAACCCTTAACTTGCTGGAGTAGATTTTTGTATATCGTAAGAAGTAGGATTTCAAATTCACTTTTTAATATGTAGAAATAATTTTTTCCACTCCACTTATTGAACATTTCACCACCTAAATGGAATACCATCTCTGTGATTTATCAAAGTCCTCTATGTATTTTAATGTATTTCTTTGAACCCTATTTAATTCCACTAATCAATTAGGTTTGTAACCTTCTAACATTGCTAAACTGTCAATTTTTATAGCCTCACGGCAGTCCTAATAACCAGAAGAGCAAGTCTCTCAATTTGTTACTCTTCTTCAGAAATATCCCATTTATGGCCCTTTAATATATGTATATATGGTACAATCATTTTATTATCATCCATAAAAAATTATGTTTTTTTACATTGGAATCATATCTATTTTATGTATTGATTTGGAAGAATTCATACTTCTATGATATTGACTTCCTAGTCATGAAAATGATGTACTTTTTTACATATGTAGTCATTATTATTGTATAATGATGTTTTACAATTTCCCCTGCAGGGCTTTTCTACATATTTTTTAGATTTGTTCTTAGATTAGTGAGGTCCCCTGAGACTACTGAAAATGTTGTCTTCTGTTTAATTTTCTAATAGTTTGTTACTGTTATATAGAAAAATAACTGACTTTAGCAAACATATCTAGTCTGCTTGCTACACTATTCTATTATTTGTAATAATTTGTAGAATATTTTTCAACGTAAATGATCATAAAATTTGCAATTAATGGTATTTTAATTTCCTCCTTTCCAGTTTAATATTTGTTACAATATTATTGCACTGAGGACTTCAAGTTTAAATATAAGCTACCACATTGCATTGTTGTCTCATTCTTGATTTTTCGAGGAATGCTTCTGATGTTCACCTATTTATATCATCTCTAGATGTTAATTTTCTATAGAAAGTCTTTTTTTAATAGTAAAACCTTGCCCTGAAATTCCTGATTCCCTAATCATTTTTATTATGAATATGTATGCTGGTGGGTTGTATGTTCTTTATCATCTGATATTGTATGGACTCAGACCTAAAATAAAACAAGCAAGTCTTTGATCTACTCTACCATCTGCCTCCAGGATATGGGATGCTAGCTCTGTGCCAACCAGAAATCTGGCAATATATCTTTCCTTGGATATTGCACACAAAAACACTACATTTTAGGTAATTACAGCTTTGTTCCTTCTTTCCTGCACAGTCTTTCTTCTTTCTTCAACCACTAGAAGTTAGAGAAGGACTGAAAGTAACATATTGTACCCTAAGAAGTATAGTGCCTACATAAAAGTTGCTGTCATCTTGAACAAATACTTAAAAACCACTTGAAGCAGCAACTAATGAATATGCATACAATATGTTTAAAAGCCTCAGGGAAGTAGGCAATAGATGTAGAAAATATCCCAACTCATTTCACAGCTGCTTCTAAACTGGTAGCTGATCCTGTAAACCTATTCTCTAGCTAAATATTTGAGAGCAGAACTCTATCAGTTACCATATGACAGCATGTTGAGGGAAAGAAAAAAAAAGATCCATTCCTATTGTTTGTAACAAAATTTCAGGTCTTGATAAATATTTCTCTTTACTTGAAGAAGAGAAGCAGAAAATAATCAAATCCAGCATGCCCAAATCTGTAGGCAGAGCTATAAAAACAATAAAGTAGTAAAGGCCACATTATCTTGAAGACAGATAATAAGAGTATATTCTCAGAAAATTGTCAAAGCAAAAAGAAGCAAAAACTCTTTTTGGCGTATCAGTAGGTAGAAGTGGCTTCTATGACACAGGAGCGAGGATTCCTAAGAGAACAGATTGAAATTTTAAAAATGAGCCAGATGAAAGGAGGTGGGGAGGCTAAAATTAAAAAATAAGCTGAGGTGATGAAAATATACAAGAAAATTAATAATTAAATAGAAGGAATCAGATCAACATAGGAGACAGTAATGAATAGAATGACATTGTTTGAAGAGAATTTTCAGAATGCAGAGACATTATGAATAGTGAAAATAAAAATATTACACAAGACAGACTAGACAGCCTAAGAGGTACAGATTACCAAGAATGACACCAAAACAACTGGAATATGCAATAAACAAAAGCATTATTGAGGAAACCTTTCATTTCCTGAAAATAGGCTATATATGTAGATATATATCTATATTGATTTATCTTTATCTAAACTTTCTATATATAGAGATCAAAATGCCATGTCAGCTGATTTAATGAAAAAAGGACCTAAACTTTCTAATTCTAGCAGTATTTTGAATCAAATATAATTCAGATCAATAAATATAAAACATAAGGGGAAAAAATCCAATAAACATTCAATCAGAGAAAAAGATGCCTATAATGTCATAAGCAGTATGATTGCCCATAGTCTTTTTTATTGTAGAATTGAGATACCAAACGAACATACAGCAATGTTACAGATGTTTTGATAAAGCTGGGACTCATTTTTTCCCCCTTACATTTGCCTGTAAAAAAAGATTTTTCTCTTTGAAGACACTCGCATTCTCATTGTAATGTTTTCATGTTACTTATCTGCAGGAAGAAACTACATTAGGCAATGAACTTGGTAACACAATTTACTCTGCAATTATATTTCCCTTGCAAATTGGAAAAGTCTGATTGCATACAACAGTCTTGACAGCCTAGTTGACTTGAGTCTGCTGTCTGAGACAAGATCAAGTTTTGCTGTCAAATCATGTTTCAAAATCCTCAGGATTAATTCTAGATTCTGAACAATGGCAAACACTTTAAGGCAATGATCATCAGCTCATAGGAAAGACAAACATACACACATCGCTTTCCAAAGGGAAGGGTCTTGGGTGTGGGCAGGGAAGATGTATTCAGTTTCATAAGCCATGTTCAAAATTGCCGTTGTTTTGACTTAAAACATCAAGGGAAGATATGCAGTTTTTAACAAAAAGGGGATGGGTCATAAATGAAACAGTTTATGATTTCTTTTGAACATCTTTTTTTTGTCTTGTTTGTTTTCTTTTTTTTATTATTATACTTTAAGTTCTAGGGTGCATGTGCACAATGTGCAGGTTTGTTACATATGTATACATGTGCCATGTTGGTGCGCTGCACCCACTAACTCGTCATTTACATTAGGTATTTCTCCTAATGCTATCCCTCCCCACTCCCCATCCCACGCCAGGCCCCAGTGTGTGATGTTTCCCACCCTGTGTCCAAGTGTTCTCATTGTTCAATTCCCACCTATGAGTGAGAACATGCGGTGTTTGGTTGTCTATCCTTGCGATAGCTTGCTCAGAATGATGGTTTCCAGCTTCATCCATGTCCCTACAAAGGACATGAACTCACCCTTTTTTATGGTTGCATAGTATTCTATGCTGTATATGTGCCACATTTTCTGAATCCAGTCTATCACTGATGGACATCTGGGTTGGTTCCAAGTCTTTGCTATTGTGAATAGTGCCACAATAAACATATGTATGCATGTGTCTTTATAGTAGCATGATTTATAATCCTTTGGGTATATACCCAGTAATGGGATCACTGGGTCAAATGGTATTTCTAGTTCTAAATCCTTGAGGAATCCCCTTCCTGTCTTCCACAATGGTTGAACTAGTTTACAGTCCCACCAACAGTGTAAAAGTGTTCCTATTTCTCCACATCCTCTCTAGCACCTGTTGTTTCCTGTCTTTTTAATGATCACCATTCTAACTGGTGTGAGGTGGTATCTCATTGTGGTTTGATTTGCATTTCTCTGATGACCAGTGATGATGAACATTTTTTCATGTGTCCGTTGGCTGCATAAATGTCTTCTTTTGAGACGTGTCTGTTCATGTTTGATTTTTTTTTCTTGAAAATTTGTTTAAGTTCTTTGTAGATTCTGGGTATTAGCTCTTTGTCAGATGGGTAGATTGCAAACATTTTCTCCCATTCTGTAGGTTACCTGTTCACTCTGATGGTAGTTTCTTTTGCTGTGCAGAAGCTCTTTAGTTTAATTAGATCCCATTTGTCTATTTTGGCTTTTGTTGCCATTGCTTTTGGTATTTTAGTCATGATCCTTGCCCATGCCTATGTCCTGAATGGTGTTGCCTAAGTTTTCTTCTAGGCTTTTTATGGTTTTAGGTCTAACATTTAAGTCTTTAATCCATCTTGAATTAATTTTTGTACAAGGTGTAAGGAAGGGATCCAGCTTCAGCTTTCTGCATATGGCTAGCCAGTTTTCCCAGCACCATTTATTAAATAGGGAATCCTTTCCCCATTTCTTGTTTTTGTCAGGTTTGTCAAAGATCAGATGGTTGTAGATGTGTGGAGTTACTTCTGAGGGCTCTGTTCTGTTCCATTGGTCTGTACCTCTGTTTTGGTAACAGTACCATGCTGTTTTGGTTACTGTAGCCTTGTAGTATAGTTTGAAGTCAAGTAGCATGATGTCTCCAGCTTTGTTCTTTTTGTGTAGGATTGTCTTGGCAACGTGGGCTCTTTTTCAGTTCCATATGAACTTTAAAGTAGTTTTTTCCAATTCTGTGAAGAAAGTCATTGTTAGCTTGCTGGAGATGGCATCGAATCTGTAAATTACCTTGGGCAGTATGGCCATTTTCATGATACAGATTGTTCCTATCCATGAGCATGGAATATTCTTCCATTTTTGTCCTCTTTTACTTCGTTGAGCGGAGGTTTGTAGTTCTACTTGAAGAGATCTGTCATATCCCTTGTAAGTTGGATTCCTAGGTATTTTATTCTCTTTGAAGCAATTGTGAATGGAAGTTGACTCATGATTTGGCTCTCTGTCTATTATTGGTGTAGAGAAAAGCTTGTGATATTTGCACATTGATTTTACATTCTGAGACTTTGCTGAAGTTGCTTATCAACTTAAGGAGATTTTGGGCTGAGATGATGGGGTTTTCTAAATATACAATCATGTCATCTGCAAACAGGTACAATTTGACTTCCTCTTTTCCTAATTGAATACACTTTATTTCTGTCTGCTACCTGACTGTCCTGGCCAGAACTTCCAACACTATGATGTATAGGAGTGGAGAGAGAGGGCATCCCTGTCTTGTACCAGTTTTCAGAGGCAATGCTTCCAGTGTTTGCCCATTCAGTATTATATTGGCTGTGGGTTTGTCATAAATAACTCATTATTTTGAGATACATCCCATCAATACCTAGTTTATTGAGAGTTTTTAGCATGAAGGGCTGTTGAATTTTTATCAAAGGCCTTTTCTGCACCTATTGAGATAATCATGTGGTTTTTGTCTTTAGTTCTGTTTATATGATGTGTTATGTTTATTGATTTGCCTATGTTGAACTAGCCTTGCATCCCAAGGATGAAGCCAACTTGATCGTGGTGGATAAGCTTTTTTATGTGCTGCTGGATTCAGTTTGCCAGTATTTTATTGAGGATTTTTGCATCGATGTTCATCAGAGATATTGATCTAAAATTCTCTTTTTTTGTTGTTTCTCTGCCAAACTTTGGTATCAGGATGATGCTGGCTTCATAAAATGAGTTAGGGAGGATTCCCTCTTTTTCTATTGATTGGAATAGTTTTAGAAGGAATGGTACCAGCTCCTTTTTGTACCTCCGTTAGAATTTGACTGTGAATCCTTCTGGTCCTGGACATTTTTTGGTCGGTAGGCTATTAATTATTAGTTAAATTCGAACATATTCTTTTTGAAACTTCAAAAACACACCAGAAATTGAGTTAAAATTGATTTCTTTTTCAGAAAGGATTGAATTAGTATTATATGAAGTCTTCTCATTTAGAGACCATGAGGTTTTGACTTCATTTATTCCAAAATTTGATACTTCTTTGGGTAACATATTTATTTTCTACATTTAAGTATGTGTTATCAATTCTTTTACTCTCCTGAAGATAGCCATGGGTTTCATAATAATTAAAACAAAACCAAAATGAAGCAAACTCTACAACCCAAGGATTAGCATTTTTAATCGTAAGTCTGTTTGGATCTAGTACTTAGATCAATTAATATAATAATCTTTGAATGCCCTATATTGAAATCCTATTATGAGAAGATTTTCTTGTTTTGACTCTGAAAGATTACTGGCCAGGTTCAAAATACAGGGTACATCTTTACATAAAAGATATAGCCTGGCCAGTTTCAAAACACAGGGTATATCTTTAGATAACCTAACTACTTTAGCATATAAGTAATGATCTGAAAATCACAGTGTTACTCTTGATCATCTCTTAGACTTCTTCTTTCTCTAATGTCCTAGAGTTCTTTGGTATTTCTACATTATTTGGCTCATTTTCAAATTTAACCTCATAGAAACTCTACCAGACAAGTTAAGAGGTCTTACCCTGTGTATGTTAACAGTCATCTTGTAGGAAAACATTATCTCATACTTCAGGAAGCAATCATCTAGATGCTGTCATGATTCAAGTTCAAAGCAATCAAAACAATTCTACCAAAATAAAACTTTGAGATACAAAATATTTTTGAACTTTTAAAAGACAGAATTGGGGAAGAGGGACAGAACTAAATAGTTGTGTTTGAGTTCACAGATAAATAAAGCTCACTTTAACTTGAAAGTCTCATAAATCTTGCTTTGACATGAATTTTAATAAAAATGTGATTAGTTAATGAAGAACCATGTACTACTCTTTTACAAAGCTGCAAAGCCTTCATGGAAATTATAATAGTGATATAACACTATTATATATTCATTTTCTCATTTCTAGCATTTTGCAGTTTTTATTATATCAATTTTGGCCACTATTATATAACAACATTGTTTGATTTAAATGTCATTTAAATTCAATATAATGTTACAGCAAATTAAGATATTTGCTGTTTGTAAAAAAGAACCACTTATGAAAGACTAGTTTTACAATGTAAATCATTCCCCAGTCATATTTTTCATAGTAAAAATAAAATGAAAAGAAGTGTAGCTAATAAGCCAAAAGTGGCTATAAATTACTATGCTAAAGAAAATTCAGCTAATCTAAAAGAATGCAGGAACAGAAGGAAAAAAAAAACAAAGAACAGATGGATAGGACAAAGAGAAATCAAAGAGCAAGATGGTAGAATTTAAAAAAACAACAGGCCCCAAGTTATGCTGTCTACGAGAAATTTACTATAAATATAAAGTCACATATGTTAAAAGTAAAAGGATGAAGAAAATGTATCATGCAAATGCTAATCATAAGGAAGCTGGAATGGTTATATTATGAGATAAAGTAGACTTCAGTACAATGAACCTTACTAGAGACAAAGAGGAACATTTTACAATGATTAAAATACCAATTATTCAATTATTTCTTAAAGGGAGCATGAGGGAACTTCTTAACAGTGATGGAAGCGTTCTCCATCTCGACTGCTCTTTGAATACTTGGGTGTGTACATTTGTCAAAATGATTAAACTGTACACTTTAAATGAGTACATTTATGGCATGGTAATTATATCTTTTTTTTTTTTTTTTGAATCAGAGTCTTGCTCTGTCACCCAGACTGGAGTGCAGTGGCAACTTCCGCCCCCGGGGTTCAAGTGATTCTCCTGCCTCAGCCTCCTGAGTAGCTGGGACTACAGGTGCCTGCCACCACACCTGGCTAATTTTTGTATTTTTAGTAGAGACGGGGTTTCACCTTATTGGCCAGGTTGGTCTCGAACTCCTGACCTTGTGATCTGACCCCTCGACCTCCCAAAGTGCTGGGATTACAGGCATAAGTCACTGTGCCCGGCCTGTAAATGATATCTTAATAAAGTTAAAACAAAAACAAAATGTCATTTCCAAATGAAACTATAAGTGGGTTAGAGTAGTAGCGTAGCATAGTTATTCAGAGCATCTATTCTCGGCCAGACTGCCAGGGGCTAAATCCTGCCTCCTTATATTCCTCATCATACATAAAATTAACTAACTAAGTTAACTTCTCTGTGCCTCAATTTAATTTTAAAATAAGCATTATTGTCACAGTTAAACAGTAGTTGTAAGGACTAAATGAGTTACTACAAATAAAGTGCTTAGAAGAATGTCACAGTAAGTACTCAATCCATGTTAGCTATTATTAAATTCTGCATCCTCTGACTAATCCTGATTAAGATTGGATGCTTGTAATGATTTGTAGCATTATTTTAATGCATCAAAAGGAGAAAAATAGGAAGAAAAGAAAGAGGAAGAAAAATAGTCCTTTGCTGGAAATCAGTTTTTAATCAAATTAACTAGAATTTATTTGGATGTCTAGATTTTCAGCTTCAGCATGACAGACCTCTTTCTGATGAATTTGCATAGCTGGCACACACCCTATGGGGGAAGTTTGTGGCCAAATACCGAGAAAAATTTAGAATTGTTGCCAAGAATTCTTGCTACCTCATTTGGAAAGGCCCAGAGGAACATCTAGGCTCTGTACTGTCATACTCAACAAAAAGGAAAGGCTTCATAAGTATGTTTGAATACATCAATGAATGGGAGAGTATGAAACTCATTCTAAGTATGTGAAAGCTAGTGGCCCTGCTTTATACCTTTATAAAGGAAAAACTCAAAAAGAGAACAGAATATTGTGTTGTTCCCAAGGGAGCTTGTTTCTTTAAGTAACTCTCTAGAGCATTGTGTAGCTCTACCATTTTCCACTCTAAGATTTAGAAACATTCATATTAATTGCTGTCCTACTGAGCAGTGGTCCCTAAATAATTTTTATGTTTTACCACATCAAAAAAAGTTTGTCCACCTGATACATGTATATTTATTTATTCATAACTTATATGCACATATTAGCATACTGACATAGTGTGAACATTATAAAACATATAAAACAAGTGTGGAGACAATGAGATGAACATGACATAAGTAATATTTTTATATATTGCCTTCCTAATTGTAGATGGCTTCATAATACTGTTGGCTACAATTTCAAAGCCCAATATACACTTAGGGTAAGGATTATCTTCAGGAACAATGGACATAAATTCACATTTCAAGTCATCCTGTAATTATGACCTTTCTTAGCCTTTTTTTTCATTAAAACTATTTATATGGCCCAAATTTATACCTTAGAATTTGATTGACAAGAACTTGCACTAGGAATAGAACACCTATCAGCACTCATCTTTTGTTGTTAGGCTGTACACATAGTATTAGCATTCTTTTATATCCTCAGTTGTTTTACAGACATCCTCCCAGTCTTTTAGCCTCATTTTAATTAAAATTAGATAACACTGGGAGGCCGAGGTGAGTGGATCATCTGTGGTCAGGAGTTCAAGACCAGCCTGGCCAACATGGCAAAACCCCATCTCTACTAAAAATACAAAAATTAACCAGGCATAGTGATGCATGCCTGCAATTCCAGCTACTTGGGAGGCTGAGACAGGAGAATCACTTGAACCCAGGAGGCGGAGGTTGCAGTGAGCCAAGATTGTGCTACGGCACTCCAGCCTGGGAACAAAGTGAAACTCTGTTTAAAAAAAACAGAAAACAAAAAAAAAAAACTTGATAACATAATTTACAAATATACTTAATTCACTTCATTGCATTGCAACGAAGTAAAGCCCAGTAAAGGGAAATGAAGAAAAGTGAGACTTGTTCACTCGTCTTCAGGATACTATGAAAAGTGACTGTCTGACACATGCCTAAGTAACAGACTAGAGTCAATTCACATGTAAATCTCAGTAAAGATCAAATTCTGTCTCATTTTATATAAAATTAAATATTAATGGGAATACTAACATTTTCTTCTTCTAGCACCTTAATATTTTATTCTGGCACCTTGGCAGACACCTTGGAATGCATGCACATCCCCCAAAGGAACAAGCCAATCATCAGAGAAAGCCTGCAATCCACACAAGTAGGAGAGAAGCCTCAAGGATAGTGGGTATAAATTTTCAGCCCAGATCTACATGTAATAATGTATTTATTTGTCTTGTTTTTATCTGAACTTCATTATTAACTCAACTTCTCATTTGTATCTAGTAGCAGAACACTTTATTCAGTCACTTTTCTGCAAACTCAGTTTAATTTGTGATTATTGAGGGATTTGAACGTTTCACTAAAACAATTTAAGGACTCCCTCCTCCTTCTCTACGACATTTCATCTAATATCTGAGGACAGGGGATGACATGACAGGGTCAGGGGCCAAGGGCCAGAAGGGAATTTATGATCTTTATAGTAGTATCACATTTAGTCTTCAGTCATCTTCTTGGTGATTTTTACTCAGCCCCAGCGCATCTGATGCTGTCCCACATATAAAAAGGTAGGTGTCAAGAAAGAGTACAAGACTTTTGGCTGGAGAACTGATTGAACTGTAATTCCACTTAGCATATTGTGGAGACTAAAAGAAAAAACTTGATTGGAAGGGGTAAATCAATATCTGTATCTTGGAAATAAGTTTGAGATGTCTATTACACATTCAAGGCAGATATCAGATGGTAGACTTTTGAATATAGCAGTCTGGAGTTCACAAGAGAGGTTTATGGTTAAGACATACATTTACGAGAAACCAGAAGATACGATTGATCTTTAAAGCCATGGGACCAAATTATTAATAGATCACTTAATCCTTAGTTTCCCATGAGTGAATGTGGACAGTGCAAAGAAGTGATTCAAAGGCTGAGCCTTAGGAACTCTCCAGCCTTCATAAATCAGGAAGAATGGAAGGATCCAGACAAGGAAGCTGAGAGAGGCCAGTGAAGTGAGAGGAAAACAAGGATAGTGTCATATATCAGAAGCCAAAGGAAGAAGTGCTCTAAGGAGCGAGTGGTCACCCATCACTCATGGAGGGGTGGGTGCGTGACCATGTTAATTACCCATAAGTGTAAGTGTGTTGACTCAAAGCCTTTGTCATTAATCTGTGCTGTATAAATGCCCGCAGCATGGACTTGTCAGGGCCACGGCCGCTGTGACTCTTTACAGCATCCTCCTCAATGTCTTTAAGTGGCCCGGTCCCCTAACCCACTCTTTCACTGGATACCTGTGTCTGAGTGCATTTTTTCATCTGTCATTTGGCTAGGGACTGCTGGTCAGACCTGGCACCTCACAGAAAGTGGGAAGGAATTCATTCAAAAAACATACTGAGAGAAGTAGAAAATGCTGAATTCTCACTTAAGAATCATGATATTAAACAAAAATTCACACTTTATAATAAATATTGTATAATATAATAGTTCATACTATATTATAATGAGATGTAACAGAAATATAAATTAATAATAAAAGGAAGTACCTGGTTTTTAGTGTTCAAATGCAGCCCAGAGTAAGAAAAGAGTTGAATTTTGCTAGGGTTCAGTTTCACTTGGTGAGGACAATGGAGAGACAAAGAGTCAAATGACTTTATGATATATGCAAGGAAGTACAGCAATAGATAATGACATATAAGCCAAGTATTGACAAGGTGAGGAAGTGAGAGAGAGGACACAGGGAAGAAATGGTAGAGTAAATTGCTTAGAAATCCCTGGTGGTTTAAAGCCTTTTGGAGTAGCACTATTGGAAGTAGTGAACTGGAAAAAAAAAAAAAAAAAGTGATTGTTAGAGAATGAGAATCTGGGAGTGGTACGGTTATTGGTGATGTCAATACCTGGGAAATAACCAGTAGAAAAGTTGGTGAGTTTAGGTGGAGAACAGTGTAATTGAAAAGGACACCCAGGAACTGCAAGTCCTGGGAGTTGGATAGATGTTCTATATGGGTACGAAGGCTACAAAAATGATGCTGAGTTTAAGAGCTAGGTGGTGAGCCAGGTAATTTAATTTTCATGAAATGAAGAGGTGTGAGGGGAAGTTCTTAGGCTAACAAGGAGGGACAGAAAAGAGGATAGTCTTAGCGCATGTACTTCAAAGGAGGCTACACAGAGACAGAAGGAAACAACGATCTCAAAGAATTAGAGAAAACATCCATTGTTACCACTGAAAAGTGGGTGGGGGGTGGGAGAGTAGGGGAGCACAGGAGGAAGAAGTTTCAAAGCGAATGTTTTTCAGTTTAAGAAGCCTGAACCTTTGACAAAAGTCGAGATTTTGAAGGTCTCAGGGCAAATGAAGAAAAAGTGGATCATTTCAGAAGAGAAGTCATCCAGAAGTGGGAAGGGCCTGAGAGCTGCTGCACAGTGGAGGACTTGCCTCAGGCATGGAAACATTTCTTCCATTGAAATAGGGAGGAGGCGACTGGGTGCAGTGGCTAAGCCTGTAATCCCAGCACTTTGGGAGTATGTGGCGGGCGGATCACGAGGTCAGGAGATCGAGACCATCCTGGCTAACACGGTGAAACCCCGTCTCTACTAAAAAATACAAAAAACTAGCCGGGCGAAGTGGCGGGTGCCTGTAGTCCCAGCTACTGGGGAGGCTGAGGCAGGAGAATGGCGTGAACCCGAGAGGAGGAGCTTGCAGTGAGCTGAGATCCGGCCACTGCACTCCAGCCTGGGTGACAGAGCAAGACTCCGTCTCAAAAAAAAAAAAAAAATAAATAAATAAATAAATAAATTGAAAAAGATTAGGCAGAAACCACTTTATGGAACTCCTATTTAAAACTAAGTTTAAATTTAGAAAAATAAAGTTATATTTCTTATACAGCTGAGTCTTGTAAGCTGATAACGGTACCTGAGGCAGGAGAATAGGGTCTGGAGGCAGGGAACCTAAGGCTGTTTCACGCTGACTTCCTATAACTAAACTGAACGGAAAACCCTAAGTTTCCATGCCTAGGTAATAAAAGGACCAGAGGCTACTCCCTTTGACCTTTTCTGCTTGGCAGATGGGAGACTGGTAACAAATCATCCTGAGTGCCCGTCTAGTCTTTGTTTGCAACTTTGTAAACTTCACTCTGGCCTCTGAATGGTTGTTGTCTGCAACCAATCAGACTGATTGCAGGCTACCACTTCAGTTACATGAGGTGAGCATAAAGTGGCCAATGGAAAACTTCTGTGGGGGGTGTTTGGACCCAAGAAGATTCTGTTTCCAGGCCCTTGAGTCGCTGCTGGAGTCCACTTCCACACTGTGGAATGTACTTTCGTTTTCAATGAATCCCTGCTTTAATTCTTTTGTTGCTTCATTCCTTCTTTGTTTTGCTAGGTGTTTTATCCAATTCTTTGTTCAAAATGCCAAGAACCTGGACAACCTGTAGTCATGACCCTCTACCGGTGACAGTACCCACTGTGTGTAGGAGGTCATCCATGACAAATATGTGCACCACAGTGAGTCATCTTGAGGTGACAGATGGGAGGAGGAGACTCCAAAGTCAATACGGTTCTAGATAAACCAGCGGACAGT
Source organism: Theropithecus gelada (assembly GCF_003255815.1). NCBI lineage: Eukaryota > Metazoa > Chordata > Mammalia > Primates > Cercopithecidae > Theropithecus > Theropithecus gelada. The sequence goes on along the minus strand of NC_037671.1, from coordinate 147,380,930 downwards.
GATGAGACTGAGTGTGAGCGAATTACTGAATGCTTTAAATTTTCTGAGTAGGTGCATGGAAGTCTATGTAAAGAAAGAAACAAGAGTCCGCAGAGCCTTGTAAATTGCCAAGATTCAATTTGCTAAATCAGTGGAGAACACTTAGGGAGGGGTGAAAATTATCTTTAGAGCCCATTCTTTAAGTTCTGAATTTCCAAAACAGATATGTACAAAAGCACAGCAAGACAGAGCCCTAGTTACCCTGCAGGGCTGCCAGAAAGCAGGGGCCTGGGCAAATGCTGGGAGACAGAGCTTGTTTTTGAAGAGGAGTTGGGATTTCATTACAAAACCAGAGAGAATCGGTTAGTCTCGCAGAGAGAATTTTTTCAGAGAGGTGCTAAGCATTTTTGTCTAGAGTAAGCATCATTCTTTTGCTTTGCCTTTATGAAAACAGCATTTTGTCTTTAGCTGGGACTCTTAAAGAAACCACAGCAAAAAATCAATGGAAACAACACAGGCTTAGTTAGTGGACTCAACAATATCAGAGAGAGACCACTAACCCTACGCAAGCCCCAGCTTGACTAATAACTTTCTTGAACTAAGCAGGTGATGGCAAAAGACTAGTCAATAACAATGTGGAGGAGGTAGAGATGGCTAAAATTTTGGGTTGGGAAACAGACTACACTGTCTGTAAACTGTAAGTAGAGCCACAAGGCTTACTTTGCTGGGCACTATCCAAATTCACACATGGTGTCCTGGCATAATTATTAACAGTGTCCCCTTTCACTTTCAGAAGTGTACTAGATTAGACAAAGGTCCAAGAGACTCTATCTAGACTCTATCTGAAGAAAAACCAACTCTTCACCGCTTATGCAAGAGGTTTCCTCGGAGCTTATTCATGAAGGAGAAATTCAGCCAGCATCATGCCAATATCTCCAGGAGGGTAAGGTTGGGGGTGGGAATGGCTTAGGCCAGTATTTAGAGGAAAGAAAGCCCCTACATATAAAATGTTGACAATTCTAGCCAAGGGGATTGCAGATGTAACCCACTATTTAGGTTTAACCCTGCAGAGGCCCTAGGAAATATTAACCATAGAACCACAGAGTGCATGCATGCATGATTGAGGGACTTACTATTTTTGTAAAATAGATTCTGTACAGAAAACTAGTTCTCACCCTTTTAAAGATTGCAGGCAAGGATGAACACATCTAAATGAGTAGTCAATTTTCTTCCTCAGAACACAGAGTTACTACAACAAAATAACATTTTGAAATATAAATCATTGATTTTTTATATTTGCTCCTTGGCCTTGTCCTCAATCAAATTAGTACATTAGAAAAGTTGCCAGGGGAGGTTTGCTAACAAAGAAAATCGGGAGATGGTGGTGGGGTTAGGGGTGGAAAGCTGGGGTGGGTGGTGGTTTTTCAGTTACAGAAGTCAAAGCATTTGGGTTTGGGGACCCAGGGATATAAACAATGGGCCTGAGAGAATGTCTGCTGACATAAGAGTCAGTCCTCCAGCTCAGGTTTTATAAGATCTATAGGAAATAAAGATGACCTGGGTTGGGGCAGAGGGATGAGAGGAAAGCAAGGAGGGAGATGGGGACGAAGCAAGACAGCCTGGGAGCTAACAAGGCCCTGAGGAGCCCCAGAGTCCTTTGCCGGCTTCCCTTCCCCAGGCTGAGTGCTGAAATAGGTTTACAAGGTAGAAATCCTTAAATTTGGAAGGATATGAGGGTTGAAGCATTTTTACCTCAGTTCCCAGGTGGAGTGGAAGGTGGAAAGCTTTGCTGATTTTTGCAGTATAGCAGAGCATTATAATAGAACGTGCCATTTGCATTATTTAAATAGATGTCTCTGACAGAGAATTTCTGAGCTAAATGTTTCTTATGTGCTCAAAAGAAGTGTGAAAATAAGTAAGTGTAAAGTGAAACCAGAAGGGTCTTTTAGACAGGATGTGGTAGTAACTATGTGGAAACTTTAAAGGAAGGAGACTTTTCAGCATAGATGCCTGCATGCATAGATGGTGAAAATCAAGGACAAGATGCACCCACAGTACCTGGCTTCCTCACAACCCATCACCATCACCTGGAATGTAGGGACAACAGGAAGGATGAGGCAGTAAGAATAGAAGTACACATTTATATAGGGACCAGGCATGTAGTTTACATATTCTGTGTAGTTTACATATATTAACACACTTAATTCTCACAACCACCCTATCATGTAAATACCACTATAGAACTCACTTTATGGATGAGAAAACAGTCACGCAGAGGTTAAGAATAAAAATTCTGAATAATTTAGAGTAAGTGGAACTGATTGACATTGATTTTATGATATCTTCTAGACTAGAGAACTCAAAGAAAAAATTTAAGCACACATACATATTTATTTATTTGTAATACATATGAATGTATTACTTACCTAAATTTTCACACAGACATCTGAACCCACTAAAGACATCTATTGGGAATTATGAGGTGATATATACACCAGCTAATAAAGACTGAAAATAACAGCATAATTGGCATGAAAACACAGAAAAAGTCAGAGTAACGCAAACAGTCCAAAACAACAGGCAAAGCTTCAAAATCATACCTTTTCAGCATAGTCTCTCAACCTTCCCTTATTCTTCCACTCATCAGCTAACTCCTGACTTCAGTTTTCTCTTTTCACTGGCTTTGCCCGAGACTAAAGGCTGCTTTTATCAAAACCTTAAATTATCACACAACATTCCGGTTTAGACCAAGTTTCTTGTCTTCTTTGTTTAGTTCTTCCTTTAACATCAGTGGGGCCCAAGGGAGGGTAAAAATGAGGCTCACATACCATTAAACATATGTCTTATCTCCCTCATATGTCTTATTTCCCTACTTTGACAAATACACTTTCCTGATGACAAAATCCAAAGACTTGGGTAACACTATGGTTTCATAAGGCTGAAAACTAGCAAGATATCAAAGACAAGTGAATTTAGTTATTATTGCACATGTCTGGTTGTACTGTTGATGCATGATTAATGTATAAATCAGTAATAAAGACAAGCTTAATTTTTGATCTATTATTTATTACATATAATAGGTTTTTCTTGCCTTCATTTTAGCAAAATGATTACTTTATAATAATTAATATTTTCACCTATTTTAAGATCTATTGGAAGCAATTATTCTAAAAGATGAAAAGATAATATGTAATCATATTCAATGTATGCAAAGTTTGAATATGGTTTCATCAAAAAAGCAAATTAAAATTAATTAAAATAATTCAAAAATTAAAATTACTTTTTACATTTTCAAAAAATTGTCTTATGAAATATTCAACATTAGTTATTAAAATTATAAAACAAATACAAATTTAAAATTGACTAAGGTTTTTATTTAGTTTTAAAAAATTTACATAAATCTTATTGTATATGTTAATACAATTAAAACTAATAATTCTCATGTTCAATTTTCAGCTAGTTGAGCTGGTAGCACAATTCATGCTATGTTTAGAAGTAACATAAATGGCTTAATTCTATAAAATGTCCCTCAACCATGGGTGCAACTGTTGTGAATGTCATTATGATTTGTGGTTAATACCGGAACCATAAACTGCAACATGAAATGAAGCAAGAAACAGTATGCTTGGTATTACGGGAAATGATCTTTTATAATGCAAGAATCTACTGTCTTCTTCTTGTCTGTGAGAAATCATTTGACAAGTTAATTTGTCTTTTATCTTAGCTAAATGATTCCCCTGCTCAAATCTTCCCGGCACTCAAAGCATTATTTGTTTCGCAGACTGGCAAGGAAACTGCCCACAAACATTTGTGGCATTTAAATACAGCTGCCTTCTCTTTCAAGGATATAGGATATTGGAAAAGATATGTAAGAAATGATTCCCCGGGTCTTGGGTGTTGTCATACATGAAAGTAGATATTTAGGGTTATAAGTCACGTTATTGCATATTGGAACACCAGACCTTAAGAAACAAAGACCCTTCTTTTTCCTAATAGGGAAATGTTCACACATAAAAACATATAGAGAGACTATTAATCATCACTTAATTTTCACTGTTATCATTATGATCATGTGTTCTTTAATGAATGTGGGCAGCATCATAAAATGTTTTTAAAATTCAGAAAAATAAGGTGTTTGCCTCTTTTTGTTGATTTGATGTTTTGATAAGTGTAGATCTCCAATCCTCTTTCAGTTGAATTCCACCAGGTTTAAGGGAGGAGACCACCCCTCATACTGTCTTATGCTCAATTTCTGCCTTCAAAGAAAGAAGAAGTAGAAACTAAAAGGCAGAAGTGAAACCACAAGCAGACCAGCCGGCACCACAGCCTGGGACTGGAGTCTTGCCGATGCTCCCAGCCGAATAAATGCTTCCTTCTTTAACTTGGTGTCTGAGGGGTTTTTTCTGCGGCTTGTCCTGCTACATTTCTTGGTTCCCTGACGGGGAAGTGAGGTGATTAATGGACGGTTGAAGCAGCCCCTTAGGCGGCTTAAGCTTGCCCTGTGGCGCATCCCTGCAGGGGACGCCAATTAACTTGAGCAATGCAGATCCTGAGAGGGCTCCTGGGTAGGCAATTGCCCAGGTGGAACGCTTTGCCAGAGCAGCGTGTGGCAGGCCCCCATGGAGGATCAACACAGTGGCTGAACACTGGGAAAGAACTGGTACTTGGAGTCTGGACATCTGAAACTTGGTAAGACTAGTCTTTGGAACTTGCCCACTCCATTTGAGTGGAAGCGTGACCTGATCACCCATGGTGTGCCTGTACCGGCACTTTGGTTTTGTTTTTGACTTGACTTGAATTGCTTGATACTTTGGTTTTGGTTTTGACCTTCCTTGGATTTCTTGATACTCTGATTTTGGTTTTGATTCTGGTTTGGTGTAAACTGTAAAAGTGTGTGTGTGCCCTTTTTACCCATTCTTTGTTTTGTGGTGTGTGTGTGGTGTGAGCATGGTGTTTTGTCTCGAGGAAACATGGGTCAGGCACAAAGTAAGCCCACCCCACTAGGAACTATGTTTAAAATTTTCAAAAAGGAATTTAATGGAGAGACTATGGAGTCACCATGACACCAGGAAAACTTATAACTTTGTGTGAGACAGACTGGCTAGCATTAGAGATGGGTTGGCCATCAGAAGGAAGCCTGGACAGGTCCCTTGTCTCAAAAGTATGGCACAGGGTAACCTGTAACCCAGATCACTTCCCATATAGAGATTCTTGGTTGCAGCTAGTTTTGGATCTCCCACAGTGGTTAAGAGGACAGGCAGCAGCAGTACTAGTAGTAAAGGAACAGTTAGTTAAGGAAGGTTCTCCCTCCACCCACTGAGGGAAGTTGGCACCAAAAGTCCTGTTCGACCCAGCACCAGAAGAATCATGGCAGGAATAAGTACCAGCAGTACACCTTTCTTTATCGAGAGGAAGGGCTCCCCACCCCAAGCCCACAGGACCTACATCTCCAGCAGATAACCATACCCCTAAACCACCCAGAGTAGACAAAAGAGGAAGTGAAACCGCAGAAGAAACTCTTCCCTTGGCAGCTTGCTTACTGCCCAAGACTGGAATCCAAATGACCCTGAGAGTGCAGTGATATACTGGGGTAGATGAGGATGGACACATGGTGGAAAGGACTGTCTTTGTGTATCAACTTTTCACCTCTGCTGACCTCCTCAATTGGAAAAATAATACTCCATCTTACACTGAAAAGCCTCAAGCTTTAATTGACTTGCTCCAAACAAGTTTGGATATTATACAGTATCGGGAGAACCCACTCCCGGTAGTTAACGTGGGTTCTTTTCTATTTCCGATGTGTCTTGGCTGGTTTGAGAAATAAAGGGAAAGAGCACAAGAGAGAGAAATTTAAAGCTGGGTGTCCAGGGGAGACATCACATGTCGGCAGGATCCATGATGTTCTCTGAGCCGTAAAACCAGCAAGTTTTTATTAGCAATTTTCAAAAGGGGAGGGAGTGCATGAATAGGGTGTGGATCACAGAGATCACATACTTCACAAGGTAATAAAATATCACAAAGCAAATTGAGGCAGGGCGAGATCACAGGACCACCGAATGGGAAGAAATTAGCATTGCTAATGAAGTTTCAGGCATGCATTGTCATTGATAACATCTTATCAGGAAACAGGATTTGAGAGCAGACAACCTGTCTGACCAAAATTTATTAGGCGGGAATTTCCTTGTCCTAATAAGGCTGGGAGCGCTACAGGGGACAGGGGCTTATTTCATCCCTTTGGCTTTGACCATAAAAGACGGCACGCCTTAAGAGGGTCGTCTATAAACCTACCTTCAGGGCACATTCCCTTTCTCAGGGATGTTCCTTGCTGAGAAAAAGAATTCAGCAATATTTCTCCTATTTGCTTTTGAAAGAGGAGAAATATGGCTCTGTTCCATTCAACTCACTGACCGCCAGAAGTCTTATCTCTAGTGTTCCCTGAACATTGCTCTTATCTTCTTCATTTTTCAAGATGCCCAGATTTCATATTTTTCAAACACACATGCTCTACAAACAGTTTGTGCAGTTGACGCAATCATCACAGTGTCCTGAGGCGACATTTATCCTCCTCAGTTTATGAAGAAGATGATGGGATTAAGAGATTAAAGACAAGCATAGGAAATCACAAAGGTATTGATTGGGGAAGTGATAAGTGTCCATGAAATCTTCACAGTTTATGTTCAGAGACTGCAGTAAAGACAGGTGTAAGAATTTATAAAAATATTAATTTAGGGAACTAATAAATGTCCATGAAATCTTCACAATTTATTTTCTTCTGTGGCAACTTCAGTCAGTCCCTCTGTTCGGGGTCCCTGACTTCCCACAACAATACAGACTCATAATCCTACCTAGGCTGATTGCCACCAGCTGCTCATGTACCTCTGTAATACAGATGAAAGACGAAGGGTGCTCCAGGCAGCAACTAAGTGGCTAGAAGAGCACATCCCAGCCGATTACCAAAACCCCCAACAATAAGTAAGAATTCAGCTGCCAGGAACAGACCCCCAATGGGACCCGAATGAGGGACCAGACATGGAGAGGCTAAGACGGTACAATGAGGCATTAATAAAAGATCTAAAGAAAGGGGCTCAAATGGCTACAAATGTAAATACAGTCTCTGAGGTCATCCAAGGAAAAGAGAAAAGTCCAGTGCAATTCTATGAAACACTGTGAGGCTTACCGTATGTACACTCCTTTTGATAACAGATAGCCCTGAACATCAGCGCATGATTCACATGGCCTTAGTTAGTCGAAACATGGAAGATATCAAGAGAAAATTGCAGAAACATCCTGGGTTTGCGGGTATGAATACCTCACAGTTACTGGAAATAGCCAATCAAGTGTTTGTGAATAGAGACGCAACAAGACGCAGAGAAAGCCCTAAGGAAGGCAAACGCCAGGCTAGGCAAAATGCCCACTTACTGGCCATGGCCATTAGGGGAATTCCTCCAAAAGGAGAGGGAAAGGGGGATTCCAGGAAGAATATCCAGTCTAATTGCCCACGCTTGCAACGTAATCAATACGCCTATTGTAAGGAAATAGGACATTGGAAAGATAAGTGTTCCCAGCTGAAGGAAAAGCAAGGTGACTTGAACAAAAGACCTCAGATAAAGACCAGGGAACTTTGTTCAATCTGGCTGAAGGGCTATTGGACTGAAGGGGACCAGGCTCAAGCGCCCCCAAGGAGCCTACAGTCAAGATTACAGTTGGGGGCAAGGACATTAAGTTTTTGGACGATAATGGTGCTGAACATTCAGTAGTGACCAACCCAGTCGCCCCCTTATCCAAGAAAACCATTGATATAATCGGAGCAATAGGAGTTTCCACTAAGCAAGCTTTCTGTCTACCATGGACCTGCTCAGTGAGGGGATATGAAATAGTTCACCAGTTCTTGTACATGCCTGACTGTCTCTTGCCCTTGCTGGGAAGAGACTTGCTTAGCAAGCTGAGAGCAACCATCTCCTTTACAAAACGGCTCTTTACAGCTAAAGTTACTCGGGAACAGGAGTTATTGTGGCCCTTATGGTACCCAGGAGGAAGAATGGAGACTTTTCTAACCGAGCCAGGCCAAGAGATAAAACCAGCTCTAGCTAAGCGATGGCCCTGAGTATGGGCAAAGGATAATCCTCTGGGACTGGCGGTCAACCAAGCCCCTGTACTCATAGAAGTGAAGCCTGGGGCCCAACCAATTAGACAAAAGCAATATCCAGTTCCCAGAGAAGCTATCAAGGAATCCAGGTTCATCTCAGGCGCTTGAAAGCCTCTGGAATTATAGTTCCTTGCCAGTCTCCATGGAACAGCTCCCTCCTGCCTGTCCCTAAGCCAGGGACCAAGGACTACTGGCCAGTATAGGACTTGTGCTTGGTCAACCAAGCTACAGTGACTCTGCACCCAACAGTTCCTAACCCTTACACATTGTTAGGGCTGCTGCTGGCTGAGGACAGCTGGTTTACCTGTCTGGACTTAAAAGATGCTTCTTTAGCATCAGACTAGCTCCTGAGAGCCAGAAGCTGTTTGCCTTTCAGTGGGAAGATCCGGAGTCAGGTGTCACTACTCAGTACACTTGGACCCGGCTTCCCCAAGGGTTCAAGAACTCCCCTGCTATCTTCGGGGAGGCCCTGACTTGAGACCTGCAAAAGTTTCCTGCTAAAGAGCAAGGTTGTGTCTTGCTCCTGTACATGGATGACCTCCTGCTGGGACACTCCACGGCAGTTGGGTGTGCAAAAGGAACGGATGCCCTGCTTTGGCACCTGGAGGACTGTGGGTATAAGGTGTCCGAGAAGAAAGCTCAGATCTGCAGACAGCACGTACGCTACCTGGGATTCACTGTTTGGAAAGGGGAGCTCAGCCTCGGGTCAGAAAGAAAGTAGGTCATCTGCAGCCTAACGGAACCTAGAACCGGAGAGCAAGTAAGGGAATTCCTAGGAGCTGTGAGGTTTTGCAGATTATGGATGCCAAACTTTGCAGTACTAGCAAAACTTTTGTACAGGGTTACAAAAGGGGGCGAACAGGAGCCTTTTGAATGGGGGCCTCTACAGCAGCAAGCCTTTTGTAAGTTAAAGGAAAAACTTATGTTGGCCCCAGCCCTAGGACTACGAGATTTGACAAAGCCCTTTACACTCTATGTGTCAGAAAGAGAAAAAATGGCAGTTGGAGTTTTAACCCAGATTGTGGGGCCCTCGTCAAAGCCACTGGCCTATCTCTCATAACAACTAGATAGGGTTTCCAAAGGCTGGCCACCATGTCTAAGGGCCCTGGCAGCAACAGCCCTGTTAGGATAAGAAGCAGATAAACTAACCCTTGGGCAAAAGCTGAATATAAAGGCCCCCCATGCTGTGGTAACTTTGATGAATACCAAAGGACATCATTGGCTAACAAATGCCAGAGTAACCAAGTACCAAATCTTGCTATATGAAAAGAGTTATACAGCCCACATAACTATTGAAGTCTGTAACACACTAAATCCTGCGACCCTGCTCCCAGTATCAGAGAGCCCGGTCGAGCATAATAGTGTAGATGTGTTGGACTCAGTCTATTCTAGCAGATCTGACCTTCGAGACCAGCCATGGGCATCAGTAGACTGGGAGTTATACATGGACAGGAGCAGCTTCATCAACCCACAAGGAGAAAGAGGTGCAGAATATGCGGTGGTGACTTTGGATGCTGTCATTGAAACCGAACCGTTGCCACAGGGCACCTCAGCCCAGAAGGCTGAGCTCTTTGCTTTAACTCGGCTCTAGAACTCAGTGAAAGTAAGAATGTAAACATCTACATGGACTCTCGATATGCCTTTCTAACCCTCCAAGTGCATGGAGCATTATATAAGGAAAAAGGCCTGTTAAACTCTGGGGGAAAGGACATAAAATACCAACAAGAAATTCTACAATTATTAGAGGCAGTGTGGAAACCTCAGAAGGTGGCAGTCATGCACTGCAGGGGACACCAGCGAGCCTCCATCTCAGTGGCCTTAGGAAACTCTCGAGCTGATTCAGAAGCTAGAAAAGCAGCATCTACCCCTTACCGGGCATCGGTAGCAGCCCCCTTACTCCCTCAAACACCTGACCTGAGGAAGAAAAAGACTTCTTCCATGCAGAAGGGGGGCAAGTAATAAAAGGAGGATGGATCAGACTGCCAGATGGGAGGGTAGCTGTGCCGCAGTTGCTAGAAGCCACAATCGTATTGGCCATACACGAAACCACTCATCTAGGACAAGAGTCACTTGAAACATTGTTAGGCCGGTACTTCTACATCTCACACTTGCTAGCCCTTGCCAAAGCAGTAGCACAACGGTGCGTTACTTGCCGACAGCACAATGCGAGGCAAGGCCCCACTGTTCTGCCCAGCATACAAGCTTATGGAGCTACTCCTTTTGAGGATCTTCAGGTGGATTTCACAGAAATGCCGAAATGTGGAGGGAACAAGTATTTGCTGGTTCTTGTGTGTACTTACTCTAGGTGGGTAGAGGCTTATCCAACATGAACTGAAAAGGCCGACGAGATTACCCGTGTGCTTCTCCGATATCCTAGGTTTGGAATGCCCGTGTGAATCGGCTCAGATAATGGGCCGGCGTTTGTGGCTGACTTGGTACAGAGGACAGCAAAGGCATTAGGAATCACTTGGAGGCTACATGCCGTCTACCGACCTCAGAGTTCCGGAAAGGTGGAGCGAATGAATCGGACTATCAAAAATAGTTTAAGGAAAGCATATCAGGAAACAGGATTAGAGTGGATACAGGCCCTTCCTATGGTATTGTTTAAAATTAGATGCACTCCTTCTAATAAAACAGGACACTCCCCTTATGAAATACTGCATCATAGGCCTCCTCCTATACTACAGGAACTTCCAGGCACTCCCCCAGAGTTAGGTGAAATTGAATTACAGCGACAGCTACAGGCTTTAGGAAAAATTACACAGTCTTAACTTGGGTAAATGAGAGGTGTCTCATCAGCTTATTCTCCCCAGTTCACCCTTTCTCTCCAGGTGATCGCGTGTGGATCAAGGACTGAAACGTAGCCCCTTTGCGGCCACGGTGGAAAGGACCTCAGACCGTCATCCTGACCACCCCCATGGCTGTAAAGGTAGAAGGAGTCCCAGCCTGGATCCACCACAGCCGTGTGAAACCTGCAGCCGCTGAAACCTAGGAGGCAAAACCGAGCCAGGACAACTCCTGCAAAGCGCTCTGAAGAGGACGACAAGCCCTGCTCCAGTCACACCCGGAAGCTGACTGGTCTATGCGCGGCCAAAGCATGAGGAGAATCATCATAAGATTCATTTTCCTTATAATTTGGACTTGAATAGTAAAAACTTCCACTGATTTTCCCCACATGGAGGACTGCTCTCAGTGTATACATCAGGTTACTGAGGTAGGGCAACAAGTTAAAACAATCTTTCTGTTCTATAGTTACTATGAATGTCTAGGAACTTTAAAAGGAACATGTTTATATAATGACACTCAGTACAAGGTATGTAGCCCAGGAAACGACCGACCAGATGTGTGTTATGACCCCTCTGAGCCTCCCATGTCCACAGTTTTTGAAATAAGATTAAGAACTGAAGAGTGGTGAGGACTCATAAATGATACAAGTGAAGTATTACCCAGAACAGAAGAAAAAGGGGTGCCCAAATGCATAATCTTGAAATTTGATGCCTGTGCTATCTTTAATAGCAATGAGTTAGGAAGGGAGTGTGGCACTTTTAGTTAGGAAAAAGGCTACATGACCGAAAATAAGTACATTAGTCATGAATTAGGACTGTGTGGAAATGACTGTGGATACTGGTCCTGTGTCATTTGGGCCACTTGGATAAAAAATGAAAAGGATCCAGCCCACCTTCAGAAAGGAAAAAATGGCCCTTTCTGTACTAAGGGACAATGTAACCCCTTAGAGATAGTAATAACCAATCCCCTTGATCCTCGTTGGAAAAAAGGGGAGCGTGTGACATTAGGAATCAATGGGGCCAGACAGGATCCTCAAGTAAATATCTTGGCTCGAGGAGAAGTTTACAAACGCTCTCCTGAGCCAGTGTTTCAAACTTTCTATGATGAACTAAATGTGCCAGTACCAGAAATTCCAGGAAAAATAAGAAATTTGTTTTTGCAATTAGCCGAGCATGTAGCCCAGTCTCTCGGTGTCACTTCATGTTATGTATGTGGAGGAACTGTAATGGGAAATCAATGGCCATGGGAAGCCTGAGAATTAGTACCTGTTACAGACCCAGTTTCTGATGAATTCCCTGCTCAAAAGAATCACCCTGATAATTTCTAGATCCTAAAAGCCTCAATTATTGGACAACATCGCATAGCTAGAGAAGGAAAAGAATTCACTCACCCCGTAGGACAACTTAGTTGTCTGAGACAGAAACTGTATAATGTTATCACAAAAACAGTCACTTGGTGGAGTTCAAATCACACAGAGAGGAATCCATTTAGTAAATTCCCAAAGTTGCAAACCGTGTGGACCCACCCGGAGTCCCACCGGGACTGGACGGCCCCCACTGGATTAACTGGATATGTGGGCATAGAGCTTACACGAAATTACCTGACCAGTGGGCAGGTAGTTGTGTTATTGGCACCATTAAACCATCTTTCTTCCTACTGCCCATAAAAACAGGCGAACTCCTGGGCTTCACTGTCTATGCTTCCCACAAAAAGAGAAGCATAGCTATAGGAAATTGGAAAGATGATGAATCTTCCCTGAGAGAATCACACAATATTATTGTCCTGCTACTTGGGAACAAGACGGCTCATGGAGATACCGGACCCCCATTTACATGATCAACTGAATTATACGGTTACAAGCTGTCTTACAAATTATCACTAATAAAACCGGCAGAGGCCGGGCGCGGTGGCTCAAGCCTGTAATCCCAGCACTTTGGGAGGCCGAGACGGGCGGATCACGAGGTCAGGAGATCGAGACCATCCTGGCTAACATGGTGAAACCCCGTCTCTACTAAAAAATACAAAAAACTAGCCGGGCGAGGTGGCGGGCGCCTGTAGTCCCAGCTACTTGGGAGGCTGAGGCAGGAGAATGGCGTGAACCCGGGAGGCGGAGCTTGCAGTGAGCTGAGATCCGGCCACAGCACTCCAGCCTGGGTGACAGAGCCAGACTCCATCTCAAAAAAAAAATAAAATAAAATAAAACCGGCAGAGCCTTGACTATTCTAGCCTGGCAAGAAACTCAGATGAGAAATGCTATCTATTAAAATAGATTGGCTCTCAACTACTTGCTAGCAGCTGAAGGACGGGTCTGTAGAAAATTTAACCTTACTGATTGCTGTCTACACACAGATGATCAAGGGCAAGTAGTTGAAGGCATAGTTAGAGATATGACAAAACTGGCACATGTGCCCATGCAAGTGTGGCATGGATTTGATCCTGGGGCCATGTTTGGAAAGTGGTTCCCAGCTCTAGGAGGATTTAAAACTCTTATAATAGGAGTTATAATAGTAATAGGAACCTGCTTACTGCTCCCTTGTTTGCTACCTATACTTCTTCAAATAATAAAAAGCTTCATCGCTACCTTAGTTCACCAAAATGCTTCAGCACAGGTGTACTATATGAATCACTATCAATCTGTCTTGCAAGAAGACACGGGTAGTGAGAAAGAGGGAACTACCACTATTGAGTGAGATTCTCAAAGATGTGGGGAATACGGGAGGAGACTACCCCTCATATTGTCTTATTCCCAATTTCTGCCTCCAAAGGAAGAAGAAGTAAAAACTAAAAGGCAGAAATGAAATCCACAAGCAGACAGCCCAGCACTGCACCCTGGGCCTGGTGGATAAAGATTGACCACTGACCTAATTGGTTATGTTATCTACAGATTACAGACATTGTATAGAAAAGCACTGTGAAAATCTCTGTCCTGTTCTGTTCCATTCTAATTACCGGTGCATGCAGCCCCCAGTCACATACTCCCTGCTTGCTCAATCAATCACGACCCTCTCAAGTGGACCCCCTTAGAATTGTGAGCCCTTAAAAGGGACAGGAATTGCTCACTCAGGGAGCTCGGCTCTTAAGATAGGAGTCTTGTCGATGCTCCCGGCCGAATAAACCGCTTCCTTCTTTAACTCGGTGTCTGAGGGGTTTTGTCTGTAGCTTGTCCTTGTCTGCAGCCTGTCCTGCCACAGGTTCAGATGGGGCCAATTCTCCATTCCTTGCCACAGTGGGGAGAACAAGTCTCAGTCATGGCAAATCAATGTGTCTTCTTTCCACAGCTAGATGGTTCAGGGGCAGGAGCACGTCTCAAGTCAGAAAGACCAAATTATCCCAAAAATTATTTGCTGGGACTGTTGGGGGGCAACAGTCTCTTTCCCCTGTGGGATGGAATATGGAAGTTAGGTGTAAGAAGTCTGGGGTTACTGGTGGCCATCTTGCCTGTCACATACCTGGTCCTAATGTGACAAATCAAGCCAAGTAAAGACAAGTTGAACAAAGGAAAACAGTATGAACCCTGTCGACAAACCTGAGCTCCTGGAAATAGCCACAAATAAGGCCACACAGACACTGAGAGATAAGAAATATAGGAAGAGCACAACAGCATTATTGAAGCCCCTAAACTCCCTTTTTCTGAGGTTGACTACACCTCTGTACTTAGAGTTAGTTACATGAGTCAATAAATCCTCTCTTTTTGCTTAAATTCAATTGAATATCTTCCTCTTCCAATAATAAAAGCCCTGATGAATACTTTAAGGTGATTTATAATAGATGATTAAGTACGGATACATATATAACAGGCACTATCTAGATATGGCAAGTGGGATGGAGGAAGATGGAAAAGGAGCATATGCTTATATTTCTAGTGTTGATATAAGTGATTAAAAACTGCACCAGGGCAAACAGTGTGCTTGGCAGACCCTCTCTCAGCAGGCTTAGTAGTATTGAGTGAGGTATAGTGTAGTATAGTATAGTGTAGTATAGTATAGTATAGTATAGAGTGAAGCACAGGTGTGTTGGTCTAGTGTCCCTACATAATAGACTTTTAAGTTGTTATTAAATTGTTGAAAGTAAAAGTACATAGGACATGAATGACATTGCATGACACTAAGAATAAAGTCATCAGCAGTATTTCCATCTCTGCTGCCTGCACTTCCTTACTGGTTCACACCACGCTGGTTCTGTGGAGCAAATCTGAAATCTTGGATTTGCCAGACAGATTGCACTATTTCAATTATTTTGTTTTGAGAGATGGGTGCTTTTAAAAATTGATTCAACAATAGTAAGGCAATTAACAATCTTTATGAAAAATAATAGAAAAATGCAGTACTTGGGAAAGTCTGTTTTATTTTTTTAAACCACTTTATTGAGGTATGATCTATATATAAAAAGCTGTCCCTATTTAATGTATACTACTGGAGGAAGTAGAAGATAAGTATACACTGTGAAACCAGCACCACAATATGTACCTTAAATATATCCATTCCCTCCAAAAGCTTCCTCCCGTCCTTCTATTTGTTGCTATTGTTTTGTTTGATAAGAGCACTTAACATAAAATCTGCCCTCTTAGCAAATTTTTTTTTTTTTTTTTTTGAGACGGAGTCTCGCTCTGCCACCCAGGCTGGAGTGCAGTGGCCCGATCTCAGCTCACTGCAAGCTCCACCTCCTGGGTTCACGCCATTCTCCTGCCTCAGCCTCCCGAGTAGCTGGGACTACAGGCACCCGCCACTTCGCCCGGCTAGTTTTTGTATTTTTTAGTAGAGACGGGGTTTCACCATGTTAGCCAGGATGGTCTCGATCTCCTGACCTCATGATCCGCCCGTCTCGGCCTCCCAAAGTGCTGGGATTACAGGCTTGAGCCACCGCGCCCGGCCTCTTAGCAAATTTTTAAGAAAAAAAAACGATTTTAATTTAGCAGTCTCTTCAGCATTAGTACATATGTAAGAAATAGTAAAATAGGCCAGGCATGGTGGCTCATGCCTGTTATCTCAGCATTTTGGGAGGCCAAGGCTGGTGGATCACCTGCGGTCAGGAGTTCCATAACACCCTGGCCAACATGGCAAAACCCCGTCTCTACTAAAAATATGGAATTTAGCTGGGTGTGGTGACATGCACCTGTAGTCCCAGCTACTCAGGAGGCTGTGGCAGGAGAATCTCGTAAACATGGGAGGCGGAGGTTGCGGTGAGCCGAGATCATGCCACTTCACTCCAGCCTGGCGACAGAGCGAGACTCCGTCTCAAAAAAAAAATAAAAAATAAAAAAGTAAAATGTAGTTAAGATTTCTCTGGTTTTACGTTTTGTTTTGAAATTTACTTGGCTACAAACAGCAAATTTTGAATAATGAATCATTAAATTTAAAAATCCTTATAATCATTTGCCTGAGACCATACCAACAATAAAGTTGAATCATTCCATTGCCAAAGAGCCACAGAAAAATACTAATTTAATAAATTAAAGTGTTTTCTTACAATACATTGGAAATCAAGATTTAAATCCTTTCACTGTTTTAATAGAAATTAAGAACTATCATAAGGAAAAGTTTTCATATATGACAAGTTTCATATTATAATAGCCCATTTGTTATTTTTATTTTTTATTTATTTATCTTTTTTTAAGACAGAGTTTCACTCTTGTGCCCAGGTTGTAGTGCAATGGCGTGATCTCGGCTCATTGCAACCTTGGCTTCCTGGGTTCAAGCAATTCTCCTGCTTCAGCCTCCCAAGTAACTGGGATGACAAGCACCCACCACCACGCCTAGCTAATTTTTTGTATTTTTTGTGGTGACAGGGTTTCATCACCTTGGCCAGGCTTGTCTCGAACTCCTTACCTCAGGTCATGCATCCACCTCAGCCTTTCAAAGTGCTGGGATTACAGACGTGAGCCACCATGCCCGACCTATGATAGTCAGTTGAAAAAAAACCAAAAAAATAAATGCCATTATCCTCATCGAAAATTAAAAACTTATTATCTAACTTAGCCTTTATTAATCTTATTTACTGGAAGTCTTTTATTCAGAATATATTGCCAAAATATTCTACAAGATACTATATAATATACATAGAAAAATAATAGATGATATCAATATAAATATTACTTATATGAATATTTATTGTTACCTAGCAGGTTTGTTTTGCTGTGCATAATTCATCAAATGGAAAAGATGCTTCTTAGTTTAAAATATGTTTTATGCCTAATATCTTTGTATTTCTTAGAGATTAAGTAACCTAACTATCAGTAGCTATAGATGTGTTGTAAACATGTTAAACAAACTAGAAGAATCTTTCAAGAATCTTGTAATCTAAACTCATGATAACTTCATAGTTCTGTAATATCATAGCACAGGAAAAGTGAACAATATGAATCATTCAGTTATCTTATCTGATTAGTAGAAAATGTCAGTATATTTACAAATCAAAAAGTTTACTGAATTTAAGTATAAACTTGCAGATACTGAGTTTTTAAAAATATAAAACTTGAAATTTTGGAGACCTGTGGGCATTACCAAAAGTTGTTTAAAAATTAATATACCTCCAGAGAATATATGTGAAATAAATTTCTTAACTTCCATATACAGAATCTCATTTTCAAACTTTTAAAGTTAGATACAGAATTTACAACAGTAATAAAACATCTCCTTTGCCAGACATTGATGAGTTTTAATTGTTTAGTGTTTTTTTGTTGTTGCCGTTTTGCTTATACATACACATGTTCTTATAGAATAAGGTATCGAGTCAAAACACCTTAAACATTGACAGCTGACTGGGCAGCTCACGCCTGTAATCCCAGCACTTTGGGAGGCTGAGGTGGGCAGATCACGAGGTCAAGAGATTGAGACCATCCTGGCCAACATGGTGGAACTTGCGTCTCTACTAAAAATACAAAAAATTAGCTGGGCGTGGTGGCACACACCTGTAGTCCTAGCTACTTGGGAGGCTGAGGCAGGAGAATCGCTCGAACCTGGGAGGCAGAGGTTGCAGTGAACCGAAATTGTGCTTCTGCACTCTGACCTGGCGACAGAGCAAGACTCCGTCTAAAATAAAAATAAAAAAAAAAATAAATAAAAAGTTGACAGCCTTGGCTAAGGGATAATATAAGAACATTTAATTCATTGTGCTTCCCAAACTGTGATTGCTAGGTCCATTTTTCTGTTATTAAAAACTAGATGAAGCATGTTAAAGACAACTTAATATTTCATCAATACATTTTCCAGATCCTTATTAAAGTATCTGTACCATTTTACATTTCCACTTGCTTGATTGACAATAATTCATTAAAATCAGTCTCTTAATATATGGCACTGTGCTAAGCACATTACAGTCATGTCATTTAAATCTTCATTAATCACACTATGAGATAGGTGCTATTGTTATTTCCAATTTTTACTAGGAAAATGGAGACTTGCCCTAGGCCCCACAACCTATCAAAGTTGAACAGCAATGCCAGTCAGGTTTGTATGTCTCCCGAGTTCATCTTCTTAACCACTACACTGTTGGTTCATTTTGACTAATGCAATAGTTTAAAAAACAAAACAGAAACAACTTGTATTTGTTTGCACTTTTATTATTTTTTTAAACACATGTTTTTCTCCTTCGTGAACTTCTTTCTGGAATTGTCTTTTATTTATTTTAAAATTTGAATACTAATACTTTTCCTATTGTTTTGTTTGTATTCATTTATATTATCTATGTAATTATAAATATTTTCCCCGTTTTATTTTTTCTTAATTTTTATATAAGGAATTTTTAAATAGAAAAAAACCTATAGACTTTTTTTCAGAACAGAATTTTCAAAAATCTCTGGGCCAGTTTTTTCATATATTTGAGGAGAGTTAAGGACATATACTCAGCTAATTGCTAATCTCTGAGTATAGCTTGAGAGGCAGTAGGTAAGATATATACTATACTAACATTGTAATATCAAATTTTTATTGGAACTTCCACAATTATGTGTTTTATGATAATCAGTGTTGTTGAATGAAAATTTTGCTTATTTGTGAGATTTACTTAGAATTAAGATATATAGCTGTCTTCCTCACTAAAACATAAGATCTAGAAGAAAAAAAATATATATATACGTAAACTATGTCTAGATGTTGTGAAATATGCAGAGATATGGTACATATTATGCTTGACTGTTTTTTCCCCAGTATTTTTTTTTAAACCAGGAAAATACATAAATACAACAAAAATAAAAACCCATCATAATTTTGTTGGCTTTCTCTGCCCCATTCCAGTTTTGGAAACAATCTTGACCTAAATCCAGACAGATGGCCGAGGGTTGAATATCACGTTTGCTTTGCTGTTGGTCTTGTCATGAACTAAGATTTTATTTTTTTCTATAATAAATGAAAGTGACAAGGTAATGCCAATACAAGGATGAGTAAATATTTGACAAAATGAATTCCAAGGATACAATTCAAACATTTGTCAGGAGCCTGAGATAATTGCTTTTTGTTTTGTTACGCCTTTCCAATTTGTCCATAAATAAAAATATTTACAATTTAGGATTCACTCTGTCTCACAGGATAGGATATGTATGACCTTACAGATTTATAGAAAACTTATCTATGGGCCGGGCGCGGTGGCTCAAGACTGTAATACCAGCACTTTGGGAGGCCGAGACGGGCGGATCACGAGGTCAGGAGATCGAGACCATCCTGGCTAACCCGGTGAAACCCCGTCTCTACTAAAAAAACACAAAAAACTAGCCGGGCGAGGTGGCGGGCGCCTGTAGTCCCAGCTACTCTGGCGGAGGCTGAGGCAGGAGAATGGCGTGAACCCCGGAGGCGGAGCTTGCAGTAAACTGAGATCCGGCCACTGCACTCCAGCCTGGGTGACAGAGCGAGACTTCGTCTCAAAAAAAAAAAAAAAAAAAAAAAGAAAGAAAACTTATCTATGTTAATACGAAGAAAAAAGAAGATGAAATAACCATGGTCTATTTCCAACCAACAGCAAACGTTCTCACACTCTTAACTCCTGCTTTTGTTTAGGAAAAGGATAGTATGAGTCATTATGAAAAACAGTCCCTCCCACACCTGTTTCCCCTACCCCTCTCACAACTGTCCAAGTGCACATGTATGCGCATGTGTACACAAACGCACCCACACGCTGAGAATTCAGCCCAATAAATACAGGAGGGACAACTTTATAGAGATGGGTTTATTTAAGACAATGTATATAAACATTTTCTGCAAAATTCACTAAACTATAGAAAAGACAAACTCAAATGGGAGCAGTAAAGCATTTTTTAATGCTGTTTGTTTTTATTAGATTAAAAGCAAAAAAGTAATAATAAGATCCATAGAGGCTGTACGCTAACGGAAGATGAAGAACTGCTTTGTAATGTGAAATTTTGCCTTCACATTTTATGACTTTAAGTGCACCAAGTTCTTTATATGGAAAACTGGTTTTCAACGGGATACCGGGCAAGCTGTAAAGATGATCTCACATTGCCAAATGGGCCTTCAGCTGCTTTTCTAATTGACTTTTCCACGGTTTGTTGCTTAGTGTTACACATACTAATGTGTCATCCTAGACTAATCTGATTTTCAAGTCTCACCCTGCCTGTGTTTGTAGGTTTCAATCTTACAATTCCTCTGCTATTACCCTCCAAAATTGTTGAAACTGACTACTTCTGTTGTTAGAAGCATGATATAGAAAGTATGGTGCTCATAACTACGATGCCTGACACATAAGTTTCCCAGTTGATACCAGTAAAGCCAAGAGACCCTAAGTCCAGTGGGTTTCTCAACAATTATTCAGTACAGGGAGAAACACTCCTAGTTGTTTCCTAGGCAACCATTTCATGAAAAATGTGCAGTTATATTTCATTTCATCCCATTTTCTATTTTTCTAGAACTGGCTAAATTTTCCCCTTATTTTCCAATACCTATTTCTCTTCACATTTCCCTTTATACATTATCTTTGGTATTTCTTCTTCTCTTGCCTTTCTCTCCTGTTCTTTCCTGCTATTAATTATCTAACTTTCTTTCCCTTAGGAATGAGATCAAAACAAATACTTGTCTTTAAAGTTGCCCTGTCAACTACCATCTGGTTACCGTTTTGTTCCTTTTTAGAAAATCAACAGTAGACCCTTCGTGAATGTGGGAATTCTATTCACTTTTGCTTCCAGGGCATGGTTGCGTCCCAGCTTATTAAGATGTAGAAGTCTTAGTGCTTTGGAATCTAATTTACACATCTGCCTGCTTTCTTGGAAGGCTGAGGGAATTCGAAATGCTGTTTCTTAAACAACACCAAAAACAAACAAAGAGAAAGAGCCAGAGAAATTTTCATCTGGGGAGAGATTGCTTTTGTCAGTAGATGGCCAGCAGAGTAAGTCAGATATTCAAGAAACACATCAAGTGTTCTGGGAGGGGAGTATTTGAATGCTAAGCAGCCGTTTGTGTGGATCCAGGCTTCTTACAGCTTCCAGGTCTTGTTCTCTGATGTGGAGATCTTTTTGACAAGAGTAAGTTAGTTTTTGTTAGTTGCCACTCAATCCCGTTTATTGGCTAAGAGTAAAATAGAAAATAATTTATTTTATATAACTTAAGAAAAATACCAAGGTTTAATAGCACCCATCCCATTCGTTTACTACACACACACACACACACACACACACACACACACACACACACACAGCCTTTTAAGCTTCCCTGTTGCCTGCAGGATAAAGTCCAGGTGCCTTAGCCTGCTGTTCCTGGATCTCTAGAATCTACTCTGAGCCTCATTTCCAACCCTGTTTTTCTTGTCTCCCACCACTTTCTCTCTGCGCCTCAGTGCCAACCACCCCAGGCTGATTCTCTCGAAATACCAGTGTGCACTTCTGCCGTCTCTGAGCTTCTTCTCATGTGAAGTACTCTCCCTTTCCCTGCCCATCTCTCTGTCCCATTTTTCTGGACCCACGTCCATCTTCCCTCTGTGACCACAACCTGTAAGTGGTCCTCACTCAGGCCCTTGCTTGGCATGGCTCACGCTCACCATGTGTTTCCATGCACCGTCTCCCCCGTCATCGTTGTAGGTACCTGTACTCAGACAGGCAGCAGAAAGACAGCTACTGGTGGGTTCCTTTCTTCTCCTTTCTCTCTGGCCATCATTGCCGGAAGAACTCAGATATGGAAACTCCAGAAGCATCTAAGAATAGGGACTCGTTGGTGTGAGGAGAAACAGAAAGATTATTTCAAAGGGCAAAAATCTTAAGAAAAGGAGAACACCTTATGGTTCCCAGCCAGTCAGATGGGATGACTCATTATCCAGGATAATATGGTATAACACACATGTAACATAGTCAGACATGTGGCAGTATGGGGCTGCCTATTTCTATACCTTGGAGAAGCAGTGAGGGGGAGTGAGGACAGCTTCAGGAAGGCATTCAATAGAAAACTATGAAAGTAATTGAGTAAATGAACACAGCATTACTTTCTTTAGGGATTCTGATCATTTCTTTAATTAATACTGAGAATGATATAACTCAGTTGTTGAATGTGCCATTGTAGATACTATATGCACAATACAGCCTGTTTTCTTTAGTTTGAAAACTAAACACAGAAAAAATAGAAAACAAATTTAAAAAGAAATATTAATTTAGTTGCAAGTTAAAATACAAATATTATTACTGATAATCCATTTTATTATCTCAAAATTTCTCTTAAAATGAGTCCAAAATTCAGAGACTACAAGAATTAGCTAGAATTTAGAGGACTTTTCAATAAATTCACTTTGCATATAAGAAAACTGAAGTTCCAAGAAATAAAGGAACACTTGTATTGAAAAGAATCTGTGAATGGAAGAGAACCACTCTTTCTTTTTCTTTTGGATTTTCTGTCACTCTTGGTGACACAATCATCCAGTCACCGGACCTCATTTTCTGCTAATAGATAAAGTAACTAATAAGATATCTCTTTGGGTCTACACATTCCTCCTCCTGGCCAACCGCCTAAACATCTATTGCTATAGGGAAGCAGATGTTTTCATCAGAAGAGTGAAATCATCCATTTCGTTAATTACCAGTAGACCACAAGCACCTGAGGAGGAGACCCAAGCGCTTCTTGACTGTGGTGTTAAAGGGGAAGACTTAGGAAGATGGCGCCCATGGAGGGCAGGCTGGTGCAGGAGGTGCCTGTGAAATTGCCTCAGAACCTTGTTGCTAAAACAGCACTCGTTCAAGGTGTAGAGCTCAGTGCACAGGAAGTGTGTCCTGTTCCTCCTCTATATTTAGTGTCTTTTTTAAAAATCCCAACCATGACAAGAGGCACCGGGAACCAAAATTATCCCTATGCTTAGACCAAAGACTTCAGAGGTTGTGCAGCATGGATCTACCCATATAAGGGGAACCCCAGGGAAAAAAGAAGGTGGTGGGGATCAGAGCTCAATTCTGCACCTGCTGAGTGCCCTTCAAACAGACTTTAAGAAGAGGCAGTCTTGTCTCTAAGCACACCCTCAATGTTAATTATCATCTTAACCTTTTAACTAATCTGTGCTTCAGTTTCCTCAACTGTAAAAGGAGAACAAGAATAAATCCTGTGTCATGGGGTTGCTGTGAAAATTAAAAGAGTTAATATGGATAAAGCACTTAGAACAGTATTGCTGTGTGTTTGCTCTCATTTGGGGAGATGATGTAGATTAGTGATTAAAAGCCTGGATTCTGGAACCAACTTGCTTTTGTTTGAAGCTTGGCTTTACCATTTACTTATGTGAGCTTGGACAGTACCTCTCTGGTCCTATTTTCTCATATGTTGGCCTATTGTGAGAATTAAATAATCTCTGAAAGCACTGAGAACAGTTTCAATACATACTAAGGGTTAGTTGTTACTATCTGTCCCTTCCCCTTGTTAACTACCCACATGTGGCCTGTCACTGAATGTACGTCTTCTTGTAGAGCGAAAGCACTCCAGAGATTTCAGAAGCTGTGCTCAAAATCTCTCACCCTAATAGGACCACGCCAAGACTACCTGGCCAGCATCCCCTTTGTGCACTCAACTTTCCCACATAACACACAGTGGGATTTGTGGAAAACAATCCCCCTATTTTCCTTCCTGCTCTTAGAAGTCCAGGAATAATAATCTTGTTAACCCCAATTCCTCCACTTCGGAGAAACCAATCTTTCTTCTAATTGGAAGGGGACCTATTAAGCAATAAGATGGTATTTTGAATGAAATCAAGAATAAAGCCACACATTCACATACCATTTACTTGAGTTCAAACTGCCAGGGCTCTTCCAAGTCTAAAAGTCACAATTGAAAATAGTGCTTTAAACTTGAAAGACATCAAAGGTCTGTTTTGAACTGAAGCTTGTAGAGAACTCAGGATTGTTCGTAATTTGATTTTAATGAATAAAATGTTTCTGTATTGCTATTTTACATTTTTTCAAAAAAGATCCAGATGACCCTGTTACACAGAAAAAGGAACTCTTTGTTACACCTCAGAAAAAATGATAGACTTTATGTTCTTTTTATTTAATTATTTATTTTTATCTTTTTTTTTTTTTATTATACTTTAAGTTCTGGGATACTTGTGCAGAACGTGCAGATTTGTTACACAGGTATACATGTGCCATGGTGGTTTGCTGCAGCCATCAACCCATCATCTAGGCTTTAAGCCCCACATGCATTAGGTATTTGTCCTAATGCTATTCCTCCCCTTACTCCCCATATATTCTGAAGAAGTGTATTTTTTTTAAATATATATTTAGGGGGTATGTATCGTTTTGTTACATGAATATATTGCCTAGTGGTGAAGTCTGGGCTTTCAGTGTAGCCAACACCTGAATAGTGTACATTGTACCCAACAGGTAATTTCTCATCTCACTCCCACCCCTTCCAAGTCTCCAATGTCTACGATTCCACTTTCTATGTCCATATGTATACATTATTTAGTTCCCACTTATGAGTGAGAACATGTTGTACTTAAGTAAAATGACTCAGACACTTTCTGAAGGCCTCCAGTTCTATTCATGCTGCTGCAAAAGATATGATTTTATTCTTTTTAGGGCTAAGCAGTATTCCATTGTATTGTACCACATTTGTTTTATCCAGTCATCTACTGATAGACATAGGTTGATTCCTAATTTTTGCTAATATGAATAGTGCTATGATAAACGTACTGGTGCAGGTATCTTTTTAACGTAATGATTTATTTTTCCTTTGGGAGAAGTGTATTTTTAAGGTATATTAGAACACCTTCTTTTGGTACCTAAGAACATAGGGTATCCTGAAAAACCGGTAGCCACAGAATAGCAAACTGTTATAATTTTATTCTTCTTGTGTCTCTTGAAAAAATTGTGTTTGAAATACTGTAGTTTTGGTTGCTATTTTGTTTTGCAATACTCCTGACCAACACGTGTAGCAGAATTGGTAAAACAAACTGGAAACCTCAGGCATGCCTCAATTAAATTTTTTGTAGAGCCAGTGGGAGCAGAGCACCACCTAGTGTCAATTTTGAATAATTCTCTCAGATAAGAAAGACTGCCTAGGGTGAAAATAATTTACCCAAAGGAACGTAGTCAATATAGATCAAATTTAGGTCAAAATCCTGGAACCAAATCCACATTTATTGACGATAGCCCCATGCTTTTTCTTCTATTGTTCTCCACAATTTTACATCAAAGAAAGGCAATATGTGAAAAGCAAATCCCTTCCACTAATGGAAATTCAATTTAGGTGACAAATATGTTATAAAACAGGACTATTTGAATATCGGGTATGCCTAAAGCACTATGAGAGCTCAATTCCAGAGTCAATTCCACAGACTCTAAGGTGAGGCAGGTTTTTTGTTTGTTTGTTTGTTTGTTTCAAATTTCTGGCTTTCTTATGGTTCCCCGAGGTCTCTGTAGCTACCCATCTGGCACTGCGGGGGCTTCTCTGCCATCAGCATTGCCAAAAATAATACAGCCTCTGAAATTTATCGCCGAGGAACAAATGAGACGATTTCACTTACCTATGTGCCTCTTCTCTAAGAATGTTCGCAGTTAGTTCATGCCAGATGCAGTTCGCGTCTCAGAATGTCTGTGTGCCGTCTTCACAACCATGGTTAGCCCTAAGCTGAGTGTGAACCGAGTGGAGGATAGGGAGCCTTTCTCCTCTGCCTCTCTTCCGGCTACTACTTCCCACCCCAAAGAACCTCAGGCTTCTCACCAACTCTGCACTCCTTCAGTGCCCTACAAGTTAATGACAAATAAAATGACAACAATACCAACAGCTTGCCATATCAGATCATTTCTGGAATGAGGTAAAATATGAGTTAATGAAAGAGTAAAGCCAAATAAATAGACAAAATTGCTGTTTTGAGATATCAGTGCTCATGTTGGCTCATATGCTGTTCTTATACAACTTTTAAATTTCCCTAAGATTTTTGAGTAAATTCAGACAAATCTAATACACTCATGGATGAGCTGGTTTGGGGAGGAGGGGACGTTCGGTGACAGACAGGCTGTACACATCCAAGCTCTGAGAGCCCTGTCCTAAGTCACTGTTGCACTTTCTTGTGTGAAGTCTCAAAGGTACTCTCTGAATCCTTTTCTTCATCTGTAAAATTGAGAAACATTAATGACTATTTTATATGATTTTTTATGAAGATTCAAAAGGATCACTATGTGCTAAGTAATCACCAGTCACATGAAATTTGACTATTTTATTTTATTTTTGAGATAGAGTCTCGCTCTGTCGCCCAGGCTGGAGTGCAGCGGCGCCATCTCCGCTCACTGCAAGCTCCGCCTCCCGGGTTCACGCCATTCTCCTGCCTCAGCCTCCCGAGTACCTGGGACTACAGGCGCTGCCACCACGCCCGGCTGATTTTTCTGTGTTTCTAGTAGAGACAGGGTTTCACCGTGTTAGCCAGGATGGTCTCGATCTGCTGACCTCGCGACCCGCCCGCCTCAGCCTCCCAAAGTGCTGGGATTACAGGCGAGCGCCACCGCGCCCGGCCTATGATGGTGACTTCTATTGATGTGTGCCCACTAAGAAATCCATTGTAGGATTTTAACAAGTAACAACAATACTGCCCCAGTCCTTTGTTTGAGCCAATGCTTCCATTTTTTTAACTGGCTGCAGATTTTTAATGTTCTGAGAGTTGCCATCAATAACTTAAAAAAAGAAAAAGGGACTCATTCTGATTAATCAGTCCTGTTTTTAGCCACGGAGGTGTTGCTAAGGGAAAACAAAGAGAGCAGAAGAATAGAAGGAAATCTATTCCGGCAAATAACATAGAAAATAATCAACAGGTCTAGAACGTTCAGCTTAAAGTCTTTATCACCCTTTATGTTCTGGCAAATAATAATAATGCGAGTTTTTGCTAGTATGCCAGGCACTGCCCTTAATCAATTAGCAATATTCACTCACTTAATCCTCATAATAATTTATCATTTTACACATTGAAGAAATGGAAGCACAAGGAATAAAATAAACAACATCATAAGAGGAAATGACAGATCTGTACTTTGAACTTGAGAGGTCAGGCTCCACAGACAGGGTAACAGATTAGTGAGCTTTGGTTACATCGTTTTTTAATTTTACTTTTTAATTAACAAATAATAATTATACATACTCATGGGGTACATAGTGATGTTTTGATACATGCAATTGAGAGTGATCAGATCATGGTAATTTGCATATTCATCATCTCAAGCATTTGTCATTTCTTTGTGTTGAGAATGCTCAACTTTCTCCTTCTAGCTATTTTATTTTATTTTGTTTTTGTTTTTGTTTTCTGAGACAGAGTCTTGCTCTATTGCCCAGGCTGGAGTGCAGTGGCACAGTCTCGGCCCACTACAACTTCTGTCTCCTGGGTTCAAGTGATTCTCCTGCCTTAGCCTCCTGAGTAGCTAGGACAATAGCACCCACCACCACACCAAGCTAATTTTTTTTTTTACACCCAGCTAATTTTTGTATTTTCAGTAGAGACAGGGTTTCACCATGTTGGCCAGGCTGGTCTTGAACTCCTGACTTCGAATGATCCACCCACCTTGCTCTCCCAAAGTGCTGGGATTACAGGTGTGAGCCACTGTGCCCAGCCCCTTCTAGCTATTTTAAATTATATATTATTATTAACTATAGTCATTCTACAGTGGCATAGAACACCAGAATTTTCATTTTCCTCTTGCTGCTCTCTATCCCCCCGTCCCTTGCCAAACATCTGCCCAAGTTGTCAAGCCACCTGAGGAAAACTAGTGGTTTATTTTCTAAGTAGGGCACCTCTACTTATACTCACTAACGTTTTAAGAAGGTTCAAATCTTTTCTTCCCAGATCACAAAATATCTCTGGGCACATGACACAAAATAGATTCTTTTTGTTCTTTCTCCTTTATACAGAGTTAAGTTTTCAGACAGCTGCTTTCTAGCTTTATTGTCACCTTTTAGCCTCATTATCTGACAGTGTTAATTTAGACTTTATAGCTATTGACTAAAGCAAGTGCCTTGTACAAAGACAATGGCAAAATGGGCAAGGAGACTTTCTTTAATGAGTCCCAAATAAATAGCTTTGGTAAAAGTGTCTACTTGCTATGACAAAATACCATAGGTTCCTCAAAATAGCTTGATTTTTTAAAAAGTTGGTAGACAAATTCAGTGTTGTCTTTAAACTGCTACTGAAACTGCTACTGACCTCTCATTCTCCTTTGTCTGGGGCTCCTCAGTAAAAATAAACCGTTTTTGTTGGCACATATTCTCAGTTAACAAGCCTGATACCTTGGGTAATACAAAATAGTGGAATATTTGTGTGTGCATTGTAGTGAATAAGTGATTTAGAATATGTATCAGTCAGAATATATGTAACTGGTAGCAATAATGAGGGACATGGCTTTACTTTTGGTTTTCTAAATGAGAAAAATACTGTAGAAAACTATGACCCAGGAACGATGTCACTTTATTTCTTCTACATTTTCATGGAACAAATTACTCATTTAAATACTGACTCAAGATTCTATTTTTTTGCAGTAACTGTCATAAAACACTAGTGAGTAGACTCATTGTTAAATGGTAATACTCATGGCCTGTCAGTCACCCATTAGCATGATGGAATTGGCATTCATGTGGTAATGACCATGAATTGTCTATTTCTACCATCCTGTTTTCTCCCAGCACCAAGCATTGGGGATATCACAGAGTTTGTGAAGTCACAAAGAAAGGCAGAAGACAGACAAATAAACAAATTGAGCTTCCTACCACCTCCACTACCACAGTATTGGCAAGAGCATCTTGAATAAATATGACAATGATGATGATGATAGCTAATATTTATTGAATAATTATTCTTTGCCAGGCATTATTCAATTGTTTTGCATATACTATCTCATTTACTGCCTCCACCCACCCTATAAAGTATGCACTATTATTAAAACCATTCCACAGAGGATAAAACAGACTTAGAGACATGATGTAAGTTGCCCAGGATAAAGCAACTACTGAGTAGCAGAGCTAGAATTCAAACCTAGATAATCTGAATTTAAAATCCACATGCTGAACAGTTTAACTCTACTCCAGAGAGTCAGCATTGTTGACACACACGGCCGGGTAATCCTTGCTGTCAGGGCTGCCCTGCGGGACAGTAAGATGCTTAGCAGTGTAACGGTATCCCTGGCCTCTGCCTACTACATTACAGTAGCACCTTTTCTCCCTTGCTTTCCACCTCCAGTTGTGGCAGCCAAAAAGTCTCCAGACATTACCAAATGCCCTCTAGAGGTCAAAATTGCTTCCCCACACATGCTGAAAACCACTGTTCCACTCCAACCCCTCTTTATCTGATTATATAACCTCATGTCATTAAATAACACTTAGAAATATAATTTTAATGGCTGTGATAAATGTTATTGAATATTAAATTAGTGCTACACTTAAAATATTACTTTTGATTATTTAATAAGGAAAAAACTATATTTAAAAACTTATAGCAATCAAGTTCTTTGCGATCTACCCCTTTGGTGTATGTAAGATATAAAGGTAAGCTCTATCAATAAAATAATAAGTCAGAGGTGATTTATATTGCAAAAACTATTAACTTCATTCTTTAAAATATGTCACCATTTTTTACCCAGCCTACTTCTGAAGATAAAATGAAGGAGACTTGTGTCAGTAACAAATCTCTTTAGCAGCAAAAGAGTTTATTCAGTTACTATATACAGACGTGGCCTAAGTCAACAATCAAATAAAATATAACTGCATGCATAAATTTCTGAAAATGAAAATAAATTAATCACTGACATTTTTAAAACTTCAGAATTCTATTATTTTTCTAAAATGTCTAATAAATCAGAATTTACTAACACTTTGGTTTTATTTTTGCTCCTTTTAAAATATGTTTAGATATACATGTTTAAAGGATGTATTTTACTATTTCTACCAGCATCATTGACTAAATGCTTAAGTGCCTACTGCTATGTTAGCTACTTTAAAAAAATATAAAAATTAAGGTCTGCATTCCTGAGGAAGGTATTTAAAAACAAATCAGACATACACAAAAGCCCTAAGAATAAGAAAAGAGAGTGTAAAACCACTAGTATTTTGTATAATTCATATTAAAGTAAAACACACACACACATACACATACCAAAGTTAAGGAAGATAGTAAAACTCATTTAATAGGCATGTTCCATATAACATTTTGTTACAAATTTTGCATTTTCCACATGAAAAAAATCACAGTAGGCACATACTAGAAGCAAAATATGTCAGGCAAAAATATCCTAAAGATGTTTCTGTTATCAAACTTTTGCAATTTTTCCAAATCGTTTTTGAGGTTTGGGAAAAAATCTGGGGCATTTTTGGCTAAAAAAAAACACTATCCATGTGAGTTTTTATTATTTTTTTTTCAAAAAAAAAAAAAAAAAAAAAAAAAAAAAAAGTCCATAATTTTCTACAAATTCCATGAAGTTTTAAATCAATGGTGTTTGATTTACATTTACCAAGAAATGATTTGCTTATCACCATAAAAACTGAATTAAAAATACATCAGGCTAAGTAAATCCAAAAGAGAATAGTGAATTTTGTTGGGCTTACAGACAATGGTATGCATTTCTGTGATCATGTATTATTTTTAACCTTTTCCTTCGGTGCGATTTGGAAGTGACCTGCCTTTTAATAGCTTAGATTGGACATCATCATTGCAATCAAAGTGAGTAGCATCACAACACAATTATCTAATATACACATGCTGCTTAGGGCTGCAATGTTACCACAGTTACCACCAGATTAAATGTCTCAGGAAAACAGAACCACTAAGTCTTTCAACATGCGGAAATTCAGCACTCTTGACAGATTATGAGCCTTCATTTTTCTTCATTTTGAGGCTTTTCCAATTGGTCTTGTGTTGTTTCTTCATCTTTCTCTTTTGCATCTGAAAATAAAAATTCCATTCATATGTGGAATATATTGAAATTTATTTTATATTACATTGGAATAAAACTGTTGGTTTTTCCTTTGTCCACTGTCCATATTTTGCCCTCAATTCAGATATGGAAACTATACAAAGAAGAGAGATATGAGTAGGTTTGGGAATCTACCTTCTCCTGATCAACTTTCTCCTATTCTACAGAGTTATTAAGTGCCAGGCAGTCTTCTAGAGTATTCTCAGAGCCTCCATTTACAGATTACTAAAATGAAACACAAGCAAGTTAAGCGATTTGTCCAAAGTCAGAGACTAGTGAGTGACAGTCACAACTTGAGCTTGGGCCAACTGACTCTGTGGTCCATGTCCTTAGCCATTTCCCTATGCAGGATTGTACTCTCCCCAGCTTCTTCACACTTTCTACACTCTTTGCTCTTTCTTAGGAGATAACCTCACTTTCTACTTCATAGGAAAAAAAATCAAAGCTATCAGACGGGAGCTCCCTCAACTTCCTGCCATTAAATGTCTAAAACTCTCTGTGATCTGTGCTTATTCTTTCTGCCTTCCCTCTTTTTACAATGGAAGATGCACTCGTCAGCACTGGCTATGTAATTTGTTGGTGTCCAGTGCAAAATGAAAATGCAGTACCCTTGTTCAAAAATAATGAAAAATTTCAAGACAGCAACAATAGAACATTGAACCAAGTGCAAGTCTCCTCTAATCAAGGAGCCCTATGCAACCACCCTGGTTGCACAATTTTGGAGCTGGCTCCTGATGTTACTCCTGCTGTGCAGTCTAATACCTTCATGATCCCACATCCTATCAATTTTTGCTTCATCAAGAGGTTGACTCTAATAATCATCTACTGCTCTTCATTGTATCTGACTTTTCCTTTCTCCCGGCTCCTCCGTTCCCTCAATTCACTACCATGTTTAAACTAAAAAAGACCCTCTTTCAACTGTAAGTCTTCCACATCCTATCTTCTCTTTCATCCTTTAAGAAGTATCCCTCTTTTGTTGTCTCCATTTTTAAGTAAAACTATTTAGGTCTACTACTTCTACAAAACTGTTCCCGCCAAGTCATCAATGGCATCTTTGAAATCTGATGGACTTTATTCAGTTCTTCAACTTTAATTCATCAAATATTTATTAAGTGTGTACTATGTACAAGGCAATGAACAAAACATAAATCCTGGCTCTCAGGAAAAATCTGATGAGAAATATGGACAATAAACAAAATAAATAAAATTGTGGTCAATCAGAAGTAAAAAGGGTTAATGAAGACATTAAATAGCAGGAGTGGAAAATAGAAATTTTCAAGAAGTCTTGGGGCCTGGAGGATGCAATTCTAGACAGAGTTAGCTGGGTATGCCTCACTGAGAAGGGGACATTTGAGTAAAGGCCTGAAAAGTTGAAGAAGAATTCTATATAGATAGCAGGGAGAAGAGCATTCCAAGCACAGAGAAAAGCAAGGCCAAAGACAATAATACACAGGAAGGATTTGCAAATGGGACAGTGGTAGAGAAAATTAGAATGGAAAATGGAGTCACAGAGGTACCAAAAAAAACTAGATCTTGTGAGTGAAAAATGGCAGATTTATGGATCAATTTTGAAAGTAGAACTGACAGTATTCACTGATAGATGAGATGGAGAATACAAGAAAAAGAAGGGAGATAAGGATGATTCCAATATTTTTGGCAATAATTTTGTTAACTGGAAGTATGAATTGCCACTCAGAGATGGGAAAATGCAGAAAGAGCTGTTGTTGGGAGACTATCTGGAGTTCGCTTTTATATCCATTAAGTTTGAGATTCCCATTAGATATCCAAGCAGAGATGCCAATTAGGCAATTGGTATATGAGTGTGCAGTTCAGGAGAGCTCCAGGTTGCAGATACAAATTTGTAAGTCATCAAAAGCACGATCATTATCCCAACGAGATCAGATTACATCACAAGTGACAGAGTGTTGATAGATATGATGTCCAAAGACCGAATTTTGATAACCTCCAATTTATTAAGAGTTAGGGGAGATGAGGAAAGTAAAGCTGAAGGAGGAGCAGCCAGGGAAGCAGGAAGAAAACTAGATGAGTGGAGTGTCCGAAAAGCCAAGGGAAGAGAAACGTTACAGGAAAGAGTGACAATCATCTATGACTAAGAGATCATGCAAGAAGAGGGCTAAGAATGAACCACTGATATTAGCAGAGACAATGTCATTTGTCATCTTGAAATAGCAGTGGGGTGATGTGGTGAGGTGAAAATCTCATTAGGGTGAGAGAGAGAATGGGACGCAGAAGATTTGGAGCCACAGAAGCAGATAACTCTGTCAAGAAGTTTTGTTACAAAACAGAAATGGAGAACTAGGACAGTAGCTGGAGGGAGAATTGGGATCAAGGGAGAATTTGTACCCCTAGCAATCATAATTGGTTGCCTTCTAATTAACATGGCAGGTGCTTAATAAGTGTGTATTGAAAGAAATCCCTTAGAAAAATAAGCTTGGTGGAAAATGGTACTCTATAACAGTATGAAATACAAAGAACTAAATTATTTGTATAGTAATTGAAGCTGCACTTGCCACCACAGATTCTAAGCAAGCTACACACAAAGCTTTATAGCTTTCAGAGAAGAGTTGTTAAATCTGCTATCTCAAGTTTGTCTAATGAGCAGATAATAATATGAAGTCCCCTTAAGTTGTTATCTTTCTATGAAATGTACTAGGAAATCAAGGTAATAATTAGATGAAAACTAACAGGATACCATTTGTTGTCAATCTAGTATCTTGCTCAGGATTATTAACTAAAATATAAAACATGATTTCAAATACCTCTTACAGTCTCATTTTTTGCTTTGTAATGTGAAAGTGTTTAGAAATACATTGAAAGATGATTGTAGATAAAAAGAAACAATAATCTGCTCAAGAGGTTATGATTGCTGTCAACTTTGAATTGTGATGTTAATGAAAAGGAAACTTTTTGTATTGTGATGTTAATGAAAGGAAAATTATTTTTCATATATTATGAACTTCCTAGTTAACATTGTTATTCTTCAAGCTTCTGCACATGTCAAGTGCTTTCAATGTAATTGAATATATTTTCAATATATTCTTTCAACATAATTTCTCTGAGAGTGCAACATCAAACTTCCTTTTCAAGCCTGTTACTGTCATTTCAAATGTTAATAAGCTTTTTTGAACAGTTATTTATCTCACTTTTTTGATCATAATAAGAACTCTTGAGAAAGTAAGAAAATGTTGAGTTCTAGATTATCTGGCTTGATTCTGTTCTCTAGAAGCCTAGTTTGGAAAAACATTTATCATATGTAGCAACACGTTACTTAATATAAATATTACGTTCAGATCCTTATTATATATCTTTTAGGTAATAAACCACTTTAACCGTTTACTAAATTAGGCTTTTCATTAATATACATTTAACATAAATCAGATTATAATAGTCTATTTTTTTTACATTTTCTATTTCCATCCTTGTGTTCTGCTCTTATTTGTATCAACTGTTTTTTCTACTCCTTGTCACATTTTTAGAGTGCTTCACAGAACAATAATTCTGCAAGATGCTTCTTTAGAGATAGTCAAATAAATGACAGAAAAAAAAATGCTGTATGTTCTATTTTTAGAAGGGTGTAGACACACTATTACTTTAAAGTCTCTGTAACAAAGGCTCTGAGAAGTCCTTGTCTAAAAAGGAAACATTCCGAGAAGTGTAAAAAGCCAATTATGTTGAAACCAGCAATTCCAAACTTATTTGACCACAGCACCCTTTTTATCTGGGTGACACATTAATACTTAAAAGAATTTCCATGAAGCATTTATAGAGAAAAGTTGGTATAATGGGAAAGATGAAGGCTTTGGAACCAGAAATTCTATTATCACTTAATTTTTGTGAGCTCGAGCAAGTCACTTAACCTGTTTGGGGTTAGTTATGGTAACATCTATATATCAAAAGAGTGGAGGCCTTCTAAGGCTCTCTCTTTCTTTCTCATATTCTGTGTTTCCATTTGTACTGTAAAGGTAATCTACTTGTGTGGCTTATGAGGTATGGGAGAATTTCATTTGCACTATTTTCTCCTCAATCATATAAAATAAATTTTGAAAATATACACTCAAGGCCAGGCGCGGTGGCTCATGCCTGTAACCCTAGTACTTTGGGAGACCAAGTCGGGCAGATCACCTGAAGTCAGGAGTTTGAGACCAGCCTGCCCAACGTGGTGAAACCCCATCTCTACTAAAAATACAAATATTAGCGGCGTGTGGTGGTGGGCGCCTGTAATCCCAGCTACTCAGAAGGCTGAGACAGGAGAATCACTTGCAACCAGGAGGCAGAGGTTGCAGTGAGCTGAGATGATGCCATTGCACTCCAGCCGGGGAGACAAGAATGCAACTCCGTCAAAAAAAAAAAAAAAAAAAAAACACTCAAATATTCAAAAATGTGTATCTCTGAATCTTTTCCCCTCTGGTCCACCAGACCTATATATCAAATTGCTTCATTGACTTGTCCATTTAGATGTCTCATATGTATCCTAAACACAAAAATTTTCACTCCTCCAACTCTCAAAATTGCCCATCCTCTAGGCTAACACTTCTCAGTGTTATGGCATCAGCACCTGCCTGACTGCTCGAGGAGTTATCCCCCAATTCTCTTCCTCATCTCTGCCACATCCAATTCATCAGCAAGTCCTATTGATTCTGCCTACAAAACATATCCCAAATCCACTGACCTTTCTCCATCCCAAGATGCCACCCTCTGTCACCTCTTGTTCATATGTCATCAAATATCATTGACCTTTTTATCATGGTTATCAATTTATAGGGAATAGATTAAGACAGATTATGAACTGGGCAAACCTCAGGTTAATTTCATACAGCATGCAGGACACTGGAAATCCTAGATTTCCTGCCACTTACGCATATTTATTAAAAAAATTAAAAATATAAACAAAAGAGGATAGACCTGAGGGAAATCTGCAGATCTTCCTCACCTCATAATTTGTATGTTTAAGTGAATAAATTATTGAAACCATAACATCTGAGAAAGACTCCAGCTTTCAGTTTTCGTTATCAATTGGAAACGATTCATTTTAAAATTCATAATAATATCTATGCTTAGCTAATGAGAAAAAGATAAACCTTCAAATTGCTTACTTGTAACTTTGTTAATAAAATACTATCTATGTCATCTACCTATATAAGCCTATATCCTTTTGTGTATTTTTTTCTACTCTTTAATTTTTCATTGACAAATAAAAATTATATGTATTTATGTTGTTGTGCAACATGATGTTTTGATAGATGCATACATTGTAGAGTGACTAAATCCAGCTAATTAACATATTCATTACCTCACATACTTACGTGTGTGTGTGTGTATGTGTGGTGGAAACACTCAAAATCTACTCACTTGGCGATCTTCAAGTATACAATACATTGTTACTAACTATAGTCACCGTTTTGCTACAATAGATCCCCTGAACTTATTTCTCCTGTCTAATTGTAATTTTATGTATTTTGACCATCATCTTCCTAATTTGCCTGGTAGCTACCATTCTACTCTCTGATTCCAGCTGTTTGTCTCTTTCAGATTCCATGAATAAGATCATGTGGTATTTGCCTTTCCGTGCCTGGCCTATTTCACTTTACAACATGCCTTCATCCTTTTGCGTAATCTTTAGCATCTGGTGTTATTTGTGAATTCATTTTTACCATTTTCAGTTTCTTAACTGATGCCTTTGACTTTATTTTAAAATGATATGAAGAAAAATATAAAAACAGTAACATATTCTTCCAGATCCTAGTCTCTCTAGTGACCAAAATAAAATGGAGAACACTGCTGACTCTCCCATAGTGTATTTGCTCTCTTTTGCTTGATTAAGTAATGTCAGTTACATTAAGGTTTTGTGTGTGTTGAAGGTGTATAAAATTTAATTAGGGTTTTTACACTAACAAGTAATTGCCTTCTCTACCTCACTAGTTTAGAACGGACTCCAACAGCAACATCATGTTCCTATAGTCATATTACATTTTCAAACTTAGAAGGCCAAGAACATTACATATATGTTTATTTCTTTATTCCCTTATCTTTTCCATCTTTTCATTCTTCTTATTATATTTTACGTTGAACTGTATGCTTTTTAATTCTCACCTATAGTGTCGCATATGAGAAATAGTGGCCTTTGGAAAAAGATGAGGTAATCACGGAACTGCAGGATCTGGTCACAGCTCCTGGCCTACAAGGATATAACCATTTCATAGAGAATGAACCAGGAACATTTGAAACTTTACCAGGTAGTAAATAACCTCCTGAAGCAAAGAACCAAAAGCCTTCTTCTTGGGCTCCCAGGAATGGGCCAGATGTGAGCGGCTTCTGGTTCTCACTTGCTTTGTTGTCACCAAGAATAAATTCCCAAACATACACTAGAGTCCACCTGAGAGTCTAAAACGGGGCACAAAAGGTGAGTAGTTTGCTAATGACTTGGAACAAAAATGATCTTTACTCTCTCTGAGTGTAGATTTTAACTTTGATTCAGGGTTTTGTTGTTTTTTTTTAAATCTCCATAAGGGTTTTTAAATGAAAGGCACCTTTTAACACTTTATTGAAAGTATCCTTATATTCATTTTCAGGAGACTAAATTCTGGAAGCTATATAAACTGTATGTAAACAATGGAGAGAGAGACCTAAGATTTCCCTTCATGGTGTGACAGCTCTACCTTTCTCTTAATGTCAAGAATGATCACCTTTTCTACAAAAATTTTCTTGAAAGAATCTCATCCCTACTTGAGAGTAAACTTCTTCCTAGATTTGAGAATTAAAGGGCTTGTGGCACACTACAGTGAAGCAGAAGCTTCCAAAGTGATTTGTCAATGGATGGCAGAAGAAAAATTACTTTATTTATGAATACTTCTCAATAAAATTGAAAGCTCATTGACAGAAAGATCATATTTGTTCACCTTTGTATTCCCAATTATTAGCTTTGTGCATGACTATAACTATACACATGCAATGAATAAATAAAACTTCAGTTTCTACATACACAGCATGAGACAAAAAGATGAAATATTCTACTTTGGAAAAGGCTGAACATCCACTAAGCCTTAAACAAAAGCTGAGAGGTTTAAGTAAACAAATAAGGAAACTGAGCACTTTTAACTAGGTAAAAGAAAGACTGTCCAGAGAAAAGGACTGGTTAAGAAGGGACAAATGCTGTTAATTGTAAGAGGATTTTGAGTATTACCTTCCTTCACGGAGAGAGCCTCCAGTTTGAGGGGTAAATCTGAGGTTCCGTCTGTGGCAGCTGAACTCTGGATGTCTGGTAAGGCATTCCGGCGGCCTGCCCTTGCTGAAGATGCAAAATTGGCGACCCCAGACTCCACATCAGTCATTTTTGATGAATCTGTCCTCATAGCAACATCTACAAATAGAATGTGCATATGAAGAAGATGAGCCTATTCAGAGCTAAATGTTCACCACAGTGGTTGAAAGGCATGGCTAGATCAAAAACACAATAGGCTTGAGAGTCTAATCATTGATCACAACCTTCATCAATGTCTACTGCTACGGTCCTGCAGCGTCCATTTGCACATTTGCTGAATAGAGCAGGAAGTCCTTAGTGTGAGCCAGATTGCTAAAAATAACCCCTGAGCTGAATGAGCCACTTGGATGCTTAAGGGTGCAGTAATCCCTTGCCTTTTGTTCTGCTTTTCTATGGATGGATCAGCCAAACTAGGGCTCGGAAGGAAATGAAAACTGGCTTTTTTGACCACTCCTGTAGAGACTCGGCCTGCCAGTATTTGCTTGTGGTAGTTGTTCAGGCTGAAACCAAATAACTATAATTTGTAGGGACCAAACAAAACACTCTTTTCCTACTTCTTAGAAATAAGAAATTCTACTTTATCTCAAAAGCTTTTTCCCTAGAGAGCACTGGATATTTTGATCTGTTCTGGTCTGAAACCTAATTTTTGATAAATTCATGTTAATGTTTGGAAAAGTAGGACCTATTTTAGGTTTTTTTTAATCTTCAGGTCGACATGGTAATTATTAATTCTTTCCTAAGCACCCTTTGTCTCCCTAACAATTGTCTCTCTCTAAGAAAGAATTCTCAAGAGATCATTCACTACAGAGGGAGGAAGGTAACAGTTATTGCTTACTCTAAAATTGACCTTTTTATGATGCTTTCTAGTGAATCTCTCCTGAGAAGTCAACTCTGAAGAGCATCTTTAAAGCAGCAGCAGCAGTAAGCATTTTATTGAAAAGCTATTTAATGCTAGCCTCTCAGCTAGGCCTGAGAGTACAGACGTATGGTATACTTTCCATCTTTAGGAAACTTGCACTCTCAAAAGGGAGAGAAAATATATGCATGCAAAGATAGATACCCTAACATAGAATGCACTATGATACCCTAATATAGAATGCACTGAGGGATGGAGATGCTCATTTGTGACACCTAAAAAGGGCAGAAATATGTAAACCTTGGGCTACACAGAACAAATCCAACTTTTCATGGTAGTTGGAGGGAGTAACTTCAATTCAGGAAATGCTAAAAACTAAATGACACAGTCACAAAACATGGTGCATTTAACAATAGAAACACAACATCTTTGGTTCACAGAATCCAAGAAATGCAAATTGAGCTTAGCATGGTCCTTAGGAGTCCAGGAATAGTTCGGAATTGCCCAAAAAAAGAGTCATTCTATTAATTCCATAGATATTATTGTCTTTCCAGGAATCATGGGAAATTTGAGAACAGAGCTATGTTTTGAGATACAATTTTGGAATCCATCAGACTTTTAACTGCTTGGTATTTGGCAACTGTGGATAACATATAGATAACTTAGTGTACTGTAAAGAGCAATAGACTATTGGTCAAAAAGAATATGCTCCATTATAGACTTGTAAGGTGATATTGTTCAATCCATTTAATTTCTCTAAGTCACAGTTCCTCCCTTATATAACGGGCATAGCAATTAGCCTATGGATTCACAGGATGCTTGTGAAGCACTAATGACATAAAGAATAAATAAACTCTTTGTAACTATAAGGCATATGTTTGATTGTTGGCATCATTGTTCATATCTCACTAAGCGTTCTTTATTGTACCACCTTCTTGTGTATCCTCTTTAATCCTGACAAGAAGTATTTTCCTCTTGGGAAGACCTCTAGCATTTTCTAAGAGGAAAACCAGCATTTTTATTCAATACTACAAGAACATTTTTATATTATATTATTTAAACCTCCCAATAATCCCATGAGGTACTGAAGTATGACCCTTGTTTCGTGGATGCGGAAACTGGGGATCAGAGAGGTTAAGCGACTCATTTAAAGTTGCACAGCTGCTAAGCCAGCACTCAGGCATGCAAACCCAGTTGCAGTTCACTCTGAAAGCAACACGATATGGATTATCACAAAATTGTCTCTTTGAATCCCCATAATGCACATAGCCATATAAAGTTACTTTATATTCTGCCTTTATTATTTTTATATAGAGAAAATAGGGGGGGAAATGTGTCTGTGTGTATACATATATATATCTAAAAGTTTGTTAAAGTATGTATGTGTATATATACACACACACACACACATACACACACACACACACACACACATATATATATATAAAAATACCTGGACGATGGAATAATCTCTCTCTCTCTGAACATATATATATATATATATATACACACACACACACACACACACACACACAACTGATGCATATAATTGGTTCCC
Organism: Theropithecus gelada; assembly: GCF_003255815.1. NCBI lineage: Eukaryota > Metazoa > Chordata > Mammalia > Primates > Cercopithecidae > Theropithecus > Theropithecus gelada. The sequence continues at coordinate 147,339,975 of NC_037671.1, read as the reverse complement.
CATCTCTTCACAGTGTTGCTCTCTAGTTTGAATGTTTGGTTATCTTGTGAGCTCTCCTATGATACATTAATTTTGGTCAGATCTCTTCTCAACAGCTTGTAAGAAGTGGCTAGTTTGGAAGTAGACCCCATTTACTGGCTTCCACTCTGTCCTCCACCAATTCACATCACATCAGAAACCACTATGACTGCAAGTATCTCTTCCTGTGTAACCGCAAAGAAGTTAACTCTGCTGGTCTTAAAGGAACAACTCCATGAATAACTGAATTCTTACTTGCCTGCTAGTCTAAAACCTTAAAATTAAATATGATAATAGTTTTTAAAATGTTAAGATATGTGATCTTAAATATTTAAATAAATGTATATATTTTATATAAAATAAAATGGGTAAACTTCTTCAGCCAGATGGGACATTTTAAACAAATATTGAGTTGAAATTTGTATATTGAAAAAGAAATTCTTTTTTTTAAATAATTTTTTTGGCTCGGCATGGTGGCTTATGCCTGTAATCCCAGCACTTTGGAAGGCCAAGGTGAGCAGATCATGAGGCCAGAACTTTGAGACCAGCCTGGCCAACATGGTGAAACCCTGTCTCTACTAAAAAATAAAAAATAAAAATAATAGTCGGGCATGGTGGCTCACACCTGTGATCCCAGCTACTCAGGTGGCTAAGGCAGGAGAATCTTTTAAACCCAATAGGTGGAGGTTGAAGTGAGCCAAGATTGCGCCACTGCACTCCAGTCTGGGTGATGGAGCAAGACTTTGTCTCAAAAAACAATAATAATAATTTACTTAACTTTTACTTTAGGTTCAAGGGTACATATGAAAGTTTGTTACGTAGGTAAACTTGCGTCATGGGGATTTGCTGTACAGATTATTTCATCACCCAGGTATTAAGCCAAATACCCAACAGTTATCTTTTCTGCAGCTCTCCCTCCTCCCACCCTTCACCCTCAAGTGAACCCCAATGTCTGTTGCTAAAAAATAATCTTCTAAAAAGTGGCCCTTGTAGTGGGTGATCAGCATGAAAAAGAAATTCTGGGTTTCACGTTTATATCAAGATCATTTTGCTGCTAGCTGGCTGCTATTTTGGAAGTTTTTGCTTTTGCCTTTATATTGCTATTTCAGACATAAGCTTTCTAATTAGTTCTATTTTGTAGATTGATGCTGGAAAATAAAATAATCACAAAACTATCTAAAAGTTTGCTAAAGTTGTATTCATTAACTACTATTTTAAGATTGAAAACAGAACTGGCCAAATAGGGAGGCTAAGTAACAAAACTGCTTTACTTCGGGGCTGTACTTGGCCATGGCAAACTCACATTTGGCACCATCTTCCTTTCAAAGTCTGCCACTGATACTGACTGACCAAGATGTCATGCTCCATCACAGGCAGACCAAAGAGCTAACCTCGCCCAGCAATGTGGGAAGATGGCACATTCTACCGAGAAAAGCTATTTTCCTGACCAAATGTGCCAATGGCCTAGAAATTGGTGGCAGGAACATTTGAATCCACAAGATGACTCTTAGTTGGGCTCTTTAAACTCCAAAGCAAAGAGATTTATTGTACCACTGGAGATAATCTGAAAGCTCATCAAGAAAAGAAATATGAATAAACTATGTAATTATGTTATGAAATGTTATGCTACAATTTTAAATAATGTATTAGATCCAATAACACACTGAAATAAAGCAAGTTTAAAAATTAATATTTATAGTGTGGGGGAAAAGGAGAGAGTATTATGAATACAATGGAATCTCATCTTTATACAAATAATAAAAATTCTAGTTGGGAATGGAAGGTAGAACAAGGAAAATATTAACCTTTTTTTCTCTACCTCTTTACATATTTTGACTTGTACTGATGATACCTTTGTAATTTAAAAGAATTGAAACATCCACCAAGAAAAATTATGAATAAATAGACATTCTAGCACAGAAAGGCTCTAAAAGTAACATTTTGAAAATTTAACCAAATAATAGCATATCCTTAAGAGAAAGCTTCTTCTTCCCCCAATAGCCATCTCTCATTTGTCTGTTGTTGGTTTTCTATACAACACTGATTGCATATGCTTGATTTTTTTTAAAAGGGGTGATACACAAATAGAAAAGAGATGATTGCTGTCTTCAAATGCCTTGTGACATTTAAAATATATAGCCCACACAAAGATGAGGAAATACTTCAGAGAAAAATGACAGATTCACTTGAGGTTCTTTTAATTTTCTGGGCATAATTACGTTATGTTTGCTAACCAAGGCAGCTGACTCACTAGTAACTCTTCCTCTTTCTCTTCTATAGAATTAACAAAGGACTCTAGATGAGTGCTGCTTTGTCAACTGTGGCTGCTTACAGAAGCTGGAACCATTTAGACATTTGGAGATTTCACAAAAGTCCTTGCAGTCCCACAGCAAGGTAATGCGATTTACATTGCCTGAGACACACTTCTATCTCTATTGAAAATATGCAATTTTCAGACTGTTTGACAAAAGACTATTACACAGTTATATATATATACATATATACACACACACATGCCAGCATCTTTACAGTCTCTAAAATACTGAAAATGCAACACCAGCACAACTCAAGAGGACAAGATGTCCAAGATAAATGGAGCATTAAAGTCATATTAAAGAATCACCAGTCAGAACCCAGTGGGCCCCAAAGAGCCTGATAAGAAAAAGAGGATGTTAGTATGTTAGAAGCATAATTATAAACAAATAGAAGTTTTTGCAAATTCTTTCCTCCCCACAACAGGTCCATTTTCTTAATTCACACACATTACTTTCTCAAGCTTCCTTACTTGAAGGCCAAGATTGCAAAATGGTAGATACCTTCTTTTCTCATCTCCGGATACATATCACTCATCCTATCTTCCACATCACTGTGGAAAATAGTTCATTTTCATTTATACCATTGTTCATTTTATACCTAAGACTTCAAATAAACTTCTTGCCCACTAAATTAGTTCCCTGGAGGTGTGAGTCAGACTTTCTGAAAAAACACAGAATAACAAAGAAGTAAAAACATGCATTTTGGAAAAAATGTCAGTGTTTTTCCTGGCCAAAGACTGAGAGAGAAGGAGAGACTGACAAATGGACAAACTGGACACTGGTCTCCCCTGATAACCAAATGCCTTATCTGCCTCTTTCCAGCTCTCAGTATCCTAATACCTTATGCTAGATGTTTACAGTTCTCTGCCTACAAATCATTAATTTCATATAATTTTCTGTTTTGAAACATACGAACCTCTTCCAAACAAGGTGAAAGAACTAAAATTACTTCTTTATGTGCCAACAAAAACAGATCATTATTTATTCATCCAGTCATCTCTTGAGCTCCTACTAAATTATCAAGTGCAAAGCCTTGTTCTTGGCCCACAAGTTACAGAGAGGAACCCATAGTCTGGTGACATGAGATATAGTTTGATCTTTCCAGTTACCTTTCCTGACCTCAAATCCTATTATTTGGAAATAAAGTAAAATTACCCATTCCTAACATGTAAATGCTTTGCATATCTCCTATTCCCTTAAGTATCAAGATCATTTTAAGCTAAACAGAACTTACATGAAATGTAGACCTGTATAATTTTTTGAAACTTAGAAACCTTCTTGTTTTTGAAATTTTTCCAAAGATGGTATTTCTGTGCCTCTAGTGTAAGTCAAAGGGAACTCTACTTTTGTTTGTTGACATGCACATTTTTTAATGCTTATGTTCTTGCTTGTTAATTGCAGACAGATCATTCAATATACATTGGTAGACACATGGAAGTTATTTTTACCACAGAGAATTTTTGACAGCTTAAACACATAAAATTCATAATGCAAAGTCAAATTAATTTTTTCATAATATTCCACATAAACTAATGCACAAAGCTGAATACCTTTCCAGCACAATGTTACTTCTTATACTAACATAGGGCCACTTACAACACTAACATACACGAACTTTGTTAATGATATAAAAGATTAACTGTAATAAACTATGTAGCCCCCTTGAGTATGTGTCTGTGTTTGGGGGAGTCAGATTTAACTGGTCATCTAATTATTTCTAGTTTCATCTAAAAAGACTTATTCAACATGTACCCTCCATAAAGGTTTTCAGAGAGTTAAGTTCGGCTTCTCCCAATCACCTGCAGCTTCCCAAAAGGACTAATAAATTTCTCCCATGATTGCAGGATATTACATTTGAAAAGACGATATAGTCCAACTTCCAGATCCAGACACTTCAGTGATGCATCAACGTAACATAGCCAATTTGTGTCAAAGTCTTTCCTAAGTTTAGATGGTACTCTTTCTTCCATTACTATGATTCCCCCTGCTGCTTTCCATAACAGAAAACAAAAACAAACCCAGTTATCTACAGGGACAAAAATAAAAATGAAAATTCACTGTATACCAAAAAGTCTTTTTAAAAATTAAACAAGTTTCCTTTTTAATACGTTAGCTTGAGTAGGGTGTGTGTGTCCCTATGTGGGGTGTGTGTGTGTGTGTCTGTGTGTGTGCTATGTATAGTGGATGGTATCCAGAATAAAGAGTGATATTTTCACTTTTCCTTTAGAGGAGTATAAGTCTAAGTGGTTATAATCATAGCAAAGCATCCCTCCTGCCTACATTTTAAATAGTTTGGCTTTTATTTCTAGCTTCAGAGTGTTCAGAATTGAGAGGATTTAGCATGGATTTGAAGAAACCCTTCTCATTCTTTTTTTCCCAGCTTACCTCAAACCCTACCTATACTCCTTCACTTTCATTTGTTTCACATTATTCTTTCTAACCGTGACTCAAATATTGTTGGTTCTTATCTTATAAAGGTACTAGAGCCTGCTTAAAGAAGTTAGGGTTCAATTCAAAAAGCATTTACCAACTCTGCAAAGCCCCACGCTAGACACTGTGAAATCTGGCACAATAAGGTCTTCTCATGCCTTAACTGGCAGTCTGTGAAGGCTGCGTGCAAGGTACCTTTACAGGGCAGGCAGTGCTTCATTCCAGGATAGAAAATGAAGCCAGGCTTCACCGGGAACATAGCGTTTAATGGAACCCCAGAAAGTAAGTAAGCAAATTCCAGAGAAAGGCTGCCCTCAGACCACCCATTTCTCATTTAGTTGCTTTTCCGACTACTCTTGTACACAAAGCATTCTTAGATTTCAAAGGGGGCACAAATATGCTCCAAGTACACAAAATCCCCAGCACTGAATTTGCCATAGTAGGAAAATAATGTAATTTTGAAGTTCTTGTGTACAATGTGATTTTGAAATTCTTGTAGTCTGCTTGTACTCTTCCCTATAAAGAGGGAATGCAGCCAGTCTGTGTCGGGGGTTTACATGCAAGGCCTAAAAAGTCAGTTCCCTTTTCAATGAGATATATGGTTTTAAAATGTCAGATGACTGTTTATGACATCAGTAGGAAGAACAGAGGGGAAGTTAATTCTTACCAATGTGGTCACAATAGAAATGGCTTTGTATCCCTCTACTTAGTAGAGGGACTGGAACATAGCTGCTTAATACACTCAATAAATCAATGTTGAATTAATAGCTGATACCTATTGATTATGAGCTGAAAATGAAGGTCCTTTTCATTATTAATATTCATAATAAAGACCAAAAGTAAATAAAGAATAAAATAAGACTGAAAGTTCGGTTATTCAGTATTAAAATAGATTTTGTTTTGTTAACATCAAAATAGATAGGAGTCAGGCTGTAGAGTAAAGGCAAATACAATGGCTTTTAGATGTGAGTAGTAAACATGGATTGGTAGAGGCAGAGCAGTAGTTGCTGCAAAAACTCGTACAGCACCACTCTCACCTAGGACATCTGACGGTTATACTCATGGGTACTTTAAATTTTAAGCTTTCATTTCAGGAAGCATTTATAATTAATATATACTTATTTGCCTTTCAAAGGGAAAATGCAGTGTGATATCAAATAATAGAACTATTTTTACTAATACACCAAAATTTATAGATGGAAATGTATATCATCTATCAAAGCAATTACTTCAAGTAGCCACATATTTATTCCACTTCTGAATCTGTTTTCGTGACTCCGTCATTGCAACTCATTTTATACTCATACATCAAATAGTGGTAGCATGTTCTATTTAAAATATAACATATTTTATAGTGAACGGTTATTAATTTTTAAAAAAATCTCCCACTTGGTCACTCATCTCTTTCTACTAAGAATGACTTCAGCTACGTTACAAAACCTCTTTAGATAATTTAGATTTGGACATATTCAAAAGAAAACTATTTTAAAAGACGACTTCAAAGCAGAGCTTTAAGCACTACTGAACTGCATTAACACACTCTCAAAGTGACTGCCCTGATTTAGTCTTCCTGTTTGTTACACGGTCTATATGGAGCAATGGGAAGTCTGGTCTTCTGAAGTTGAATCCTGGACACTCCTGAAGTTGAATCCTGGACTTTCAACTTCTAGAAAGACATCTACCTTCTTTGTTGATTAGCATTCTACATTTTTAAAAAGTAGGATTTATATTATCTGTTTTACTACCCTGAATGCAAATGAAGTAATGATATAAATGTGCTTGGTTAACAACTACACAAATGGAATCTATTTAGATATCAGTCATATAAATGTATAGGCAATATGAAAGAGTATCATTATGAATATCAATTATTCTTTTACGCAACAGTGTTGACGTGGCTCTAGAGACAGTCTCTGATGTTGGACTGTAGACAGAAAGAGATTAACGCAGCTGGGTGTGATGGCTCATGCCTGTAATCTCAGGGTTTTGGGAGGCTGTGGCAGGCGGATCACCTGAGATCAGGAGTTTGAGACCAGCCTGGCCAACATGAAACCCAGTAGCTACTAAAAATACAAAAATTAGATGTATGCCTGTAATCCCAGTTACTCAGGAGGCTGAGGCAGGAGAATCACTTGAACCCGGGAGGAGGAGGTTGTAGTGACCCAAGATGCCACTACACTCCAGCCTGGGCAACAGAGCAAGATTCCATGTCAAAAAAAAAAAAAAAAAAAAGAGAGAGAGAGAGAGATTAACTCTGAGACATTTGGGACATTTCCAGAAAGTTGATATTGTTTAAAAAGTCATTCAAAAAATCATTTACAATCTGCTTCCCAACACATCCTCAAATTTGTCTACGTTTCTGCAACATCGGAACCATACAAGTCACCAGTCACAGAAAATCGTATCTCCCCTACACTGTCCGTAGGAAGATTTCTCCCTGAAGGTGAAATTCTCACGTACTTTCAAAAACAAACCATGTTTAAATGTTCTCTCCAGCGGTTAAATTGGGAATGAAATTCCTAATTTCTTCATGATGCCTAAAAAACTTTCTTAATCTGAGTAATATGACAATGAGATAATATGGCAGAGGAAAGGGGGTCACAAAAGATAATATTGAGAGAGTCTTGCTTTCTCAGTGGGGCTTGCTTTAACCACCTTGTTTAAAATTGCGTCTCCTCCCTCCAGCTTCTGATTCTTCTTACTTTCTCTTAGCACTTACTAGCTTTGAAAATGTATTCTCATTTACTTACGATTGCAGTTGTTGCTTATTGTATGTCTCCCTTCACTAGAAGGTAAGTTCCACAAAGCAGAGCTTTTGTTTGTGTAGGTTGTTTCATTGATGTATTCATAGGACCAAAAGCCATACCTGATGCTTATTCAGCTGGCACTCAATAAATAAAGTAATTGTCTTTCCACTTTTCTTTTTAACATGAAATTTTTTCTTTTTGCATATGACGTTAATATATGCTTGTTGTTGGGAAAAGGACAATTCCAAAAGACATAAAGAAGGAAAAAGAGATTGCCATCCTGCTATCCAGTAACAGTGCTGTTGTAATTCTGGTGCATATCCTCCCAGAATTTTTTCAGTAGCACATACACAAGAATATCACAACATATTTTACACACCATTTAGCTTGAAGCTATATGATATTTATTTGATGTCATTTTATTATGTTAAAAATGCAATAGTTCTCAAATCAACATAATTCAAAATTTCTAATGACGGTTTTGAAAAAATAAAATTTTCTTGAATGTTAACATTACAGAGCATATACCAACAGTGTAAAATATGCATAGCCAAAAAGTAAGGAACATGGCTGAATACTGAAATTATTTCTAAATTTTTCTTTAATTGGATAAATAAAATGGGTATAAAATAGATAGGTATAATGCTTTTTTAAATGCACCCAAAATGTGCATTTTTTAAATGCACCCACAGTTTCAGTAGTGTCTTTTTCTTCTATTTCATCGATTTAAAGAAAAATTCTTAGGATGTCTCTTAGTCCCTATTTAAATGAATATAATATTCATTTTTTTCCGACTAAAAAAGAAGAAAAATGATTAAGCCTTTTCAATCTCTGATTTGTTTTCTAAGTTCTCTTCAGTACTTTACAGAAGAAATCATTATAATGTTGCAGCAAGCAAAAAATTCAATAAAAATTACAGTAACAAGAATTAAGGGTAGTTTTGAGAATTTTTCTGGGTCATAGAGGAAAACAAATCCCAATCAAAGGGCAAATAACTTTAGAAAGAAAAATCATCTCATGGAAATATTTTTTCATCAAATTATGCATGTTTATATTAACCTGCAATTAAGTTAATAGAAGTAACACTATTTAAATTGACACATTTAACTTTTATAAAAACTTTTTGTACAAAATTATGTTACAATAGTCCTTTAGTACTGTATAAGTTAAATAGAAAAAATGAGGCCGTGAAAATATCTAAAATATTTAAAAACATAAATTTTCAAAACTTTAAAACCACTATGCATATATCAATTTTAAAATACATGCACATAAAAACATTTTAAGGGAAATATACTGAAATCATAATAGTTAATCCCTTTGTGTATGGTATTATAAATGATTTCTATTTTCTTCTTTGAATTTTACTTTTTTCCAAATTTTCTATAATGAAGATTTTTATAATATGAAAAAGGCATACACATGTGTTAAGCATGCGTTGTTTTAAAGCACTTTAATGAGAATTTGTTCATGTGATTCTATACCGGGGGTTAGTCACTACTATCTTCATTTAAAGGGTGAGGAAACTGAGGATGATAGAAATAAAATAGTTTGACTAAACCTAGCTAGCAAGTAAGAGACAAGATTGGAACCTATTTCATCTGACAGCTCATTATTTTTTCCTTCAATTACACCTCAGCAAACATTTATTGAGCACAGTCTCAGTCTTCATTCAATCAATTATTGTTAAGCATCTACTATATCCTCCGCTCAGTGCAAGACTCTGGGAAAACAGTGGCAAATAAAACTAAACATTGTGATAGAAACAGTGGGGACACAGGACGATGCTTAATATGTGGTCCCCACCCTGAAAGGGATGTGAACTCATTGTACAGATGGAATATGTGCATATTAAAGGAAAAGTAAAAATAGCAGTAAATATATGATATATTCAAATAAGTGTTATAAATAAAAATACTGTAGAAATGTAAAAGATCAATGGTTATTGAATTTTGGGGTGATTAAGGAATACTTCACAAAGGCTGTAGAACAGATACAGAGCCTTAAAATTGGGAGGAATCCACACAGGTAGAAAGGGAATGAAAGGCTTACTAAGCCAGAGAAGTTATCTGTAAGCTAAAAGAGGGGAGTGTAAAAAGCAAGTCCCACATAAGAGAAAAGGAAACATTTCGCTGTCATGGACTGTTATGCCCACATGGAGCTGGAAAAATGAGTTGGAGCATAGTCATAACACAGTTGCAAAGAAAATGAATACCATGAACAATATGTGAACATATCCTGGAAGCACCAGGGAATCATGAAAACTTCTAAATCACGTAGTAAAGTTATGTATGAGATGCATTTTCTGGCCAGGTGCGGTGGCTCCTGCTTGTAATCCCAGCACTTTGGGAGGCCAAGGCAGGCGGATAATGAGGTCAGGAGATCGAGACCATCCTGGCCAACATGGTTGAAACCCCATCTCTACTAAAAATACAAAAAATTAGTTGGACGTGGTGGCACGTGCCTGTAATCCCAGCTACTTAGGAGGCTGAGGCAGGAGAATCGCTTGAACCAGGGAGTTGGAGGTTGCAGTGAGTCGAAATTACACCACTGCGGCCGGGCGCGGTGGCTCAAGCCTGTAATCCCAGCACTTTGGGAGGCCGAGACGGGCGGATCACGAGGTCAGGAGATCAAGACCATCCTGGCGAACACGGTGAAACCCCGTCTCTACTAAAAAATACAAAAAACTAGCCGGGCGAGGTGGCGGGCGCCTGTAGTCCCAGCTACTCGGGAGGCTGAGGCAGGAGAATGGCGTGAACCCGGGAGGCAGAGCTTGCAGTGAGCTGAGATCCGGCCACTGCACTCCAGCCTGGGCGGCAGAGCGAGACTCCGTCTCAAAAAAAAAAAAAAAAAAAAAAAAAAAGAAATTACACCACTGCACCCCAGTGTGGCCACAGAGCGAGACTCTGTCTCAAAAAAAAAAAAAAAACAAACAAAAAAAAGACGCACTTTCTGAAGATAGAGACTGATGTCAAGGAGGACCATTAAAGCATATTAAAAGGTGAAGTTTTTCAATCAAATCTACCATAATAGGAGTAATAAGCTGATTCCAAAAATTTATATGAAAATGCAACAGACCGAGAATAGCTTCTTATTTCAAAAAGAAAGGGAAAGGTAAAGAGCTTACACTATCAGACTTGATGGCTCACAAAGTCTTACTTATTAATTCTGTGTGGTGTTCCTCCAGGGTAGACAAATAGAATAAAAAATAAAATAGACACTCTAGAAATAGATAAATACACTCATCGTCCATTGATTTCTGAAAATGGCTTTGAGTATTAATGTGGTCATTGAACCATGATGATCTTGGAGGACTCACAAAAGCACCACAAAATTAGATATTGGTGGAGAAATTTTTGATCATGGAAACAACAGATCTTGTTTCCAATAATTTGTGACAAAAATTCTAAGGATTATTAAATAGATGGCTTTCAGCTATAGTGTTTTTCTGGTAGATTTTATTTTTAGACAGAGTCTCCCTCTGTTTCCCAGACTGGAGTACAGTGACATGATCACAACTCACTGCAGCCTCAATCGTCTGAGCTAAAAGCAGTGTCCTGTCTGCCTGTCGAATAGTTAGAACTACAGGTGGGCAGCACCACTCTTGCCTAATTTTTAAACTCTTTGTAGAGTTGAAGGTTGGTCTTAAACTTCTGGCCTCAAGCGATCTTCCCTCCTCGGCCTCCAAAAGTATTGGGATTTCAAGCATGAGCCTCCCTATCTGATTCAACGATCAACACTTTGCTATATTTAATCTCTCTAAACATACATACATACACACACACACACACAGTTTTTATTTCAAAAACTGAAAGCAAGCTGCCAATAACATGAAACTGCATATCTAAATACCTTAGCATATATCTAAGTATTTAAGAATTGGTATTCTATGTATATGCATAATACCATCATATTTCCACAACGTTATTTTTTTCATGTTCCAATTCCTCTGAGATAATTCACCTTTTCCCCTGGAATGTAGCCTTTGAAATTCTTTTGGGAACTATGATATTTTGATGCCTGAAAAGATCTATTTTTTATCCTCATTCTTACAAATATACTATTTTAGGATGAAAGCATCTAACAATATTATTCCACATTATTCTATTTTTGCTGTTAAGAAGTTTGCTAATTGTGATGGCTAATTTTATATGACAACTTGACTGGGCTACAAAGTGCTCAGATACTTGGTTAACCATTTCTCGGGGTGTGTCTGTGAGGGAGTTTCCAGATAAAATTAACATCTGAATCTCTGGACTGCATAAAACACATTGTCCTTCTCAATATGGGTGGGCCACATCCCATGCATTGAAGTCCTGAATGGAATAAAAAGATAGAGAGAAGGAGAATTTGCTTTCTCTGCCTGACTGTCTTCAAGCTGTCTTCAGCCTTCAATCTTTTGCCTTAAACTCAGACTTGGACTGGAACTGACAACAGTGGGTCTCCCGGTTATCAGACTTGAACACAAACTGGAATCATATCATTAGATCTTCTGAGTCTCCAGCTTGCCAAAGTCTTAGGACTTCTCAGCCTTCATAATTGCATGAACCAATTTCTCTCTCTCTCTCTCTCTCTAAATATATATATATACACACACACACACACACATACATATGTAGTGTTTTTTATAGAGAGAGAGCATTTTTGCCATTCTTACATAGAGCGTTTACATATATATACGTATATATACACATAATACATAAAAACAGCAAAACATTCTACATAAGAATGGCAACTGCATCAAAAGTGTATTAGATTCTTCAGAGAATTGCATCATAAGTGTATATAGTTCACTATTCTCTCTTCAGCTGTGCCTAATCAGTCGCATAATCCACACAGTTTTTATTTCCAATTATTATATTTTTATTTCTAGGCAATCTACTTTGCTCTTTTTCAAGTTTAGTTCATTATATTATGGTATCCTATTACTTATTTTTCAAGTCTAGTACAGTATCTTATTACTTATTTTTCAAGTCTAGTTCATTGTATTACAGTATCTTATTAGTCATTTATACTTACATTTTTTTCTCACAGTAAAAATAATAAAGGAATATTTTAATAATTGAAATAAAAACAATAGTCGTATCACACAAGAGCAGCTGTTTGCTTCCAGTCTTTTTTTCTGTGGGATTTTAAATAGTTTCCGAAATACTGTACTGTTTACTGCTGTGTTTGCTTAACATATGACATAAGCTTTTCCCATTAAAATTCTGTAAGTTTAAAAAAAATAAAAAATTAAAAAATCCTCAATTATTCTTTCAAATATATTAAGGCTATAAAATTTTTCACAAATAGTAATAACAATATCATATACAATGTGTGTTCAGTACATAGACAATATGCATGTGTACATTATACACAATGCATTAAAATGTTATATTATCTTTTACTTAAAGCGCATTTCACCAAACAGTAGAGCTGATACAATGAAGCTTGTTTCATCAGAGAAGTCAATTGAATCTTTCTGTAGCACATTATTGCACGATTATGGCTTTAAACAAAAGTTACAAGTCACAAGTTCTTACATTTTTGGGTCACATTGTAGAATGTATTCCAAATGAAAAATGGAGAAGAAAGTACATAACATCATGCTTCATGTTATGGCATATAAATATTAACTCTTTTAACATATAACTGTATGATGAATGATACAGTTAAGACCTATACTATATCATATATAGTTATTATTATAAAAAGTTATACATTATGCCACAGTACTAAAACCAAAATATATTCTTCTCAAATAGTGAAAAAAATTCTCTATGAAAAATTTCAATATCTAAACTCTTTATTCTCTGATCCTATTGTTTACTGTGTTTTTGTTGACTCTTTCTCATGGAAACTTATTTCTTTGGTTGCTTTGTGATTTGGGGTTCTGAGATTTTATATATATATATGTGTGTGTGTGTGTGTGCGTGTGTGTGTGTATATATATATATTTCTTTTTTTTTTTTGAGTCGGAGTCTCACTGTCTCCCAGGCTGGAGTGCAGTGGCGCGATCTTGGCTCAATGCAAGCTCCGCCTCCCGGGTTCACGTCATTCTCCTGTCTCAGCCTCCCAAGTCGCTGGGACTATAGGCACCTGCCACCACGCCCAGCTAATTTTTTTTTTTTTGTATTTTTAGTAGAGACAGGGTTTCACCATGTTAGCCAGGATGGTCTTGATCTCCTGACCTCGTGATCCACCCACCTTGGCCTCCCAAAGTGCTGGGATTACAGGCGTGAGCCACCAAGCCTGGCCCTGAGATCATATTTTAAAAAACATTTTCCTTAAGGCCTGGTGCAGTGGCTCATGCCTGTAATCCCAGCACTTTGGGAGGCCAAGGTGGGCAGATCCCCTGAGGTCAGGAGTTCAAGACCAACAAGGTGAAAACTTGGCTCCACTAAAAATATAAGAATTAGCTTGGTGTGGTGTTGTGTGCCTGTATGCCAGACACTAAGGAGCGTGAGGCAGGAGAATCACTTGAACCCAGGAGGTGGAGGTTGCAGTGAGCTGAGGTCACACCACTGCACTCCAGCCTAGGCAACAGAGTGAGACTCCATCTCAAAAAAAAAAAAAAAAAAAAAAAATTAGCCTTATATTCTCAGCATGACTTTTGTTCAAATTATATAGACTACACAGTTGCAAATTTGCACATTTAATGTGAGGTTTCATTTTTGTTCATAAGTTATTAAGAGAGCCTTTCCCCCATTTCCATCCAAGTCAAAGTCAAGACTGGCAAGTCTCCTTACTGTCTTCCTAGGAGGTTAGGGTTTTATCATATTACCCTTTTACTGAGCGTGTCGCTCTTAGAAATCCAAGCCTTACTCTGGTTACCTAATGTAACTAATAGTAACTCTTGTTACTACTACTCCCACAGCACCTGGTTGTTCATACTATTCCTGGTTACAACCCCAACGTGCTCCTGCATGCCTGGCAATGTTCTTCTCCCTGGGTGGTGAGTATATGTGACCAGTAAACTGCTGAGGATCTCATCTGTCCAGTGTTGGGTGTTAGGTGTCTAGGCATCTGTGAATCGCCAAGGCAGGAATCTTTCCTTCACCAATAGGGTGAATAGAAAGCAACAAAATCCACGGGTGTTATGAACCATATGACATGCCCAACCATTTCAGAAGACACCTAGTCAGTTACAATTAACTGTTCCTTGGTTATTTGGTTCTGAATTATTTGGCAAGGCTACCTGAGACAGAACTGCTAACTGCTGATGGGTTTGAGCTATGGCCTATGTGCCACTGTTATGCCATCTCTTTTAACTCTGCAATGCTCTTGTCCCCAAGAAGAAAATGGTTGTTAACTATACCCTGGTGTGACATGCTGTCAGGTTCAGCCTGTGTTTGGCAGGTGATCTCTGAAGCTTCAGCCTGTAAATGCAATGAGAAAACATTGCCTTAACCAGTCAGTACTTCAGTCCTGCTTACCAGAGCTCAGGCTAGAGCTCTCTGATCACCATGTCTAGCCTGGTGACTGTCACTGACTGCTTGGAGCAGCAATACGGACATTGCTTGTAACAGTGCACCTAAGGAACGGGCACAGAAGCAGCCCTGTGTGACGTTTGTGGGAAGGAAGGTGACCACCCCATGGAGAGCTAAGCATGGTATCCTGGTTGCCATTGTTGTTCATGCAAAGGTAGTGACCTTTCTGGTCTCCTCTGCTGCTGCTTCCTGAGCTGCTGTTGCTTGCGCTCTCATGACTCCGAAGGGCATTGAGGTGCAGATCCATGGTGGCCTGTGGCACAGGTGCTAACGAAAAAAGAAAAGGGTGGGGAGAGGAAGGAGCGTTTGGTACTCAAATGATCTCCCAATGCAAAACCCACAGCCAGTACGCCTGGGCTCAGCACTGCTGCCTACCAGCACACCAAACGGCCAATCTTGCAATCATGGGCTTGCTGGCCCTATCCAAGCCATAGACTAATGACTTTACTGGATATGGACCTCAACCCTAGAGACACTGACTCGCACTCCCCAGAGGAAGAGGCAACCACTTCTGAGAAAGGCCACTAAGCTCCCTAATGTTTTCCCATAAGTACCCAGAAAGTCTGCACCACAGGTGACTGTACAGAAAGCTCCAATTTCACCTAGATACAAACTCAAAATATGCTCAAGGAATTTGTGCAGAGAAAGAAACAAAGAAAGAGGGAAAAATTCCACAAGACAGAAAAGGTAGGGCAGTGGCAGCAGGAGATAATTTTGGTCTATTGAGTCTGGGTTAAAAACCTAGCTTTCTTTCCCTGTACCACTCTGCTTACTATGTCTCTGTTGCAATAAAGATCCTAATCCTTGAGGTTATAGAGAAATACCTATGTGACCTTTATGGCACTGTGGTACCCCATGGCACCATTAATTCAAACTCAACTTAAGCCCAGGCTCTTTAAACCATATAAATCAACCATTATAAGGCTGTGGGGGAAACCCTCAACCTTGATGATACTAATTTGAAGCTCTCTGAGAGAAAAGGCTTATAAATATCATCATGGTAAAGAGGATCCCTCACCACCACCCCACCAGCACCAAATATGTCCAGTGACCACCACCACTTAAAAAAAAAAAAAGAAAAGAAAGAAAGAAAAGAAATTTTAAAAAGCAAAGGAAAAAAAATCCTGGATATGGAGGGAAACCAACAACAACAACAACAACAACAAAAAACCCTAAAACAAAGATCTGCAATTTGACCCAATTGGGAATTCAAAATATATTAAAAGCATTTATATAGCCAAGATAAAGGGGCACTGATTGGCTTTTGTGCCTCTACAGTATAGATTCTTAATTAACTTTAATACCTGCTGAAATCCAGCAATTGGTAAACCTTCATGGCTTTAACTGGCACTAGGGCTCAGATTACAGTTATGACTAGGGATCATACTAAATTTAAACATGGTATCCCTCATAATATTAGAGGAGTTATGGAATATAGGATAGAGGACAAAGAGATATGGCTCATCTTAACCATCATAATTACTGTCTTGCCTAAATTTCCCATCACGGTCATAGCAATCATTGCCCTAAAATATCCCATAATGGACATGGATGCTCTGACCCAATTAAAAATAAATGGAAATTAGATTAAATCTTGACACTTATAAATTGGCTTGACAAAATGGGAACTCATGACTCCTCTGCCTCCACCCCAAATTAAAATAATTATTAACATGGCTCAAAGTAATTTAAAACAGGGATTTTGAGGATTAAAATTTGTTATATGACAGCTATAGAGTGCAGGGGTGATTATCCCCACTACTTCTCCATTTAACAACCCAATCTGGCCTATTTCGCCTGTTCTTAAACCTGGAACAAATAAATAGTGCAGCACACTAGACTGCTACAACCTTAATGCCATGGTCCCGTACAATTCAGGCCCTTATTCCCAACAAACTGAGTATTGAAACTTCTGACTCCATCCAATCAGCAACTGATAGATATTTTGCTACTACGAATTAGGCTAATATGATCCATTGGGTGCCAATGTCAACAGCTTAGCAGTCAGTTTGCTTTTACCTTCCACAAGACACAATGTATTTTTACCAGGCTACTCAAGGGCTACCTCAGCAGTCTTGCCACTGCACACAGCCTTTGCAGGCAAGATCTTAATGACATCCACCTTTCTCCAAGAGCACAGGTATATTACATTGATGATATCCTTTTCCAGGAAGATTTGTTTGACATATTCATTGAGAACATACAAATACTCACAAAGGAACTCACACAAAAAGGGTGGATCATTATCTCTCACATAGTGCAAAGTCCTGTGACTTCTGTTAAATTCTTGAAAGTTATTTGGTAAACCAAAAGCTGCTCCATCCCTGATACTGTCAAAAAAACAGGTATTAACCCTCTCAGTACCCACAAGGTTAACACAAGTCTAACATCTTTTAGTCTCTTTTGGGTTCTGGAGACAACATATTCTTTTGCAAATTTTCTTTAATCTCACTAATGCTATTACTTACAGACTGCCCATCTTAAAGGGGAACCTCCTCAACAAAAGACTATAGAAGCTCTCCAAAATGAAATCAACAGGCACTCCAGTTAGTGCCCTCAGAGACTTCTGCAACCTCATCTCATGCCTCCTGGAGTCTCTGGGCCACCTGTGATGGTCATAAGTTGCTCATGGGCTTTCGATGCCAGAAACTGCCTTTCCTGGCCTTGCACTATACACCATTACAGTGGCAATTACTGGCCACACTGGGCTTTTCCAGAAATAGAGGGTCTCACAGACTTTGAGGCTGTGACCCTCTGTACCCAGCTTCTGTAATGCCTTGTAATACATTGGAGCAGCACCCCCATGAATTTGGCGTGGCTATGAGACCTCTTTGCAACAGGATGGAGTCAAGCTTGGGCCTTCTGGCATATTCTATCTGTAGAAGGTGGTGGCCTCCTGTACCATCAGTCCTTTGCCAAAAACCATGGTGCTAGGGGAAGTCATCCCTTTCCTACAGTCCTTGGCTACCTGGAGAGACCCCTGGGATCAACTGAATGAACAGCAATAGAAGGCCATACACTTTACCAATGATGTTGCCACAATTACACATGATAGAGCTCAGTGGAGACTTATTGCTTTTAATTCCTTAACCAAGATGTCCCTGATAAAGAACAGAACCCAAGGGTCAGCACAATGGGCACACTCCAGGCATTCACCTTGGCAATGGATGCCCTGGTCATTTGGCCTCATACGTATATTTTTACAACTCTTAGGCCATTGCCTAAGAGTTGCACTTTAAAGAACTCTGTGAATCTCTTGTTTCACAGATACCCAAATATAAATATATAAACCAAAATAACAGATTTCTCTACATATCCTAAGGCCATAATACAAGGCCTCAACAGGACATTCCTCATCTCATTTGGAGTTCGAGACACTAGATTGTTACCAAGGCACTCATCTTATGTCTCAGAATGCACAGTGGAATCTTGAAGAAGGCTTTCCATTCAAATGCAGCCTCCCCAGAGGCCTCCGGTAGTCAGCCCCAGGCAGCTAGTTTAATTGATAAGCCTAATGGGTTTTCAAAGAACTATTTAAGTCACAAGGAGACAAATGTCCCTATACTTACTTGATGTCACCACTGCCACAAGCATTGATTAGCCTCAATTCACACCCCCCGGGAACACCCACTCTCTATATCAATGTCACACAGGTCTCTCAAATGCCTTTACTGGTTATATATGGAGACATACCTAAAGTTCATGTTTTTGGCAACCACCTCAAGATGTGCCCCTCTCCCCTTGGTTAGGTGCCTACTTTGCTTCCTAGGAAGGCACTTCTCCTAATCCCTAAAAGTCTCAGTTATCATCAAGATTTAAACTGATGTCAAAGCATCAAGTGATCAATTGTAGCATAAAGCCAAAAATTAAGGCTTGATATCTAATAAAATAGGTCTCTAATGGCCTAACTACAAGTTCTCCTTCCCACTCTACTCCCACTGGTCAGGTACCCTAGACAAACCACCATCCTTACCAAGAGGACCAGGCACAGTTTCTGTTTATCCATGAGTAGCAGGTTTTTTTCCCTGTTTGTCTGCCAAATCAAACAAGTGAATCACATCATTCCACAACAACTGGGAACACCCTACCCTCTTAATTCTCCAAAGCCTACTTCCTACAGCCCTGGTTGTTCACTCTGCTCTTGAGTGCAACTCCTCTGTGGCCCAGCAAGGTGTTCTGTGTCCTCCTCCCTCAGGCCATCAGTAGACGTGACTAATAACCTGCTGTTGATCTTATCTCTTCTGAGTCAGGTGGTGTTTAGCGCTCCTTCACCAACAGGGTAAATAGGAGGTGACTAAGACACACTACCACTAATAACATGTTGCTCTCTTTCATGAAAGGGAGCCTAAAGTGTAGAGAAAAGGCATCAGGTTCACACATATCCTGTGTCCATGCTGACCGTCACTGAGCTGCAATGTGTCCAGTTACATCAGTGTGTGCAGGGATCCACTGCTATTGTGTCAGGTATAACTATTACCTCAGGTAGAGATATGTGCATCTGCATCCTCTTTATTCCATCTCTGGACTTTAAGGTTGATGGTCTACTTAAACTATTCTATGCCCTCCATGAGGTCCATGAAATCACTTTAGAGGCTCGCTCGTCTGAGGTCCTGGGAACCCTGTCAGGTGGCAATCAGGCCCATCTGCCTGGGCACTTCTCTTGACCATTGCTTGTCTACCTTTCCAGTGTCAGAGAATATACGGAGAGAGCTTTATGATGCCCAGAGTTTCCCTGGGAAGTGAGGCATAGTCATCTCTACACTTGGATTTTCATTAAAATTCTTAATGTTCAATCTGCCTTCTGTTCAACCTAGTGAGCTGGAGTCCTGGCCACCTTCACAGAGACTTGAATAATGACTAGGGTCTCATTACATCCTGAATTCTTCTCCACTAGCTAGTCAATGACTCATTTCCCTTCCCAGAAACATGAAAACTTTTACATCACCATATAGTCATTCCCACTCTATGGTTTGTTCTCAGTTCTTCAGTTTCAGATAGCTCAAAAAATCTTTGCTTTCAAAAAGTCAGGCTATTGTCATACATATGCTGATTTTCAAGACCATGGCTCTTTGTTTGGATTTTAAAAAACAGAAACTTAAGTGATCACTTGTTCTAGATTAAGTGCATCATCCCTCAGTGAACAGCCTTTACAGAGTATTAAAGGAAGTATAAAGGAGAAAAGAAATATCAGTTGATAATTAAAAATGTTATCAATCATACACAGGTAGAACAGCTACTTTTAATTGGGCCCTTAGCTAGGTAGTGGGTTTTTATTATTATATATATTGTACATGGCTTTATATATAATATTTTATTTAATCTTATCCACAGGTGTCAGAGATAGAGGGAGAGAAGAGAGACGAGAGAGAGATTCCCTATAATTCAAAACAACCAACTGAAATAGAGTCTTTTAGATATTAAGAAATTTGCCCTAAGATAGCATTTAAGCCCTGTCACATAGGATTCCAAAATATGGATTTTTAAAAATTTCACTATATTGCCTTTCTCTAGACTCATAGGCCCTTATAAATTTAGAAGAGATAAGACTAAAATAACTTTATAAAGTCATAAAGAAGTCACCTAAAAGTCACCTAGTACAGCCATCTAAAATATGCCTGAATCGTTTCAACAAGAATATTTTTCTTCTTTGAACCACATATTCACCCTAGTGTTTCACCAAACCCAAAATATTGTTTCAGTAATTGATCTGATATGAAAACTTTAATTCATTTCTGAATCTTAAAAAAGATTATACAATTGAATAATGTGCATAATTTTTAAAAAAATTTTTTTGTTCTCTATACCTATTATTGTGTAATACATATACAATATAATCATATATATATATATGATATATGTAATCCATGAACACACACACATTTAGATGTAATAAAATTCTTCCACAGAATAAAATAGAAACAAATACTTCTCTCATTGGTGGTATAACCCTATCTAATATAATTTAAATCTTTTGTTGTTTTTAAAGTGTGTTAGTCTTGCCTCTTAGCTTATCTGTCATATCACAACAATTGGCAGAATTCATTAAAAATATTGAGGTCAATATAAATTTTTGTTTAATAACCCTACATTTTTTAGTTTAATTTTAGATCTTTTAATGCACTTAATCTTTGTAGCTTTTTTGTTAAAATATGAAAATAAGTTTGCATTTCATGGAAGGGTATTTTCTGGTTACAAAGGAGAGAAGGCCCCAAAGAAGGCAGCAAAGGAACCCTCCACTGTATTAGATTCTCTCAGGGTAATTGACAGCTGACTGCACTCTATTTACCAGTCCTTTTAGTTATTTCTGTACAGTAAGGCAAATCAATATGTGTCTTACTGTCAAATCCAGGACTTTCCCCTTGAAAGCTTTAATTAAGATTTGTGACCTTCTCCCAGCTATGCACACCTCGACCTGAATATCCTTTTAGCTCAGTAGCTGTTCAATGATCAGGCACTCTGCTCCATCCATCTGCTCTAACAGTGACCTCCTTCAAATTTTTTTTATGAGCTTTGGATATTTTCTTTTTATAGCTTTGCCAACATAATCATATTACATCCTGACACCAGGCAGTGTAAATTATTTCCCCTTTTTTCTTCTGCACCACACCACAAAGAACCAGATTTTTCACTTTAACACTTGATTAAATTGTGAAAAGGAGAAGAAAAAAAATTGAGAAAATTTCACCTCACCTGTGTCAGCTTGGAGACTTAAAATGTGAATTTAAAGCAATACTAACTTCCAAGCTACGTACTCCACCCTAGAGTACTGAAGTTTCAGAAAACCTTGAAGCCTTGTGTTTTGGGGTCTGCTGGACCCTGAAATTAATTATACATCACAGGGTACAGAAGATAGAATGTTCTGACATTTTCAGAAGCCCCAGTTACAGCTGCGGAAATTTTAAAAAACAATGCAGATATGCATTGGTTCTTGTCTTGTTTTTATGCACTTGCATGTAAATGCAAATTCTTTATCCTCAGCAAATCCTCTATGGAACATGGAGAGAAAGCAGAGGTGCCTACCTTCTCTTAACTTGAATAGTCTTTATAATTTAAAATATTGTTAATTGCCAAGATTAAAATTCAAAAATTGTTTCCTAGTAACTTATAAATCAGAAGACTTTATGTAGTCTGAAACATAATGTTTCTTTGATGTATTTTTAATCTAAAATAAGGTAACCCAGATGAGGCATAGACCATGATGGCTGAAGAGAAACCTCTACCTATTGTCCCCCTGACAGAAACAAGAATTTAATTTAACAACTATCTACACCTTTTTAAGAACCAAAAATCAGGTACTAGCTCAACCACAGTGGAGTAGAGCACCAGGCAGCCTTGTGGGGTCCCTAGTTCTAGGCCTTGGCTCTTGCATGGCATTTCTGGACCTGCCAAGGGCCAGATGGGAGCCCACTGCCCTGAAGGGTGAATCCCAGGCCTGGAAGCATTCACCACAAGCAGACTGAAGAGCTCTTAGGCAAGTAGTGAAAATAAGCAATGGTCTGGAACTAGTCCCCGTGGGGCTGTGGTGGTGGTGGCCACGGAGAGAGATTCCTCTGTCTGTGGAAAGGAGGGGAAGGTGGGAAAGACTTTGTCTCATGGTTTGAGTGCCAGCTTAGCTGCAGTAGAATAGAGAAACAGATAGATTCCTGAGGTTTTGACTCCAGTCTCTGGCTCCCATTTGACATCTCTGAATTCACTCAGTGTGCCAGGGAATTCACTGCCCTGAAGGAAGGACACAGGTCTGACTGGCTTTGCTACCTGCTGTTCATAGAGCCCTAGGGTCTTGAGCAAACATAGGCTATAGACAGGGGGTGGTTACAGCGGGCCTTGGGCAAGACCCAATGCAATGCTGGCTTCAGATCTGACCCAGAGCAGTCCCAGCAGTGGTGGTCACAGGGGTGCTTGTATCACCCTACTTCCAGCTCCAGGCAACTCAGCACAGACAGGGAGACTCTGTTTGTTTGGGGGAAAGTAAAGCAAGAGAGCAAGAGTCTCTACCTGGTCCAGAGTATTCTTCTGGATCTTATTGAACACCACAAACGTGGTACCTCTACAAGCCTACAAGAACCACAGTGTTACTGGGCTTAGGGTACCCTGTAATGTGGATATGCCTTAGATCACAATACCCAAATCCTTTCAAATACCTGAAAAGGCTTACCAAGAAGGACAAGTAAAAACCAGACCAGACTGAGAAGACCACAGTAAATACCTAACTCTTCAAGGCCCCAACACCAATGAACATCCACAAGCATCAAAAACATTCAGAAAACATGGCCTCACCAAACGAACTAAATAAGGCACCAGGGACCAATCCTGGGGAAACAGAGATATGTGATCTTTCAGACAGAGAATTCAAAATAGCTGTTTTGGGGAAAGTTAAAAAAAAATAGATAAAAATAAAAAAAACCAAGATAACACAGGGAAAGAATTCAGCATTCTATCAGATAAATGTAACAAAGAGATTGAAATAATTAAGAAGAATCAAGCAGAAATTCTGGAGGTGAAAAATAAAATTGCCATATTGAAGAATTCATCAGAGTCTCTTAATAGCAGAATTGACAAAGCAGAGAAAGAATTAGTGACCTTGAAGACAGGTTATCTGAAAATACAGTCAGAGCAGACAAAAGAAAAAAGAATAAAAAGGAATAAAGCACTCATACAAGATCTAGAAAATACCCTCAAAAAGGCAAATGTAAGAGTTATTGGCCTTAAAGAGTAGCTAGAGAAAGATATAGGGGTAGATAATTTATTCAAAAAGATAATAATGGAAAATTTCTTAAACCTAGACAAAAATATCAATATCTAAATACAGGAAGGTTACACAATACCAAGAATATTTAACAGAAAGAAGACTACCTTAAGGCATTTAATAATCAAACTCCCAACGATCAAGGATAAAGAAAGAACCCTAAAAACAGCAAGAGAAAAGAAACAAATAACATATAATGGAGCTCCAATATGTCTGGCAGCAGAGTTTTCAGTGAAAATTTAGGACTGGGAGAGAGTGGCATGATGTATTTAAAGTGCTAAAGGAAAAAAACCTTTTACCCCAAAATAGTATATTTGGCAAAAAAAAAAAAAAAAAAAAAAAAAAAAAAAAGTCCTTCAAGCACGAAGGAGAAATAAGGACATTCCCAGACAAACAAAAGCTGAAGGATTTCATCAACACCAGACTTGTCTTACAAGAAATACTGAAGGGAGTTCTTCAATCAGAAGAAAAAAAAAAAAAAAGTGTTAATGAGCAAGAAGAAATCACCTGAAAGTACAAAACTCACTGGTACTAAAAAGCACACAGAAAAATACAGCATACTATAACACTGAAATTGTGGTGTGTAAATTATTGCTATATTAAGTAGAAAGACTAAAAGGTGAACCAATCAAAAATAATAACTGAGACAACCTTTCAAGACATAGCATATTAAGATATAAATAGAAACATCAAAAACTTAAAAAGCAGAGAGATAAAGTATGGAGTTTTTATTAGTTTTCTTTTTGCTTGTTTGTTTGTTTATGCAATTCATGTTAGGCTATCATCAGTTTAACATAATGGGTTATGAGATAGTATTTGCAATACTCATGGTAACCTGAAATCAAAAAACACAACAAATACACACACAAAAAAAGTAAGAAATTAAATTATGCCACCAGAGAAAATCATCTTCACTAAAGGGAAGACAGGAAAGAAGAAAAGACCACAAAACAACTAGAAAACAGTTAAATGGCAAGAGTAGTCCTTACTTATCAATAGTAACATTTAATGTAAATGGGCTAAATTCTCCAATAAAAAGACACAGAGTGGCTGAATGGATTAAAAAAAAAAGAAAAGGAAAGAAAGACCCAATGATCTGTTGCCTATAAGAATCACACTTCACCTATAAAGACACAAATAGACAGAAAATAAAGGATGGAGAAAGATATTCTATGCTAATGGAAGCCAAAAAAGAGCAGAAATAGCCATACTTATATCAAACAAAATGTACTTCAAGATAAAAACTATAGAAAGAGACAAAGGTCATTATATAATGATAAAGGGGTCTATTGAGCAAGAGGATATAACAGTTGTAAATATATATGTATCCAACACTAGAGCATCTAGATATATAAAGCAAATATTATTAGAGCTAAAGAGAGAGATAGACTCCCAGCATAATAATAGCTGGAGACTTCTTCAACACCCCACTTGCAGCATTGGACAGATCTGCCAGACAGAAAATCAACAAAGAAACATTGGACTTAATCTGCATTAAGTCAGGTGAACCTGATAAATATTTACAGAACATTTTATCCAACAGCTGCAGAAGACACATTGTTCTCCTCAACAGCCTGCACATTCTCAAGAATAGACCATATGTTAGGCCACAGAACAAGTCTTAAAACATTTTAAAAACTGAAATAATATCAAGCATCTTCTCTGACTACCGTGGTATAAAACTAGAAATCAGGAGGAATTTTGGAACCTATACAAACACATGGAAATTAAACAATATGCTCCCAAATGACCAGTAGATCAATGGAGAAAGTAAGAAGGAAATTGAAAAATGTCTTGAAACAAATGATAATGGAAACACAACTTACCAAAACTTATGGAATTCACGAAAGCAGTACTAAGAGGGAAGTTAATAGCAATAAGCACCTACATCAAAAAAGAATAAAATTTCAAGTAATCAACTTAATGATGCATATTAAAGAACTAGAAAAGCAAGAGAAAACTGAACCCAAAATTAGTAGAAGAAAAGAAATAATAAACATCAGAGCAGAAGTAAATGGAATTGAAATGAAAAAACAACACAAAAGGTCAATAAAATGAAAATTCGGTTTTTAGAAAAATAACTGAAATTGACAAACCTTTAGCTAGACTAAGAAAAAAAGAGAGAAGACCCAAATAAATAGAATTAGAGATAAAAAAAGGAGACGTTACAACCAATACCACAGAAATTGAAAGGATCATTAGTGGCTACTGTAAGTAACTATATGGAATAAATTGGAAAATCTAGAAGAAATGGATAAATTTCTAGACATGCAATCTATCATACAATGTATCAAGATTGAACCATGAAGAAATACAAAACTTGAACAGACCAATAACAAGTAACAAGACCGAAGCCATAACAAAATGTCTCCCAGTAAAGTAAAGCCTGAGACCCAATGACTTCACTGCTAAATTCTACTAAACATTTGAAGAACTAATACCAGTCCTACTCAAAGTATTCCAAAAAACAGTAGAAAAGAATACAATTGAATTCATGGAGACAGAGAGCAGATGGATGGTTAGCAGAGGCTGAGAAGAGGATCGTGGGGTAGCGGTAGGGTGGTGGTAAGGGATGGTTAATGGGTACAAAAAAATATAGAAAGAATAAGACCTAGTATTTGATAGCACAACAGGATGACTACAGTCAATAATAATTTAATTTTATATTTTACACTAAAAGAGTGTAATCAGATTGTTTTTAACACAAAGGATAAACATTTGAGGTGATGGATGCCCCATTTACCCTGACGTATGCCTATAGCAAAATATCTCATATTCTCCATAAATATATACAACTAGTATGTACTCACAAAAATTAAAAATAAAAAGTCAATAAAAACTCATTAATTAATTAAGTAATTTTAAATTTTAAAAAGCTAGTCCAGTTACAGCAGAAATTTTCCTTGAGCATTTCTTTTATTTCATAGGCAGTTGTCCAACTAAGGCCAAATAGAATGGGCATTTTGCTGCTGTGTTTATGCATGATGTAAACTCGTTTGAACCTAAGATTCTCTCTTTCTTTTAATCCTTTTTTCTTTTAATCCTTTTTTCAAACTTGCCTCAAAATTTATCTGGGAAATACAAATTGGGTCATTATTATTTCTATTGCTCATATACACTGTAGTAATTATAAATGCCAATAGAATTTTTAGTTGTTTTAAAACTGTAGCTTTTTGGTATTACTTGCGCTTTGGTGCAATCACCCCCTTTAATTCATGATGATCTCATTTCTTAAATTAGAGATAGTGATAGGATCCAGTTCCTAATTTTATCACTGTCTATGACTGGTGGCAAATAACTCTCTTCATAACACATTTTCAATAACCTGTGAAGTTGAGCAGCTGGAAGAAAATTAATAAATGTGCTTTCTGAATTAAAAAAAAATACAGAAATGTTTCAATAGACTAGTTTTTAAGATTGCAACATACATTTTGCATAAGAGATTCACATGTATATCTGACCCTGACTAAAGCGTACCTTATCAAGTTTCTTTTTCTCGTTTTACAACTTAAGAGAATTGATGCAAAGCCAAATTAATCAATGCTATTAAAGGCAGTCAAGAGGAAAACAAAACAAGTGGCAATCCATGTGTAATTTGTAGATATCTGAGAATTTTGGAGCTAAAAGGAACTTGAATCATCAGCTCATTAATAAACAAAACAAAAATAAAAACAAAAAAGCAGCTCTGTGTTCAAAGATGTGTATAGGAGACCAGATTGCTGGTATGACTGATCATCTGATCAATTTGAAAATCCAGTCTAAAGCTCATGTCATTGGACTTCTAGGGCAAACTTATAAGATAATGGTGGTTTCTATAATTTTTTTCAAGAATAAACATCAGTTTCTAACATCAGATTACTAGTGGGCATGGTGGTGTGATTTGTAAAGGTAAAAGGCCCAGCCTCTGTTTGGGAGAGATGTGGAAGAAAAAGGTAGATTTTCTGATATCCTTCTTTGAGGCCTAGGTCTTTATTGTGCTTAGGGGAAAGGGTTTTTCTCCTCCCAAATTTTATTTTATTGTGATAAAAGTAACACTTAACATGAGATCTAGGTGATTAGCAAATTTTTAAGTATAGAATATAGTACTGTTGACCAAGGTCCAATGTTGTACAACAGATCTGTAAAGCTTACTCATCTTGATTTACTGAAACTTTATGCCTATTGATTAGTAACTCCCCATTTCCTTGTTCTGCCATCTCCTGGCAACCACTATCGTTCCACTCTTGGCTTCTACAAATTTGAATATTTAAAATGCTTCACGTAAGTGAGCTCATGCAGCATTTGTCTTTCTGTGACTGGCTTATTTCACTTCAAGGTTTATCCACATTGTCATACTCAATAGAATTGCCTTCTTTTTAAAGGTATAAATATACCACATTTTCTTTTTCCAATCATCTATTGATGAACAATTGGGTGTTTCCACATTTTGACAGCTGTGAATAGTGCTGTAATGAACAAGGGAGTGCTAATATCTCTTTAAAATCTTGATTTAGGCTGGGCGCGGTGGCTCAAGCCTGTAATCCCAGCACTTTGGGAGGCCGAGATGGGTGGATCACGAGGTCAGGAGATCGAGACCACCCTGGCTAACACGGTGAAACCCCATCTCTACTAAAAAATACAAAAAAAAACTAGCCGGGTGAGTTGGCGGGCGCCTGTAATCCCAGCTACTCGGGAGGCCGAGGCAGGAGAATGGCGTAAACCCGGGAGGCGGAGCTTGCAGTGAGCTGAGATCTGGCCACTGCACTCCAGCCCGGGCGACAGAGCGAGACTCCGTCTCAAAAAATAAATAAATAAATAAATAAATAAATAAATAAATAAATAAATAAAATCTTGATTTAAATTCTTTGGAATAAATATCTAGAAGTGTGATGGCTGGATCATATAATAGTCTTATTGTTAGTTTAGGGGAAAGTTTCTGATTGTAAGATCTATTAGGGAAAGACGTACATTTCTTGCCCTTGAGTCTTACTTAGAAGTCAGTCTGTGTTCTTTTAAGGCTTTATGAAAAAAACTTATTTACTACATTGGTAAAGCCATCTTGCTTGGGGTTAGATTGTTGGGGTAGAGGAGACTTGGTTAAACGAGAATTCTACTTTGGAACAATAATATTCTGAATGATAAAAGTTCCTTATTGATGTGATTTCAAAGTTGTACTCATTGAGTTCTGACATAATTTGGATATTTGTCCCCACCGAAATCTCATGTTGAATCTTCAATGCTAGAGGCAGGGCCTGGTGGAAGGTGTTTGGATCATGGGGGGTGAATTCCTTATGGCTTGGTTCTCTCTTCCTAATAGTGAGTTCCCTCAAGATCTGGTCATTTAGGAGTGTGGCACCTACCCCCCCAACTCTCTCTCACTTGCTCATCCTTTTGCCATGTGACATGACTGTTCCTCCTTTGCCTTCTACCATGATTGGAAGCTTCCTGAGGCCTCTTTAGAAGCCAAGCAGATGCCAGCACCATGCTTCCTGTATAGTCTGTAGAACTGTGAGCCAATTAAATCTCTTTTTTAAATAAATTATCCATTCTCAGGTATTTACAACAATGTAAGAACAGCCCAATATAGGCTTTGAATTCCATAATTGCCAAATTTTAATAATCATAATGTGTACTGATTTATTTATGTGCAGAGAGAACTACTGACTCGATTCCAGGGAGGCAGGACATAATTAAGTCAACCTTGCCTGTGGGAGATGAGCAGACACCCGAAACAGGTTACAAAATAAGAAAAGAGCCAGTCAACTGAGGACCCCTGTGAATGGGCCCAACTAATGAACTCTAGTAATGATGTTGAATAACCAGTTCCAGGTTTCCCATTTCTGCACTACAATTCTCTCATGTTATCCTCAAGGCTTTGGTAAAGTTTACTATGAACCACAGTCATCCTAGTAATGTCTCTGCTTTGGACAATAAAGTAAAATTGCTGAGAACAATCCCAGGAGGATATAGACCAGAGAAAACTGTAGCGGGCTCAAGAAGCTTTGGAAGACAGCAGAAGTTTGTCTTTGGAAGAGAGCAGAGAGACCAGAGCAGCAGACGAGAGGTGATGGGCAGCACCCAGGATAGATTCATAGAATCTGAGGATTGTCAGAAACACTCTGTATGGGTAATACTAAAAAATATGGTACATCCCGCAGTATAAAAGTTACAACTATATTTATTGAGGTTTTATGGCAAAATAACCCCTCAAGTTTAAAAAACCTACAGTTTTTAGATAATCTGCTGATTCAGAATATATGTAACAGACAAAAAAGCATTTTTGTTAATTAAATACTTTACATAAATTATTCTTTATAAAAAAAATCATGTACATTTAGATAATGGTAGCATTAATGTGACAGTATTTATTTAGACACAGACACATGGCTTTGTGGACTCCTCTAATAATTCTATAGAATCCTAGGAGACCAGGACCCCCACGTTGGCAAACATGGAATTGTATCATAAATCATGACCCTACTGGCCAGCCCCCTGACACAACCGTGTCCTGTAACAAGTATAATTTTACTGTCTAACTCATAAGCCTTCCTCCACCTATCTTTAACTCCCCACTTCTTCTATTTAGAATTATAGACTATTTGAGCTAAAAAAACAAACAAACAAAAAAACAAAAAACAAAAAACTTAGTGCCCTTCTAATCTATTTCTCAGGTGGTTCATAGATATTGAAAGGCTAGATAACTATGATTGTCTACATGCAGAAGACAATCCCAGAGGGCCTCAGCAATATATCTGGAAAATAGGATGTAGAAATTTCTCACGCTAGACTCTATCCCACAGTTCAATCAGTTGTTCAGTCCTGAGTTCTGGAGCGAATATTGGGCACTGATAGCACATCACCACTTGAGGGCTGTAGGCTGACACATTAGTGCATCCTTTCCTAAGCCATATCCAAGCCTCATTAGTTACATGGTGCATAGTCACATGGTAGAAAATCATTCTTGAGGGAACAATTAAGTATCACTCCCAAAAATTCTAAATCATTTTCAATGTGACTGAGATGGAAAAGCATCATTTAATTAGCAAGTGCAATAAAGTTGTGACATTTAAAGTAAATTATGACATACTTTTCTCTTTCCTTGGTACACTGAATGGTGATATATTGATCTTTATAGTTGCCATTTCCAAGTTTTAATTGTTTTTTCTTAATTAGTTAATCCAAAAAATGTCAATTAGGTAATTATCCTTTTGCTGTTTGAATCATCTTCATTTATTGAGCAAAAGAAAATTGACTTCAGAAGGAGAAATGCAATTACAATATAATACCAGGGGAAATATTATATCATTGAAGTATTATAAAACAATATTGTATATGAGCAAAACTCAGTTTATTTTATAGGTGTAAAAGAAATGTTCTTTTTCTGAATTCTAAAAAGTAATTTCCCAAACAAATGATCAAATATAAATTAGCTAATCCAAAGTCATTTTTATTCACTTATGAATGTAGTAATTCATTTGAAAAATATCTGTTGAGTGTCAATTATATGCCTGCCCAAACAGTTTTATAATTGTTTTAACGGACTCCAATGGATGAGAAAAAAATTATAAAAACTATTAACACCAATCCATATATAATTCCAAAATGTGGTAATTCTTAGATAAAAAAAAAAAAATTACAAGGTTTTATGTGAGTGTATCAGGACTTGGCTCATTGATAGTATGAACTGTATAAAGGAAGAAATGTAGTTAACTGGTATTGAAGTAGGAAAAGAGTATTTCATGCAGGAGAGACGAGCACATTTTAGGAACTGAAGGAAGGTCAGTGTGGCCAGAGCAAAGGGATGAGGGAAAGACAGACACAAGATGAAGTGGGTCAGTTAGTAGGGGCCACAGCATTTAGACATACTAAGAATCTATTCTATCCTAACAGTGACAGGAGGTCATTGAAGGATTTTAAGTGATAGTATGACAATCAAAACTGAATTTTAAAGGGTTCATTTTGGCTACAGCAAACGGAATAGATTGGAAAAGAGGAAAAATAGGTTCAAGAGATGAGTGAGGAGCAATTGCAGTGTTTCAAGTGAGGGATGGTGGGAACTCAGACATGTTGGAGTTCAGAAAGCAATGCCTCAAAGTGAAAACTTCAGAAGCAGCCTCAGAAGCAAAAGTTTTTCTTTGATCTTGGCCTGCCTTCCTGTCTGGCAGTCCCATTCTCCCCTGAGGCTTGTCATAAAAACTAGAATCCCTCTTTCCCAAGGCAGATCGCAGAAATCAGAATCCCTGTTTTTCCAAAGCCAGCCATAAAACCTAAAAATGTGACTCTAATCTTCCCTCTCCCTTTCTGTGTAAAAACTGTCCATAAACAAATTATCTAACTCATTCAACCATAGGTCTGAAGAACCCCTCCATTTCAGAGAGGGTCCTGCCCCAAATCCAGAAGGAAAGAATGCATGCTCAGAGCAGCCCAGAAGAATCTAGACTGACAGACCTTGCTGGATTTCCCCAGTCAGACTATTAGCATGAGATCATACCAGTTTTGTCTAATCATATTTCTGTACGGGAGTCCATCCTTTTTTGAACCTAAGCGTAAAAATGGAAAATTGCCCCTGTATCTTGGGGTCTTCATTCTGAAGGCTCCTGTGTATTCATGTTAAATAAATTTGTGTGCCTTTTCTCCAATTAATGAGCCTTTGTGAATTGATTTTTCAGCAAACCTTCTATAGAAAGTAGAGTTTATATGTTCTATTTAACAATCCATAAAGTCCCAAGTTATTTGTGTTCCACAATTGACCTATTTTTACAGAATTATATGTGTCAAAGGAAAAAAGAAAGCAGAGCGATATAATAGAAGGTACATGTGGTTTGGTTTAGAATCCGTTCTGAACTTTTGGCTCCTCTGCCTATTATCTAAGGGACCTTATACAAGGCACTTTGGCTCTTGAAGCCTCAGCTGCCACCTCTTTGGAGTTCACAAAAGAATACCTCTCACAACTGAGATGATGAGGTGTGACAATGTACGTGATTCTCTCAGCATGTGGAAGGCAAGTTAATATTGAAGAGCCACAGGACAAATCAGCTGATCTCATCACTTCGGCTTAGAAATACCACCTTTCTTTTGAATCGTGTTCCTCCTACTGGATTTTCCTGCAAGTGAACACCACTGTACATCCCCTAGAAACCCAGGAGACATGCGTTTCCCTCACCCTCCATGATCAAGTCATATAAACTCTAGTCTCTAAAAAGGTCTTAAAATCTGTGGATGGACTGCTTTTCTCATCCTCTTTCACGACCCAACAACACCAGCCTCTCTAACTTAGATGATCCTCTTCACTGAGTTTCCTGCCCCAGTTTTGCTGCCCTCTCATCCATTCTTGACACCAGCCAAGCAAATCTTACCATCTTAGTTCTTCAGTCGTCCCCTTACATCACGAAAAGCTCACACAATTTCTTCATATAACCTGTAACATACTTCACGAAATACACTCTGCTTACTTCCCAGGCTTCTCTCTTGCTGCTCCTCTGCTCCCCTCTGGTCCAGCACTTGAAAGAAACTACCCTCCATTCAGGACTTGTAACTCTCAGACACACTCCCTTTCACCTCCAAACACAGGCCACTGCACGTTTGTGCTTCCTCCTGGCTGGAATGCTCTTCATCCAAGGCTTCTCTTCACTTGGGCAACAACTACTGAAAACTGAAGTTTTGGCACAGATAATACCTTGTTTGGGATGCACTTTTTTTTTTCACTTGATGGTATCCTAAATATGTAGGATTGCCTGTAGGGAGTCTGACTGGATCGCCGAGAGTCACACAGGTTGGAGGCGGTGGTGTCAGAAGACACAGGCCTCCTGCCACGTGTTGCAGTGTCCCTCTTCCTCTATCATGCTGACACCAGCCTTATCTATCTGCATTGCATTTGCTGTCTTCATTAAGACTTAGATACATTATTTTCACGTGGTTTCAAAATGTTGTACATTTATATTGTGGGTTATGGTTTTGCGCCTAAAACAGACCAGCGTCACCTCCTCTCCAAAGCCTTCTTTGACTCTCCTAGTAAGTGGAAGTCATGGCTTCAGTGCTCTTGTGGCACTTGCAAACATTCCTGCAACAGTTTTCAGACTTACCTCCTTTCTCATGATGTTGTGAATGCTTTTGAAACTAGGACTATATTGGATTCATTTTACATCTCTGGTACCCAGGACTGCTCTTGGGACAGAGAAGCACTGAGTATTTGTTGAACTTAATTGCACTCCAGAGCTGAAAAATGTCCAGATTAGGGCAAGTAAAGACATGCCACAAAAAAAAAAAAAAAAAAAGGATGCAAGTATTAAAAAAAAGGGGCGGGGGAGAAACTAAGATGATGGCTCTCCCTTCTGGAGATACAGAGTTTAAGATAAGGCCTGGCTCTGACTAACATAAAGACCAAGAAGGCAGTAAAGAAAATGGTGCAACTATAGGAATAGATGTCCTGTCCAGGTGAGTACCAGCAATCCCTCAGTGACCCTCCTGCCTTTTTTCACTTAGGACAGAGAACTGGAGTTGGGAAGGAAGACGCTCTTACTTTCACAAAGCTGGACACTTAAGAGCACTTTCTATGCCTGCTCTGGAAGCCCGAAGTCAGCGCTAGAAAAGCTGGTTTCACTCACGCCTATAATCCCAGCACTTTGAGAGGCCAAGGTGGGCGGATCATGAGGTCAGGAAAACGAGACCACCCTGGCTGACACAGTGAAACCCCATCTCTACAAAAAATTAGCCAGGCGTGGTGGCGGGTGCCTGTAGTCCCAGTCACTCGGGAGACTGAGGCAGGAGAATGGCTTGAACCTGGGAGGTGGAGCTTGCAGTGAGCCAGATGAGGCCACTGCACTCCAGCCTGGGCGACAGAGAGAGACTCCATTTAAAAAAAAAAAAGAAAGAAAAAAAGAAAGAAAGAAAGAAAAGCTGGTTTCACAAGTATTACAGGTTCCTGGCAGAATTAGAGTCATTCAATTGTGATAGAAATAAAACCAAGCTTGGGGCAAGAATTCAACTGTTACTTCTGGTCTTCTCCTGGGGCCTTGGGCAAATCTCTGAGTTTAATTCCCTCCTTCATTCAATTGTGATAGAAATGAAACCAAGCTTGGGGCAAGAATTCAACTGTTAGTCCTGGTCTTCTCCTGGGGCCTTGGGCAAATCTCTGAGTTTAATTCCCTCCTTCGCAAAATAAGCGGTTTGAACTAGATGATCTCCAACAGCCTTTTCTGGTTCAGGAAATCTGCAATTTATGGGCTTGACATACGATTTACTTAAAGCAGCTACATAGCCAAGGTTGAGAAAACAGTCAATCTCAATGTATGCACTGCAGACACCCAAACTCATCCTTTTCATTCTTTACTTGATCTGCACTAGCAGAAGCACACAAGCCTGACCACATCCCCTCATCCATATATGGTAAGCAGCACAGCCAAAACCTTCTTCAACCAAAAGATAGTGATGCAGTGAGGTTGTAAAGCAGGAGTTTTCAAAGTATTATAATCAACTAGGCAGTTGTTTTAAAAAAACAAGTTCCTAGGCCTTGCTTCGGACGTGCTGCTAAATCAGGATCTCCAAGATAAAACCCTAGAAATGTGTATTTTTTTACAAAGTTCCCCTTCAATTTTGATTTGGGGATCATTTTTAAAGGAAAAATTTGTATTTCCCAAAGATTAGCTTATGAATTACTTTCATAAGAATTATGAAAGATACTTGTTAATAGCTGGAAGTGTGGCCAACAATCTGCATTATAGTAATTCTTCCAGTGACTTTATAAATACCAATATCATCCATAACTTAGCATTTATACACTTACAAATGAAATCTTTACAAGGACAAAACCTCAGGATCTATAAAACAATGTAGTAAAGATAGGCAATCACGGTTACAGTATAGGTTAATGTCATCGGGAATATTTATATTGTATTTTTCATTTCATTTAAGCTCCAAGACAATCCTGTGATATCAGAATTGTTACCCTCATTTTACTGACAAACTGAAGTGTTAGGAAGTTCAGGCAACTTACCTGGAATCACAAGATTAATAAATGTATATAATGAAACTGAAAATTAATGCCACACAGCTATGAAACAGCCTATATTGCTGCAAAATGTGTAATTAAACATTTAATACACCTTTTCATTAAACAATTGCTGAGGTCTTATCCAATGAAGCAAGATAGAATTATATTTCACTACCTGTCGGTCAGTGTTATTAACTACAACGCAAATGTTAATGTCATATAATAATAGATTAACCAAGATAAAGTGACTGTTAACTACTAAGCAGCAATGTTTCAGTGATATCCTGGAATCATAAAATGATCTAAGGTAGTCATCATTTTAGTCAACAACCCTCAAACACAAATATTTATAGTTGAGAAGCCCAGAATTATGCTGTTCAAGATCTCATACAGCTAGTGAGGAGCCTACTCAGCTCCAGACCTTAGTTGCATGACTTTGCTTTACTGATCTTCTTTACACTTGGGCCATGGGCTGGGTACCAATCCATGGCCTGTTCGGAACTGGGCCGCACAGCAGGAGGTGAGTGACAGGTGAGCAAGCAAAGCTTCATCTGTATTTCCAGCCACACCACATCACTCACATAACCACTTGAGCTCCGCCTCCTGTCAGACCAGTGGCAGCATTAGATTCTCATAGGAGCATGAGCCCTATTGTGAACTCTGCATGCGAGGGATCTAGGTTGTATACTTCTTATGAGAATCTAATGCCTGATGATCTGTCACTGTTTCCCATCACCTGAGATGGGACCATCTAGTTGCAGGAAAACAAGCTCAGGGCTCCCACTGATACTACATACATTACGATGAATTGTATAATTATTTCATTATGTATTACAATGTAATAATAATATAAATAAAGTGTGCTTTACACTATCAACTCTGTGTTCTTAAATTCAATATGCTGGTGATTTGCTTTAGTGCTATAATAAAACTTCATTAGACATGATTTTTGTTTTCAGGGAATAAAACTTTTTTTTCACTTACTGGTTCTTCTAAATTTATTTAATAAAATATTTGTGAAAATGTGTGCTTATCTTGAACTCTGGTAAATTAAAACAGAAAAAGTCTCCCAGATTCCTCATTCTTGAGTTGATCAGTTTTGGTTATAGGACAATAATAGGTCTTTCATAACTATGATGAAACTGTATGGACCTTAGTATTAGAAGACCTAGCTTTGATTTTTTAAAAAATTTCACCAAAAATCGTCATAGAAAAGCTATATTAACTTTAACAGAATACTATATCTTCCCTTTCCTTTGGACCTAACTTTTTCTCTTCCTTCTCATTGATGTGACAAACTCTCTAAAATATGTGGACACACATGTATTTTCACAAAAGGAAAAATGATAATGAAAAAGATATCGTCAAAGAGAAATGTCCAAAGAATAAACCAAATATTTATGAGCTGCAGATGGACTTGGTGAAGGTTTTCTAATTGAGGCTTTGGTTTATTTATTTTGTTGTTTGAGGAGTGGTACAGTTTTGCATATGCATTACTCTCATCAAATTTTACATGACACTTCAGACTAAATATCCGTTTCCTGTCAAGTGTTTTATGGTAGGAGCCATTTCTTTCACAAAATCAATATATAATTTCCTAAATAAAGAAAAGGATACTTACAAATCTCTGATTAAAATATGTTGTTATTTCTGAGACAGGTTTAAAAATTCTGATACACTTTCTTTCCTGCAAATTAAAAAAAAAAAAAAAAAAAGATGAAAAGCCAGAAAAGGTGGCAATTCAGTTAATTAATCAAATTTTAATTACTTTTGGCTTTTTAAAATATTTAGTTAAAACTGGTTAGCATCACGACTTGCCCGACTTTCTTGAGAAAAGCCGAACCTCTAATTCAATCATAAAATTTTCTATTAAAAGTCAAAAGGACCTTATTTCAAATAACAGTTACTAGTTCCCAGGATTATCAGTGGATGATTGCTGCATTGATGCTGTTAGGGATCACTGTCCAGTTGAGAAATCGTCATGTAAAAACAACTGATCATTACAGGAAACATTTATAGCCACATAAAAATGATTGTAGGACAATATTTGGCATGATATCACCTTTGGAAGTTTGTAGAAACACATCAAACTTTGAGAACATAATTGTAGAGAATCTTCTGCACCCTTCATAAGTGTTCTAAGGCATTGTACCAATATTCCCAGTACCCACATAAGGATCATGTCAAAGAAATCGAACCATATTGCTCTTGGAAATCAAAGTGAACTACCTATATATAATTCCTATTCACAGAATAGGCCTTATATTTGAGGACTTAGCATCTGGCATAAGAAGGGTGAAAAATAATGGGAGTATGAACCATTGGTACACACATTAGCCACTCATAGCAATAAGGCACTTTGCAAATTCCCTTCACCACACTCTTAGTGCCTTCATTCAGCCTACCATTCACTCTTCCTGGACTGTGGCAACAACATCCTAATGATTTTCTTGTATGCATTCTTGCTTCCTGCAAATCCATTCTTTACACAGGTGTCAGAATTATTTCAAAGCAAATATAGTCATGATTATTCTATAATTAACCCTTATTAGTCTGCCTATCACCTATAATATCAAGTCCAAATCCCTTCACATGGTACATGGTGCCCTCCAAGAACTAGCCCCACGCTACTTTTCCTTCCTTTTCACCCATGCTGAACCTGCACCAATCCTAAAGCTCCACAATCACACTCCACCAGTAGAATCCTGTGCTTTATTTCTGTCACTCCTATGGCTAAGTTTATTTGCCCTCAGTCTCTTCCTCATCCCCTTGCTAGTATACCTTCTTCATCTATTCTGGGTCAACTTGGGCAATCCTTTCCAGAGCCTTCTATGCCTTCCTCAGTCTAGGCAGGTTCCTCCTACGTGCTCGAAAACACCCTGATATATATCTGTCTTTGTGCTTATCACAGGCATTACACATTTCGGTCTAGTGTCTGCCTTCCTGCTGCAAACATATTTTTTTAAACCTTTTGAGGGCATGGACTGTGACTCATTTGTCTTGTCCCCAGCACAGTGTTTCACAGATGGTAGGAGGAGTGCAATAAATATCTGTTGCATGTCAAGGTGCATTAGGTGTTTTTCAGACTTGGAGCTGCCTGAATGCATATTTTATCACCCTGGAAGAATTTTAAAATTAAAAGCAGACATCATTTTAACCTTGTTCCCATACTCAGTTTCTCAAATGATATTTGCTCTTTCTCTCACTCTTTGTCTGGGACTTTTTCCTTCAATGAGTCCTATATATCCAGACCAAATATAAGGAACTGAGAAGAGGAAATGAGAAATAAATGAAGAAATGATGATACAGGAAGTAGTAAAAAGATAAAAATTTGTAAACTTCAAAATGTATATAATGTAATGTAAATATGCACCTGTAAAAGACATGATTAAGAAAACAAAATTTTGTAGTCTTAACGTTTTCAACCATTTGGACACAGCCCTTGGCAAAGATCTGATAGAAATTATAAATAGGAATCTGGTTTAAAGTCTTTTAGATAAAACTAAACATTGCTATTTGCATTTTTAAAATGCATGTTTAAAATATCCCTATAATTTTATAACCTTCCCATGATTAAATTCTTTTTATTTTACAGAATTCCACCTATCCCTGTCTATTGCAATACAACCAAAATAAAAAAAATGAGTGAAATAGTTATGTTTTTCCCTCTCCACTTCTTTCTAGTTTATTTTACATACAAATGTACCTATGTGGTGGACTTTGAAAATATTTCATCCATATTTTTTATTACTAATGTCCATAAAAATTCAGATTTAATGAAGATCTGCTTAACATAAAAATACTAAAGGTTAAGAGACTATGAGAGTCTCTACTCATCCTTTAAAATATCAATTATCAAACGTTTTACTAACAAAAGTGCGGTAATTATTGGAAAGGTTTTAAGAAAGGTAGCATGCCCCTAACAAATACAAAAATAATTTTTGTGTGTACTTGTCTCCTATATATGAATATTTATACTATGAATTATAAATATTACTATACTAATAGTCTAATATAACTTATTTGCTTATATTATTATATATGTTAAATACATTAACAGACATTACAATGAAATATAAATAGATATAATTAGATGTTCTAATATGCTTTTCATGATCCTCAACATACGATGCAGAATTTGCATGATGGTTCTACCACACAAGGTCTGATTCTTTCTGCATTCTCGCTCCTTAAACTACAACTAAATCAAGAGAAAACCTGGTGATATACATAGAAGCTAAGACATACCAACAGCCAAAAAAAGCCAGTGGACTCATCAAGGTGTATTGATACCCTTTACAAAGGGAGCAGATCAAAGTATGGGTGAATCAGCAGAAATTTATCACAGTAGAAACACATGCACTTTCAGAATTAGCAGAGATCTTGAATATCATTTAGTCATTTTCAAACTATTGTTTTTAGCTGAGGAATATTTTCTTTTTAAATGAACCCCTTAGTAGAAGGCCTACATTCAAGATAGATACAAGCAGTACTGCTCTGGGTACCTCGGGCTTCAAGGTCTCATGCTATACTCACTCCCCCTCCCTACTCCTCTCCTTCTCAGGGAAAACTACATGTCTACACTGCCACTTTAGAGATGAGGCTACCAGGCTGGAGATGGAACAAGAGCAGCCATTTCAAGAAAGATACAATACCGTAGCTAAAAAGATTAATCTTGGTGCTTGTCCATTCTCCTTTTTGATGGACAATCAGTACTTGCTTGCAGGGACTCGTTTCTCTGCATGTTCCAAGCTGACTTCAGTTGTAAATATAAATACTTAAACAATTAACTAACAGGATTTAAGGTAATTTTTGGTACTAGGGTTTGGTAAAATAATAAATACTTATTTTTTCTTCCAAATATATCTTTTCTAACTTGAGTTTTAATTACTCAAGCAGCTAGCCATGGTAACATGCAAATAATATGCACAAAGGAGAAGAATCTATTGGATCTCAAGCACAAAATTTCAGGGGGTGCCCAAAAGCTCAGAAATCAAGATGAATACCATGTAAATGTCATACATTTTAAAAATAAAAATTTATGCAAAGATTTATGATGATCAAAATATCAAAATTTTAAATACAGCTTTAACCCTGAACTTGTATAACTCAGTCTCATGTATCTCACCTGGTTCAGTGACTTCTCAGAAAAATGAATTGTAAACATAAAAATCATGTCAGGTTAGTTACATTATGCAAATTTCTGTCTCAAAACACCAAGGACTGTAGAGGGAGAAGGAAATGTAGTTTGGAGGACAAAGTCCAGTTAAAGGCATGTTCCGGTAAAGGCTTTTATGCTTCAGTCTGTAAGATTGGGGATCAGGTTAAGTTGCTTGGGAACAAATAAGCAACTAGACAACCGTAACACATGAGATAAGACCTAACCTATGCTTTCATCTGAACTATTTTACAATGTCAATGAGCTACTAAATCTAGTTATAGCTACTTCAATAAGTATTCTTTTTTTTTTTGAGACAGTCTTGCTGTGTCATCAGGCTGGAGTGCAGTGGCGCGACCTTGGCTCACTGCAACCTCCGCCTCCCGGGTTCAAGCCATTCTCCTGCCTCAGCCTCCCGAGTAGCTGGGATTACAGGCGCCCACCACCATACCCAGCTAATTTTTTTTATTTTTAGTAGAGACAAGGTTTCACCATGTTGGCCAGAATGATCTCGATCTCCTGACCTCATGATCCAACCGCCTCGGCCTCCCAAAGTGCTGGGATTACAGGCATGAGCCACCACACCCGGCCCCTTTCAATAAGTATTCTTTTAAATTTTTGTTTTGTTTTTAAAAGCAAGGCATAGTTCTAAAATACATAAAAACCTGAAAGCTAAAATGTGTCCAGTGAACATCATCTGACTATGTGAAGCAAATTAACCACTTCAACTGTAAGACCTACTTTTATTTTTTTATTTTTTATTTTTTATTTTTATTTTTATTTTTTTTATTTTTTGAGACGGAGTCTTGCTCTGTCGCCCAGGCTGGAGTGCTGTGGCCGGATCTCAGCTCACTGCAAGCTCCGCCTCCCGGGTTCCCGCCATTCTCCTGCCTCAGCCTCCCGAGTAGCTGGGACTACAGGCGCCCGCCACCTCGCCCGGCTAGTTTTTTGTGTTTTTTTTTTAGTAGAGACGGGGTTTCACCATGTTAGCCAGGATGGTCTCGATCTCCTGACCTCGTGATCCGCCCGTCTCGGCCTCCCAAAGTGCTGGGATTACAGGCTTGAGCCACCGCGCCCGGCCCAAGACCTACTTTTAAAAGTCTGCTCTTAAGAGGATGCATTTAACCTCTCAAGCATTACAATGGTGAGCACAATCATCACAGAAATGGTGACATTAAAAAGGATGTGCATTCATGAGGATATTTTCTGTCCACCAATTCAAATGAACTAGCTTAGGAGAATGAATGACTCTGCCTGACACATAGTAAGTACTCAACATACATATACTAAATGAATAAATTAATGAAATGATAGAAGTTGAGAGACGGCTGGAAACAGGTATACTAGGACCAGATTATAAAGAACATTGAAACAGAGACTTCTTGCTGTGGGCCACTGAGCAAAGGTTTGATGAGGTTTAACAACCACCACCACCACCACCACCACCACCACCACCACCAAAAACACATGATTCCTTATAGAAAGAATGGGTGATGGGTGGATTGGTGGTGAGCAAATAGCAAATCTAGCAAAAGTTTTGGAAATAGCCTTGGCAATGGTCTATAAGGAACCACTAAAGGGTGAAGACTATAAAACTGGAGGAAGACGAGTGTGGCGAATACTGCTGACCGGTTTCCATTTGCTCCTCTGCACCTTTCTATAGAAATAGAAAGTTTAGCTGGGTACATAGCCACAGATAGTATTACCAAGCCTTCCATGCTGCTAGGTCATGCAACTGAATTTCTTCATTAACTATGGCTAGGTGCAGAAGTGATACATTCCACTTCCAGGTTACATACTGCAAGAGAAGGGAATGTGATCTCTCCTTCCTCTTTTGCCCTTTCTGAAAACTGGACTGCATCTGTGGTTATGAGTCATGCTCGATGAGGTGGACAAACACAATACCTTGGAGATGACAAAGCAACTAGATAGAAGGGGCCTGCATCCCTAACATGGTTAAGCCACTATGCCAGCCCTGTAGCAC
Source organism: Theropithecus gelada (assembly GCF_003255815.1). Lineage (NCBI taxonomy): Eukaryota > Metazoa > Chordata > Mammalia > Primates > Cercopithecidae > Theropithecus > Theropithecus gelada. The sequence continues at coordinate 147,297,137 of NC_037671.1, read as the reverse complement.
CTGCCTAGATTGCACATGAGATAGAACTAAACTTACATTGAGATTCATCCACTGTTATTTTTGGATTTTGCAATAACTGCCAAACTAATGTCTAAAACTAATATATATGGACATAAAAAGCATTTACAAAATGGAAAAATCCATGGAATGTGGAGATAAGCTACACTGAATGAGAGAGAATGATGAACTCAAACAATTCCAACTTTTTATGCCCAGGGAACTAGGACAACAGTGGAACCACCAACAAAATAACAGGTGAGAGGGAGACAAGTGGAATTCAGATGGTGGAAAATAGCCAAGGCAGGAGCTGAAAGTATGGGCCTGGAAGTCAGACAAAAGGAAAAATTGGAAAACAGAAATGTCAGCAAATTTGTATAGTATATACAAATGAAAAATGTGAAAATTAATAGAATCTAAGACTAAGATAGATCAGAGAATGCCAGAAGCTGAATGATGGGGTATTCTCACAGAAGGCAGGAGAGAGCAGCAGTAATCAGCAAAGGTTCAAAAAAAAAATGTTATTATCCTTTATAGGAAAGAGCTAATGATTCAAATCATGGAATAATAGAATTAGCCTTGATTCAAGCTGACAAACAAATTTAAAGGGAATCTAATGTGGGCTAAATGCCTTAAATCCATTTAAATCTCCCATGAAAAACTAAAGCAATCATTTCTTGAAATAGAAAGGCATTAATTACGGTTCTGAACAAGCCAGATCTCAATAATTCTTTAGTTTAAATTTCCAGAATTCCAAGAGAGAAAAAAACACCCAACAGGTACCTATGTCATTCTGTCCTTCGTAAATTGTCACAATAGAGGAAGAAAAGAGGTGACAGGAATGAAGGGAAAATGAAGCATAAGTATCTTGCTACTCACACATTCTTTCTAAGAGGCTGATTGCTTTTGTTTTGTTTTGTATTTTAAATAGGGATGGGGTCTCACTATATTTTCCAGGCTGGTCTCAAACTCTTGGCCTTAAGCAATCTTCCCACCTTGGTCTCCCAAAGTTTTGGAATAACAGGAGTGAGCCAATGCACCCAGCCAGGGGCTGATTGCTGTAAGTAGAAATGGCAAACTGAAACAAATCCTCCTCCTCAATTTTTATTGTTTCATTGGAAGATACAGTGATTTAAATTTCACATTAAGCTTTGAAGTTAATAAAGTTGGCAACATAGAAGCCAACTGTTACATATAAGAAGAAAGAGTTTGGGAATCTGTATCACTTGTGAGATGTGTTAATATTCCTGGAAGGTCATCAGCATTCCAGAACATTCAGGCAACATTACACTAGGCCCTCCAACAGTCCTTCTTCCCCACCTGATCTGGTTTATCCAACCAGGAGGATATTTTTCAGGGAGAAGTCAGACCAAAGATTTCTGTTTTGTATTCCGTTGTCCACTTCATATTGACAAAACATGCCATTTTAGCTTTGTCTTTGAAGATTCTTTTCTCTCTAGTTTTAGTCTGCAGAATGTGAAGTGTAGCTGCTTAAGGGACATCAGGAAAGATCCGGTTTTCTTCACCAGCACATTTTCATAAAAATCAATCATACTAATTCACTTTGTATGAGAAATTGATATCCCTCTCTCTTCCTTTGAAAAGAAATATGTTAGTAATCTCCTTTTTCTCTTCACATAGTGACTGCATTTTCCACGGTCTTTCCAATTGTTTGGAAGACCGTTTTCATTGCTGTTTTTAGCGTTATCCTTGAATCCTATATACAGTATTCCTTTAAATTCTTAATACTGGCATGCATTTTGGGATTCTAAACCCTCTCATTTTTTTACTTAATGGCCAGACAATACTTTTCTTTTCTCCAAGTAGATCAGGGTGTGAAAACCTGCTCTAAAATGACCTTTCCTTTACATATGGTTGCAGAATACCTGAACAAAGGTTGCTGTACACCAAGAAATTAGCTTGAGGGGAAAGAAATCTTTTTTTCTTATTTTGAGTTGGTGTAAGAGAAGAGTGTGTATATGTTAAGTGGGAGCAGGGTAGAGGGTGGGGGTTGCATTTCATGACACAGCATTCGACATGCAAAATTGCCATTGCTTCACTCGTATCTGTCTGTATATATTTTCAGGTGTGGCCTGTGTGGTTCTAGAATTTCTGGCATTTAAATATAACCTGAAAGCCACTCAGATCAACCTGGAAAGATCTTCTCTTTACTTTTTTACCATGTGCCACATAAAAACCACAGCACCAAAATAGCAGATTCACACTTTTTTTTTTTTGGTAAACTATTCACTGCTTCTTAATGCTTGCTTGCAAAGCCTCAATAAAAGAAGTAACTTTTAATTTTTTCCGTAACTATTAAACTTCTTAGTTTATATTACTTTCTTGCCAATATTATAATCCTCAAACACCAACAAAAAAGTTCATAAGCTTTATGTATCTTTCATATGACTTACAGGTTTTTTTTTGCTTTTTGTTTTTTGTTTTTGAGACAGTCTCACTCTGTTGCCCAGGCTGGAGTGCATGGCGCTATCTCAGCTCACTGCAAGCTCCTCCTCCCAGGTTCACAGCATTCTCTTGCCTCAGCCTCCCGAGTAGCAGGGACTACAGGCGCCCGCCACCACGCCCATCTAATTTTTTGTATTTTTAGTAGAGGCGAAGTTTCACCATGTTAGCCAGGATGGTCTCGATCTCCTCGGCCTCCCAAAGTCCTGGGATTACAGGCGAGAGCCACTGCGCCTGGCCAACTTACAACATTTTAATAGGTATATCTGAGATTAAAGAGGAAATTGTTAGGCATCACAGTTAATTTTGATGTTAATTATAAAATAAATTGAAAAAAAGTTAAGTCTAAGCCCAGTATTGTTACATACATAGACGCGTATTTCTATCTGTCATCTATAAACATTTGTGCTCACAAAATAAAGCCAATGAAACTATGTTACATATAAAAATGACCATACCAACTCACTGGGAGGAAAGGGAGCAAACAATTGTAGAGTGCCCATGATTTTCCAGATGCTTTAAACATTCTCTCATTGAAACCTTTCAAAAACCATCAGAAAAAATAAAACAATTTAGTACCATTGGATGCCTAAGGAAGCTTGAGGTTATAATCGAGCCAGTGCCGAGCAAGGTCAAGTCATGAATCCAGGTCTGCCTGCCATACTGACTTAATACTAGTAGTAGTGGTTGACTAAGTTGATTCACAGGAGCAACAAAAAGAAATACACTTTTCAGACTTTGTCTGAAAGTAAAGTTGACGAATTCTACTTTAGAGGTCACTTTTGATATATCCCATATTTTTTCAAAATGGTTTCTATAAGATGCCCTCTTAGCATTATAGTTTAACACCAGATATTCCATCGCTTCCTTGATAAGATCAGTCACCTGCTCAAAGCAGTCTGGTCTGTTTCAAAAAGCACACACAAATGCGCCCATGAGGGCAGCTCAAGACTACCAATAAATGTATTGTCATATTGCGTATCCACCAGAAAGTGATTTGATAGACTCCAGAGATACAGAGGGGAAAGGTGGAAGAGAAGTACCAAAAAAAAAAAAAAAAAAAAAAAAAAAAAAAAAAAAAAAAAAAAAAAGCTAGCACATATCCCCAGTTTTAAAAAATGTTTTTGAAGTAGATATTATCATTTTGTGCCCTTTTGAGTCAGTCAGGATACTGCTATTAAATGGACGTGATTTTTGGTTAGCTAAATGACCCCTTACAAAGCAATAAGCAATAGTTTCTTCTTCTGCATAGGGAACCTGTCAGAAGTTAAAGGGCTTTTGCAAGGTCAACCTGCTTGAATCTGGCTGAGAGGCAGTGTCGATGGTGTGTGCACTGGGCACAGGAAGTTAGATGGTCATAAAGGTTTGGTCATGGAAGGCTAAGGCTGGCAAAGACTAACATTAAAGACAGTATAATGCTATGCACGTGAGCTTTGGAGACAGACTGGCTCTAGAACATAATAGCTATATGACTTGGGCAAACTCAGCTCACATTTCTTTATTTATACTGTGGAAATAAAACTTCCACCTCACAGGATGTTGTGAAGATTAAGTGAGACAATGTCTGAAAAGTACTTAATGTAATTCCTAACACTTAGTAAGTGTTTAATAAACAGAAGTTGCTATTATGACTATTCTTTGTACCAAAGGAAAAACTGTGCTTTAGAAGGTTGAATGACTAGCACAAGGTCACAGGCCATTCCCTTACTGAAGTGTCAGGTTAGGGGGTGGAGGATAAACTCAGCTTCATCTAAAACCAAATGACCTCTAAATAACCAATTATATGCATAGGACCAGAAAATATCTATGAAAATTTCAAATGCATTTTAACTATTTTTTTTTCATTAAAAACTGACTTTACAACCAACTTTCTTTTTTCCTTTCCGTGACATCTGTTTCCTTTCAAAACTAACTCTGTGTGAATTCCTGTGTGATTTTGATCTCATTATTTCTTGGACTGAAGGTCTCTCTCCCAAGTCTACTTTGTCTTAACATTGTCATAGCTGTTTCATTCTCCTATACCCAAGAAAAAGCACACACAGCAGAGGAATGCATTAGAAGGATCTTATTCAGAGGAACATTTCTTTACTACCTATTTAACATGCTGCAGATTTAGATGCTTTTATCTAAATAAGATGCAGATAGTTTTGAATTTTAGACTAAGAAAATAATTTGAAATAAAATTTTGCAATAAATCCATTTTAAAGGGCCCTTTGAAGAGTGACTCCTAGGCATTATCTGTAAGAACAATCTCTCAAAAGGAAACTGGCCAAATTAAGGTTTCATATTTTGCTCAACAATAAAGAGTCAAAGGTTGAAATGTTCATTTCTGGTTTTCCTACTTATGTTTACTAAGCAATGCAGCCTAACCTTATTTCTTTTTGTCATTGCTTTCATTTTGAAAATTTTTTTAACCCAGGTATATGGGTCAACAAGAACAAAAAAAAAAAAGCTTAATTTTTCTAATTCATGATCTTTCTAGAACTGGAGAAGCATTGATAGAAGTTCACTGTATTAGGCTGTACAGACTATGTACTTCATGGCTGCAAGGAAGACTAATAGCTAAATGTAAACACTGTTGATGTCACTAATTTGAATTTAAAAATATACTAATATGTTTTTTACAAAGGTTTATTTTTCCCTAAAGGGGTGTTAACTAGGCATACTAAATTCTAAACATTACATTTATATACTATATATTTGCCTTTAGAAGATGAATTATTTAGATATGCTTCATTTTAAGGCATTACATTAAATTAAATTTAAAGGCAAGAAGGCTATAAACAAAATGAAAATAAACAACAACAACAAAAAACTTGATGAAAATATATTTAATGTCAGACCAGGAACAGTGGCTCATATCCGTAATCCCAGCACTTTGGGAGGCCAAGTTAGGAGGATTGCTTGAGCCCAGGAGTTCAAGACCATCCTGGGCAACATAGTGAGACTTTACCTCTAGAAAAAATAGAAAAATTAGCTGGACATGGTGGCATATACCTGTAGTCCCAGCTACTTGGGAGGATGAAGCAGAAGGATTGCTTGAGCCCAGGAGTCTGAGGTTACAGTGAGCTATGATTACACATCACTGCACTCCAGCCTGGGTGACAGAGAAAAACCACATTCTAAAATAAATAAATAAATAAATAAATAAATAAATTTAATATTTACATTAAGTATCAAAATAATCTCCTTCCTTTAATCTGAGAATGACTACAAGTCTCATATTTAGGCCAATGACAGTCATAACTAGCTGAATTTATACTTCCTATAACAGTACCTTGCTCATGTCAGGATTTGTCTGGCTCAGAGAAAAATGGCAGCTGCAGTGCTGAGTCACTAAAACCAATTCTCAATGAAGCAGCTGCTGCTGAAAGCTGGGCTTCAAACAACAATCAATCTCTGATTGTTACAGCTAGTCTGTGGATTTTGTCAGTTGTTGGTACTTTCACCACATTGCAGTATTACTGTTGTCATATCATGCTGCACTAGTTGACATAACATCATCTTGTAGAGACCTTCAATATGAGAATATCCACGTCCTCATGAATACGTAAATAAGCTTTTGAAGGAAGTGGTACAAAGATCATATGTTCTAAATGCTAAAATACTAATTTTCAGTAGAATGATTCCACTCACCTCCACATTTCTCTGAGGCACTGGTCTGAAAAAATCATACTTCAGCCCTAAAACAAATACAAATATGGTGTTCTGGGTCCCATTGTTTCCCCCGAAAATATATGAAAGTCCTAACCCCCAGTACATGTGAATGTGATCTTATTTGGAAATAAGGTCTTGGCAAATGTAACCAAGTTAAGATGAGGTCACACTGGAGTAGGGTAGGCCCTTGATCCAATATGACTGGTGTCCTTATAAAAAGGGGGAAGGCAATGTAAGGACAGACACATGGAGAATGTCCTGTGAAGAGAGAGGTGGGACACATCTACCAGCCGAGGGATACCTGGAGCTACCAGAACTGAAAGAGGCAAGAAGGATCCTCCCCTCTAGGCTTCAGAGGGAGGATGGCCCTGGAAACACTTTGAGTTTAGGCTTGTGTCCTCCAGAACTATGAGCAAATAAATTTCCTTTGTTTTAAGCCACCCAGTCTGTGGTACTTTCTTGTGGCAGCCATTTTGGTACATCCACCTGGGGATGATGGTAGACTCTTAGCAGCTCCTGGAGGGCACAGGTATAAACTATGTTAATCCAGGAAATGTAGTAATTTAACAGACTCTTCTTTCAGGTTACATTTTCTCAGATTCATATTTTTTAAATTAAAGCATCTCTAAATGTGTAGCCAATTCCTAAGATAAGCAAAACCAGGATCAGACTAATAGATCTTAGATTAAAGAATACATTAAAATGGTTTGAAATGAACCAAGTATTCAAGAATAGCTTGTGCTTCTAGTGCTTTTAGGTGTCATCTCATGATCTGTGGGTATTAACAGATATCAAGCTATCACCACAATTACCCATGCCCAGAAGTTTCAATACACTGAAAAGAACAGAGATGTAACAGAATCACCAGAGTCCAATTTCCATGAAATTTTTCAAGGCAAAGGAAATGAAGACGAAATAATACAATCGGGATAAGGGAAACAACAGAAATAGACCTAAGGAATTGAGTCACTAAACTAAACCTACATAATTTATTGCTCAGGCCTCTCTCTTGGAAGGCAGACAAACAGCAACTAGAATCAGGCACCCCTGAGTGTTGCTAGCTCCGCTACTGACTAGCTCTGTGTCTTTGGACAAGTTATACACCCTCTCTAAACTTCAGTTTACTCATTAGTAAAGAGACAGTAATACTTTCACCAACCTCATAAAGAAAGCTTTCAGTAGTTGTAGAAATGTTATTACTAACTACAATGTTAGCTTAAGTTGCCACTTCACTCATAGAAAAGATATTCCTCTATGCCTCAGCTTTATGTTTTTCCACCAGAAAGAGGCCAGGTACTTTGGGAGGCCAAGGCAGGTGGATCACCCGAGGTCAGGTGTTCGAGACCAGTCCAACATGGGGAAACCGTGTCTCTACTAAAAATACAAAAAAATAAAAATAAAAATAAAAGAATAACTGGGCATGGTGGTGCATGCCTCTAATCCCAGCTACTCAGGAGGCTGAGGCAGAAGAATTGCTTGAACCCGGGAGGCGGAGGTTGCAGTGAGCCAAGATTGTGCCATTGTACTCCAGCCTGGGCAACAAGAGTGAAACTCCAAAAATAAAAAATAAAAAAAGGAGACAAGGAAAGAAGAGAGAAGGAAGGAAGGAAGAAAGGAAAGAAGAGAGAAGGAAGGAAGGAAGGAAGGAAGGAAGGAAGGAAGGAAGGAAGGAAGGAAGGAAGGAAGGAAGGGAAGGAAAGAAGGAAGACCAACTCCAAAATTGGTGAACTCTAAAAAGTACTCATAGTGCCAATAAAGTTACCGCCACAATCACCTGGACTCAACTGAACAATTTTACTCTTCACTGCAAAGAGTAAAACCTTTGTAAACTTTGTTGCTAAGAATGTCTCTAAAATGTTTCAATTTCTCTCTCCTGTTAGGTAAATACAAGATACTGAAAAAGGAAGTATCCTCTTGGTAACTGAGTCTCTTGCAGTTTTCATGGTCATCATTATGAATATCTAATATTATTAAGATGGTCTTTTTAAAATTATACTTTAAACTAATAAATATATCACAATAGCCTTTTATAATATATAAAATATGCTTATAGTGCTGAATCTATCCCCTGATAACATCATCCTATTATTTTGCTTTATTTTGCTTCTTCATCCATATATGAAGTTTCAAGTATCTAAAAAGCCAGCTATCATGTCCTAAGTCTTCACTTCTAGAGCTAAAATAAGTATCAATCATATACAATATTTTTAAAAAACTCCCCCAAACTGTTCTAGAACAGTTAAATTTTTTAACCTAAATATAGTTATTGATATTTAAGACTGAAAAATATCATATTGTTGATGTCAGTATATCAGTCTGTCCTGATATCATTGGGTCTACCGTATGTTCTTTTCTTAGCCTTGTGTCATCAGCACAGTTGACTGAAATACCTTCTAATATTAAACAGTTTTGTCAAGAAGAGTGATATGAAGAATGTCACTAAAGATTTTCCTGCACCTTGAAACAGGTCCTTTTAAGAAAGAAAGAGAGGGTTCATAAATAGATCTTGGATCTGAAGACTTTTTAAGATGGAAATATTCCTCAAAGTGATCTACAGATTCACATACAAGCCCCATCAAAATCCAACTTGCTTTATTACAGAAATTGACATACTGATCCTGAATTTTAATCAGAATTCAAGAAATGCAAAACAGCCAAAGCCCCCTTGAAAAAGAACAAACTTGGGGGACTCACCTTTATTGATTTCAACATTTACTAACAAAGCTACAGTTACTAAGACAGTATGATACTGGCAAAAGACACATAGATCAATGGAATAGAATTGAAAGTCCAGAAGTAAATCCATACGTTTATAGTGAATTGATTTTCAACAAGTGCCAAGACAATTCAGTGCAAGAAAGCACTGTCTTTTCAAAAAGGTATGCTGAGACGATTGGATATCAGATGCAAAAGAATGAAGTTGGACCCATACCTCACACAATACACAGAAATTAACTAAAAATGAACCATAGATCTAAATGTAAGAGCAAACACTATGAAACTTTTAGAAGAAAACATAGGAGTAAGCCTTTGTGACCTTGGTTTAGGCAATCATTTCTTAGATATGACACCAAAGCACAAGTGACAAAAAAAAATTGATAAATTGAACTTCATCAAAATAAAAAGCCTTTGTGCACCAAATGACAGCATCAAAAGTGAAAAGACTACCTACAGAATTGGAAAAAAACACTTGCCAATCATATGTCTGACAAGAGACTTGGACCTTAAGTATATATAGAACTACAACTAAATAATAAAAAGATAAGTAACCCAATTTAGAATATGGGCAGTGAACATAAATAGACATTTCTACAAAGAAGGTATGTAAATGGTCAATAAGCACATTAAATGATACAGAGCATCATTATCCCCTATTAGGGAAGTGCAAGTTAAAACCATGTTGAAATATCACTTTACACTCACTAGGATGATTATAATTTAAAAAGACAATGACGTGTTGAGAAGGATACAGAGAAATGGCAGGCCTCATTCATTGCTGGCTGGAATGTAAAATGATGCAGTCTCTTTGGAAAATAGTTTAGCATTTCCTCAAACTGTTAAACATAGGGTTACCATGTGATCCAGCCATTCTACTCCTAGATATATAACCATAACCAAGAGTAATGAAAGTATATGTCCACAAAGAACTTCTACAGGAATATTCACAGCAATGTTGCTCATAATAGCCTAAAAGTGGAAAAAACACACAGGTCCATCGTCACTGATAAATGCATAAATAAAATGTAGTATATTCTTACAATGTAATATTACTTGGCAATAAAAAGGAATGAAGGATTGATACATGCTACAACATTGATGATCCTTGAAAACATTATGCTAAATGAGAGGAACCACATGTTGTATGATTCGATTTATATAAAATGTCCAAATACCAAATTTACAAAACAAGAAAAATCTGTGGTAGCCTAAGGATGGTGAGGGAGTCCCTAGGCTTTGGGGGAAATAGGGAGTCACAACTAATGTTTATAGGGTTTATCTTTGGGGTGAAGAAAATGACTTAAATGGATTGTGGTGACGTGACAGTGTGTGAATATACTAGAAACTATTTAAATGGGAGGCTTTTATGGTAGCAAATTATGTCAATAAAGTTTTTTTAAGCTAAATAAATTGACTCAGATGATGTTAGTGCTGAGTGTGAATCTCTGAGGGAGGATTGCAGTGTGCGGTATGCCATTCATGTTTATCCATACAATTTATTCTTGTAGCATTTTGATGAACACATTGATTACAGATCCCAAATTGAGCTTATTTTATTTTTTCAAATGTAGAAATAAGATGCCAGCTTGTTACATTTAACAGATCGTGTATATTTTCTACCTTTTGATTATTTTTCTAAAACACTAAAAATGTCTAAGTATAAATATTTAATCTATAACTGTGTCTTATACATAAAAGGTTTATTAAATGAGTGGGTCTTGAGATGAATGGTAATATTGATTGCAGAAATAGATCAATCACTAGGCTTTCTCTCTTATTTACAATCCTGTCGCAAATATGTTTTCTTGAAGAAATCACACATTTCCATATGAGAACATTTTCCTTTGGTTGCTTAATAATAAACATGATCATTTTAGCCTAATTCTTTAGGCTATAGAATTGCAAAGGTGAGGAGAACTGCCTGCTTGTATTCTAATCAAGAATTTGTACTTAATGAAACAGAAACTTTTTAGTGTAAGTAACCATGTGCTCGTTTAATTCCAAGATATCCATGCCCTGTATACTTTCCAGCGATTACAATTGTAAACATATAGTAAGCCTTCTCAGCCCTGAGGTCCAAGCATGAACATGATTGTATCTGTGGTTTAGTCTGTAAGAGAACAACATATCCCAAGGCTACAGCATGATCAATTTGGAAGGGACCTTAGAGGAGAATATGTTTAACTCTTTCATCTCAGTCCTCTAGTTCCATAGCTGAAATCCTACATGCTTTGGTCTCCGAGTTGCTGAGATGAAGAGTGAAAGTGTAATTAGGTCTCTAGAGATTCAGCCCAGTGTTCCTTCCACCATATCATCTTGTCTTTCAAAACAAAGGGCAACATGGGCTTCTTCACTTTTGACCATATTGTCTACAACAGTGGAAGTGCATATGAGTATGAGAAACCCACCTTAATTGGTGGGGGCTTTTCTCATGTATGTCAGAATCCACCAGGCTCTGCTGTGCTCAGAAAACACCTGCAAATGATTCAGTGATTAGCCTTCTCATTTATCCAGAAATTTGTTTGACATTTCCAACTCATTTGTAAAGGAAAACTAAAGTAGATAATTAATTTTCATGCTCTTTCAGAATATTTTAATATCATGCTGCACTAGATAAATGTTTCCATTTTTATTTTTCTTTAACGCAGCTCTTTCTATTGTGTACTGTCATTCTCTGTGTCTTTTCACATGAAAGCTTCTTGTTTTTTTTCCATTTTTTTCTTTTAATTGTGTTCTCTAAATATAGCATGACCAGGAACCTCTCAGCTAATAGATTTTCAATTACTTCATTTCTACATTTACAGATTCTCCTCTCGCTACTTCATTAAATCAGTGCTAGTGATACACATAGGCAACTACACTGAAAAATAGCTCAAGACTGAGAGTTATTGAATTATAGTTTTAACCTGCACTTGTACCCCTGAAATTAAAATAATAGTTAAAAATAAAAATAAATGCTAGTTAAGAAGATGCCTTTCCTTTCAAACAGTGGAACTCTCGCCATGTTTCACTCTTGCCATTTCACTGTTTGAAAGGAAAATCATATTCCTTTCACAAAGATAAGTTTACTCAGTGCTTTTGTGGGGAAAACAATCAAGTACCTATAGCTAGATCATATAAGAACCAAATGGTCTCACAAAATGATTTCATATTCAGTTTGATTTATCCGTAGATCGATTATGCAAAATGTCTTTAAAAGCACAATTACATTTTGCATAATCTCAGAGGGAAACAGCACAGTAAGGAATGAATCTTTCAGATGTCAACAATTTTGAAAATATCTTTCTAAAGAGTATTCACACATACGTAGAACTCTCTATGTAGACATTTAAAAATACATTCAAGTTTATTTTATATGTATATAAAGCCTCATTAACTTGCTAAGTCAATTACAGACTAAATAAAATTCTAATGTGAGCTAGAGATCTTTAAACTTTGTCAGGAAAAAAATTATTTTAAAGTGTTTAGAAGCATGTAAATAACATGCAAATAGAAATGTCTCTTCATTTTGAAAGTTCATGTGACTTCTATTTGGTAAAGTGTAGTTTCATTCCTTATGAAAAGTTGCTTTGATTAATAATATTATATAATTCAAGCTTACTGTTTAATATTATTTTAAAAATGGGTGTTCCATTAGGCTATGATTCTTTTTTGGTCAACCCTATATTCCCAGCAGTATCTAGAGGAGTGCCTGGCAGATGGTAAGTATGTACTCAATAAAAATTTGTCAAATGAATGCTTAACAAATAAATAAATGCTACTGTTAACATAAACATTTAACATTACCAAGATTCCTTCTCTTCAGTGATTCCTGGTTCAGATTTAAGGTAAGAGGATGTGGCAGCCAGTAGTGGTCCTGAGATAGGTCTGCTTTTGCCAACAAACAAAACTTTCCTCTGGCCGTAATTCAGAAAGACCTCTGCCCAGAAAGGGTCCCCACTAATAAGGAAAAATCAAGCTTAAACTCCAAGTTTATGTTAAACTTCCATGTGATCTGTGCATCACACCATTATGAAAGCAACAATTTCAAGCTTGAAAACGGGAAAAATAAGAGTATAAACGAATGAAGGCAATTGGTTAAATGTTAAATATCAGGGAATTGGATTTATTAACATCTCAAGGGACAGTATTTAAATTATAATCTCAAAGCACTCAGCAAACTAAGCCAATACATTTCCTACTCTGCAGTAGAGTAAGATGTAGCCAAAAGTTGTAGCATTACTTTTATGAATTTGTAAATCAAATATGATTCATCACTTAGTAAAGATCATTTAATTATTATAATTATACAGTAACTAATTTAGTCATCGTGTGTGCCTGATGTTGTCAAGGAATAATATACACGACTTGGCCCAAACTAGTTCTGCAAATATAAATTATGTCTAATATTTCCTATTAATGATTCCAGAACCAGCACAAAACCAACCCATTACAAAAACATGTTAGACTCCCAGAAGATTAAAAATACATAATATTCTCAATTATTTTTAATTAACAAACTAAGGTTCTAGGAAGCTTTTTCTTTGAATTTGCATAAAAGATCAGTAAATTTTATTTTAGTGTATATCCTAATCAGCATGATATAAAGAACTTAATCCAGTGATTCAGGACAATAGCAGAAAATTAGAATTTGTGAGTTTATCTTTAAGGCTAGCGTACACACCACACATACCTGATGTATGACAAAACCCTTAGCTTTACTTGTGTCCCTTAATGGCTCAAGAAAGAGCTACGTGATTCCTGCATCTGTGAAGCTGGACTGAAAGAATTTTTATTGGTTTTATGAGTACATTGAGATGTGGCTGAAAGCCAGTGTTTAAATTGGATAGCTTCCATATCTTTCAAACATTAGAAACATACAGCTGAAAAAAGAGCAATAAATATCAACAGAGTTTTCTGGAAACATCAATGTAAGAAAGATTCCAAGCAATTCCTGCTAAACCATGATGAAAAAGGAAGTAGCATTGTAGATATGCCCAAAACTGGAGACAATCCCAATACTTCTGCAATTATTCACTCATAAACTCCCCTCAGTATCAAATTCTACATATTTCACTAAGAATGAAAGCCGAGTTAGCTCCAAAATATAATCTACATCAATCACCGACATCAATAAAAAACAACTAATGACGCTAACATAATTGTGATACTAGGTTAGGATAAATAGCTGCATTTTGGGGGTAGGTGATCACCAACATCTATTGCAAGTCAACTGAATAACCACTTTGAAAAAATGTGTACATTTCCAAGCATTTTGGTGATGTTCATGTGAGCCCCTAATGAATATGTAGCCACGAGTAGCAATTTTAGACTCAAGTCCTCCTGGATAAAGGAAAACACCAACAGCAACCTGTTGAAAGCTTTGATCATCATTCATTCATTTAACAAATGTTTATTGAACAACTGGAAGAGAGTTGGGGTAAAAAAGCCTTAAAGACTAAATAAGAAGTAGCTATGTGAGATGATAGATATGTTAATCTATTTCACTATTTTAACTATTTTGTTATCTGTATATATTTCATAACATCATGTTACAAACCTCAAACATGCACAATACAATTTATTTTAAAAGAAGACTAAAAGAGAATATAGAACATATATAAGTAATCAGATACATAATTTACACTTTATAATTCTAAAAGGGAAAAATAAGTCATTAGATAATAATGAGAACTCAAGGAGTATTTAAATTAGATGAGGAAACAGAGACAGCTTCTTTGAGGAGGTGAACAACCTGGAGATATATGTGGCAAATATAGCTAGTGTGCATACAGCAAACATATGGATCATTGGTGGTCTTGCCTTTACTGGCTTTTATCTATAAGCCAGTTCTGCTTTGACTCCCTTAGTACTACGTCTATACTTTCGGAATTCCCTTGTTTCTCTCATGTTCCACTCCCTGGATGCCTGACACCCCCATCAAACATCTTGCCCCCTCACTTCTCCCAGCTGGGTTTCTGGCTGAAGAGCTAAAGCTGCAACTCCATGGACCTGTCTCACTGTGGGTCAGGGACAGTGACAGCCAGACATGTGGCATGAATGGGAACAAATCTCAGTAGTGATACATCAGTTTTGCTTGATGTTATGGGAACAATTTCTTAGCACAATAGGCAAATTTAACTTCTTTCAAATTCAAATACTATACTTAAAATATACTTAAGTAAAAAATTTTATTTAATTCTCCATGAACTGATTATTTTCAACTGTATAGCAATATGCTTAAAGTCGTAGTGTGCAGTTTACCTAAAATAAAAAATGAGATTTATGCAATTGTTACTCTTCTCTGAAAGAGGATTTAAACTTTCATGATATGTCTACAACATACTATTATTTTATGTAACAAACTTCTCAGATCTTTTATTTAATGGAGACAAAAAGTCATCTGGTCAGATTATACTGGTACATACAATAGTTGCATAGTCAATTGTTTTTATTTATAAATATTTGTAAGTGCTAAGCCTGAAGATTTCCTAGAAAGAAAGAAAAAGAATCTCTTAAGAATATTTTATCATATTCAGACAAACAAAACTCACAATACCATAAAAGATAAATTATTATCAAGGGGAGGAAAAAATACAAAAATATAACATGGTTACCGTTGAGCTCAAATTTTACAATTTCAGGCACCTTTTAAAGTTTTTGTTTGAAAGCTCCAGATCTGGACAGAACATAAATAACTACTTCTTTCTCAGTATTTTATACATAGAAGAATAAACCTAAAATGACTTTTTTCCCTTATATAGGCTAGTATTATAGTCAGTAATAAGAGATCCTTATACAGGGTATCTAATTTTTTTAAAAGTAAGCTATTTTGATTAGCATTATCAATATTAAGGTTATTCTCTCTAGAAATATATATTTTTCCCATAATTCTCATCACTATTAGTAGCTATATATGTGTATTTTTATTTATTTATGCCTGTCTTCTCTACTAGGCTGTTACCTCCATGAAGGCAGTGTCTTCATCTGTCTCGGCTGCTACAACAGAATCCCATAGAGTGGGCAGCTTATAAACAAAAAAAATTTATTTCTCACAGTTCTGGAGGCTGAGAAGTCCAAGATGGAGGCACCAGCAGATTCAATATCTGGTGAGGGCCTGCTTTCTGGTTCATAAATGGCAACATTCTTGCTGCATCTTCACATTAGGAAAAGAGAGGGAGTTCTCCTGGGTCTCTTTTAAAAAGGCACTAATCCCATTCATGAGGGCCACTTGCATGTTCTAGCCTCCTAACAAAGGTTCCGTACTTCCTAAAACCATCACCGTGGTATTTAGGATGTCAACGTATAAACATTTTTTAGTGGAGAGAACACAAATATTTTATCTATAGCAGTCAGGTGCCATTTCCATTTTTTGTTCCACAGTTTTAGGCCCTCAATATGTTTTTATTGAAACAATGAATTTTTATAATGATAAACAGACTATATGGTACTTATACATAAGAATTAAAAGTCCCTGGATCCAAACTACTTGGGAGGCTGTGGCAGGAGAATCTCTCAAACCCCGGGGGTGGAGGTTGTAACTAGCTGAGATCATGTCACTTCACTCCAGCCTGGGCAAAAGAGTGAAATTCTGTCTCAAAAACAAACAAACAAACAAACAAACAAAAGTCCCTGAATATTAACTGAAATGCAGGAGAGAAAACATGAAAGCCAAAAGTAATTTAAGTTTCTAACCATATTAGGAGAATGAACCAAAAAGTGAGCTAACATGATTCATATTTTTCTCTTACAAGAAAAAAAAATCTGAACTATTAAGATATATTTCTCTTACTAACACTAAAATTGTGAAATAGTATGAAGTTAAAAAATATATAAATCTAGTGTAATATATTCAGATTATGAGTAAATCAGTACAGAAAAAATATAACAACTGATGACTGGGAATAAGGTTTACCTCTGTTTTTGAAAATTGAAGATAGAATACCAAAATGTAGGTTTACATTCTTAAAATCTGCAATCACATAATAATGTTGACTGGTATTTGTGGTCCTACTTAGCCTTGGTTAAGAACCCTGAACATAGCGTTCAATAAATGCCCATTATTAAGACAAACAATATTCTAGAGGTAAATGGCAACTTGTGTGAGTTTATCTTTAGCATGTAAGATACGGAGTCACAGTTAACGGACTGGAAGAAATGACAGGAAGGGCAACTCTCATCTCCACTCAAAATCCTATTTGTTTCCATATTTTTATGTTTAGGAAATGGAGGATTGGCAACAAGGAAAATATACTTTGCATGTATCCTGTACCATGCACGTTACACAAACATGACCTTATTCCAACAGAATGCTCTGAAGTATCTACATTTTCTTTATGAGGAAATCAGCTAACCTCCTAATAAAAATCCAAACCATGGTCTGACTCCAAACCCTAAATTCTTCACACTTCATCTTATTGACAGAGCAGAACATAAAGATTAGGGCTTATGAAAGACCAGAAGAGGCAACAGAAAGAATCAGATTGGCTTCAAGCACAAAGATTATCTGGCCTTAAATAAAATAGAGGTGCATGTCTTGCTGGCCATAATTGGAGAAGGCGGAAGGCATCCAGCGAAAGAGGGAATTGTTGATTGTCAGAAAGCGCCCCTCGCCTTTTTTTTTTTTTTTTTTTTGAGACGGAGTCTCTCTCTGTTGCTCAGGCTGGAGTGCAATGGCGCGATCTTGGCTCACTGCAACCTCTGCCCCTCAGGTTCAAGCTGTTCTCCTGCCTCAGCCTCTCGAGTAGCTGGGACTACAGTGCGTCACCATGCCCAGCTAATTTTTGTACTTTTAGTAGAGACAGATTTTCACCATGTTGGCCAGGCTGGTCTGGAACTCCTGACCTCAACCTCCCAAATTGCTGGGATTACAGGTGGGAGCCACTGCATCTGGCCAGGAAACCCCTTAACTCCATTTTTTTTTTTCTAATAATCCCTTCAAGTTACATGAAAGAGAATGCACTGAGGTTAATAGAGAGAATAAAGTGCATGTTCCAGAGTCAAATTCCCCCCACCTCATCCCCGCCCTACCAGGTTTGAATGCTAAACCATCAGAAAACCTGCTCTAGAGGTTCTTCATAAAAATCTCTCTCACAGCTGTAGCTTGGCACCTGCAATTCTGTCAGAGCAATTTATGTCTTTCCTCTTGGCCACCAGAACACATGCAAAAGAGAACAGCCCAACACACACCATTACTCCACATAAGCAAATCACAAGAGCTTGGCCGGAGATGCTAGTCACCTGGAAAAACAATCCAGGAAGCCCTTTCGCCTTGCTTGCTGATGACTAATCAAATGTTCACCCACGAATGTGTTCCTTTCACTCAGCCAAGAGATCACTCTAGCCATGTATCAACCTCATTATTTTCTTTTTAGTACATTTTAAACATTTTAAATAATAGACTGAGAAAGCTCGGCTATCCAGGGACCAGTTTTCTGGAACTTTCCAATTCTAGAATTCTACCTGAGTAGCCAAACAAAACCAAACTCCAAACCTGTTAGCAGAATTAGCCCCTGAACAGGCAGCAATAAATGAGTACAATTGAAAAGGGTCCTGGACCCAAAGATCAGGACAACCCCACTGTGTTATGGATGTGTCAATTCAAAGACATTAATAACAATAGACCACAAGCAATTTTCTGAAGAGTGAAAAAAAATCTGTTGAGAAAAGACCACTTCAATTAAACCTTTTTTTTTTGCAGGGGGGAAGCGGGAGAAGAGCCAAATCATATTACTAGGGAGTATTTTGTGGCTGCAACATTTTATTCTATGTTTTAAAGAAAAAGAAACTGTTACCTACAACTTCTTCAAGAAACCAAGTTCTGGAGTCTGTGCATATAATTAGCTTCAACCTTTGCGGACACAGCACCTACGTCTGCCTGTATATGGGATGACTCTGAGTCATCCAGAGCAAAGTTAAACTACTGTTTAGTTAGGCCATAGGCCCCAGTTGTTCAAACCTTAATCTAGGTGATGTGGTAAAGGAATTTTGTAGATACACGTTACATCTATAATCAGTTGATTTAAGTAAAGGAGATTATCCTCTATAATCTGGGTAGGTTTGGCTCAGTCATCAAAAGAACAGATGATTGGTTTCCCTGACAAAGAAGACATTCTACCTGTGGACTATGCGGCTTCAGTTTCCTCCAGGGGATTCCCAGCTTGCAGATTGCCCTAAAGATTTTGGACTTGCCCAGCCAGCCTCCATAATCACACAAATCAATTAGTTTCAATAAATTTCTCTCTCTCTCTCTCCACACACACAAACATATATGCACACAACATATATATGTGTGTGTGTATGTGTGTATGAGTGTATATATATATATGTACATTCTCCATAAGTTGCACCTAAAGTTATATCAGAGCAATTTCTGTTTTTCTGGTGGAGCCATAACTGACTGATACAGATTTTTGTAGTAAGAGTAGTTCCATAGGAACAGAATTTTAAGGATAAACTATATGAATTGGTTTGGTTCTGCTATTCCTGGAATATGTTCTCTAATGTGATTAAATTTAAAGGCATTAAAGACAATTTTCAGTTGTGAAGAGGGTATTGGTAGTCTGTGGCGTGATGTGGCAATAGAGAAATACAAATATCACCACTGAATACTCATAATGAAATAGTTGTAAAAGGCAAAGTTTTAGGTGACCATGTATTTTATACTTTAGAACATTTTATCCAGATTAAAGAGTATGATGAAATTGGCAGGTTGCTAAAAACTGTGCTATGGAAAATGGAAATAAAAAGATTAACTCAGGGCTTGAAATTTCTTGTTCAAGCTCTGCATAAATAATCTGAACACTTCTATGTCTGCCCCAAAACAAATCCTTGTCTCCTATAGCCATAGGGCTAAGATTTCAAAAGCAGACTCACACTGTGGGTTGCTGAATTACAACACAAAATGCATTTCTCCTGTTAAAGTAGGAGAATTGATTGAGAACAAGTGGGATCTTGAAAATTGGAATGGGGACATATGGGAAATCCCACTCAAACTTGTGATATCAAACCTCTAAATTCTGATGAGTTTCTTTGCCAACAGAAAAATCTTTTCACTCCTGTCTGAGGTTAACTCTGTGTTGCCTAAAAAACCAGTAATGGCTGCTCCTGAGGTAGGTGTCTTGCAAGACCCTGTTGATTCTCCTCAGAATTTATCCCTGATACCCCTCTTTGCTTCTAGATTTTTAACTAGGCTCAAGTCCCAACAGGCCCCATAGATTAAGGTACAAAGTGTGGTCCACAAGGAAATGTGCTACATACCAAAAGAATTGCATGAGTTTTCCAATTTATACAATCTGGGGATTATGTAAATGAATATTAAGCATGTGGGATAATTGTGGAAGAAACATAATGTTGAATCACATAAATCATTTTCTTTCAAGTGTATTCCTAGAGGAATTATAAGGATTAGTGCCACCATCAAGGACTTGAAGGATACAGGGGTAATGATTACCACCACTTCTTGTTTAACTTGTCTGTTTGGCCTGTGTAAGGCCTTCCACCATAGTAAATTTCCCATAAAGTTGAATCAGGATGAATTTATTGATAGCATCCCACTAAGCAGAGATTCTGGATTTAATAGTTTAGCTCAAAGGGTTAGAAAAGGCTCTAACAGGCCGGGCGCGGTGGCTCAAGCCTGTAATCCCAGCACTTTGGGAGGCCGAGGCGGGTGGATCACAAGGTCAGGAGATCGAGACCATCCTGGCGAACACGGTGAAACCCCGTCTCTACTAAAAATACAAAAACCTAGCCGGGCGCGGTAGCGGACGCCTGTAGTCCCAGCTACTCGGGAGGCTGAGGCGGGAGAATGGCGTGAACCCGGGGGGCGGAGCTTGCAGTGAGCCGAGATTGCGCCACTGCACTCCAGCCTGGGAGACACAGTGAGACTCCGTCTCAAAAAAAAAAAAAAAAAAAAAAAAAAAAAAAGAAAAGGCTCTAACAGTTGGGTTCGTTGGCTGAAACATGGACTACAAGGTGGTCTACCTTAAATGAAATCAAATGCCAGAACTAACTGCCTTGTTACACTGAAGAGGACGATATCCAAAGGCTAGAGAGGGAGGTGGAAATATTAGAATAAATTTGTCATGTAAGACATGCTCACATACCCCAGGAGAGTCCTGAGGACACACATTCCATCATGATGGTGAGAAATAAATTTGTGAGGGGAGCCCCAGCATCCTTAAAGAGCTCTGCGATCCTTCTTCTTACAGGTCAGACATTACCATGGGAATTGCTGCCACTGAACTGGGTGGCATACCTAAATGCAATAAGGATAATTGGCTCCCAGGGTGGCAGAGGCCGTGTGGCAGCCTTAATCATCAAAGACAAGGTTGATGTGGTTACACAGTGAACAGCAAAGTCAATGCAGTAATCAGAATAGTCTAACTTGTGGAGACCTGTGGAATTGGCTAGTTGATGATGGTGTTTCTAGAAAAGAAATAGGTAATCTACTAAATTCTTAATCTATATATAAACAAGAGTTAAAAAACTACTGAACTATGAAGTGAGGCCAAGTAGAAATCACCAGAAATGTCTCCACTTAGAAAAAGAGTAAATCAGAAGCAAATCTGTATTCCTAGAGGGACTGCAGAGCTTAATGCCACCATTGAGGACTTGAAGGATGCAGGGGTGATGATTCCCCTCACATCTCATTTACTCATCTACTTGGTGTGTGTAGGGCCTGCCACCTCAATGAAATTCCCAGGGATCTAGTTGTATGGGGTATGTTAGACATAACCCTTCTAAAATAAGGATTAAGTTGTTGCATTTGGCTCCTTATGCAACCAAAAATGAAACACAGTGCCAAGTGGGTGGGCCTCTTTGGATTTTAGAAGCAACTTATTCTTTATTTGGGTGTACTACTCTGACTGATTTATTGAGTGACCCAAAAAGCTGCTAGTTTTGGGTGATTCCCCAAATGAGAGAAGGCTCTATAACAAGTCCAAGCTGCCATGTAAGCTGCTTTGTCATTTGGAACATATGATTAATCAGATCTGATGATGGTGCTTGAAGTGCCAGTAGCAGATAGAGATGTTGATCAGAGCCTTTGCCAGGTCCCTGAAGGTGAATCACAGTGCACACTCTGAGGCTTTGTTCCAAAACCTTGCCATCTTCTGAAGACAACTACTTTTCTTTTGAGAAACAGCTTTTTGTCTGCTACTGGGTTTATACAGAAACTGAACACCTCACCATGGGCCACCAAGTTACTATGAAATCTAAGCTACTCATCATTAAAAGGTTGTTGTCTTACCCACCAAGTCTTTTAATGTTGGGCATGTATAGCCATACCCCAATATCAAATGGAAGTGGTATATATATGATTGGCCTGAAACAGGCTCAAGTAATTTACCTAAGGAAGTGACCCAAATGCCCATGGTCCCCACTCCTGCCATTACCTTCTCCCTACTAGTCAACACTATGGTCTCCTGAGGAGTTCCCTGCAATCAATTGACTGAGGAAACAAGATTTCAGAATGGTTTACAGATGGTATTGCATGATATGCCAATACCACCTGAATGTAAAGAGAGATTGCACTAGAGCCCCTTTCTCATATATATCTGAAGGACAGTGCTAAAGAGAAGTCTTCCTAGCGGACTCAACTTTGAGCAGTGAAACTGGGTGTTCATTTTACTTGAAAGGAGAAATGGCCAGAGGTATAAGACTATATTGACTCATGGGCTGTGGTCAACAGTTTGGAGATAGGCATCAACTTAAAAGGAACATGATTGAAAAATTGGTGACAAGGATAGCTGAGAAGAGGTATGTAGATAGACATCTCTAAATGGACATAGAACCTAACATTCATGTCCCGTGTAAATGCTCCCAAAAGATGACCTCAGCAGAGGAGAATTTTAATAATCAAATGGGTAGAATGACCCATTCTGTGGATACTGTGCTTCTTTCCCCAGCCACTGCTGTCTTTGACTGGTGGGCTTGTGAACGGTGGCTGTGGGGAGGGATGAAGTTTACGCATGGGCTCAGTAACATGAACTTCCACTCAACAGGGAAGTTGGAGATGGACCAACCTGACTTCAGCTACTGCTGAGTGCCCAATCTGCCAGCAGCAGAGACCAACACTGAGCCTCCAGTATGGTATCATTCCCTGGGTGATTAACCAAGCTACCTGGTGACAGCTTGATTATATGAGACTGCTTCTATCTTGGAAAAAGTGCTGCTTTGTTATTACTGGAATTATACACTTACTGTGGATATAAATTTACTCTCCCTCATGTAAAGTTTCTGTTGTAACTACCTCTATGAATTTACATAATACTTAATCCATGCTTATGGTAATCCACACAGCATGCCTTCTGATCAAGGAGCTTACTTCACAGCAAATGAAGTACAGAAACTCTCATTCACTGATCTTACCATGTTCTCCATCATCCTGAGTTAGATGGCATAATAGAAAACAGTGGAATGGCCTTTGAAGACTCAGTCATAGTGCCAAGTAGGTAGCAGTATTTTGCTTGGCTCTGGAAATATTCTCTAGGCGGCTGTACATGTTCTAAATCTAAAAATGATGTAAATGACGAGTAAATGGGTGCAGCACACCAACATGGCGCATGTATACATATGTAACAAACCTGCATGTTGTGTACATGTACCCTAGAACTTAAAGTATAATTTTAAAACTCTAAAAATGTATATGCTTAATATGTGGTGCTTGATCTCCTATTGCCAGGATTCATGAATCCAACAATCAAGGGGTGGAAACGAGAGTGACATCAATAACTATTACGCTTAGCAATCCACTAGAGAAAAATTGCTTCATGTCCCCACAACCTTATGCTTTGCTGGTGGAGAGGTCTTAGTTTCAAAGGGAGGTGTGCTTCCACTAGAAGACAAAAGGATTCTACTGAACTGGGAATTAAGGCTGCCGCCAGTCACTCTGAGCTCCCCAGACCTCTGAATCAACAGGCAAAGGAAGAAATTATTATGTTGGTTGGAGTGGTGAATCCTGATTACCAAGGGGAAATTGGGCTATACCACGCAATGGAGGTAAGGATGAGCATGTCTGAAACACAGGAGATCCCTTAGGGCATCTCTTATTACTACCACATTCTGTGAAGAAAACCAATAGAAAACCACAATATTTCAATTCAGGCAGGACTGCTAATGGCCCAGCCCCTTCAGGAATGAAGGTTTGGGTCACCCCGCCAGGCTAAGAACCATAACCAGCTGAGGTGCCTGCTTAAGAGCAGAGAATTATGAAATGGGTAACGGAAGAAGGGAATCATAAATACCAGCATTGACCATTTATGACATGGCCAGTTGTAGAAGCAAGGACAGTAATTTTTAAGTATCCCTTATTTTGTTAGAAATGTGTGTGCACATATATTTAAGATTTTTGCTTTCTTTCCCTCTTTTAAGTGATTATGATCTAACATAAAATATATTAATAATAGCTAACTTTACATTACAATGTTTAAGTTACAGAATGTCAAGGAGAACAGTGAATGACATTGAATCCTCTTGTAGGGAAAGGGTTACCATGTTTTGGGTTGGAAAACATGCTTCAGGATAGCTGTATCGCATTAGGTGGAAGAGTAACTTTGCTATGTTCTTTATTTTGAGATTAAATATGGTTTCAGGAAATGTGCCTGAGTCTAAAGCTGACAAAGTATGGACTGTGATGTAGTGATCATCTTCATGCGTCAACCTGACTAGGCTGTAGTCCCCAGTTAATCAATCAGACACTCATCTAGGTGTTTCTGTGAAGGAATTTTATAAATGTGACTAATATCTGCAATCAATTGACTTTAAGTGAGGAAGATTATCCTCAATATCTCAGTGGTCCAGATTCAATCATCTGAAAGGGCCTAAGAGCAGAACTGAGGTTTTCCTGAGGAAAAATAAATTCTACCTGTGGACTGAAACTTAAACTCTTGCCCCAGAGTTTCCACCCTACCCTTCTGCCAGTGTATAGAATCTTTAAGCCCATTCCTTGCAATGAGTTTCTTAATGTATATCTCCTAGTGGTTCTGTTTCTCTGTTTCTCCTCTGTTTCTCTGGTGGAAGCCTGACGGATACAATTGCATATAGCTAGTGAGGGCATGTAAAAGTGGAACATACTAAAATGACTTTCAGTAAGAAAAATTCCATTAAAAAAAAGAAAGCTTTGTCATTCATCCTGATTCCCAAAGGTGTACTAGAAATACAGTATTTCTATGAAGAAGGTGTAAATTGAGATACAAAACTAAAACCCAGCATAACAAACTACTTGCCCCAAAGTCACACAGGTGAGAATTTGAAGCTAGGTTTTACGGCAGAAACATTTATTTTATTTTAATTGCTTAAATTAACTTCTATTTAATAAATGAATGCATTGTTTCTCTAGACAAGATTCACCATTGTAAAGAAAATCTAATGTAAAGAAAATCTAATAAAAAGAAACATGGATTTTTTTTCCTCTATAGAAAATAGTACTTGGAAAAACAATGATAGCACTTTGAAACTTCATAGTAACTTAGATTTTTTAAAAGTGGACATCAACTAGAGATTTAATTTCAAAATGTAAAGCATGAGAATGCTTGGATTTTGTTTTAAGGGTTTCGTTTTTCTTTGATTACAAATATATGGGTACACATAAAGTCTAAGATCAATAATAGAAGGTTGTTAAATGCTAAGACTCAAGCAAAAGAGTCAATGTTCAATTTTTTCTTAGTTCTTAGAAGTGAAGTCCCTGGTTTGACGTAGGGCATTCCCAAATAATGTAACTGGGGCTGATATTCCCCCAAATGATTGTCATGGAAAAAGCCAGTTAACACTCATATTATTGTAAGGAAATTAATTTCAGCAACTTCCACATACTTTTCTCTTCTATTACAAGCAAGCTTCAGTCAAAAACAAAGACCTACTTCCTAATTCTTTCATTTTATACTTTCTTCTTAGATAGATAACCTCTTCCTAAGGATAAATCTAAGCAGAATAAGGAATAATAACCCCTCCATATTGCATGTTTCACTTCACCTAGTCCCCATGTGAGCAGTTTCAACTGCAGGAAGTCTCATCTGAAGGTTACGACAGCCTTTGAAAAAAAAAAAAGGCAAGGCTGATTGTATCAAAGTTACTTTTTAATCTCCTCATCAGTAATAAAGTAAAGCACAATTTTGTATTAACACACTTGAGTTTTTCAGTTTTCAAAAGGTGACAGTCACATGAGTCTGCACTAAGGAATATGGAAGTCAGCATCTTTAAAGACCTTCCTGGCTTCCAGCTCCAGTATCATTCCAATCCATATAACCCCCAAAGCTGAGGATATCACAAGTATCCTTTAACTTGTGGCGCCACATAACAGAGTCTCTGCTTTAATGCCCTATGTAGTTCACTACTCCCTCCAAGATTGGCCTCTGTGCTAGTCTATCCAGGTTTCCCAGGGCCTGTATTTCAGGCCCCAGCCTCAGCCCCAATCCATGGGATCCACAGTCTGTGAACAGATCTATCTGTTTATCTGCCTGGATATTGTCTGCTTCCAGACTCTGTGTCACCACAGCCCACCCACCTGCTGGGACACCATCTGCTGCACCTTGCTGGTCCTAGTGGACTCCGACCCCCTATCTGCCAGGACCGCCTCCTGTTGACATCATTATTCTCTCCAGATAATGAGCCTACTAACTCGGCTGGACTTTCTCCCATCAGTGGAATCAAGTTCCAATTCCAATGACCTCTTTCACACTGGAGACCATGCCCTGTCATTAAAAAACAAACTAACCCTATCCTCTACCACCAATTCTTATACTAACAATGTTACACTACTCTTTGTCCTATAAAATATTCCAACTTAACAGGTTTCAAGCATAATTAAAACAGATTGTGGATTATTTAAGAAAGAGTTATGTGTGTATGATAACTGTAAAAGATAGAAGTCATGTAACAACCTGTACTAAAGAAAAGTGATAAACAGCAGAATATTTTCACTGGCAATATAGAACTGAAAAGCAATAATCAAATTCAGCTTTCCAAACAGTCTGCCATCTAATAACACAGTTATAAAGACAAAAGTTGAAAAATAAAATAAATGACATTAACCCTTTAGCAGGTAAACAAAATGTGTACCTAATGCAGAAACAAGTCCCAAACCCAGTTACAGGAACTGTCACAGTCCATACAACTCTAAGATATATGAATATTTTGCTTAATTTTTAAAGCAGTCCTTTATTTCTGCAAATATGCCTTGATTTAAAACAAATGACAAAAAAACATCAGTATTAGCTGTATAATCATTAATACTCCACATAGAAACAATGTTTTCATCAGTCTAATAATTTCAAGATGTATTGAAAGCAAAAGCAAGAAACACTTAAAATGATACAATTCTCAGACTCAAAGTACTGTTTGTAGACATCAGATCTGATGAGTTCACATCACATTAAAATGTTATTAAACAATTAACTGTACAGGCAATATTCCAAGTACTTTACAAATATCAACTGCTTTAATCTTCTTAATAACCCTGGGGGAGAGGCACTAATATTAATACCATTTACAAATGAAAACACAGAGACAGAGAGATTAAGTAATTTACCAGCAATCACACAGCTAATAATAAATGACAAAAGTAAGACTCAAATTCAGCAGTCAATGGTTTGATCCCCTGAACTTTGCAGCATCTCTGAATGACTTCTGAGGCTCCTGCAGCCAGAAAGGGGCAAAACAAGGTATAGAATAGAGATTTGACTTCCATTGTCTCGTGCTCTTTCCATAAAATTTTCTGGTCAGTTCAAACGTTCACATAGTGTTAAAAAGACTAAGAAATTCTATGTGGTGGCCTAGTCAATTGTCACAAGCAAAAGCAGCAAAAGAAATATAAAGTATTTCTGAAATCACAACTTTATGTGATATGATTAAACTATGATATACATTTAAATACTGACAACAGAATTCACAAACTAACACATAGAATAATTTTAAGTGAAGTGGCTCATTTTGGGTTAACCCCTTGCAGTCAGCTCACATGATATGAAAAAACAATATAACCACAACCCAAATTAAACCAAAGAAGAGCTTTCACTGATATAAAGCATTGTTTTTTATTAAGCCGCTCTACAGCAACCATACCCATACAAAAAGAACTGACGTATACTAAAGGCTTTAAACAATAATTAGCAATGAAAATATTCATGATGTCTTCCAGCAATTTAAAGATACATCTTCTAAGACAAACAAACAATAATAATCAGTGTATGTGCAGCTTTTAAATAGTGATTTTATCTTTATGAAAGTTATAACCTCAAACTTTTAATGTGTTTTTAAAAAAGCATACATTTACACTTCCCTTCCAATGAAATTTGATTTTTTTAATGACTATAGTTAAAATTTCTATGCTATTTGCAAGGTAGGATAATAGTTTGACATTAAGTTAATAGAAAATATTATGTGTTCTCAAGCATCTGTAAATCAGAATATTATAGGCTGAACATATTTGTAGAGAATTCAAATTACCATTATTTTATTAAGAACATTAGGTGAAACTTGAAACTTAACACATGATAGATCTTTACTTGTAATGTATCACTTAATTTATAATGAGTATTTTAGCAATTACGTTTTTATTTCCAGCAGGTAGTCAAGAATACTGATTTTAGTGACATTGGTGGTAGAGTGGTGATCATAGCTGCCTTCTAAGAATGCTGATTTTATTTATCTTATAAATGTGTAAAACGTTTTGGAGAAACAACAACAAATTTGAAGTGAGTAAAACTTACTAGTTAACACCAGGTTACATAGCTGGTTAATGGCAGTCCTTGAAATACCTAGCTCAAATCTCAAAATCAAACAATTGAATGAGGAAGAAACAGAAAGCTCTCTACTCCTTTGTTCTGTTTCTTATGCTGCTTCTTACATTTAGAAAACATGTAGAGAACTAAGATAATGCATTCTTCGAGCTGCCTCATTAGAAAAATGAAAAAGCTTTGCCTTGCCTTCAAAATGGCTGGTAACAGTATAGCTTTAATTTATTCATTTTTCCTAATGCTTGCTCTCTCCCCTACCAAGTATATCTAAACACTGCCTCTTTTTTAAAAAAATTAAAAATCTGCAATCCTTTTAATCCTAGGAGCTATACTAGTTTAGAAGTTTAAAATAAAGATGTAATAAGGAATTTGGTGTCCTAACACCATGAATCATAGTGATACAATAGCAATATAACATTTACTATGAAGAATACCTGAGACCAAGCCTAGGTGAAGGAAATTACAGGTCTATATTGAACATGCAAGTTTCAAGCTATGGTTTAATTAGTGAGTCAATTTTCTGTCTCCAGTACATTGGCACACCCAAACCTTAAAGATATGTAACACTCATTCACTAGCCGGAAATCAAGACAATTGTGGGACAAAACTAAGCTGACAGTAACTAGAAAAGAGATGATGTCTGATCATCAGTGACACCTGATTTTCCAGACCAGATTCTCCTACCTAAGGGGACAAATGAGACAGAGTGAGAAGAGGGAGCAAATAGCTTTACCTGGTATATGAGATAGCAAGCGCAAGGAAACAATGATAGATTAAAACTACACTCTTGGCCGGGCGCAGCGGCTCACGCCTGTAATCCCAGCACTTTGGGAGGCCGAGGCGGGGGGATCACAAGATCAGAAGATCGAGACCATCCTGGCTAACACGGTGAAACCCCGTCTCTACTAAAAATACAAAAAAAATTAGCCAGGCATGGTGGCGGGCGCCTGTAGTCCCAGCTACTTCGGAGGCTGAGGCAGGAAAATAGCGTGAACCTGGGAGGTGGAGATTGCAGTGAGCCGAGATCGTGCCACTGCACTTCAGCCTGGGCAACAAAGTGAGACTGTCTCAAAACAAACAAACAAACAAACAAAAAAGCCTATACTCTTACCAGCCATTGTGAAAGCAAGGTATCAGACTTCATTTTTCTAATGAGGTGGCTCTAAGACTGCATTATCTTAGCTGTCTGTGTGTTTTCTAAACATAAACACCATAATAACAAACAATGAACTAGAAAAGCTTTCTATCTCTTGCCCCATGCAATATTTTGATTTTGAGATTTGGGCTGGATATTTCAAGGATGGTCATTAACTAGCTATGTAACCCAGCGTTAAAAGAACAACTTTAGACAAAATAAATTTAACAGCTTATTTAAGCAAATAATGAATAATGAATCAGACAGCACTCAAAACTGTCACAGAGTTCTGCTCTAGCAGCCTAAGCAGTGGGCTTTTACAGTCTGAACATGGAAATAAAGTAAAAAATTACTTGATTCACTATAGTTATGCATTTCCCTTATTTGTGTACGGTTCAATGGGAGGTCTCTTGTTATATAACCAATCAGCTATCTGGTGTCTGTGATTGGCTGAAGCTCAATTCAAAATTCATCAGTAACAGCCGGGTGGCTCAGACCTCTAATCCCAGCACTTTGGGAGGCTGAGGTGGGCGGATCATCTGAGGTCAGGAGTTTGAGACCAGCCTGGCCAACATGGTGAAACCCGGTGTCTACTAAAAATAAAAAAGTAGCTGGGTGTGATGGCATGGGCCTGTAGTCCCAGCTACTCAGGAGGCTGAGGCAGGAGAATCACTTGAACCCAGGCAGTGGAGGTTACAGTGAGCTAAGATTGTGCCATTGCACTCCATCCTGGGTGACAGAGTGAGACTCTATCTCAAAATATATATATATATATATCAGTGATGACAGGGAATGCCTCGAAGTTAACTTTTGGTGTGGCTTGTATAAGCGCTCTGGAAACAGAAACAACCCTACATGAGTGGCCTGCTGATTATTTGGCTTTAACACCAGAAAGTCACATCACCTCTCATAGCTTTGTTTTCTTCATACACAGTCTGATCCTTCACTGTGGTTTGCCTGGGAAACCATATTTTCCTGACTTCCCCTCCATTTTAGCTTTTGCCATTTTCAAAAGTTCCCAGTGTTGGTAATATATAAAGCCATAAATTAGAATGATGTTTTCTTCTAACTTTTCTGGCAATAACGTTCTGCTATCCATGGGCCCAATTTAGGAGTAGGGAAGGCCACTAGATGTGAATAGCAAATGAAGTGTTTCATTTACCAAGTGAAATATACATTTCACAGGGAGAACAGAGTTAGAACTACATATATATCTGTATATATTTCAAAAACAATGTTTTGGAAAGACGTGTGATATTATTTTTGTAAGTTAAAAAACACAGATCAAGACTAAATATTGGAATGGTTGTATAAATAGATGAGTGAAAATATAAAATAGACTGAAACAATGCACACTAATTCATAGGAGTTTCTGAGAGGAGACTTAACTGTTGCATTTTATTTCTTTATAAAGGAGGTTTTAAGCAGACATTATAAAATAAAATGAGTCAATTCTGGGAGGTGGGAAATTGATTTTATTCTTTGTTCTTCATTATTTAAATGTCTCATTATTTGAATTCATATTCATATAATATGAATTACATGAACAAAAAACAGAACACAGACTATGAAAACAAAGAGAAGGTGAAACTAATCAAAGATAGGCCTGGAAAAGTGAGCCCAGAGTATTGAAATATTTATTTATTTAAATATTCATTATTGCAGCTGGTAAGCATGTGAGAAGTGAACCGCAGTCCATTGAGTTAATGTTCTCACAGGCAATCACTAACTGCTTTATGTGTCTCATGTTGGCATAATCTCAATGTAGTTCACCACCTGAGTCCTTTTGAACTTTTTACTGGCTAGTTCTAATTATGGAACAGTTGATACTAACAACATGATTGAAAAATAGGAATTGATTACAACACAGATACTTAGAACTAAACCCTAGCAACTTTCAAACTCATCCAACTTGCATGAGCAGGCTCTCTTTGAACATGTAACACAACATGTTGTCGAAGATCTCCTTTGATATGACAAACTGAAGTTGACAGTACAGGTCTCTTAGAATAATACAAAGTAGAAATTGAGCTAAAAAAATCTTTCCAGCAACTAAGAATAGGTAAATAATAAGGAAATGGTAACAAAGTAGAACAATTGTCTTGGCAGCTTTTCTAATGTTGTATATGTTTAATATTTCTCACTGTACATTTTAGAAACATTTTGTTTTTATGAATCC
The DNA here is from genome assembly GCF_003255815.1 of Theropithecus gelada. Taxonomy (NCBI): domain Eukaryota; kingdom Metazoa; phylum Chordata; class Mammalia; order Primates; family Cercopithecidae; genus Theropithecus; species Theropithecus gelada. The sequence continues at coordinate 147,265,276 of NC_037671.1, read as the reverse complement.
CAAATAAGAAGAGAGGAATTTTTTTTTTTTTTTTTTTTTTTTTTTTTTTTTTGCGAGGTAGAGTCTCGCTCTGTCTCCCAGACTAGAGTGCAGTGGCGTGATCTCGGCTCACTGCAAGCTCTGCCTCCCGGGTTCACGCCATTCTCCTGCCTCAGCCTCCCGAGTAGCTGGGACTACAGGCGCCCGCCACCACGCCCGGCTAATTTTTTGTATTTTTAGTAAAGACGGGGTTTCACCATGTTAGCCAGGATGGTCTCGATTTCCTGACCTCGTGATTCGCCCACCTCAACCTCCCAAAGTACTGGGATTACAGGCGTGAGCCACTGCGCCCGGCCAAAGAGAGGAACTTTTTACCTTAGTGGGTGTCATTTTAACCTTCTGGATTGTTTAAGGGAGTCCAAGTGTTTCCCAAGATGACATTCTAGTTCCCATGTATTGAGTACCATCTATTGAGTGCCCACTATATAGCAATCATTTTGAATTAGTTCATTTACACTCATTTTTTTCTCTTCTCACTGCAGTCCTGTGACATGTACTATCTCCTTTTCTCTGATGTAGTCACTAAGGATCAGAGATGAGAGATTTGGTCAAAGCCTAAGAGTAAATGACAAAGCTGGTAGGTCTAACTTAAAAGCAGCCTTGTATAGTCCCTTACTGTATTGTCTTCAGAGGAACCCTGCCCACATCAATGATTTCAACAACAGACCCTAGAATTTTTGTCTTTGGAGATGAATTAATTACCCACCGCCAACACCAACCCCTTATCCTCCCACTTGTGATCAACCAACTCAGTTATCAGAGGTAGCTTGTTATAATTTCAGACAGCCTTTTCCTTGATTAAGCAAAAAGGTTTTCTCCTCTAATTCCATCCACTCAAATCTAGTTTTGCCTTCTCAATCACACAGATTTTTTTGACATGATATTTCTGGCATAATTGAAGAAAGTTAGCACATCTTCTCTAGGACCTCCACAAAGTAAATCATCAGCCACTCCTGATATAACACCTTTTGGGTCTCCTCACACTCCTCTAGTCAATTTTTCTCTAGTTCAGAATTTCCATGCTAGTGATTCACAGACTCTGGAGAATTGCAGTGTCTTTAGCTCCGATTCCCACAGCTCACAACAGTGCAGGGCACAGGGTAAATGGGGTAAATGCTCAAAGAACACTTACTGAATGAAGAAATGAGAAAATGAGTTTGGCACATTGCAAACATTAATTGACAATTACTTTGATCACTAAGAATTAGTGTTAATCTGTTAACGACCACCTTCATTCTTTGTATATATTCCCTTTACTCTCCTTGACAAGGGTGTCTGTGTGTTCTGCTCCTTTGTTTGTTGGTTGTTTTGTTTTGCTTTCCATTTCCTCTCCAGAATTCACTGCTTACAGTGTTTGGACAGTCTTCAAAAAGTGACAGTCTGGCTAGCACGAACAGTAACAAGGTTTATTCTTTATGTTTAGGGTTATGCTTGTTTGATTTGGTTAGTCGTGCTTAAAACAAAATGGCTAGGTTTCTCTTTTGCTTTTATTACCTAAGTGAAGAAGAAAACATTTTACACAGTTCATTTGACTACTTTCAGACTTTTTTCTGGTGGTGGTCAAATAATATATGTACTAAATGTAGATTTATGGACAAATAAAGATACATGTTTAAAAATCAATGTTTATTTAGTAAGGGTATTAGAGTTAAGGTCTATTCTGTAGTCTTTTTATGGTTTCAGGCACTTCTAGGCATGTCTCCTGAGCCAGCAGGATGAATCTGCCAGGGATATAACTTCATGAATGCGTAAAAATTCTTATAGGAAGGACTATGATGATAGCTGTTAGCCAAATCCTTAGGACCAAGACCTGCCTGGCAAAAAGCCACTTATTAACAGTCCCAGTCCTTGTGTAAGTGAGGGAAAATAACTCTTTAAGGTGAATGGATAAAAAGAGTTGAGGTACCAAACTCAATACAGGGACAACAGTCAGGGTTAGAAGGCAACAGATGAATGGCTAAAAGCAGAACTTCGGGCAATTTGAGCCCTGAAACAAAAGGGTGACACAGGTAGGGGAACAGATTCCCTGTCAGCTGAAAGACTGCTAGCGAGAGGACATGAAGCAGAGTGAGTGCTCTCAGGAGGATTAGCAGTGAACAGGAGTCAATGCATTGGCCAGAATCATGGATAGGGACTGGATGTGAACAGACTAGGAAGTTCACGGGTACACTGGTTACTCTTTCCCATGAGCATATATTTGGAGCTCAGAGTCTAGCAATAATGCTAATACAGCCTGGGACAGAAATTGCTATTTTGTTAGTGTTAATTGATTGTTATAGTACTGGCTGGTATAACCTTGACTATTTTACCTAAATTAAAACTTTAAAAAAATTATTAGTCATTAATTATAATACATTTTCCTTTCATACTTCCTCTGAGTTCCCAGCATTGAAGGAGCAGAGGTACTCTAGAAGGAGACAAACAATGTTTCTTGTATCATCAACTTCAATAAAACAGGAAACATTTCTCTCCAAATTTTATCATTGTGTCACTACTCTGTAGTTATCTACCCTATAGCTCAAGACAGAAATTGAATTATTTCATTTTTATTAGAGATAACTTATTTTAGCATGTTATCTTAATTCGGAGATTACTCAAGGTGGTTGCAAATAATTTCTACTGAAATAAAATGCCCTGGCACATGTAAGAATTATAAAACTGTCTGGTTGAAATCCTCTACTCTCTTGGATACTCTAAGCCAAATTAATTGATCTTTTTAGGTGGAACAATTCAACTTTCCATATTATCACTGGTCTTTTCTAGAACTTCATCTTTATTTACTTATTTATTTATTATTTTTTGAGATAGAGTCTCACTCTGTAACCCAGGCTGGAGTGCAGTGACGTGATCTCCATTCACTGCAAGCTCCACATCCTGGGTTCATGCCATTCTCCTGCCTCAGCCTCCCAAGTAGCTGGGACTACAGGTACCCGCCACCGTGCCCAGCTAAGTTTTTGTATTTTTAGTAAAGACAGGGTTTCATTGTGTTAGCCAGAATGGTCTCGATCTCCTGACCTTGTGATCCACTTGCCTCGGCCTCCCAAAGTGCTGGGATTACAGGCATGAGCCACCGTGCCCGGCCTTCATCTTTATTTTTAACTAAGACATACTATATATTCTTCACGCAAAAACTTCTGTGATGCTGTGTGCCTTCAGGAGATAAAATAGCAAATTAGTACTATCCCAGAACAATTTCTGCTTTACTAAGCCGTCAAACAGTAATATATTGGAATGTTAGTCAGGACTTACTGATTTATTAATTCCATTTCCCCTCAAAAAATTAAGGAAGAGCAATTTTCAAACATTTATTAGGTTCATGCTATTTGGGTCTCTTCTTTGTTTTATATGTACAGAAGTTTTAATATATCTACAATTAAGTCTATCAATCTCCAGTTATGATTTGTGCCTTCAATGTCATGTTAGACAAGGTTATGAAATTATTTGCCAATCTATTTTCCTCCAGTTATGTCTCGGTCGTTGTTCTGCTTTTTTTTTTTTGAGACGGAGTCTCGCTCTGTCGCCCAGGCTGGACTGCAGTGGCCGGATCTCAGCTCACTGCAAGCTCCGCCTCCCGGGTTCCCGCCATTCTCCTGCCTCAGCCTCCCGAGTAGCTGGGAGCACAGGCGCCGCCACCACGCCCGGCTAAATTTTTTTTGTATTTTTTAGTAGAGACGGGGTTTCACCTTGTTAGCCAGGATGGTCTCGATCTCCTGACTTCGTGATCCGCCCGTCTCGGCCTCCCAAAGTGCTGGGATTACAGGCTTGAGCCACCGCGCCCGGCTTGTTCTGCTTTTATCAATCTGACAAGTTATTTGTATATTGTATAAATAAAATATCCAAATTTACATGTTTTCCTAATATTAACTAATTATTGTTGTTGTGCTTTTTGAAGAGTCACTACTTTCTCCATCAACATAAAATGTGGTTTTTCTTATGCATTACTTTTACATGTGCTTTGATCTGTTTGGGGTTTTCTCAAACTGACTTGGCTTCTCTAAGTTTCTATGTTAGTAAATAGTACCACACAGTTTTAATAATTATAACTTTTTAATATGCTTTAATACAGGGAAATAGCAAGTTTCATCTTTCTTCTTTTTTCAAAAATGTACATTTTCCAGACTGTCCATGCTTCCAGATGAATTTTAATAATCATTTTGCCAAGCTCTCTCCCAAGTCCTTTTTGGGATTTTAAATGAAATTGTACTAACTTTATAAATTAATTTGAGGAAGCTAACATCTGTTCAACATCTATTATTCTCATCCAAGAATATAATATAAACCTTCATTACTGCTAATTTTTCTTTCTGCATAACACACTTAACAGCCAATTGTTTATCTTGTATTTCTCTATAGATATTATTTTCTTAATTTAAGTCTTGTACATTTAACAGTTTATTCATAGCTATATAATATTTAATTGATATGATGAGTTTTTTGAATGTTTTTTATTTGCTGCTGTCATAGAAAAACCAACTGATTTTTACACATTTATCTTTTGTAGGGTTACTTAACAAAGTTCATTACCCTAATGGTTCTTCAGTTAATTTTCTTGGGATTTTTAGTAAAATATATATTTTTAGCAAAAAAAAGTAACCTTTTTTATAATAATTATCACCTTTGAGAGGCAGCATAACATGGTATTTATGATTAAAGACTCATGGGTCAAACCATATGAGTTTTAATTCAGCTCTACTACTTATTAGCTTCATGATCTTGGCCTTGTTACTTAGCATCTCTTGGCCTCAGCTTCCCAATTTGTAAAATAGAATGATAATAGTCCGTATGTCCTAGGATTGTTGTGAGGATTAAATGAGTTAATATTTGTAAAGCATTTATAACAGTTCCTAGCATATATAGGAAAAATGCAGAAAATATTAGTCTTTTAAAACATTTATTGCATTGGTTAAAATTTGTTAAATGGTATTAACTATAAGTGATGAAATTGGTCATGTAGTAAGCTACTAGGGTTTTTCTGCTTTGTTGAAATCACTTTTTTGTATTTTAATGACATCTCTCTATTCCTAAATTACTACGTTACATGTATGTGTATTTTCTTAAAAGAAATATGGTTGCATTTTATCAAAGGTCATTTGAAATCTATTTGGAAGTTAAAATAGGGGTTTTATTCTTTGGTCTAAGATTATGAAATCACTTTAATAAGTTTCCTGTGAACCACTTTCACATACCTAGAATAAACACCATGTATTGTATTATTCTATTTTATTGATAACTACATTCTTTAGCTAGTATTTCAATGAATTTTTATGATTTTCTTTTTTGTGATACTTTTATTAGTTTTGTTTTTTTTCTTTTACTTTTTTAGTATTGTGCTTCTTAATAAATAAATCAGAAAAATGTTTTCTCTTTCAAAGAATTCATAGGGTATAGGGATAATTTGTTCCTTAAGAGTGTGTATTTCTAGTAACTGATTATAAACAGCTGATGAAAATAAGATACTATAGTCATTTAAACATAGTGCTTTACCTCCCACCAAACATTTCTATTCAAGCTGGTCAAGGACATAGGCTTATGCATCCGACAAAATTAGGCTCAAGTCCTAACTCACCACCCACTTGCTAAATGTGTGCATTTGGCAAAGTATGCTTGTATCACAAGAAATAACCATGCCTCCTTACCTTCCTCATAGAGTTATTGTGAGAATTAAATAAGATTATGCTTATAAATCACTGTATACTCAGCCCGCAATATAGACCTAATAAATTATTTTATATATTAGTTTTAATTTTCCTTAAGTATAAAATTAATTTGTATTTATAATTCTACTTATTTTGTTCTCATACGGAGATTCTAGTGGTTTATGTAGAAACATAAATGGTTTGGGTAAAATTATTTGTGTGAAATTAGTTTATAATAAAAGTAGATTTTAATTAGGACATGTTATTCTTAAATTTATTTTTAGACATGTTGACATAAATTTAAATTTTCACATCAAAGTGAAAATGCTCTGGTGAGCCATGGAAATGAACCTATTGTCAATGTTTAAACGAAATCACGGAGGGTTAATAGGAAAGTTGTACACTAGTTTTAAGAAGACTAGGCAATGAGCCTAAACCAAACGTAATGTCTTCCACTCCTTCCTGCTCCCCTGGAGTTGTGTTCTAGTAGGAATATGAGAGGGGGAGAAGAACTTTGGAGCCTCCCCTCAGGCTGCAGCTGACCTTGGGTTCTCTTGGTCTGTCACCTAAGCTGCAGTGGAGAAGCAAGGTTCTCACTCTGGGTAGGAGAATGTAGCACTAAGGGATCCAGGTGCCCTCAAATACAAGTTTTACCAAACTGATAACATTTATATATTTATTTTTTATTTATTTATTTATTTTTGTTATACTTTAAGTTCTGGAATACATGTACAGAATGTGCAGGTATGCATGTGCCGTGGTGGTTTGCTGCACCCATCAACCCGCCATCTACATTAGGTATTTCTCCTAATGTCATCCCTCCCCTTACCCCACACCCCCTGATAGGCCCCGGTGTGTGATATTTCCCTCTGTGTCCATGTGTTGTCAGTGTTCAACCCCTACTTATGAGTGAGAACATGTGGTGTTTGGTTTTCTGTTCCTGTGGTACAAACTGATAACAATTTTATGAAATACTAATAAGACTGCAATATGAATGTGGCTTCAGTTTTCAAAGGATGCACTACTGATGTAGGCAAGTACGAGTACATACAGATATCTGTCCTAGATAGATAGATAGATAGATAGATAGATAGATAGATAGATAGATAGATGATAGATAGATAGATAGGTAGGTAGGCAGGCAGGTAGATAGATAGATAGATAGATAGATAGATAGATAGATAGATAGGAGATAGATAGGACAGATATCTGTGAGATACCAGCACACAAAAACCTGTCTCTGAAACAAGTATTAACTTGAGGTTTAGTCATCAAGAATATTTAATTGTATGTACTAATTATAATTCTATTACTATGGTCTCTAAGGAGAGTAGTAATAAGAAAAGCAGTCAGTTTATAAGATCTGATAGGCAGTATGAATTTCTCTTCTATTTTAAAGGCTATAAATTTCAAAATATCATTCTGATGGGCTAGCCGCCTCTACGAGAACAATTTAAATAGGCACAGCTAAGAGTGGAAATATCAAACCAAGCTCAGCCTCTACTAATCACTTATCCCTGGCAGACATGAGTTGAAAATGTGTATCTCAAGGTCCCAGTATGTATTGTTCGCTATTAATTAGAAATTAACAGTATATTCTATCAAACTTACATTAAACTACATTGTTTTCTAAAATGAAGATATCCCACCTTACATTTTCTTTGCTGTCATCTGGCTTTATAGCAACAAATATATTTTTAGGAACATGTTCAATATATTATTCCATATGTTCCAAGATCAATGGAACAAAAATGTACTTACTCCTATCTTTCCCGTCCCTGGCACAGGGTTTCCTGCTTCTCCCAGAGTTCTCTTGATCGAGTGTCTTTTCAGTATAGCATGACTCCTGAAGGAAACAAAGGCAGGAAAAGATTTATTAAGATAAACATCTCTAGTTTCTTGTCTCTTGCAAAAAAGAACAAGTCGTTCTTTAGACAAAAACATCTAATTTAGTGACCAAATGTCACATGTTTTTAAAACAACATTCACTGTCTTTTTTATTCCTTTCCCCAAATTGTTTTATTCAGTTTCTCTGATAGCAAGAGCAGAACAAATTTTCTTGAGTAAGCAGCTCCATACACCCAGATAAATAAGGAATATATTTCTTTGTATTATTTTGTTCACCATTCAAACACATCAATTGTATTCTGAGCAGTCTCTCTCGTGTTTTGCTCTAAAACTGTGTAACATGAACAATCAGAGACATTCTTACTGAATAGTAAAATCAACAAGAAAGCAAGATTTTTAAATATATTTTCAAATTTCCATTGAAAATAGATTCACTAGGTGAATGATAGCCTTTCTCAAATGTGTGATTTAAAAAGCAATATATCCCTGCAACCGTTCACCTTTGAATTTAAATACCAAGGAGCAAGGACATTGTTTTCCTAATCATGAGATCTAGTGATTGGAATTGTTGGAGAGAAATGAATCCAATAAAATCCAGTCTATGCATATTGCCTCACCACCAAGAGGCAATATAACATTTTGCTATGAATAGGTAGCAAATTCACTTGAATTTTTTTCTGATCATATTCTTTTAGGTATTTATATGTAAAAAAGTCACCATTTAAAAACTGGTTATGAGCTTTAAATAGTTGGAAAACAACCGAGTTCTTTTCATTTACATATATACTTCTGTGGAGGTGGCCACAGTTGATCACTGGGTTAACCAGATGCCCTTTCACTCAGGCAGTCTACATATTTGAGCAGACACATAGTAAATGCTTAGATGTTAAAAATGAATGAGGCATGTCTCTTTCATTTTATGAAGATCATCTGTTTCTTTTTCTAAATGTGGGGCCAGTAATGTCAACATTCCTCTGTTTGTATACTAGGGTTATTCAGAGCAGGGAAGAGTCTAGTTGCATATTATGTATTCGAGGATCAATGTTGTCTGCTGTCTTTTCTTCCCTACTCCTTTCTAATAAACCATCAAATTCTATCTATTCCAGGCTCTTAATGTTCTTCATGTCACTCTTCCTTCCAATTCCATTTGCATGGGCAAATCTAGTTCAACTCTCCCCAGTCATAGCTTCTTCCATGCCACCCATTCTTCCAGGGGTTATGACATCTCTCACTAGTCTCCCTGGCCTGAGTCATTCCCCTTCCAATCCATTCTCCACACACCTTTCACACTGGGACAGGAACTGAACTTCCAATTTGTATAAAACCCAAGAACTATATGTGGTGGAGATATTTCACTATGATTCTCAAATAAAGTATCTTTTTCCCCAAATGTCAACATCGTTATATTAGCCACTCTTAGTTTTCAAATAGTTTGATTACTCTCTCCTTTGCTTCTCACATAGTTTACAAATACACCAGCAAAAGAATGTCGTAAAGACATTGAAACATAAAGACAGAAGAACTGAACTCAGTTCTAGTAGTTCTAGTTTCAACTCATCTATTTATCAGCTGTTGATTTTGAGTAGTCATCTCCTTTCCTGGAGGTGAATGGCAGACCTTTGCTCACCAAATGGCATAATAATATTAATCCTATCTGTCTCTCCAGGTTGTTCTGAGATTTAAGGAAGTTCACATACAATGAAATTCCAAATATACGGTTATTATGCTCCCTGAAGATCTGCAAAAGTATAAACTTGCTTCTTTTGTTTAACACTAAATTCAGATTGGGAGCCAAGAGGTATCTGTGATCACACTCTTAAGTCTTACAGCTTTCTTTTGGAAAGAAGTTTGTTTTGGCTTCCCCCACACCCCCCAAAAAAGAGCACCAAAGGAATTAAACTGTAATATACTTTGATGTCAAAGACACTCTGAATCTAAAAGAGTGGGAAAAAGGAAAGGGAGCTCAAAACAGTGACAAATCTCAATTGTCTGAACCTGCCATTTAATTAAAATAACTCAACTGCCATATGTAGCACAGATATTAATGCCATCTTCTTCAAACTCTGCTAATATCTCCAGACATTACTGGACACTAATAGAAAATATGTCCCTATTCTCTGTCATTGTGTTGTAGAGTTTTAAATGAAAGAAATGTAGAGTGTGTGCAATAGGATGTTTGTTTGTTCTGTTTCCAAAGAGGAAATAAAAGATATCAACCAAATATTCCTTAATATATAATTAGCACTGTGACCTCAGCTCAAGGAAGTCTTTATTTTAGACATAAAAATGACAAAAAATGCTGCTAATCCATGTTTTCCTCTCCTTCAACCCCTGAGTTCTCATGAGCATCCCATCCTGCTGGTTTCCAGGTAACTTTTATATGGGCTTTTGGATGAGCATTGGTTGCAAATACTTTTGGATGATACTGATTATCTTACTTAACCTCTTTACTGTTTTGGATCACTGGGTAATTGGCCAAACAGGGCACTGAGGATCATAAACTGAAAAGAAACAGATATAGCATATCTGTGCAGTATTGATTTCATCATGCTAATGGATTGAAAATGGTAATTTTAATAGTGCTTTTTAAAATTATTGTTAAAAATCAAATAAAATTCATCATCTTAATCATTTTTAAGCATATAGTTCAGTATTCTTCATCATATTTATATTGTTATACAACCAATATCCACAACTTCTTTGTCTTGCAAAACTGAAACTTCATACCCGTTAAGCTACCACCTCCATTTCTCTTTCCAAAAACCCTGATAACCATCATCTTACTGTTTATATAAATTTTACTATCTAGATAGTTTTATAAGTGGAATCATATAGTATTTGTCTTTTTGTGACTAGCTCATTTCACTTAGCATAATGTTCTCAAAGTTTATCTATGTGGCAACATGTGTCAGAATTTCTTTCCTTTTTAGGCTGAATAAAGCCTTAAATAAAAATACTCTAATGTATATACCACATTTTGTTTATGTGAATAAAACCTTAAATAAAAATACTGTAATGTACATACCATATTTTGTTTATGTGTTCATCCATCAATGGACACTTGAGTTACTTTCACCTTTTGGATATTGTAAATAATGTTACTATGAACATGGGTGGACCAATATCCCCTCAACACCCTGCTTTCAAATCTTCTGGACATATACACAGAAGTGGAATTGCTGGGTCCTACGGTAATAGTATTTCTTTTTAACATAATTGTTTACAATAGTTTTGATTTACAAAAAATTGAAGATAATACAGAAAGTTCCTCTAGTGTTCCATACCCAGTTTCCCCTATTATTAGTATCTTACATTAGTATGGTACATTTATTACAATTAATGAACTAACATTGATATGCTATTGTCAACTAAATCCCATACTTCCTATCTCTTTAGTTTTTATCTAATGCTCCCATGGTATTTCAGAGCGTCATTTAGGATACCGTATTACATTTAGTTATCATGTTTCCTCTTTGCTGTGACATTTTCTTAGACTTTCCTTGTTTTTAATGACCTTAATAGTTTGACAGATATTTTGTAGAATGTCTTTCAATTAGGATTTGCCTGGTGTTTTTCTCATGATTAGACTGTGGCTATGGGATTTTGGGAGGAAGACCACATAGGAAAAGTGCCATTTTCATCACATCATATCAAGGGTCTGTAAAATCAATACGGCATCACTACCGATGTTGACCTTGATGAGATAGTGTTTGTCAGGTTTCTCCGCTGAAAAGTTAGTCTGCCTCTTGCTGCTTTCCACAGTATTTTTGGGAAAGAAGTCACTATGTGTAGCCCACAATTAAGAAGAAAGGAGTTATTTTCTACCTCCTTGAGGATATTGTATCTACATAAATTACTTGGAATTCTTCTACACAGGAGATTTATCTCTTCTTCTCATTTATTTATGTATTCAATTATTTATTCATAATTATATGAACTCATGGGGGATATAATATTTTATACTTTGGATTATAATCCAATAGTACTTTATTATGCTCTGCAAATTGTTCCAGATTGGGTCATCATTAGCTCTTTCAGTTGGCTCCTGTAGTATTTTTCCTGTTAATGCAATGCATATTGCATTATGTATCACAACTCAATATTTCAGCCTTGACATCTAGCATATAGCTCTATCTGGGTAATACAGCTGAGAAAAGGCTTATTCAAGTACAATGAAAGACAGAGAGTATTATGAAGCAGGTGTAATGGACATTGAGGTGTGCCACCAGATGCCCCCTTCAAGACTGAACTATTCATTTCCCCAGCTGATTATCAGTGGCTGATGGCCCTCAACAGAAACCTTCCAATTATGAGTTGCTGCAGGGCATATAGAACCTGCACTGAGCCCTCATTTGGCCTGATTCTGAGGCCACATTCCAGCTGCTGAGTTCCCCATGGAATCAGCTTTCCCCTCTACCCAGGAATGTTTCCTGTATACACAAACAACACTAGGTAACCTCAAGTAAGGGAGATAAGGTGAAAGTCAGTATATTGAACACAAGCAACTGGAAAGAAATTGGTTACAGAGAGGAGAGAATTTAAATTGTGAAAAATGTAGTGAGTCAGGTCAGGCTAGGTTATAAGGAATCCTGAAAGCCAGGCAAAAAGTTTAAGATTGAATTAGTAGCAATAAGTCTAACTGGGGGTGCAGTCCAATAAAGTATGATGTAGCCATACGAAGAAATAGTATCTAGCTATAAGAAACCAGAAATTGTAGCTAACATGTAGTCTAGCTATTAATGTGCAGGGCATACTTTGTATGCACTATGTCATTAAATCTTCATTACAACTATTAAGATCTCAATTTTGCAAATGACAAAACTGAAGCTCAAAAATATTCACTACCTTACCCAAGATCACATAGCTAAGAAGCCCACTGGAGAGATTCAGACTTTGCTCTGTATTACTCTTTAAGTAATGCTATTCTACTCACCATGTCTTAAAGAATATGTAATCATAAGACATGGCAAATATTTCATAAATGTTAAATGAAAGAACTGGATACACTTGATATACAATAGAATCACAATTTTGTTTTTTAAAAGTGTATATGTTAATCCCATACATAACAAAATGTAAATGTTTTCTGTAAGATGATATACAATTAAAATCTTGTATGATTTTAATTAACTTATTTATTTTCTGTATTTTATATACTTTATAAATTAAATCATGTTCTTTCTAATCAGAGAGAAATTAATGATATTTTATAAAAAGAAGTTTCTTTATCAGTAAATGAGTGATCACCATGAAAGTGTCTATGTTATGTCAAGAAAGGATGTAGAACAATTAGCTGTCTGCAAGACTGAAGAAAAGTGAATGAAGGCTATTTGGGGTAATAAACCAAGTGTTTTAGCTTGTGACTAAAAGTTGACAAATGTGAAAGATGTCAACATAATTTATGCCAGGGTTGATTGTTGATTTGGGTAGGGAGAAAAAAGAGTCCAATATACCCCAGGAATTATCCAGAAAAGGAACAATTGGTAAGAAAAGTTGGAAGGAACATGATGAGTTCAAATTAAGGCATTCAGGTATTCAGTGAGAGTAATTCAACCAAGAAGAGCTTATCCAATAGGCAGCTGGGAAATAATATTAGCAGTAAGTACAATCAATTGATCAAATCCAGTAAATACAATCAAAAACAGTAAATACAATCAATTGACCAAAATCAGGGAGTAACTTCAGAAGTGATACATTTTAACCCATGCATTTAAACAAGCCAACAAAAGTGTACAAATTAATTATAGAAAGAGAAGAGCAGAGTGCTAGGACTAAAACTCACAGAAGTTAAAGTTTGGTGAGACAAATGTTAATCAGAGTTTAGAAAATTTACATTTTCCTTTGAATTGCATAGGTGTTATCAGGTAAAGAAAAACAACTCTCAATGTGATATAATTTTTGTTTGAAAGTTATCACCTCATATTAAGAAGGATCTTTAAGTGTGTTCATTTATTCATTCATCCATTCATATATTAAAAAACAATATATACTGAGTGCTTCCTTTGTATGAGAACTTGTACAAGTTGTGATAAAATGTGGTTGTTTGGATCCCTTGGACACATAGGGCTAGCAATAAATAGCAAAATATTAACACAAATAGGCCACACAAAAAACATTCTGCTTCATCTGTCTAGAACACACATTTCCTTTTGCTCTTCCTAGAAGGGTGTGGGTCATTCTTAATGACCCAACTCAAATGCTGCCTCTTCTCTGAAGCTGTAGGAATTGTTCCAGATTGGTATTAATCATAATCTCTGCCCCCAAGTCATTATTTTCATGACTCTCTGATGCTTTCTGTTACAGCCGTGTGTGATAGTCTTCCCCAGAGCCTGTGAACATCTTGAATGGCAATATTTCATTCAATTATCTGTAGGATTTAGCACAATATACTTTAGGTATTCAATAAGTGATCATTGAATGGAAATTCATAAATCTTTACTCATATTAGCAAAAGGTATATAATAACTTTAAAGAATATTTGCAAATGTGTTTTACACTCATTTTTACTCCATAAAGTTAAAAAGGGTGAATTTATACAGTTGTGAAAATATGAACCACTCAAGTGTATTCATTAATAAGTATTCACAACAAAATTAGCATTATTCTATTCAACTTCTGTAATTTAGTTAATATTAATTTTTCATTTCATTGACCTCTAATCTATCTATCTATCATCTATCATCTATCTATCTATCTATCTATCTATCTATCTATCTATCTATCTCTATCTGTCTATCTATATTTTGAGATAGGATGTTGTTCTGTCACCCAGGCTGAAGTGCAGTAATGCAATCCTGGCTCACTGTAGTCTTGACCTTCTGAGCTCAAGAGATCCTCCCATCTCAGCCTCCTGAGTAGCTGGAACTACAGCTGCATGCCACCGCACCTGACTGATTGTTAAGATCTCAATTTTTTGTAGAGATAGAGTTTGTCCATGTTGCCCAGGCTGATCTCAAACTTCTGGGCTCAAGCTAAGCACCTGCCTAGGCCTCCCAAAGTGCTGGGATTACAGGCATGAGCCACTGAAGCTGACCAATCTAATCTGTTGTCTATTTCTTTCCCCATAATATATGCTTGATTTCTACAACTGTGACAGTATTTAAACTAACCTTGGCAATTGCTACATTTTCACAGCTTTCTAAAAAAAGTTAATTAATTAATTAATTATTATTATTGGAAACAGAGTCTTGCTCTGGTGCCCAGACTGGAGTGCAGTGGTGCAATCTCAGCTCACTGCAGCCTCCACTTCTCGGGTTCAATTGATTCTCCTGCCTTGGCTTCCCAAAGTCCTGGGATTAAAGGTGTGAGCCACCAAGCCCGGCCCCGTAGCTTTTTAATTTACATAAAATTGCAAATAATCTGGTTTATACATTCATGGGAAAATCTTTTTATCTACCATGTGGTAGATACAATGGAGGAAACACAGACCCAGTTTTGTGGAAAGGAGGGTTAGAACTAGACTAGTTGATTTAAAAATACACAGAAATGACCAAAATCCAATTTATCTGAAATTTTGTATTCCAGTACTAAAAGCCTCAGTAGGTGCAGAATGAATAAAAAGGAACTGAAAAAAAATGACCAAGAATTAGAGATACATTCATCTTTCAGGTATCAGTTCATACAACTAGTTAAACATCTCATCTAATTGTCTTCCTAGATTCAAGTCAAAACCATAAACATTTTTAATAGGCAAGGTAAAATCAGGTTATCTTAATTAAAAAGGTAACATCGCATTGCACAACTGCTTTTACATAGTAGTTTGGCAAAGTTGACTCAAAGTCTTAAAAATGTTGGCAAACTTTAACCCGGTAATTCCACTGTGAAACTCCTTTCACCCTTTAAGTCCCCAAGATAAATCTCTTTTTACTTTGCTACTGTTAGGAGGAAAAGGAGATAAAGGGATTTTGACATTTAACAAACAACTGTTCTGTATGATGAACCTTAGTAGGCACTTTGCATTTTAGTCCATTTAATCATTGTAATTAATCTATCACATAGTGGACCTTTTGCAAAACTTAAAGATAGTGAGATGCGTCCCTGAGGTCACACAGCTAATAACTCCCAGAGCTGGGATTCAAACTCAGCTCTGTTCAACCCTAAAGCCCACAATTAATCCACTACACATCATGATGCCTCACAATATTCTTGGACTTTTGACCTGGCTTATATATATATTCTTTTCCTCTATATATTTTTTCTCTTATGATTAAATGACTGTTCCTTGATACTTAATATTTTGCTTTATATCTCAAAGTTCTAAGAAATATGAATGTTTTTGGAGAATTGACTCAAAAGCAGTTCATAGACTTATTCATTACCTCTAAGTTTTCTTTTAAGGATTTCCTCTTCCTTTACATCTCATATCAAAGATAATATGTCTTCACATCTGATACTGGAGAGAAACAAGGGTGCTAATATGCCTCCTGAATTTTTGTTTCATGTTCATAGGATGTGGATGGATACAAAGAAACTTGATCAAAAAGGTTTCCTGCTATGGACTATAGCCCAAAGAATAAAATAAGCAAACCTTGTTACCCAAATGATGTTGTAATCTTCAATCTCCTGCATTCTTTCATCATACCATTATACTTTACAAACATGTTTTTCTATGGATTTTGATTAAGTTGCCCTCATGAAATAATTTGGTACTTACAATATATTGTCATGTTTGAGAACATGGATTCTGAAGACACACTTACTGATTATAAATCTTTATGGTGTACATTTGGCCAAGTTAACCTTTCTGGAACAGCCTAGGCTTCCCTATAAGTAAAAATATCTATAATAATAGTATTTATCACTTAGAGTTTTTAAGAGGTTTAAATGACACACTGAATTCTTGTCACATAGAACAATGCCCGGCACTACTGTGTTTAATATGTTTTAGATTTATTAATACTCTTACACAGGAAAGAGAAATGGATTACTCCTGCCAATGGTATATATGATAGAAACAGTAAAAAAAAAAAAATCACTCTTAAAAGTAGCTTTAAATATGGTGTCTTAGAAAAAAACTTATCACTGTTCTATTACTATTCATGTAATAATACCTTAAAAGTAACTTGAATGATCTTTGACACATTTGTGTGTTTATATGCATGCGTGTAAAATATCTGGGTGCAAAGCTTGAGGGAAATTTTCAAGTTTTTAAGTATTTTTTTAAAAATAATGTAGATCCTACAGAGAGTACAGATCTCAAAGCCAACAAAGAGGCTTCCCCTTTGTATACAGAACAAAGCCCTGCCTCTTCACCCTTTGAATCAGTAGGCAAACAGTTACAGCCCAAGGCCAGAGGTACTGAATAAAAAAGTAGTGGCAGGGAAAGAGCTGGCCAACATTATTTCCCAAATCTGACAAGGCACATTTCTCTACTCCAGACTTTAGCCTTTGATGCAACTGTGCATTACTTCAATATACTGATGATGTTATGGCTTGATCTTTAAAATATGCGCCTGGATCTTGAGAAGAACCCGTTGCTCAACACTGGCAGAACTCAGCCTTCCTTACAAAAGCTGATTAGTTTCAACTTTTTGTCAACTCTCCTAAAGAGGAATTTATGGCCGGGCGCGGTGGCTCAAGCCTGTAATCCCAGCACTTTGGGAGGCCGAGGCGGGTGGATCACGAGGTCAGGAGATCGAGACCATCCTGGCTAACATGGTGAAACCCCGTCTCTACTAAAAATACAAAAACTAGCCGGGCGTGGTGGCGGGCGCCTGTAGTCCCAGCTACTCGGAGGCTGAGGCGGGAGAATGGCGTGAACCCGGGAGGCGGAGCTTGCAGTGAGCCGAGATCGCGCCACTGCACTCCAGCCTGGGCGACACAGCGAGACTCCGTCTCAAAAAAAAAAAAAAAAAAAAAAAAAAAAGAGGAATTTATGTGCTGTGTTAAATATTGAAAGTAAAATAAGATGTGGTCCTCGTGAATTGTTATGTTCTGATCTTTCTACACAGAAAGAAAATTCAAAGCACATCTCAAATATCAGTGGCAAATTCTTTTATCGGTATTGAATTAAATACTCTGACATTCAGGCCCACATGACCAAAGTAAAAATTTGCTTGGTGGTTTTCCTGAAACATAACTGTTTGCTCTGGCTTAATAATGCTAATTGGAAAGTTACATATTCCATGCAGCATAAAAAATTACTTTGCATTGACCCAGAAAACTCACCTTGCAAATAAGGCTGAAGAAGAAAGAAACTGAAATCAAAGTACTTGAAACGAGAACTCTAGCTGCCAGAACTACCTGCCCTGCCCCAAGTTCATGTTTAATTAAATTTACATCAATAATTCCATAAATCACTTGTATGTTCAGAGAACTTAAGTCATCTTCTCTGATTCCAAGGTCAAATACTTACTAACAACCCTCATGCCTCTGGGGGACATTTGCCCCATGCCTGACTGTACTGCTTCTCTGGTGGGGGTGAGCCCCCACTACTGCAAAACTCCTTGGGGGATGAAGCACCACTAGAGCACTCAGCAACAACCCCTTGTGACTGATCCATGGGGACTGCTAAGCAACAGGACTACGTCTGACCTAGCTGTTCCCAGGGCACCCCCAGCTCACTGTCTCTTAAGAGGGCCAGGTTAACAAGGGATCAGGGGCCCTAAGTGACTAGTTACATAATCTATACACACACTTTTCGGAATGTTCCCCAACGATAGCTAAATAAAACTCAGAGCAGAGTTAGTTCCTAGCTAAAGGGTACCCTTGAATGTATCCTTCATTTAAACTCTATCCTTGAAACTTTAAAGTAGCTGTTAGAAAAACTAAAGCATTAGAACTAAAATCTTTGGCAAAAAAAGTCTAAGTATTTACAAAAAAAAAAAAAAAAAAGGAAGAAGTCTGTTCCTTTTAAATTATGACTTTGAAAGCTTCCATAATTTCATAGAATTTTGCTATTTACTGAGTTTCTGCTAACACACACAAAAATGGGGAAAACATAATTTAAGAGATAAATCACATGATTTTTATGGCAAAGTTATTGCTAAAATATTTGAACACATAACTCGTGTTTAAGTATAGAAATTTCTATGAAGGGCCTTCAATTATCTACAGCTAAACCCACATTTTATATCTTTGGTCTTGACTTCTCCTTAGTTCCACACACCCTAACTCAAACTCAACAAATCTAAATTAGTCATACTTCTTCAATTCACATGTGACTTACTTCTTAGAAGGCAACCACCCAGTCAATCCATCTAAAAATTTACCCACTCAGAACTTGAGTCCAGCCCTCCCCGTATTTCCTCTAATGTCCCTTACTTCTCTGTAATGGAGGAAGAGATATGTGCTCTGAGGGACATGGACTCTCAGCCAGTACACCGCTGTACAAATAAGATTCCATTTTTCCTGTAATTTGAAACCTTCAATCAAGTCCAACCTATTCAGCATGATAGGCAAAGCACTTCTAAATCTATTTCCTATCAAACTTCCAACTACATCTCCTGTCACTGTCCCTTAGTGTACACATTCTATTATGTTGAATTAACTCTAGTTCCCTAAACATGTGCTGCACTTTAAGTCTCTTTCCTCTTCCTAGAACACTTTCCCCTTTATCTGGCAAACTAGTGGTTATCTTTCAAGATCTAACAATAACATCACCTCTACAGAGAAACCATTCCTGATTTTAGGGTTACTTATAACCATCTCTGGACATGTCTATACTTGATTCATACGCTATGGTAGCTTTCATCACATCGAGTTTGCAGTTATTTACCTATCCAACACTAATCCTGTGTTTTGAAGGGCTATTCCTTTCTTCTGTTCAACCTAATCTCCTCAAATCTGGCATATTCCTTAGCATCAAGGAGGTATTTATACTATAATTTATTAAGATTAGGGAACAGTACTCCTAGGCAAAATTGTAAAATAAATGAAGTTTGAGCATCTCTCCATTTTTAATCTCATTAATCCCCCCAGAAGCCATTAACCTATAATATCAGAGATAGGTAGTAAAGTAATTAACCAAAAACTAAAAATGTCAATCTCCTGACCTCTAAGCTGGTCTTCTTCCTCCTAAACTGTGATGAGTCATTATACGGTAACTAAGCCAATGTCCCGCAGTGATCTAATCCATCCGGCAGTAGTAGGCTAAAATGACCAGATTGCTTGTACTCCTTTTATTATAATCATAATAACAAGAAACTCAAGGGAACTACATGGTCAGGTAAGCAAATCATCAAAAGGTGGTCTGGATCCGATCTCAGGGAAGATAACTTTTCATTCAGATGAGCAAATCTTAAAGTAGTTTATGCAGAAATCTTTGGTGCAACTAAAGTAGGGAAAGTAATATAAAACAAAAAAACATTTAGAGCTAAACAAAAAGCAAAAAAAAGTTATTTCAATTTTTAAAAATCCTTTCATAATTTACAAAACAGCATTTACTCAACATCTGCCTCCCTCGACATACTAATTAAAAAACTAAATAGGAACACGAGTAAACAAGACACAAAAGCCCATGAATGCAGCAGCCGGGCATAATGTCACAAAGCCATTCAACCTCTTACCTCACCGCCTCAGGAGCTAGACATGTATAACCACTTTCATGCCTTTTGTAGAACGTCTTGATTCTATGCATATGCTTATGCAACTGTATTTTCAAATATTTTGATACTAGCAGTGAATGATTGTCTAAGTTAAACCAAGCAACACAAATTCTGATCAATGGAAAGTTGAGTTATTAGCCTATCTGTGTTGAGAAAACAAGAGAGAATTCTTAGTCTATAATGAGCTTTTTGTTTCTGTATACTTCTGAGTCTGTGCTTCTTTAACTAGGTACTCTTGGGAATACATTTGGGAATTCCGAGAAACACACATGACCACATGGTAAGTGAGAAGTCAGGATGTTGGATGTACATAGGAAGGCACCAGATTTCAGACAGAAGAAGGATGGGAGAAGATGACTGTACACCAATCACTAGAGTGTTCAATAAAGGAGGGTTTTGTTCAGGTGGCAAACCCTCAGCATTGATGATAGAAATGAGCAATGCTAGAGGCTGGTACAGCCAGAGTGCTCAAAGGAGCGAGAGTGAGTATAAGAGAGTGGAAAAATACTGTACAGGTGGCATATGGGTGCAAGAAGGGTATGTGCCCCCTCTACTACTCTGAGATTATAAAATAGAAAATAATAAACAGTCTCCAATAGAAAGGGCCTAAGGGGAAGTAAGATACCCAGGGGAGAGTCAAGCTTCAGGGCTAGGGGAAAAGGTGGAAATTAGTAACATCGATTAATTTATTATTATTGAACAGTTGTTGCAGGTAGCATGATGGAATGGTTTTGAAGGAAGAATACAAAGGAGACATTGGGTCTGGGGGAAGGTAGCAAAACATATAATAAAGTTTCAACACAAAGAGAAAAAATGAGCAGATGAATTATAAAATCAGACATTTGAAACTTTTGAAAATTAGCTGTTTTTCAGGACCAACAAAATTATATGTTCCCAAACTGGTAATGTGGTAATTTAGAAAAGCTGGATGCCATGATAGGGTTATAGGAATTTTTTTTCCTTCTAGGGCTCAGGTTGTGAGTGGTAGATGTGGATCAGGGTAGCTTGGGGGAGCAGTCAGAGAGTCTGCAGTCACTTCTGTGGAACTTCGAATGGTGGGACAGCTATGAGAAAGGTAGGTTCCAAGGCAGGTGTGGGGGTGAGAAGGCACAGGATGCTATTTCAAATCAATGGGGAGGGAACCCATTATAGGACAAATAGCTGCAAAACAAGGCTGGCCATTAAATAAGAATAAGAATAAGAATAAGATAAGATCCCCACTTTATTTCTTACTAAAATAACCGTCAAAGGATTAAAATTTAAAATAGAAACAAAAGATGTAAAAAGTACTATAAGCAAATGTAGGTGAATACTTTTACAAGTGGAAAGGCTGTCTTAAACTTCACAAACTATGTGAGAATAAATTGATAACTTTGATATTCTTAAAAAATTAAGTATCCTACAAAGCAGTGCACCCTAAATCACTAATGGTAAAAAGAAAACATTTAAAATTTGCTAAATAAACATACAAAAAGTTAATATATTTATAAATAAAAAGCTCTTGCAAACAGATTGAAAAAATAGGCAAAGAATATAAAATAACAATTCATAAAAATAACTAATAATATTCTACCTCACTACCAATCAAAAAGATATAAATATAGCTATATTTTCCCACTAATTTCTAAATTTCAAATTTTTGAAACTGTATGAGTATGTTAGTAAAAGTATTATTTTGAATGTAAACTGCACAGGCTTTCTGTAAATATTTTGTGAAATATATCAACACTCTTTAAAAATTAACATCTTCTGATGCAGCAATTCTATGTCTAGAAATTTACTCAAAGGAATTAATCAAATAGGTGTTTATAATGTATCAAAATTATGAACAGAGTTATCTACTATGCTACTGTTTATAAAACTGAATTTGGTAACTTTCTGTGGCGTCACCTGAAAATTAGTTAATGGAGCCATTAAAAACTGTCATTTTTTTTTGCAATGGAAATATATACTAAGATGATTTACTAAATGTGAAACAGGGAATATGATATGATAATTTTTTGTTTTTAAAAAAGTTATGTGTATGCCAAGAATAATTTTATAGTGATTACTTCTAGTTGGTGGACAAATCAAATATAGGTAGACCTTATTTTTTTCTTAAAACTATTCTGAAATTTCTGGTTTTCATTGCACCGTATATTATCCCTAAAACATTATTTAAAAATGTTAAAGTTTAGGACTTGGTAGTATTTTAACTGGAAAACATTACTTGCCCAGAAAGTAACATGTGGAATAACTCATTATTATGTAATGATAAAGAGTTGACAAAGGGATGAGATTGAAAGAAAAAGATGTTGGAGGATATTTTCATGTCTGTAATTCTGGGTGAGGAATTTATAAGAGTAAGTACATACTGCCCTTGAAAAAGTTGAATTATACAATTAAATACTGCTAATAGCTAAAGCGATGAATTTTAATCATTTGGGTATATTTCAAACCTTTTATTTTGTTTTCTCATTTCTGAGTTAAATCAATGATTACCACAGGGTGCAGTGAAATTAGAATGCAGTCTTTCAGCAAACTAGAAAGTGTTTCATATCCTTATGATCTGAAATTTTATCTAACCAAAAACTGTTTCATTGGATACTATACATTCTTTTAAGAAATGTTATTTTCTTTAATTTGCTGTTTCTACTCATTTTTACACTGGTAATAGTAACTTTAAGAGGAAGAAATGTAGGATACAAACTGTACACCATTATTTCATTCATGTAAAAAATATCCGTACAAATGTACAAAGACTGGAAGATACCCAATATTAAAACAATTATGAATGAATGTGAGAATTAAAATTAAAAAAATTATTGGCCAAGCGCAGTGGCTCACGCCTGTAATCCCAGCACTTTGGGAGGCCGAGGCGGGCAAATCACGAGGTCAGGAGATTGAGACCATCCTGGCTAACACTGTGAAATCCCGTTTCTACTAAAAAAATACAAAAAATTAGCCAGGAGTGGTGGCGGACGCCTGTAGTCCTAGCTACTCGGGAGGCTGAGGCAGGAGAATTTCGTGACGAACCCGGGAGGCGGAGCTTGCAGTGAGCCGAGATCGCACCACGGCACTCCAGCCTGGGCAACAGAGCGAGACTCTGTCTCAAAAAAATAAAATAAAATAAAATAAAAAAATAAAAAATAAAAATAAAATACTTGATGTACTTAATAAAATAAATCTTTTCAACAGTCCTTACCTAAAATAATTCTAGATATCCTTAAACAAAACCTAAACTGTTGTCATCAAACTTAATTTATATTTCAGATAAGTCATGTTAAGACAAAAACCTACAAAAAGAAAACAAATCAACTGACAATAGACCAATAATAATTATTGAAAGAAAATATGAAAAGTTTTCATCAAGTTGGGATAAATTAAAATACCTTATTAAAGAGTTGGTAAAAATAAATGTCTATGAGTAAAAACAATGCTTTGTTTCCTCCAATATTGGAATACTGAAGGATTTATTTTTCCTTTCAAAGCATTCAAACCTGGAAGCTAAAATAGGAACTTCTCAGAGTTGAAACACACTATGCTAGGTTTTACTTGAAGCTTAATACTCTTTGGCAAAAGTCCACAAGCACCTCAGGTTGCTGACCCAGATCTACCATGCCAGAAAAGTATTCCTCACTTCCCCTAAAAACTTTCTCCACAACTCCCCGAGGGAAATGAATAAAAACTGCTTCCCTCAACCCTCTATTTCCACATGGTTGAATCCATAAGGTAAAAATAAATGAAAAACCTGAAACGACCTGTTTTATTTCAGAGGCGTAGGACTTTGACCACAGTAGGTAATACATACTGTAGATGCAATACCTATTAACCTGTTGCCTCTTTGCAGCCATATTTACAAGCGATACTGAGGATGAGACCTGAGTGTGTGCTCAGCCAGTGGCTAAGGAGGTCCAATGTAAGTGAGTTAGCTGGCCATTTTTACTGAGATCAAATTAGAAGGGTAGAAAGCCTGTAGATTTAAGAAATAAGCATCAATCAAAAATGGCTTTTAATCTCAGTTCTGCCACTTTCTATTAAATGACTGAATAGATACTCTCTTTGCCTATTCACCTTAAAAAATAGAGCAGTAACACCAACTTCACAGATTGGAGAACAAATAAAATTTGTGAAAATGTGCTGCAAATTACTGTTTATTGATCAATCTGCCAGACTCCAACCCTAGGGGTCTGGCGGATTGTTCAATAAACAGTAGTTTCCTTTCTCTTAACATATACAGTTATTTCCATAGAAAGGAAAAATAACTACTCACCCTTAAAAACATCTCAAACTTCTATTACAGATTGGAAACATTGTATGTTCAAGGTCTCCAGTTTTGTCCTTAACCCAATCCCCTTTATTGGAAAGCAGCTCCATGAACTATCTTTTCTATACTTACAGCCTCTCCCACACTAATGACTCCTAAAGAGAGGACAAAGGCTTTACTTTAAATATTAAACAAAAATTAATCGGACACTGTGTCGTGATTCCCTGCACACCCAAATTTCTCCTCCATCTTTCACCTATAATCCTGGGATGACTACTGGACACTGACTAATCCTATCTCCTTGCTTTTCATTCTCTTCTCATGCAGCACAGTCTGGGTTCAGCCTTCCAATCCTAAAGCCATTACTCTTACTTTCTACTTGTCAAAACAAAAGTCCCTTCAACCCTTCTCCTATTATGCCCTCTAATGACTATGACTTGTTGATCATGCCACACATTTTGAAGCTTTGCATACCCTCGTCGCTATGACAATACCCTTTCCTGCTTCTCCTCTTGGGCTGGGACTGGAACTCATTTCCCAGGATTCAATTTTCTCCCATTTTCCTTCTGATTCCATGTGCTTCCCATAGGAGATCTCGTCATTATATTTACCCACTGCATGCCAATGTCAACTCAATCTGCATCTTCTGAGCTTGTTATACAACAGCTTATTGGATATCTTTATCCTTGATGTTATCTTTTACTCATACCCACTGTATTAGTTTGATAGAGCTGCTGTAACAAATTACCACAAACTGAGTGACTTACAACAGAAATTTATTTTCACACAGTTCAGAATGGCAGCAATCCAATCAACTGTCAGTAGGGTTGGTTTGTTTTTGTGGAATCAGAGGGAAAATCTGTTTTATGCCTCTCTTAGCTTCTAGTGGTTGCCAGCAAACCTTGGCATCCCTTGGTTTACAGTTGCATAACTTCAATCTCTCCCAGCATGGGTCATGTTGTCTACCCTCTATGTGTCTTTCTCTTTGTGTCTCTTGCCTCCTCTTATAAGGAAAACAGTCATATTGGGTTAAAAGCCTGCCTTGCTCAAGCATGACCTCATCCTAACTAATTGCATATGTAGTGATCCTATTTCCAAATAAGGTCACATCCTGAGATTCTAGGAAGAACATGAATTTTGGGGAGACATTATCCAATCAGTACACCCATGAAGTCTGCCCCATTCTTAAATCCGCATGTTTGTAAATTATGCTAGCTCTCACTTCAAGCCAAGAATCTGAGAAGCACTCTTCATTCTCATGTCTCCTTAACTTCATATCACAGCTCCTATCAAACCAAATTATTTTCATCTCCTAATATTTCTAGAATCTGAATACTTTTCCTCATCCCTAATTCTGCTGCCCTGACTCATTCAGCATCTCTTGCTTTGCCTACTACAGCAGTCCTTCCAATAGCCTTCAAATGAAACCTCCTCAGGATTACAACAGGATATACATATGCACAGCTTCATGGCATGTTAGAAGTCTTTCTAACATACATACACGGCATGCTAGAAAGACATATTTTAAAATTATTTTTTTCTTTTCACTACTGTGAAAAGTCCTGCTACTTCACTCCAATACACAGAATTATCACAAACACCCTTCTTCAAGGATGATGGAACTGAAAGGCAGAGTAGTTTCTGTGGAAGCCCTGGCCTTTATAAATTTTGGCTTGATAGACTTTTTGCAAACCCTTGGAGTGTAACAAAATCCACCATACCTGTAATCTGGCTTGTTATTAGATTTCAAGGCCTTTTGGGAAAAGTCAGAAAAGTAGGGCTTATTTCAGCATTTTAAGATTTAATATTATACCTGCCACCAGAAGCTCCATGATAGAGGTATTTATTCTCATTTTAAAATGTAAACAAATATAATAAACTAATGTAATACACTAATGTAATTGCATGACTCGTAAGCCCTCTTTACACATACATGCACATACACATACACACCCACTGATTTTAAGATTTTATGATTTTAAGAATTTTAAGAATCGCGTTTTCTTCTTCTGAGATGTATTAGCTCAATGCATAAAATTTAATCTAGATGGAAATTATTTTGTGACCATTAAAATATAATCATACTTGAGAGGACTACCTAATTATTTCCCATCTTCCATGGTTTTATTCCTGTAGCTATCACACTGGACCTCAGTTCCCCTTTAATTTATTCAAAAAAAAAATTAAAGCCTACAGTTAATCATGCTTACTCCCATAACCCCATGGGGATGAGAACACTTTCAACAGCATAACCGATAAGAGTACTTAGAAGAAAGCAGGGACTGCAGGAAGGGAGTCCGGGAGGTACAGGAAGGCATCCAGCTCCATTCATATTGCCTGTAGATGCTTCTGTTGCTGCTTCTTCAATTACATTAAAACTGTCTTGGCTGCAGACCACATTGTCTTAAAGCATCTCCATTTCCTTGGCCCTCTTTCCAATCTGAGAAATCCTGCTTCTAATAGATCCAGGATTCTAGGTGCGAGTACCTCTTCCCGTTCAGGAAATTACGCAAATTTGGATTGTTTCATTTTCATCTAAATGTCTCTGAACTCTCTTCTGCAACCAAGCACCCAACTCTTGGGCAATATCACATTTTTCCAACTAGGAGTGACTGAAGGACACAAATCCTCTCTCCTCTGGGCATATGATACTGCTATTTGCCGTCTGACAGCTAGAATAAAAAGTGTATCTCACTTTAGTAAAAAGTAGAATATCCATTTGATTTCTCAAAAGCAGCTGCAATTTTTTTTTTTTTTTTTTTTTTTATGGAGTCTTGCTCTGTCTCCAGGTTGGAGTGTAATGGTGCCATCTTGGCTCACTGCAACCTCTGCCTCCTGAGTTCAGGCAATTCTCCTGACTCAGCCTCCTGAGTAGCTGGGACTACAAGTGTGCACCACCACAGCCAACTAATTTTTGTATTTTTAGAGAGACAGGGTTTCACCATGTTGGCCAGAATGGTCTTTATCTCTTGACCTTGTTATCGGCCCACCTCAGCCTCCCAAAGTGCTGGGATTACAGACTTGAGCCACCAAGCTTGACCAAAATCAGTTGTACTTCTAATAAAAATAAAAAATAATAACCACCTTTGATTTTATGGGGATGTTCAAGTGCTTAACCTAGATTCTTTTCATGTAATGTCACTACCTGGTAATGACTTTTTAAAAGTAATATAACATATGAAAATGTCTGAAACCAACAGGATTTAGAGGAACATGTACTAATGGGGGAAGTTTTAAAACAGGAAAACCGGAGCCCTGGCCTAATATGTGATTTTCGTATATGTAAATCACTTATTCTTGGGCCTTAGATCCCTATATCTACAAATAGAATATGCTTAACTATTATTTAAAATAAGTATATGGAATTATGATTAATAATGCTTATCAAAAGATGTATAGTTTATTTTTGATGTTGAGAAAAGAATAATTTTGTTTTTTCTAAGTCAATTAAAATTTTGCATTGAAGAAATGGAAAACCACTGAATTTACTGTTAAGTCATTCAGAGCTGGCTGAGTCTCAACACTTAAAACACAATTTTCAAACTGCATTCTTTCTCATTTTCAATGGACATTGATGAAAATTTAGTCTTGATTAAGCCTGATTCACGCTCATTTAGCATTAAAAAATACTAGACAAGAAATAACTCATTTCTGAGAAATATTGCGATAATTTTTTCAAAAGTGTTTGCTGTACCTCAGCTCTAAATTTGAAGAGAAGCAATGTTTCCTCTCCCAAGCCTCTCTCTACACACATATAACATCATATATGATTCAGTAAGAAACATTTAT
The DNA here is from genome assembly GCF_003255815.1 of Theropithecus gelada. Classification (NCBI taxonomy): domain Eukaryota; kingdom Metazoa; phylum Chordata; class Mammalia; order Primates; family Cercopithecidae; genus Theropithecus; species Theropithecus gelada. The sequence goes on along the minus strand of NC_037671.1, from coordinate 147,237,173 downwards.
TTTTCGAGAATATTTTACATTTTATAGATATATAACTTCTACAACAATTACTCTACAGTAGTCTTTAAAAGTTAGACACAAGTTTGTCATACAACCCATCGATTTCACTGCTAAGCATACCCAAGGGAAATGAAAATGGGTACTCACAAACACTTGAATGCAAATGCTCTCAGCAGCGTGACTCATAATATTCCCATATTGGAAACAACCCAAATGTCCATCCACTAGTAAACTGACAAAATGTGGTATATCCATACGATGGAAAACTATTCAGCAATAAGAAGAAATGAAATACTGATACATGCCACAACATAGTTGAACCCCAAAAACATTATGCTAAGTAAGAGAAGCCATAAACAAAAGAGCACATAGTATATCATTCCATTTATATAAAATGTTCAGAAAAGGCAAATCTATAGAGACTGAAAGTAGACTAATGGTTGCCTGGGGATGGGAGTGGGAACAAAGACATAATGGATGTAAGGAATCTTACCAAGTGAGTAAACTGTTCTAAAACCAGATATGGTAATGGTTTTACAATTTTGGAATGTTCTAAAACCAGATATGGTAATTGTTTTACAACTTTTAGAAAATTTACAAATTTTCTAAAACTCACTGAAATATAATTTCTAAATATTATTCACCCTTAAAGGGTGAACTTTATAATATGTAAATTATATCTCAATAAAGTTGTAAAAAAATGCTATAATGCAAACTGCATAAGAATTTAAATAATTGTAAGCACTGTGAGGAAAATTAAATTGATCCATCATTGATCTAAACAATATGTTTACAATCGACTAAAGAGGAGGAAAAACTCTTTAACAAAAATGAAATTTGACACATTTAAAAATCTTCTGCATAATGTGGTCCATTAGTCTTTGATATTTTATTGAAGAAAGTTGTGTAAAGATAAGATTGAAAAGTCCATTACTAAAAACATTTTCCAAAAGATTTCCTTTCCAAAACTATACTTTCCTTCAAAATCGAATCCTTTTAACCTCCAGAACTCCTTTTTAGCAAATGATCTCTTGAGATGATGACACTAGGGGGGCACTGACCAGCACCTGGCACACTAACAGGATACAAGGTTTATAAACTGCTGGTTTAACCAACCTTGATCCATAACCTACCCCATTTTCTGTGAGCATTATGCTCATCAGTTCTCATTTTAATAATCCAAATGCTGAGCTTTCTAAATATTAAATCCCAGGAGGATTTTTCTTTTTTGAATGTGTGACAATGTCAGTAAGAAGGAAGGCATCTTGTGAAGAGATAAAGTGGACGGATGAATTTTGAAATCTATCTGTACATGAAGAGAAATGAAATACTAGCAGTACTTCTAATCAAATACCTTTCAGTATGCAAACCATTGACAAAAGAGTTTTGTTTTTGTAATTTTTTTTCTAGGTGAACGTTTAAGTGGTCATCCGCCTCAAATCTCCACTTTCCAGTCCTGCCCAGACTCCAACTAATAACACTACCACCTGCAGGGTGTTTTGTTGTTTGTTGTTTGTTTTAGTGCCTCCCACATGCCTAGCTCACGCATGCACTTTTCTAAAGGATCTGAGTTCCCTTGGCTGCGTTCCCCGGGGAGCTCTACCAAGACCGGTCTGACCTGGCCCTCTGAGCTCCCTCTGAGCTCCCTCTGAAGGGACCTGCTGCAAGGCAGGGTCATTTGCCTCCGGAAGGCACCTTCAGGAATTTCCCCAAGGGGCTGAGCAGCACTAGCATCAGCACCAGCCGGGACGCAGGCTCTCCGCTCCCTCAGCCCCGCGACTACCTGGCACTCGTGTCCCTCCCCGCGGCCTGCCGGGGTCCTAGCAGCAGGGAAAATCCAATAGCTACGGGGAACCTTTGAGTTTACTCGGTTTACCCACCTCCATATTTTATCCAAAGAATGGACGTAGGCCAGTGAGGTGAGGTGACTTGGCTAAAGCCACACAGCCGGACGCTGGCCGAGCGGGTTAGAACTCGGGTGTCTGCTAACCCCGCGGCCGCTCGCAACTACCTGGGGCTTGGGAAGCACCGCCCAGGGAAAAGACTTGGCATTGCTGGGGCGAGAGGCGAAAGGCTCAGCGACTTGTGACAGGAGGTCATCAATGACCTCCTGCAGGGCAGAGTGGGCAAAAGGCAGGTGACAGACCTCCCACGTCAAGCCTGTTGACGTGAGCGTCCTTTTCACTCTCTGAGTACCCTGGCTTGTGAGTTAAACGATGGGGTCGGGTCGCCCAAGCAAAAGAGGCATCTGCTTTGAACTCCCCCCATACTTGTGCCGGCAGGGCAGAAAATGGGAAAGTTGCACTTACCACATCTTCCCTGGGTCAGCCTCCCCCGACTCCCCAAGTCCCTCCCCTCCCTCCTCGCACAGCGACACCCACTCACGCGCCAGCTCCACCAGGTACGTACCAGCCGAGAGCGCAGCTGCCCGCCCTGCCGTTGCCCTGGCCCTCGCGTTCGCCCAGCGCTCTGCGGCCCGGAGCTGCGACTCGGAGCTGCGACTCGGGTTCTAGCTCTCTGCAGCCTCTACGGTCCCGGGGATGCAGTCGCGTCTGAGCTACTGGGCTGGGGCGCAGCCAGGCGGTGGCAGCTACTAGGGGGCGGAGGGAGCGGCCGCCGCGTCCCGCCCCCAGGCTACGAGAGCGGCTCCCCAGGCGGTGTCCGGCTCTCCGTGCAAACTCGGCCACCGCGGCACTCCCCGGGGCACGTGCCACGGTGGCTCTCTTCTGCTGGCAGCCTGGGGCGAGCTCTTTTTTCTACTTGCGCGTTAACCACCAACTAATTATCGGTGATCGTCACACAACCCGCGTCCTCATCGCTCGCCACTCCTAGTTCCCTTGGGCGATCGTGAGGTTCTGCTAAGATTTCTGTGACGTGACTGCGGGAATTTCAACTCCCTTCCTGCTTTCTGACGTCGCATCATGTTTTCTGTCCCGCCGGTTGTACGCGCCCCGAGCAGGGTTTGTGCTCCAGGTGCCATCAAGATTGCCCTTTGATCTAATGTTGGCTGTACGGAGAAGGCAGGAAGGTACACAGGCTTCCTATCTACGCCCCGAATCTGGGTCTTCGAGTTTTTTTTAACAGATTGGGAAGCAATATGCAATGGAAACAACTTTTTGTGCAATAAAAGCAAAAAATAATGTATATCAAGTTTCACTTTCAGGTTCTCACTAAGAAAAATAAAGTCGTTACTACTAAGGTCTCCTTGTGCTTTTTAAAAGCCATATTACATGGACGACAATGCTGCTGATAAAATTAATTCCTCTGCTTCTTGAGAAAGTGGTTTCTCACTGAAGTCTTAAAATCTCCTCTGGTTTCTCGAAACCCTTAATTAGTACTCAAAGTCTTCTCTAATCTCTAGTCTTTACTAATTTGTTCATTCATACTATGCTCTGACTTGCCACCCAAAGCCTATGACATCTGCCAATGACCACTTCCAAATTCCCTTTTTAGGCAAAAGCCTAAATATGGAAACATGAAAATAAAATCAGACAAATATTTTATTCAGTGTGTGCTAATGGTAGTACAATTAAGCTCTTTATTCAATATTCATACCTCCACAATATAGTAATAATTTTCTCTATTTTCAGATAGTAAACTGAGGCTCAGCAAGGTTAGATACTTTGAACAAGTATAAATAGCTGAGAAGATTCCAAATCAATTTTGAACTTAGGTCTTTCTGCCTTCAAGATTGATTGACTTCCTTAAATTATACTCTGTTAATAAAGCTTGTGATTTTTCTAAATTGTGATGTAGGCACATTTTGTTTTTTATTAGGTTAGTGCAAAAGTAATTGCAAAAAAGTACTTGCAAAAACTGTAGTTACTTCTGCCCCAGCCTAATAAAAACATAGTTACTTGTGTGGTTACACAAGCATTAATCAAAGAGATTGAGAGTTATTTATATCATTAGTATAACTTTAAAACTTATTATTTGGCATATTTCTAAGGCCTGTTATTATCGTATTATATAATAACATACACTTTTATTATCTAGGGCAAATGATTCTAATGTTTATTTATTTTAGAGGTACTATGACAGAGAGTGATACTAAAATGTTTGAACTTACGAATTATGGTATCATGACTGGATTTTTATGATCTTGAGAGTGTATTTCCTACACTTGAAAAATTTGCTTTGTAAAATCTGTATTTTGGGATCAATGTGATAAAACCACTAGACCTCACTGCTAAGCTTTTAACCTACGTATGAAATCATCAGAACCACTGGAATGTATGGCCCGGGAAGGCCACATCCTCAACACCTAGAATAATACCTTCACAAAGTAGGTACTTCACAGGCAGTTTTGAAATGAATAAATATTAACCTTGTTTCCACACTTAAGACCAAATAATGACTTATAAGAACACTATTTATAGAATGCTTTTGTCTATTTAGATTTAAAATTTTTGATGGCCTCTCATTTCTACTAGGAAAGTAAGAATATGTGGAAGGTTTGCAGTAGTTGCTTTTGGGAATGCTAGACAGAACCTGACCATAAGTGCACAGAGGAGTTTTTGAGTCCAAGAATTGGTGGTAGCAGCAACTCCACACAATCATGTGAATTGCGAATTGTGTCAAATACATGACTTTAAATGCAGAACGTTTAATGCAGCTTTGGAATTGTGCCAAGTGAAGTGATGAAAAGACAAGGAGCAAGCTTGGGTACTATTTTTAAAAAGTGTTTTAAGGTGAACCAGACTAAATAGGAAAATAAGTGAGGACAAAGAAGGGAGAAGAAGGAGGAGTCCAAGTACAAATCCACATCAAATGAGAGAGATAGGAAGATAAGTTGTAGTCAGGAAGTGGGATTGTTTTCTTTGAAGTTTTGGAAGTACAAAGATAGGTAGTTTATGGAGGAGCTAAGGGTGGGGTTGGCTAACATAGAGTGAAGATCAAGACATTAGGGACTAAGATATTGAAGAAACTATATGGACATTGAAGCCACCAATAGTAATACCAGAATAAAAAAAGGAGTGAATCTGATAACAAATACTTCCATGAATGTAGTGGACTGATCCAGAACTGAGAGGATGACTATGCAAAGTTGGGGCAGAAGGTGCATATCCAGGGAGAAAAAGCCTACGTAGATCAAGGACTGGTAAAAGAGACAACTAAGACTTCAGAAGCAATACTGGGGCGCTACAAAGATCCCAACATTGCCCCTGTGACCCTAGAATGTGAAATAATGAACAGTCTACATCAAAGGGACATCTAGGGGAAATTATTCTTAGAAGAAAGCTTATTTCCTACTTAATGCCAGAAAATGGAGAAAGCATGGTGTGAATAGTTTATGAGGGTGGTGGTATTTTTCAATATTAAATGAGGATTCTACAAGGTCAGAGTAGTTAAGAGGTGGGAGGTAGGGCTGGCTTCATGAGTCTACTACCTGTTCAGTCGAGCAGGGATCTACGTGTTGTTTGTTTTTGAGACAGGGTCTGACTCTGTCGCCCAGGCTGGAGTGCAAGGCCCAATCTCTGCTCACTCCAGACTCATCCCCCAGGATCAAGCAATCTTCCCACCTTAGCCTCCAGAGTAGCTGGGACTATGGGCACACATCACCATACCTGGCTAACTTTTGTGTTTTTTTGTAGAGAGGGAATTTTTCTATGTTGGCCAGGCTGGCCTCGAACTCCTGGGCTCAAGCGATCCACCTGCCTTGGCCTTCCACAGTGTTTGGATTATAGACATAAGCCACAAGCCTTGCTCAAGATCTACTTTTAAGAAGGCCCCATGCAATGTTTAATACTCTCCTGTCCCTGCCTTGAAATATATATATATATATATATATATGTATTTTTTTTTTTACCAAGGGGACTTGCATTTTCATCTTTCATTGAGCCCGGCACATTATGTAACCAATGCTGTGTGGAAGAAAGGAGAAATTCTCACATGGGTGAAACAAGAATCAGTATTTACCTTCTGAGGATTAAAGTTTGGGAAAGACTAAACGCTGAAGTTTGTATTTTGAGGGGAGACCAAGAGTTGCAGGGAGAAGGATGTGGCTGCAAGGTTTCAAGTGAGATCTAGTTTTCATGTCTCTTTAGGGCTCGGCTGGCTGACACTTGGGCAGAAGAAGTGGACAGTAGTTACCATCAGCCCAGGCCGTGTTTTCATTTGCTAGTGGATTTGTTTTTTTAGGGTTGACATTAAAAATTACTACAAATTTGCTGACCTATGCCAGAAGGAATTTATTCTCTTACAGTTCTGGACGCCAGAAGTCTGAAGTCAAAGTGTTGGCAGGGTAACACTTCCTGTGAAGACTCACGGGAGAATCCTCTTTTGTCTCTTCTAGCTTTTTGTTTTTTTAAATAGAGTCTCACTCTGTTGCCCGGGCTGGAGTGCAATGGCGCGACCTCAGCTCACTGCAACCTCTGCCTCCTGGGTTCAAGCGATTCCCCTTCCTCAGCCTCCTGAGTAGCAGGGATTACAGGCACGTGCCACCACACTCAGCTAATTTTTGTATTAGAGACGGGATTTCACCATGTTGGCCAGACTGGTCTTGGACTCCTGACCTCAGGTGATCCGCCTGCCTCAGCCTCCCCAAGTGCTGGGATTACGGGTGTGGGCCACCATGCCCAGCCCTCTTCGAGCTTTTAATGGCCACAGGTAATCTTTGATTGTCTTTGGCTTATAGCTACATAACTTCAATCTCTGCATCCATCTTCACATCTTCCCTGTGTTTCTTCTCTACTGTCGGCATTGGTATTCTCCTGCTCTTATAAGGACACTGTCACTGGATTTGGGGTCCACCCAATTCATCCAGGATGATCTCCTCTGGAAATCTTTACCTTAATTGAATCTTTGAAGATCTTTTTTCCAAAGAAAGTCACATTCACAGGTACCAGAGGTTAGGTCATGGACATGTCTTTTTAGAGACCACCATTCAGTCCGCTGTAGCCAAGTCTATGGAGGCCAGAGGAATAGCAAGACTGGATGACACTGGCATGATAGCTCTCCATGTCTATTTGGCAAACACAACTACAATAATATGAACCTTATCGATGTTTCTAAAGCTTTCAAACTATGACATTTAACACATATGAAAATCAGAAGATTAGAGATGCCTAGAGTCTTTACACCCTTGAGAGTAGCTATCTGTCTTGGGTACAAAAAGCACTGAGAAGTCATGTACCTGGGACAGTGAGAAGTGTGGTTACAAAGAACTGAGGAAGTTGGATTCTCCACTCCTCCTCTTGGAAAAAAAGAAAAAAAAAGAAATGTTCAAAAGTTTTCAATATACTTTTATGTGAATTGCTTCTGTGCACAAATTCATAAGATCTAAGATTGGGTTAGATCTAAGATTAGATGCTCATCATAATTAAAACATGAATTCACAGCTTCTAACATGGGAAATCCTGATGTCTCTCATGCCTTCTCTTATTAAATTGGAAAATATACATTTTATCGGAACTCCGGTAAGGAGCATCATTATGACATTTATATTATTCATAATAGGTATTATTTATTATGATCCCAAATTACTGAGTAACCAGATAAATATAATGAATGTTAAGTTGTCTTATAACATGAATTAGGTCTTTTTAATTTAGATAAACTCTAATTTAACCATAACTTCTGCATCACTGTTCAGAGTTGGGGTGGATGGAGTCTTTAAAAGGGAAGCTTTTGAGATGTTCCTGGTGAATTGGATTTAAAAGTTAGTCTCTTTTAAAAGTTTGCGTAGGAACCAAAAATGTAAACTTAATCCTATTTGTTGTTGTTGTTGTTGTTGTTGAGACACAGTCTTGCTCTGTCACCCAGGCTGGAGTGCCCTGGTGTGATCTCAGCTCACTGAAACCTCTGCTTCCTGGGTTTAAGCAATTCTCCTGCCTCAGCCTCTCAAGTAGCTGGGACTATAGGTGTGCACCACCACACCTGGCTAATTTTCTTTTTTTTGTATTTTCAGTGGAGATGGGGTTTTGCCACATTGGCCAGGCTGGTCTCTAACTCCTGGCCTCAGACGATCCTCCCACCTCAGACAATCCTCCCGCCTCGGCCTCTCAAAGTGCTGGGATTACAAGCATGTGCCACAGTGCCCAGCCAACTTAACCATATTGACACAGAATTTTTTGTAGTTTGTTTTTTGTTTTTTGTTTTTTTTGGTAAGGAATTTCCCTTACACTCTACAGGAGTTGGAAAAGCTATAAAAATTAACATTAGCTAATTAATCCAAAGTAAATGACAACAAAAGTTGTATTCCTTAAAGCATCTCAATGGTTGAAATATAATCTCTGGCATCAACATTTCTCAGAACCTCGAGGCTAAGATGCACCTTATGATTCTCATTAGCTGCAGCTCTATAGACAAAATTCTGAAGAAAACAAAGCTTGTCTCCTTTCTGCATCTTCCCATTCCCAACCACTTGAGCTTCTTCTATGAGTCCTAAGCTGTTTTAAAGCTACACTGACCCTATCAGTAGCTTCTTGTGCAACGCTATTTGGGTTCAGCTGTGGGAAGGTGAAGCAGAGTAATTTACATCACAGAAAAGAATCTTAGGGAGATAATAATGTCAGATAATAATTTCCAGTGGTTTGAGTTGAAGCACCGCTATGATACCTAGGAGTAAACATCTGCCTTTACAAACCAGACTTCAGAACTAACAATTAATAGATATGCATAAGATAAATCTTTTTCCCAACGTTGTATTGATTAAAAAAAAAAAAAAAAAAAGGAAGGGAAAAGCTTGCAAGGAAAAAAAAGGGAGGACTCCATGCTTTCCTAATTGATTCCAAACTACAGGTGACCCTTAAACAACACTGGGTTAAGGGCATTGAACCCTCGCCTGTTGAAAATCCTCATTTAACTTTTGACCCCCCGAGAACACAACTACTAATAACTACTGTTGTCCAGAAGCCTTATTGATAACATAAACAGTTGATTAACACATTTTCTTGTGTCTAGCTTACTTTATCATAAGAATACAGTATATAGTACATATGTGTACATATAGTACAAACTTGAGACCCATTGACCTTCTTGGGTTGGAAACATTTCATTCATTCTTTCGTATAATTATTCCTTCTCCCCATCTCCTTTGGGGACTCTAATTCTACATGTGCTTGGGCTGCTTGAAGTTGTCCCACAGATCATTGATGTTTTCTGGGGCCCTTTTTCTCTCTCTGTTTTATTTTTCATGGTTCTGTTGCTAGGCCTTATAGCTCACTGATTTTTTTTTTTACTCTGTCATATTTAACCTACTGTTAGTTTATACAATGCATTCATTATCTCATATATTCTATTTTTAAACTCTAGAAATTTGATGATCTGGTTTTTTTTCATATCTTCTATATCTCTAATTAACAAGCTCAATCTTTCCTCAATTTTCATGAGCATATGTGTATAGGTACTATATACTGTATTCTTATGATAAAGTAAGCTAGACACAACAAAATGTTAGTAAGAACGCCATAAGGAAGAGACAATATATATACTATGTATTAAGTGGAAGTTTGTCATTATAAAGGTCTTCGTCCTCATCATCTTCATGTTGATTAGGCTGAGTAGGAGGAAGAGGAAGAGGAAGAGGAGGGGTTGGTCTTGACGTCTCAGGGGTGGCAGAGTTGGAAGAAACTCTACAGATAAGTGGACCCACGCAGTTCAAATCTGTGTTGGTCAAGGGTCAGTAGTACTTGAGGAAGATCCTTTTTCTTGAGTAATAAGGAAGACATTGATATAGAATTCTAGGGTGAGAGGTTATTTTCCCAACACTTTAAAGAAGTTACTTAACTTTGTCCCATGTACAAACTTTTTTTCTCTAACTTCTTTTGAAGTTTTTTCTTTATTAATAATTTTAAGCCATTTTATTTTTATATCCTTGATAAAATTTTCTTGACAAACTTGAGACCCATTGACCTTCTTGGGTTGGAAACATTTCATTCATTTTTTTGTATAATTATTCCTTCTCCCCATCTCCTTTGGGGACTCTAATTCTATATGTGCTCGGGCTGCTTGAAGTTGTCCCACAGATCATTGATGCTTTCTGGGGCCCTTTTTCTATGTTTTATTTTTCATAGTTCTGTTTCTAGGCCTTATAGCTCACTGATTCTTTTTTACTCTGTCATATTTAACCTACTATTAGTTTATACAATGCATTCATTATCTCATATATTCTATTTTTAAACTCTAGAAATTTGAATGATCTGGTTTTTTTCGTATCTTCTATATCTCTAATTAACAAGCTCAATCTTTCCTCAATTTTCATGAGCATATAAGATATAGTTACTATAACTTTCATAATGTCCTCATATATTAATTTTATTATCTGTGTCAATTTGGAATTTGTTACCATTGACTGCTTTTGCTCTTCATTATAGGTCATATTTCCTGCTTCCCTGCATGCCTACTCATTTTTTATTAGAATCCAGACATCGTGATTTCATCATTTATGGTGGGTGATAAATATTTTTGTTTTTCTATCAGTATTCCTTAATGTTGGTCTTGGTTGTAGTTATGTTACCTGAAATGACTATCTTTCTAAGTCTGTCTATTAAGTTTTGTGAGGCAGTGTTAGAAAGAAGTCATTCATCTAGGGCTTATTTTGCCCCCCTTCTGAGGTAATGACTTTTTGAATACTCTATCTGATGTCTCTTGAATTATGAGGTTTTCCACTTTTGCTGCAAGGAACAAGAACAACTACTCCAAACTCTTTGTGCACTTTGCTTGTTGTTCCCTGTACTCCCTCAGGTGGTTTCTTCCCAGTCTGTGATAGTTAATACTGAGTGTCAACTGAATTGGATTGAAGGATACAAAGTATTTATCCTGGGTGTGTCTGCGAGGGTGTTGCCAAAAGAGATTAACAGTTGAGTCAGTGGGCTGGGAAAGGCAGACCCACCCTTAATCTGGTGGGCACAATCTAATCAGCTGCCAGTAAATATAAAGCAGGCAGAAAAATGTGAAAAGGAGAGACAGGCCTAGCCTCCCAGCCTATGTCTTTCTCCCACGCTGGATGCTTCTGGTCCTTGAACATTGGACTCCAAATTCTTCAGTTTTGGGACTCAGACTGGCTCTCCTTGATCCTCAGCTTGCAGACAGCTTATTGTGGGACCTTGTGATCAAGTAAGTTAATACTTAATAAACTCCCCTTTATATAGATAGAGATAGATAGATAGATAGACAGACAGATAGATAGATAGATAGATAGATAGATAGATAGACAGACAGACAGATATAGATATAGATATATCCTACTAGTTATGTCCCTCTAAGAGAACCCTAATACAGATTTTGGTACCAAGAGTGGTTCTAGAGGAACGGAGTATTAATGATGGAGTTCTTTCATTGGTTTTGAGGTTTCTAAGGTTGGTTGCTTAATATGATTAGACCCAAAAATGCTAAGAACTCTACTTCTAATAGTATAGAGAACACTGATAGTGTTTGGCAGAAACTGTTTAGAGAGTTATGCAAAATAAATCCATTTGACACTCCTGATTCACAACTCATGAGAGGCAAGGAGTGAAGTGACTCTATACATAATACCTTTGACCACATGTGGAGAACCAAGGAACATAATTAAGCTGGTTGGTTGCTCCTAAGTTCAGTGAACAAAGTGATGAAAGAAAATGAGTAACTAAGGGTTTCTGTCTCCCAGCTTCAGAAGCAGACACTGAGACTCAAATCTGCTAAGATTGCCCTGAGTAAGTCTTATCTCCTGCAGAGGAAGAGCTGAAATTGTGGAAAAACAGACACAAGCTCTAATCATGCGAGTGGCTGACCTGCAATGAAAAATGCACGCACAGCTTCACCAGGTGTCTACTGTTAAAGTAAGGGCATTGATTGGAAAAAAATGGGACTATGTAACTTGGAATGGGGATGTGTGGGAGGACCCTGATAAAGCTGGGGACACGGAATTTGTAAACTCTGATGAACCTTTTTTCCAGAAGAAACAGTTTCCCCATCCCCAGTGGTGGCAACATCCCCTTCCTGACCCATGCTGCCATCAGCCTTTACACCTTTGTCTGAGGAGACAAACCCTGTGCTGCCTGAGGCAACAGCCCAATCCAGGCAGGACTACAAATGGTTCAGACCCTTCAGGAATGAAGGTTTGGGTCTCTCCATCAGGAAAAAAACCACGACCTGCTGAGATATTTGCTGAAGGTAAAGGGAACACAGAATGGATAGTAGAAGAAGGTAGTCATCAATACCAGCTACGACCATGTGACCAGCTGCAGAAATGAGGACTGTAATTGTCATGAGTGTTTCCTTCTTCTTTTGTTAAAAACATGTTTGTGCATGTATACACTTGTAGTAAGAAAATGTCTTGGCTGGGTGCAGTGACTCATGCCTGTAATCTCAGCACTTTGGGAGGCTGAGGCAGGCAGATCACAAGGTCATGAGATCGAGACCATCCTGGCCAACATGGTGAAACCCCATCTCTACTAAAAATACAAAAATTAGCTGGGCCTGGTGGCACATGCCTGTAATCCCAGCTACTTGGGAGGCTGAGGCATAAGAATCACTTGAAACCAGGAAGTGGAGGTTGCAGTGAGCAGAGATCACACCACTGCACTCCAGCCTGGTGACAGAGCAAGGCTCCAACAAAACAAACAAACAAACAAACAAACAAACAAAAGTCTTCATTTTATTTCCTTTCTCCTTTATCATGTAACATAAGATTTATTGACTTCACATCAATATTTAAGTATTGTTAACTTTATGTAACAGCATTTGGGTTGGGGATTCGTGCATTGCTGGTTGTACAAAGGATAGTTGTATTATATTAGGCATAATTATGACCTCATTGTTGTCTTTATTTGAAGATTATGTACAATCTCAGGAGATTTGCACGGGTTCAAGTTGGCAAGGGGTGGACTTGTGATGGTTAATACTGAGTGTCAACTTGACTGGATTGAAGGATACAAAGTATTGAACCTGGGTGTGTCTGTGAGGGTGTTGCCAAAAGAGATTAACATTTGAGTCAGTGGCTTGGGAGGAAGATTCCATCTGGAGGACACAGTTCTAAGACAACCAGCCTATTCTCAACTCTGTTCCTGAGAACTTTTGTGTCCTTAACTTTTTATGTCTAAATTTTCAGATAAAACTGTAATTAATATTATCATTACTCTATAAAATTAAGTAGGGCTTTTACATTAGATTTGAATGAAATCAGTCTTAACTAGGATTGTATTGAAATCTCATCTATATTGCCTTTGAAAAGCTTTAACAATCATGAATATTATGTTTACAAATTATTCATTATCAACAAGGGATCAGCTTTTGGGTCATGCTCTAGAATTTATGTGATAAAGTCATTATCAAAAGCAATGCTGAGGCTACATCTCAAGGAGAGGGACAAATAAAATATATTTACCAATTCTGAGTGATAATCTTCTCAGCTTTTACATTAACTTAATGACTTAATGGTTCCTTATTAATAAATGTCTCCATTTCCTCACTAAATATTTCTACAATATTTATCTAAAAACAGTCTATATAAATTTGTTTCAAAAAAATAAAAAGCATACAAACTTGCTGCAGCCAACTTTTTCTACCCCTGCCCCTGGATTGTATTGGGTCATCTGGAGCATCCAAAATAAAGAAAGTTAAAAAGCACAGGTACATAAATCAATTCACTATTTTTTCCAAAACCTATGTCCACAAATCTGTAGACACAGTTGGCCTGATGTATCAGATTTAGTTTCATTCCAGTAAACAAATTGTTTCAGTAAAGGGACAATTTATGGCTTGTTGCAGGAAGTCAGGGACCCCAAACGGAGGGACTGGCTGAAGCTGCGGCAGAAAAACATAAATTGTGAAGATTTCATGGACATTTATTAGTTTCCCAAATTAATACTTTTATAATGTCTTATGCCCGTCTTTACTGCAATCTCTGAACATAAATTGTGAAGATTTCATGGACACTTATCACGTCCCCAATCAATACCCTTGTGATTTCCTATGCCTGTCTTTACTTTAATCTCTTAATCCCATCATCTTCATAAACTGAGGAGGATGTATGTCGCCTCAGGACCCTGTGATGATTGTGTTAACTGCACAAATTGTTTGCAGAGCATGTGTGTTTGAACAATATGAAATCTGGGCACCCTGAGAAAAGAACAGGTTAACAGTAATGTTCAGGGAACAAGGGAGACAACCTTAGACTCTGACTGCCAGTGAGCCAGGCAGAACAGAGCCATATTTCTCTTCTTTCAAAAGCAAATAGGAGAAATATCGCTGAATTCTTTTTCTCAGCAAAGAACATCCCTGAGAAAGAGAACGGCCCCTGCGGGTAGGCCTCTGAAATGGCTGCTTTGGGGGCAGCTGTATTTTACAGTTGAAGTCGAAACAATGAAATAAGCCCCGGTCTCCTGTAGTGCTCCCAGGCTTATAAGGACAAGGATATTCCCGCCTAATAAAATTTGGTCAGACAGGTTGTCTGCTCTCAAACCCTGTCTCCTGATAAGATGTTATCAATGACAATGCATGCCCAAAACTTCATTAGCAATTTTAATTTTGCCCTGTCCTATGGTCTTGTGATCTCACCCTGCCTCCATTTGCTTTGTGATATTTTATTACCTTGTAAAGCATATGATGTGATCTCTGTGACCCACACCCTATTTGTATACTCCCTCCCCTTTTGAAAATCACTAATAAAAACTTGCTGGTTTTACGGCTCAGGGAGCATCATAGAACCTGCTGACGTGTGCTGTCCTCCCCGGACACCCAGCTTTAAAATTTCTCTCTCTTGTACTCTTTCCCTTTGTTTCTCAGATCAGCCAATGCTTAGGGAAATAGAAAAGAATCCACATTGAATATCAGAGGTAGGGTTTTCCCCGACAATGGCTGAAAATAGTAGCTTGACACCACACACCTTAACCATCAATACTTTAGTCTGTGAATGTTTAGGAAAGCCAGTGAGCTCTAACATTTGTAAATTTAATATCAAAAATGTTAATGTTACTTGACCCCAAATATGAGAGTTATGTACATTATTGTTACATGAGACCCCGAACCAGTAGAATTGGTACTACCGGGAGCTTGTTAGAAATGTAAGATCTCAGACCCCATCTCAGAACTACCAAATCACAATCTGCATTTCACAAGATCACTATTTGATTTGTAAACCCATTAAAGTTTGAAAAGCACTGCTATACTTGCATCCTTAACTCAGTGGCTAATCTCTTGAGGTTTTACTCTAGATAAACTGTGCTTCTTTTACTCTAAAAAAGGCAATGGCTTTCATCTTCTCACAATAATCTTAGTGTTTAAGTTTATCTCATTTCTGTGATGACAAATGTAATTTATAGACAAAGTTTCAGGTGAGTGAGAGAAGTGATGTGGGACACCATTCAAGAAAGCAGGGATTTTTCTTTCCTGAAAACGTGTTCCTGATCTCTTGACTGTGAATTATCAGACACTGTATATGGCTAGACAATATTTAAAATGCAACTTCTTCATGATTCTTTTAAAGATTAAAATTTTTCAGAATTTACTCAAACCCTAACTTAAGATAAAACAGTTTTCATTTTTCTGTTGGAAAAGTTGCATACAGTTGTTCAAAACCACAGTCGTAATAATAGAAATTTAGATCCAGAAAGTATGTTAGTCAGTCCATCCATCTCCTGTTGCATTTTACAGGAAGCAATTTGCAAAATATTTATAATTTATAATTTATTATTTATCCTCTATGTAAATGATGCCCTGCCAGCTTCCAAAATAAATTTATTGTTCTAGAAGATTACATATCTAAAATACAATTCTTTAATTAGATTTATTTTTTAATGTATAAGGGGAATCAAATAGATGTACCAACCACTTCAGCTGTGTTTACTGAAATTGACCACTAAGTTAGAATCTTCACTTCATTAAGTTCAGGAAAAGGAAAATTCAGGTTAAAAAAAAAAAAAAAAAAAAAAAGGAAAAGTGACCATACAGCAAGTTAGCATTTTCAATACCATGTGTTGAAACCCAGTTGAGGACATTAATAACCAAACAGTTCCTTTTGCTTTTTAAACCTTATATACAAATGATAAACAAACAAACAAAAAAACTAGCCAGGCATGGTGACACACACTTGTAATTCCTATAATTCCAGCTACGAGGGTGGCTGAAGTGGGAGGACTGCTTAAGCCCAGCAAGTCCAGGCTGCGGTGAGCCATGATCATACCACTGCACTCCATCCTGGGCAACAGAGTGAGATTGTGTCTATAAAAAATGAAAATAATAAATACATAAATACATACATACCTAAACACAAACCACATATAGATGATCAATTTGAACCAGATTTTTATCTGAAAGGTTACATTTATACAGTAAATGAAAGATGCTTATATTTGGGTCAGTATCATACTAATGTATTGAATTAGAATAATACTACTCTACTGAATGAAGTCTAATATACCACAATAATCTCATTGGCTAAATGAATGAAAATGATAAGAGCAAAGATGTAATTTAACTCATTTAAAAAGGACAAAACAAAATACTGGGTTATTGACTTGGATTTCAACTAACACCTTGACAATTGACTTAGACATTCAAATCTATGGGATGTTATGTAAAGAATGGTGAATAGATATTATCCATTTTAGTAAAGGAAGAAGAGGAAATCAGTATGTCAATGCAAAAAATACTGAAAATCAATAACTTCCAGGAGCCCTTCAGTTATTCATGCGAAAGGCATATAGTTAGAAAACGTTTGTCTAATCTGGGAAAACATGTGTGTATGTGGGGGGGGTGTGTGTGTGTGTGTGTGTGTACTGAGAGATAGGAATTAGATGAAGGAGAGACTTTCCTTGCTATAGAATTTTTTAATAAGGAAAAGCTGTAGCCTGTGGAATTTCCTAACTTAGAGATAACGTTAATAGGTGGATAAACTATAATCTGTCCAGATGTCTGAAATCAGGGTTTTTTTTTTTTTTTTTCTTTTTTTTTTGGCAAAACTCGTGAAAGATACTCTATGATAGGCAAGGGGTAGTTCTAAAAGAACCACACAACCGTGGAATGATTTAGCATTGGCAGACGTGCTCTACACTTTTATGTTAATCCCTTTTCTCCCAAATCTTTGCCAACAGAAGTCATTACCCTTTGTGGGCAGAGGGCAGCCCTGTGGACAGCACGCTAAGCTTGCATCACCTCCCCACCATCACCTTTATCTCCAACCTCTCTCTGGCTTTGCTCCGACTCTCCCTTTTTTCTTGGGCATGCTACACCAAGAGAAATATCTGATCGTTCTGCCCTTATCTAAACTTGAAAAATCCACTATGGAGATAAAATTCTCAGATCTTTGGTGTGTATATTCACCAAGTTAACTAAAGAGCTAAATAATCTACACTTTGTTTTGCAAAACACTAATAAAAGGCTATCCTTTCACAGTCTGCCTACATTTATACACTTCCACTGGAGGGAGAAAAAAGTAACTTCTGTAGCTTACTGAGCACTTGCAGAGCTAAGCGCTTTCCTTACAATACCTCATTTATTACCTCCTTAAAGCAATCTGTGAGGTATGCAGTATAATTGCCTTTAATAAAAGAGTAAACTGAGGTACAGATAGAGTAACTTACCCAAGGTCTTAAACTCTGTAAATGGTGGAACCAGGTTTCAAAACTTAGATACATCTGAACCCTAAGCCTGTGGTCTTAACCTCTACACTATATAGCTTCTTATAAATAAACCTCACAAAGTTTCACTGTGAATGATTTTTATGTAAAATAGCTATTCATGAAGCTCTTCTTCCTATAAATAAGGCATCATTTCAAAATGACATGTTTGCCTGCAGCAGACTCAGAGCTTAGAAAGATAATATTTTAATCAGATACCACTCATCTTTACCAATAATTTGGCATTTCTGAATACTTTACCGTTTTCCCAAAAGTGTATGTTTAAAATCCCCCTTTTGTTGTGTCCTGATTTTTACTCATTTTTTTCTGATTTCTATTAATGTCAAAACATACATTACGATTATGTACAGAAGCATCAAAAGATAATATACTTCAGAATAACCAAAGACTGAAAATTCTGAACTTTATCAGAGACTATGCATAGCAAATATTTGATGATCACGTCTTTGGACTTGAAGAAAATTGGTATCCTGTTATTGACTAAATTGGCTCTGTTAATAAAAACATGACTACCTTTACTGTCTTCTTTCATTGCTGACCCCTTATTCTTTGCTATTTTCTTTGTCTTGTAATAATGCAATGTCAATAACTTATTTATCTGCTTTGTGAAACATGAGCTGACCTAGAATGACCACCTCCTCTCCCACATCTGCATATTCTCTCTCAGCCCCTAGTCTAAGATCATGTCAAAACAGTGACATATTAAGTTTTTATTGGATAATGTGCTTTAACCAACTTGTTTTTACATTACACTGATACGTTTATAAGTATTTTTTTTAAAATTTTTTACAAGTTTAAGACATGGAGATGAAATCAAATCACCTTTGACAGCCACCTTCAACTTTTAGTCCCACCATCCCCATAGTTGACTATTTCTATCACAGTTTAACATATTTAATTTCCACCCTTTGCTAATGCTTTTGCACACACATCATATGGATCTAGATATATTATATAATACTGCTTTTTACATGGCTATGTGTTTTACACATTGTAATACAACATTCTAGAATTCAGCCGTTTTTGCCAAACATAGGTATCACTCATTCTTTAAAATTGTTGCATAGTATTTCATAGCATAAAAATATTAAGATTTATTTAACCATTCCCCTATACAGAAACATTTAAGTTATCTCCAGGACTTTATTATTACAAACATAGCTGCAACATCCTTTTTTATGAATCCTTATAAACATGCGTTACTCTAGGATAGATATTGAGAAGTAAAATTTCTAGGTCATGGCATACATCTTCATTGAAGAGATATTCCTGTGCTGGGAAGTTATTAGGTCATAAAGGCTCAGCACTAAAGTTACAACCTCTTGACTAATCCTGTAGTCAAGAGTTATAGGAAATCCATCAGTTTGGCAGCAGTTGTATTTTTCTGATGGAAAACACACTGCAGAGGGAATCAAAAGAAACTGAGACTAACCCTTTCTGCTGCTAATTACAAGTTGTGCAGTTTCTCCAAGTTTCTGTTTCTTTGTCTGCAATAATTAGGAGATAGGGCTAGATTATTTCTCAGAAATTTATATATCTACATGACATATTTCTGTTCTCAAGGTATTCATTCACTGAACAAGAATATACAAGGCATATGTAAGAGTCTACAATGTTTCTGTAAGGAATTAACAAGAAATAATACCTGAAAACAAAGCAAGAGATAAACAGATATTTATACAAATATACATAGGCTGCAAAATGTGTGATTTTTAAAAAACTACAAGAAATAAACACATTGCGTATTTAGTCTGTTTTATTTGAATAAAGAAGCTGTTTGGTACACCTTCTCTGCAAACATTATATACTGGAGTGAAGTAGTTGCTTCCTCCCACCACCCCACCCAGGTGGAGGCAGAGGGAAATTTGTTATAACGGGTGTTTCATATATTTTCTGTGGCCCTAAAGCCGTAATTTCCTGGAAATGCTGTGTCCAGTACTGAGAGAGTTCTCGGAGTTGTTTCTCATGTTCTCCAGATTCCTAGCTTCCCAAATTCTGTTTAAGACTCATCTGCTCCATTGTCTGCCTAAATATAAGCCCTTTCCTCTGCTATATCATCAATTATAAGGAGTACACAAACATGCTGAATAAAGAAGGGGTCAGTAGAGGGGAAGTACAGGTAAAGGACTTTCTCAACAAGAGACTTTGGTGAATTTAATACTCAGTAAAGACGGAAGAGAAAAATATAACCATTTTTTATCTAGGTTTTTCAAGATTTCTCCTCTTTAGCACTTAGCCCATACATTCTCTTCATTTATTTAAGCTCTCTTTGAAGTTGTAGCAGCATCAAAGGCAAAAGGACTAGATGAGGACAAAAACATGTATCAAAATACAATGTAATTTGTAACGTGGAATTATCAGTCAGCTGAAAGGACAGATGGAAATAAATTATAGAAAATATAGTTTTATTAAAATGAGAAAAATCACATGATGGTATCAAGACTGCATTTAACAATCACAACACAAATAATGAAAAACCTAACCAGGACAGAACCATAAATAAGTTTGATAATGCCATCCTTGGTTCAATAGATCACAGTTTACTTTCAATTTAGACAATGTCTACCCACACAAAGTGGAAACTTGAAGTATTCTCTGAGTAGGTGATTTTTAAATCAAGATTTCACAAAACACGTCAATTGTATCAACTTGTTTAATTCAGTTCTGGGAATGTGCATTATGCACCAGGCATTCTATTAGCTGCTAGGCACATAAACATGACAAAAAGTGATCACTACCAAAAAGATGTTACCTTCCATTGGAAGTATGTAAGTTCTCAAATCTCAAAATCAAATTAATTTTAGAATGTGCCATCTTTAAACGAAAGAAAAACCTAAGAGATAAAGAAGGACAAAAACAAATTATACATACGTTTTACAAGGACTCAGCATAATTAACATAACATGTAAGTAATAACACTCCAAAAACATTAGGAATAACTGTTCTGGATAATTCAAGAAAATATATTTTTTCACATTTTAAAAAATTTTGTAACAAAATGCTTGGAGGAAGCAGGATAGTGGCATGGAAAGAACATTGGACCAGAAGTAAAGAAATTAGGTTTTAATTATTCTTTTTTCTCTAATTTGCAGTGTTCACTTACATAATTAATTTCACTTCTATAGACTTAACGTTTCTTTAGCTTTAGACTGTTGAATTTAATACTTATTAAAGACCAAAAAGAAAACTATAACAATTTTTACCCTGTTTTTAAAATTCCTCTCCTTTAGCACTGAGCCTGTGACCTTGTGAGACCTCTATTCCAGTGAGAGAAAAAAGAAATTAAAATTATCTCCTGTCCCTTTTAGCTTTAGCCCAACAATAAGTCAACTGTTAGAAAAGTAGTAGGTGAAAGGTGTAATAACAGGCCATGTGAAGTTGAAAGATGTTCAACTATTCAGTAGACCATCTGCTATTTGTATACCTTACCTCATTGTACAGGAGACTCTTGCATTGATCATAAAGATACAGGGCAGACAAATCTTAAAATTGGGGGCTTAGCCCAGGAGGGTTCTTGGCTTTGCTAAGGAAAACATTCAAGGGTGAGCTGGTGGTGGTAGACAGCAATTTTTATTGAAGCGGCAGTATACAGCAGCAGCAGAGGTGTTGTTTCTTGGAGAGTAGGGCTATCCTATATGCAGTGTGCCCAGAATAGCAATTCAGAGGCAGTCCTGCTGTCATATTTATACCCACTTTTAATTATATGCAAATTAAGGGACAAATTATGCAGAAATTTCTAGAAAAAGAGTGGTAACTTTCAGGCTGTTATGTTATTGACATGGAAAGGGGCAGTAACTTACAGAAGTTGCCATGGCAATGGTAAACTGACATGGCACACTGGTGGGCTTGTATTATGGAGAGATGTTTCTGCTCCATCCCAGTTTTAGCTAGTCCCCTTCGTGTCCCAGTGTCCGAGACCCTCCACAGTTGCATCCCACCTCCTATCTCAATAACACTTTGTGAATACAGTATTTAATAAACTTAATATTTTGAGATAACAGTAAGTTAATCAGACAATTCATACTTAGTTTCAATCTTCCATTTCAAGATTCTTTCTTAATAAATTGAAGCCACTTTTCTAAGCATAAAAATGGTAAATATAATTTAATTTTTCTTTGGTTCTGTTCATTAAAACTGTATTTAAGTCTACATGACATAAAAGTTAATAATCTCTGAGATCTATTTCTTTACTTAATTTTTGCATATTTCTTATAAATTTGGAATGCAGTGGAAAAGAATCCCACTAGATAGTAAGTATATTACAGGATTCTAACTTGCTGCTATAATATTTATTTAATGAATTCATTCACACAAATCAAAACGCCTCATTGAAATTCTATTTATGGCTTACTTAATTTATGATTATCATTTCCAACTGATATTTCACTTTTTTATTGACATATTTAATCTCTGGTTTGTAGATGTAAATTTGAACTTATTCATTTGATGTTACCATGAGATAAGAAAAAAATAATCCTCATTTGGTGAAATATGTAGCAATAAGGTAGAGATACTATCCTGAGATCTTGCACATGCTTAATAATTTAACCATTTTTACATTCTCCTCTTTTCTCATATATTTTCTTTCTGATTAGACTGTACATATTTTAATTAGTTTTTTCACACTGTCAACCTTTCAATAGCCATTTACCTCACTCACAATCATTAATGATGTGTAATCTCTCACAGGTAAAATTAAATCAATTCAGCTACCAGAAAAATACCAGAGAAATAAACAGATAAGACCTTCCCTCATTCTTTTATGACCTCCCAAGTTAGACTCTCCCATACTGCAAAGACACTAACTATTGAATCTTCAGTTCTTCATCCAAGTGAAACTATGAAAAGAGGCCATAGCCCAGCATAAAAAAGGAAGTCTGACAAGCCTAACAGTTGGCCTCTTTGCTCTATTCTCACTAGTCTCAGAGGTGTCTAAGGAACTGCTTACCTGTCAAGTCAAGAAGCAATCACTTTAAGTCACTGAAAATGAATAAACTAATCTAGAATGGGTAATCATTGTTATTGATATTAATACCATAATTATGATTAATGGTGTTTATTAGAAGTGATATTTGTGCCAAGAAGATAACTGAAAAGACAGACTAGAATTAACATTACAAAATGTATATGTGCATGTTCAGCGTGAGGGAGTTTTCTTAAAGTAAGCAAGGGGAAGGGATGTAATAGCATTCTAAAGTAATAGCAGCAAAAATTTCATGGAACAGCCTGGAAAGCAAAGAAGAATCCTAAAGAGGTATTTCAGAGAGTCATTTGTGAATAATTGTATTTTGCAAGATGAATTTTATGTCTCACCTTTAGTATGTACCTTATTGGCACATTACCCATGTCATTATTAGAATAAAAATTCTCGATTCTGGGAACAATTGAAATTGCTGTTAAGAATGTGTAAGTCATTCCATAGAAATGCTTGGGCATGCCTGTCTGACTGTTTGCTGCCTGCATAATGTAGAAAATATTACTAAGATTTCTGTTTAAGGCCAGAAATAAAATGTTTTTGAAACATATTTTGCAAATAAAGTTTTTAAATGCTGTATTGTTTCTTTCAAAATAATCTTCACTAAAGCTTAGTTTGTTTGACCTCAACAGTGTATTACACAATGAAATCAAAACATCAACCCACATAATCAACCTATTTAAGATAAATAGAAAAAAGGAAAAGAAAGAAAACATTTGAGATATGTTTTTTCTATCTTGATTGTTAAGACTATTCTGTATCTTATATTACTATTTCTTCATATGACTAAGTGTTAATATTCAGAAGATGATTATGAAAACAGGAAAATAAGATACAACTTGCATAGCCAAAGAAAACAAAATGCAAGAATAATGTGACCATATTCTAGTCTTTCATCCAGTAACTATTTCCTTAGTAATTACTATGTGTTAGGTACTGTTTTAGGTCTTGGGATACTTAAGAGAACAAAAAATCCAAAAATCCCTGATCTCGTGGAGCCTCTATTACAGTCTGTACTTAAACATATTTATATGTAATATTAACCTGGCCATGAGTTCCTTTGTCGCAAGCAGTACAAAGGAAATGCACTTTCTATCAACACCTTCCATAGCTGCAAAGAAGGTAGCTTCTGTCATAAGAACATAGGATATAAAAGATAACTGGTTACATATCTATATGTCTAGCCCCTCCAGCAGAAAATACCATTCCTAACTCAACCTCTTTGAAGGACATATTTATAATACAAACATTAGCACAAATGGCTTTTGAGAAAAATAAAATTCAGACTTTGGATTCAGAAATGTTGAATGTAACATTCTGGAATATAAACATTTTTGGCCTTTGGAGTCATTCCTAATCATTCTCATCTGGATGAAAGCCATGAGCCAACAACTGGATGGGTTGTTAAACAGTAACCACATCACCTTATCGCTCTCTCACATTCTTTCACTTGCTTTTTTGGTAGCAAATAGGAGAAAATAAGGGAAGTCCACAGTGGTGTGACTAAGTTCTGCTTGGTGAAGAATAGTTACTAAATTCTGAGACATTCCAGCCCTGCTTAAGAATGACCTGGATGATTTTAGGACTTTAACTTTTTTCTATTAGGATGTAACTATTATCATGTTAGTTCCATAAGGATGACAAAAAAATAAGCAACTACAAAGTCCTCATCGATCAAGAAGCACAAATGTTTTTCAAGTAACTGCTAATGTACATCACATGTTATGTGGCTCATAGTGGCAAAAGAGCATCTCTGCAGTATAAATTTGTAAGAGGACATAAACACTTTAAAAAGTTAAAATGATGTTGTATCCCACACCTATACTCACTGCTCACCTTCCATTCAGACCACACTTGCCCACAGAGATAGAAAGCTAGAAAAAAAAAAAAAAAAAAAAACATTGTATTTGTAATGGATAGAAAGATGGCAATATCCTCATAGCTCAACCTTCATGGCTCAATCCGCAAATGTTGACTCAGTAGCCAGAGACATCTGGCACAATTAAAGATTTTTAATGGCCCCTGCCCACAAAGGAGATAAAGATATCATAAGGAAGAAAAACAGAAAAAAAATACAATAAATGCAAATGCACCTAGGTAAATCACAGAATTAAAAGAACAAAGCAGATTGAAAGGAGGCTTAGGTTTGTGTAAGAGAAAATGCATTCATTTTAAACCTTGATCTTGATGGTTAAAATTTTAGGGATGTTGGTAATTGTTTTCCAACATTTATATGGCAAGTTATTTAAATTAATCTAGTCTTACTATTTTTTCCTTCCAAATCTATTTAAGTCCTTTGTGAGGCTCTCTGACCAAGTAATTTGTATGACTTCTTATTTTCTTTTCAGCTTTTCTTGCTTAACAATGCCTAGTTTTAATAATGACTAACAATCATAAGTCAAGTTGGAAAGGATAGTCTTATATTGTAAAAGAAATGTTATAACAAAAGCAACTTCAAGATGACTGATAAAGGAAGAGGAAATTCTCTATATTGAAACCAGCATTTCCCAGGAAATCTTACATTGCAATACCAGGAAATTGCCTGAAACATCTATTCTGTCCTCCATATAGAAAAATGACGATGGTGGTATAATGGTTAAATTCTTCCAAATCACAGTGTGATGCAGTAAATTTTTATTTCCACAAAAATACTAGAGCTATTTGAAGAGTGAGTTGATATCCCACCTGTGCAATAACTAAAGGTCCCTGGCTCTGGTGGGACTCGAGGTATATCTCCAGCCTGTGATTGATGGAAGATCCGGGGTATTTGGCAGGCTACAGTCTGTAATGTAGAATCTGCACCATCCACCTAGTGGTAGCCCAGACAAGAATTGATGATAATGACTGTTTCCCCATCAACTACGACTCACATGTTTTCTAGAGGGTATAAAAGAAACAGATTGACCACAGGTTGTGTCAGACAAGATATTCAGTGCAAATCGGTAAAAACAAACAATGCTTACTGTTTCATTTATCCATTAACATTTCATTCAGGAGGCTCACTAAAACAGATTCAATCTTTTTTAAAAGTTGGTGGGGGAAGGTGGTATACTGGGAACTAAGAAGATACAAGACAAAATAATATAATTTCTGCTGCTTGTAGTGTATAGTGCATATAGATATGATACAGGACAATACCAGTCCCCAAGTTTCAGCAGCCTGAAAAGCCTAGTGTTCAGGGAGGTTTTACAATCTGAGGTGGGGCAAACCCTACACAGGCAAACAATTCACTTCAATATTATGGTAAGGAAAAAGCCAGTTAATCTCACAGAAAAAGAAGAGAATGAGAAAAAGCATAACATAGGAGAAATGTATTTTAATAATTCACTTAATGAATAACATACTAATGGGCAATAAGCTTAGCAATTACCTTTACTTAATATAATAGATGAAAACAAATAACATCATTAGAAGCCAGCATTATTTTCCAGAGCTCCCAGTTTCCCGTCAAAATCAACCAAGCTCCAATTTCTAGAGCTTTATTTGTTCTCTGTAATCTATAATTTAAGATAGTAGAAAACGTTTGCATACTTAGACGCCACGTGAAACATTTCTGCCTAAAGAAGAATCCTCAAGCAAATATGTTTGAATTTGACTATGTTCACATAGAACTTTCTATTTTTTTTTTTTTTGAAGATAGAAAAACAAATTTTAAACACTTTTATATATCAAACTAGCAACACAGGTCAAATATAAAAATAGTGATTAAATAATTTCAGGATACATTCACTGAGAATAATTTTTTACTTTAAAAATTTAAAATGAGAGGTATTAATTTTACTGTATAGAAAGCACTTTAAGACGTGTTTTTAATAATCTCAGAACAAGGCTAATTACAATATGTATCTATATATAATGTCTTCTTTTATTTGCACCTAATTTCTCTCAATGAGAAGAAACCAGCTGTGTTTAATTGACATTTGTTAAACACGTTGTGTCAAGGTGCAGATAAAATTTATTTATGTGGCTGCTTGTGTGAGGATAATTCAGATTTCTCCAAGCTGAAACTGAAGAGGTGGCTGCTTTATTTGCAGTAAAAATATTCTTTATTTACAACTTGATCTTGATACATGGGGCCTAGAGAAAATACTAGAGGATAATTTTCATTTTGTTGTGTAGTACTTTTCATTAGGAACTGATACATCTCAAATTTTAAAATTTGAATGAATCATAAAATACATGATATTTTAAAAAATAGTACTTTGCTTTTTTATTAATTATTGATTAAAGAGCCATAAATATGAGTAATATACAAATTCCTGCTCTGGAAAAGGCTATAAGGTAGTATAGATAATTAAAATTATATGTTCTTGTAACAGAAAGGATGTAGCATAAAAATTTAAAAAAATACGGTAAAAGTTTAAACAAGGGAAAAGCCCCTAAGAATTTGATGTACCAGAGATCTTTACAGAGGGATGAAGATAGGTTAGGGCATATGGGTAGAGGAGGAAAGGGAGGATATTCCATGCACAGCAAACACAAATGCAAAGATACGAAGATAGAAAAGCAGTTGTTGTGTCAGGGCATCAGTGGAAAGGTCAGTTTTATTAGAATGCAAGAAGACTATAAGGAAGTCATTGAAAACAAACTTGGGAAAGTAGGTGGTAGGTAAATTTTGTCAACCTTGAACTCCTGACTAGATTCTGAAGTCATGAGAAGTCTTGAAAGGGTTTGAGCCGGAGAAGCGTACTAGTCCATTCTCAAGCTGCTGATAAACAACTATTCAAGACTGAGTAATTTGTAAAGGAAAGAAGTTTAATAGACTCACAGTTCAGCATGGCTAGGGAGGCCTCAGGAAACTTGCAATCCCGGCAGAATGGAAAGCAAACATGTTCTCTTTACATGGTGGCAAGAAGGAGTAAAAGGAGCAAAAGAGGGAAAAGCCTCTTATGAAACCATCAGATCTTGTGAGAACTCACCATCATGAGAACAGCAGCAGGAGGGTAACTGCCCCCATGATTCATTTGCCTTCCACCAGGTCCCTCCCACGACTCATGGAGATTGTGGGGACTACAATTCAAGATGAGATTTGAGATTTGGGTGGGGACTCAGCCACGCCATATCAGGAAGTGATATAATTAGGCCTGGCTATCAAGAGTAACATCATTAACCATGCACAATGTGAGAGAGGCTCTGTGGGCCCAGGCAAGGACTAACAGAGACCAAGATCAGGGTAGTGACTGTGGAAATGGGAAGGAAGGAAAGATGGCTTAGACAAAGGGAACCTGCACAACTAGGCAAATAATTTAATATAGGAAATCAAAAAGACAAAAGAACATTTTGGCATCTAGATGACTAGATAGGGTTATAATTCATCACAATAGGTAAGTCCAGAGGAAAATTAGTTTTGCATGGGAAATTGATGAGCTCCATTTTGAACACGTAGAATTCAAAATGCTAGAAAGATACCAAGAAGGAAAGGTAAAAAAAATATAATTAAATTAAATAAAAATAAAAATAAAATAAAAAAACAACTATATCACCTTTTTGTTTATGTAAGTATCTAACTTACCACCTTGAAGCAGAAGCATCATACATGATGCTAACTTATTTTCCAAATCCTGTGAAAATGTTTTGGTTGAACCCGGATTTAATTTTTAGCCATAGTTCCCAGTCTCATTTTACTCACATTTAAAGTAGAATCCATCTTCCTGGACATTTCTATCTACATTTCCTTCTAATTTAAACAGTATTTGTTAATCTCTCATCAATCAGATTGTTCCCCGCTTTTAATACTATGCTGTAATAATTCCTGCCCACTAAGTTTTACCCCTTTATCTTACATTTTACAAAAAAACAAACTCCTCTAACTATGCTCTTGTCTGTTTATCTCCAGTTAATGTTTTCTAAACAAATGTATTTCTTCCCCATATAAAATGAGAGAAAGCCATTTTATTTTCCCTCAGTGCTGGTTTCTGTATTTCTTGTTTTCACTGACATTGAGAACAAATGGGTACTATTTTTTCAAGATTAATTTGGACTTGATTTGACAACTCACAAATCTGACATCTTTATCACAAATGTTCATCAAATCTGTTTGAAAAGCAGTGTAATGAATTGCTATAAACTTCTAAAAAAATATAGAAACAAACTGAATCCAAATTCAAGGTCCATAAATTGCTTTCTCTTTGCATTTCTCCAACCCTGCTTCCCTCATCCCAAGAAAAATGATTCCGCATACTTTTTTTCAACTTAAAAGTAATGTAGGTCAGGTTTTAATCTCATTTTATTCTCTAGAATTTCTCATTTGAAATCTGCATATAATACTATTTGGCTAAATGCCAAAATCAAGCCATGAGTGGCCCCAACATTTATGTACCCATGGCATTTTTTATATAGCCCCATATATAATGTTATAGTGTAATTATGGTTTGTCTTGCCAGTGTATTGTAAAATCTTAAAGACAGAGGCATCATGTCTGCCACAGTCCCTGACACATGGTAAATGT
The DNA here is from genome assembly GCF_003255815.1 of Theropithecus gelada. Taxonomy (NCBI): domain Eukaryota; kingdom Metazoa; phylum Chordata; class Mammalia; order Primates; family Cercopithecidae; genus Theropithecus; species Theropithecus gelada. Next base: position 147,208,189 of record NC_037671.1, on the reverse strand, counting down.
TACAATGTTTAATGAATTAATATATGAAAAAAATGTATGAATGCTAGAGATAGACCTGATGGCTGTCTATAAATTCTTCAGATCCACCATGTTAAAATGTCATATCTATTTCCTTTATTTTCTCTCCTTCTGATAGTTTTCAATTTGTTTAATTACACACAAAGCCAAGCAAGTCATAATTAATTTAAAAATACCTGCGATAATATACATGTCTAACAAAATCAAGATGTGCTGTGTTAAAATTTCCTTTTACATTTTTCTTTTTAAAATTAACTTTATTGAGGTATAATTATACAAAATAAAATATATTTTTTATTTTTTTACTTTTTTGAGACGGAGTCTCACTCTGTCGCCCAGGCTGGAGTGCGGTGGGGCATCTCAGCTCACTGCAAGCTCCGCCTCCTGGGTTCACGCCATTCTCTTGCCGCAGCCTCCCGAGTAGCTGGGAGTACAACTGCCCGCCACCACGCCCGGCTAATTTTTTGTATTTTTGGTAGAGACGGGGTTTCACCGTGTTAGCCAGGGTGGTCTCGATCTCCTGACCTCGTGATCCGCCCACCTCGGCCTTCCAAAGTGCTGGGATTACAGACGTGAGCCACCGCGCCTGTCCAAAATATATATATATATATATATATATTTTTTTTTTTTTGAGACGGAGTCTCGCTCTGTCGCCCAGGCTGGAGTGCAGTGGCCAGATCTCAGCTCACTGCAAGCTCCGCCTCCCGGGTTCCTGCTATTCTCCTGCCTCAGCCTCCCGAGTAGCTGGGACCACAGGCGCCGCCACCTCGCCCGGCTAATTTTTTGTGTTTTTTTTTAGTAGAGACGGGGTTTCGCCGTGTTAGCCAGGATGGTCTCGATCTCCTGACCTTGTGATCCGCCCGTCTCGGCCTCCCAAAGTGCTGGGATTACAGGCTTGAGCCACCGCGCCCGGCCCCAAAATATATATTTTAAGTGTAAGGTTTAATGTGCTTTGACAAATTAAAAGAACCATGTAATCACCACGACCATCAAGTTATAGGCCATTTCCATAATCTCAAAAGGTTTCTTTTACTTCTTCCTTCAGTGCCATCCCTGGTTCCAGGCAATGACTGGTCTTCTTTAATCATTATTGATTATATTTGACTCTCCTAGAGTTTCATATAAATGAAATTGTGTAGTGTGTACTCTGGTGTGTCTGGCTTCTTGCATTTATAGTAATGCTTTTGAGATTCATCCATGTTGTTTTCTGTATCAGTAGTTTCTTTTTTTTTAAATTTCAGTCGTTTTGGGGGTGCAGGTGGTTTTTGCTTACACGGATCAGTTCTTTAATGGTAAGTTCTGAGATTTTAGTGCACCTGTCACCCAAGCAGTACACACTGTACCCAACAGATAGTCTTTTACCCCCACAACTATTCCCTCTGAGTCCATAAAGTCCGTTATAGTACTCTTATGCCTTTGCATCCTTGTAGCTTAGCTCCCACTTAAGAGTGAGAGCATATAATATTTGGTTTCCCATTCCAGCATTACTTCACTTAGAATAATGGCCTCTCACTCTATCCAAGCTGGTGCAAAAGTCATTATTTCATTCCTTTTTTATGGCTGAATAGTATTCCATGGGGTATACATATCATGTTTTCTTTATCCACTCGTTGATCAATGGGCACTTTAGGTTGGTTTAATATCTTTGCAATTGCAATTTGTACTGCTTTAAACATGAGTGTGCATGTTTGTTTGTTTGTTTTTCATATAATGACTTATTTTCCTTTGGTTAGATACCCAGTAGTGGAACCGCTGGATCTACCACATATTGCTGCATGACAGTTCTACTTTTAGTTATTTAAGGAATCTCCATACTGTTTTCCATAGTGGTTGTACTAATTTACATTCCCACCAGCAGTGTAAAAGTGTTTCATTTTCACCACATCCATGCCAACATCTATTGTTTTCTGACTTTTTAATTATGGCCATTCTCACAAGAGTAAGGTAATAGCTTATTGTGGTTTTAATTTAAATTTCCCTGATGATCAGCAATGGTGAGCATTTTTTCATATGCTTGTTGGCTGTTTCTGTATCTTCTTTTGAAAAATGTCTACTCATGTCCTTTCCCCGCTTTTTGATGGGTTTTTAAAATTATTATTATTGCTGATTTGTTTGAGTTTCTTGTAGATTCTGGATACTAGTTCTTTGTCAGATGCATAGTTTGTGAATATTTTCTCCTACTCTGTGGGTTGTCTGTTACTCTACTGATTATTTATTTTGCTGTGCAGAAGCTTTTTAGTTTAATTAGGTCACACTTATTTATTTTTCACTTTGTTGCATTTGCTTTGGGGATATTAATCATGAATTGCTTGCCTAAGCCAAAGTCCAGAAGAGTTTTCTGATGTTATCTTCCAGAATTGTTACGATTTTAGGTCTTAGATTTAAGTCTTTGACAGATCTTGAGTTGATTTTTGTATAAGGTGAGTAATGAGGATCTAGTTTCATTCTTCCACATGTGGCTTGCCAGTTTTCCCAGCACCGTTTATTGAATAAGGTGTCCTTTCCCCAGTTTATGTTTTTGTATGCTTTGTCAAAGATCAGTTAGCTGTAAGTATTTGGCTTTACTTCTGGGTTCTCTATGCTGTTTCATTGGTCTATGTGCCTATATTTATACCAGTGCCATGTTGTTTTGCTAATTATGGCCTTGTAGTATAATTTAAAGTTAGGTAATGTGATGTTACAGATTTGTTCTTTTTGCTTAGCATTGCTGTGGCTATGTGGGCTCTTTTCTGATTACATATTAATTCTAGGATTGTTTTTCTAGTTCTGTGGAGAATGATGATGATATTTTGATGGGAATTGCATTGAATCTGTAGATTGTTTTGGATATTTGGGTATTTTGACAACATTGATTCTTCCCATCCATGAGCATGGGATGTGTTGCCATTTGTTTGTGTCATCTATGATTTCTTTCAGCAGTGTAGGTGATCTTTCACCTACTAGGTTAAGTATATTCCTAGATTTTTTTATTTTTATTTTTACAGCTGTTGTAAAAGGGATTGAGTTCTTGATTTGATTCTCAGCTTTTTGTTTTTAGTGTATAGCAGTGCTACTGATTTATGTACATTAATTTTGTAACCTGAGACTTTACTGAGTTTGGTTATCAAATGCAGGAGTTTTTTGGATGAGTCTTTGGGGTTTTCTAGGTATATAATCATATCATGGGTGAACAGAGATAGTTTGACTTTCTCTTTTCCAGTTCGGATGCCTTTTATTTATTTCTCTTGTCTGATTGCTGTTGCTAAAACTTTCAGTACTGTGTTGCATAGAAGTGCTGAAAGTGTGCATCCTTGTCTTGTTCCAGTTCTCAGGGGGAGTCCTTTCAACTTTTCCCCATTCAGTATGATATTGGCTGTGGATTTGTAATATGTTACTTTTATTACTTTGAGGTAAATCCTTTGTATGCCTATTTTGCTGAGGGTTTTGTCACAAAGGGATGCTGCATTTTGTCAAATGCTTTTTTCTGCATCTATTGAGATAATCACACAGTTTTATGTTTTTAATTCTGTTTAAGTGATGTAACACATATATTGACTTGCATATGTTGAATCATCCCTGCATCCCTGAGATAAAACCCATTTGATCATGATGTATTATCTCTCCTTCTCCTTCTCCTTCTCCTTCTCCTTCTCCTTCTCCTTCTCCTTCTCCTCCTTCTCCTTCTCCTTCTCCTTCTTCTTCTTCTTCTTCTTTTGAGACAGTCTCACTCTGTTGCCTAGGCTGGAAGACAGTGGCACAATGTCAGCTTACTGCAACCTCTGCCCTATGGGCTCAAGTGATACTCCCACCTCAGCCTCCTAAGTAGCTGGGAGTACATGTGTGCACCACCAGCTAAATTTTGTATTTTTTGTAGAGATGGGGTAAGCCATGTTGTCCAGGGTGGTTTTAACCTTCTGGGCTTAAGTGATAAGATTACAGGCATGAGCCACTGCACCCAGCCAATCATGATGTATTATCTTTTGGATGTGCTTTTGGATTCAGTTAGCTGGTATTTTGTTGAGATTTTGCATCTATGTTTATCAGAGATATTGGTTTGCAGTTTTCTTTTTTTTCTTGTGTCCTTTCCTAGTTTTGGTATTAGTGTTATACTGGCTTCAGAATAACTTAGGGAGGATTCCCTCTTTTTTTATCTATTGGAATAGTTTCAGTAGAATTGATACCAACTCTTCCTTGAATATCTGGTAGAATTCAGCTGTGAATCCATCTGGTCCTGAAATTTTCTGTGTTGGCAATTTTTTCATTACTGATTTAATTTTGCTGTTTGTTATTAGTCTGTTCATGGTTTCTATTTCTTCCTGATTTAATCTAGGATAATTAAATGTTTCCAGGAATTTATCCATTTCCTCTAGATTTTCTAGTTTGTGTGTATAAAGGTGTTCATACTAGTCTTGAATGATTTTTTTTTATTTCTGTAGTATCAGTTATAATATCGCCAGTTTCATTTCCAATTCAGCTTATTTGGATGTTCTCTCTTCTTTTCTTGCTTAATCTCACCAATAGTTTATCAATTTTGTTTATCTTTTCAAAGAACCAGCTTTTTGTTTCATTTATCTTTTTTATTTTTTTGATTTCAATTTCATTTAGTTCTGCTCCCATCTTTGTTTTTTTCTTTTCTTCTGCTACGTTTGGATTTGTTTTGTTATTGTTTCTCTAGTTCCTTGAGGTGTAACATTAGTTTGTCTATTTTTGCTCTTTCAGACTTTCTGATGTAGGCATTTAATGCTATGAGCTCTCCATTCGGTACTATTTTGCTGTATCTCAGAGGCTTTGATCAGTTGTATCACTTTTATCATTCATTTTCAATAATTTTCAATTTCCATCTTAATTTCATTATTAACCCAAAAATTATTCAAGTGCAGATTATTTAATTTCCATGTATTTGTATAGTTTTGAGGGTGGGTTGCTTTTAGATCTAGCAGTAATTGTTTTATAAATCTTGGAGCTCCTGTGTTAGGTGCATATAAATTTAGCATTGTAATATCTTCTTGTTGAACAAGTCGTTTTGTTATTATATAATGGCCTTCTTTGTCTTTTTTATTGTATTTTTTTTTAAGTCTGTTTTGTCTGATGTAAGAATAGTGACTCCTGCTTGCTTTTGGTTTCCATTTGTGTAGAATACCTTCTTCCACCCCTTTACCTTGAGTTTATGTGAGTCCTTAGGTATTAGGTGAGCCTCTTGAAGACAGTAGGTATTTGGTTAGTGTTTTTTTTTAACCCATTCTGCCATTCTGTATCTTTCCAAGTGAAGCATTTAGGCTATTTACATTCAACATGAATATTAAGATGTGAAGTACTGTTCTATTCATCATATTAGTTTTTACCTAGATACTTTTTCTTCATTATGTTAATGTTTTATAGGCCCTGTGAGATTTATGCTTTAAGGAGTTTCCATTTTGATATAGATCAAGGTTCTGTTTCAGGATATGGAACTCCATTTAGCTTTTATTGTAGTGCTGGTTTGGTAGTGGAAAATTTCCTTAACATTTGTTTGTTTGAAAAAGATTTTATCTCTCCATTTATAAAGCTTAGTTTTGCAGAATGCAAAATTCTTGGCTGACAATTATTTTTTTTAAAGAGGGTAAAGATAGGACCCCAATCCCTTCTGGCTTGTAAGGTTTCTGCTGAGAAAGTTGTTGTTAGTCTGATAGTTTTTCTTTTATAGGTTACCTGATGCTTTTGTCTCACAGCTACTAAAATTCTTTTCTTGGTGTTGACTTTAGATAGCTTAATGACTGTGTACTTTGGTGATGATCTTTTTGCCAAGGAATTTCCCAGGAGTCTGAACTTCTTGTATTTTGATATCTGTGTATCTAGCAAGGCGAGGAAAGTTTTCCTCAATTATTCTTTAAAATAAGTTTTCCAAACTCTTAGACTTCTCTTCCCCCTCAGGAACATCAATTATTCTTAGGTTTGGCCAGCTTACATAATCACATACTTCTTGGAGACTTGGTTCATTTTTTTTGATTATTTTTTTCTTTATCTTTGTCTGATTGGGTTAATTCAAAAGCCTTGTCTTCAAGCTCTGAAATTATTTATTCTAGTTGTTCTAGTCTAATACTGAAACTTTTCACTACATTTTGAATTTCCCTAAGTATGTCTTTTATTTCCAGAAGTTCTGATTGGTTTTTCTTTATGATATCCATCTCTCTGGAAATTTTTTCATTCATATCCTGAGTTTTAAAAAAAATATTTATGTTGGTTTTCACCTTTCTCTGGTTATTTCCTAGGTCAGCTTAATAACCTTCTGATTTCTTTATCTGGTATTTCAAAGATTTCGTCTTGGTTTGGAGCAATTATTGGGAAGCTAGCTTGATCTTTTGCGGGTGTTATAGAACCCTGTTTTGTCATATTACCAGAATTACTTTTCTGGTTCCTTTTCATTTGCATAGACTTTTCTTCAAATTGTTCTTGAATGTATTTTTTATTTGACTGTGGTTTTTATTTAATTTCTTTTTTTCCCCTAGGAATCTGACTTTAATGTTTATAGTTTATTGTAGCCTAATTTAATTCTTGGTGCTTTTAGCAGGAAAGACTCTGTATGACTTCCTTAGTTATAAAGGGCCTTTGTGCACTGGCTTTTCCAGATGCTTGTTGTAGTAGTTATGTACACTGTGTGTGGGCAAGTTCACTGTCTCATATGGGGTTGGAATGGCAAGGATTTTTGAAACTTATCTCATTCTCCCATGGTGTACACTTTTTTATTTACTTAATTTTTTTCCAGTGTTTTATTTACTGAGTTGATGATCCAGGCTTCAGAACAGTAGGGGAGCTATCCCTGGGTAGGCCCTGGTTGTAGATAAAGTAGGTGGGTAGATGTAATACCCAATGGTGGGCAGACATCTCAGCCTTGTTGAAGGTGGCTGGGAAGCCCTCAATTGGATGTACTGAGATTTTATCAGGTTGAAAGGTGGGAGCTCCTCAGCTACCCTGCCAGACCAGCAGGGAAGGCATCCACTTCCCAGCCTCATTTCTGTCCCAGTGTTCTGGCTATTCAGGTTAGACAGGCTCCTCTTTTCATCTGTAAGAATGTTGATATTCCAAGTAAAAAGGAATTGTGACTGTGCCTCTCATGAAAGCCTGACCTGGAGAGTGTTCTTCCTGTGGGGATGCAATCACCCTGAATTGTTCTAGGAAAGCTGTCTGTAGGTGTATCCACACTGCATTCCTGTGGGAGAAGCCCCAGCTGTGTTTGCAGTGGTGTACTGGTGGGAATAAGGACACCGTCTCCAAGACCCTTAACAATCAGAGAGGTTGCCTCCCTGTTGGGATAGAGGTGCACAGCAGCACTATAATTGTGTCTCTGCTGAAAGAAGCTTCCCATTAGTGGAAAGATCTGGGACTCAAGAACTGTCATTCAGATTCTTTTGTCCCACAGGGTGTTCCCTTGATGTGGTGCTCTCTCCCTTCCCTTAAGAATGGGAATTCCTGAGAGCTAGACTACAGTAATTGTTATTGCTCTTCTGGGTCTAGTCACCTAGTGGAGTTACCAGACTCCAGACTGGTGCTGAGGAATGTCTGCAAGGGATCCAGTGATGTGACCTGTCTTCAAGTCTCCCAGCAGTGGATACCAGCACCATTTCTGACGAAAGTGGTAGGGGAGTGACGTAGACTCTGTGAGATTCCTTGGTTGATGGGCTTAGTGTGCTGCCTTTCTCAAGTGCTGGTTATAATTATTGTGAACTTGTCACATGGAGCCACTCAGAACCTTTGGTTAGCCAGGGTGTTGTACGCAGTGGTGATGAGTACAGCTGAGGTCATGCTGCCGTTTTCTCCATTCTGGACACAGTACTATTCTACCTAGAGGTGCTGTAATGGACTGTTTTGGTGAGCCTCCAGCCAAGAGGTGGCACTTGCAAAGAGCATCAGCTGTGGTAGTAGCAGTAGGATTTGAGTTTGCCCTAAGTTACCCAGGGGAAGTATTCTGGTTTCACAGGCAATGGGTGGAGCTATAAAGCTCCTTAAAGTTTATGTTCTCTGTGTTAAGCTATCAGGGTGGGTGGAGGGGCACAGCCAGGTGGGGATAGGGTTAGGTGGATCTGTGCTCTGACTCTCCTTGGGTGGGGCTAGCCACAGCCCCTGTGAGGGTCAAGGAGAAGGTTTCAGGCTACTGGGATAAAGTTCCAGAGGGGAGTATAACTGCCTTTGGTTCACAGAAGAGTTTGCAAAGGGAGTGGGGAGTATTAGGCAGCAGTAAGCCTCACCCAGCTCCCATGCAGTTGGTGAGGCCACTCTCACTCCCACAGTGCTCCACTAACAGCTTGGATCCAGGCAGTCTGCACACAGAACTCAGTCCTGCCGGAGGCCATAAGCTTTCCACAGAGATAGCAACCTCCAGTTTCTGGCCACACCCATCCCTATCTCTCCACAAGGCTGGGCACCCAACTCCTGTGCTCATGTCTGCAGTGCAGTTCCCACTTGTGCTCCCCACCTCCAACCCTGGGTTCTGGTCAAGGGAGTTTGTTCCTACTCAAGATTATATTACAAAATTCAGCTTGAAGCTTCTTTCACCTGCAACCTCTTCCTGAGCTCATTGGTTGACTTCTTTGAGAGCCCTTGTGAGATATAGTCAGTAATGGCTTTCCTGGGTTCACACTGAAGACTGGGATTGCTTGCAAGGCACTTTCTGCTGCTGCTTCTACTTCTGTATTTCACACCACTCCCTCAATTCGTTCCAGCTCTGGGTGAGGTTAAGGTCTTCTCCCAAGACCTGGATTTTCAGATTCCCTGGTGGGGACGTGTCCTCTGGAGGCAGACTCTCCTCTGTCACACTCTGGGGACTTAGCAGTTTTTCACCTGTCTCACGGAGTAGGCTTCAGCTTGCCACTCATTTCAAAGGCTGTGTGGATTCTTTCAGATTTTATGTTAAATTTCTGCACTGGTTCTTGGAAAAAATTTATTATGTGAATCTCTACACACTATTCTGTCCAGAATGTATCTTTTTAAACAAGTAAACATTGCCAGTACTTTTTTTACTTTAAATTAAATTTGCCTCTTTTCATCACATTACCTTTGAAACTTTTTTTATTATGAATGTAACGCTGTTTTTGATAAAAGACGTGGAAAATACCAAAAAGCATAAAGAAGAAAAAAAGTAATTCGTTTTTTGACATACAAAAATGTACAACTTTTATAATTAATTCTGTCAGACTTTTTGATTTTTCACTTTTGTACCTGTAAAGTTATTTTTATTTGGCCATTAGATTAATCTTTTTTTTTACAAATATTGGTGAATTTTCTTTACATTTTGTTTTATAATTTTTAATTAATAATGTTAATAATAACATATTTCAGGCATACAAAAAAAGGACTAGGGATGATATAGCTATACAGAACTGCAATGCAACTTTAAACAATAAAACATTACTAATACAATTGAAGCCTCCTTATATAACCCTCCCAATGACATTCCTAACTACAGTAACCTCCATCTCGCTAGAGGTTATTGTAATTCTGAATTTGGCTTTATTATTTTCATACATGCTCAATTGGTATGTTTTGTTACATATTCTATATCGTTTTGCACTTATGAAAATTTTTGCATATATCTCATTGTTTTACATGTATACATTATTTTGCCTATGTTGTTTTATAAGAGTTCTTTTATGAATACTGCTCTACTTAGAAATTCGTCGAAGGTTGCTTCTTTCATTTAATAGTATTTCAGATTTATCTATGTTGCTACAAATAATTGATAACTCATTTTCTATTAAATTAGCTAATATAAAAATTGAGTGAAGATAACTAATGCTGGTGTTTTATTTTGGGTTGCTCCGGAAGCTGACTCTGAGATGAAGCTTTAAGTGTAGGTAGTTTATCTGCACAATACAGGGAACCATGGCAAAGGATTGGGGAATAGAAACAAGGAACAGAAAACAGCCAATCAAGAGTGCATTATGAAACCAGCTACCACTGTGAGTGAATAGAGCTTGATTCTGTGGATCAGCATGAAGCACACACTTCAAAGGGTATCTTTTCACCAACTCTTACCAGCCACTATTTGAGGACTGCTCCCAAGGCATGTTAATTTCCTAGCATTTCTGACTTGCAGCACACACTTGGAGAGAAATGCCTTCTGCATATCAGAAAAACTCTAGCAACAGAAGTAACAGGCATCAGCAATTGGGAGTCACCTGAGTAGACTAGAATGGTATAGTCTGAGAAATATGAGCAGGACAAGGGCAGCATCTACCACAGCTGGTGACAGCCTACTGAAATTTCTACCTCTATATATTTCTAAGGACATTGTAAATTGCCACAATTATTTTGGAAAGACATTTGACACTATATATCAAGAGCCAAGAGTTCAAGGCTGCAGTGAGCTAGGATCTTGCAATTGCACTGCAGCCTGGGTGACAAAGTGAGACCTTGTCTCTAATTTACAAAAAGAAATGTTTCTACCAAGGGGAACTCCATGAAAACAATTATGTGTACATTCATTCCAGCATTATTTATAATGTTAAAAATAATAAATATTCTAAATATCCAACAATATAAGAATGGTTAGGAAAGTTATTTATGCTTGCTGGATGAAATTTTGTTATTAAAGTTGAGAATAATGAAGATTATAATGTTATATGAGAAAATGTTTGTGTAGGGGGATAAAGAGAAGGAAGGAAGGAAGGAAAGAAGGAAGGAAAGAAGGAGGGAGGGAGGAAAGGGAGAGAGGGAGGGAGGAAATATTTCAAAATAGTAATATGATTTTCTGAGAGTAGGCCTATATTATTATATTATTTTTAGTTATATTATTTTTAGTATGAAAATAATGTATTTTAAAGGAACATAAGCATTAGTATAAAGATCATTCAAAAATATTTTAATAATATCTATTATCTATATGTAAGTTTTGAGGCTATATATAAAACCTCACCTGTTATTACAAAAATCTTGTGAAATAATTGAGTTCAGTATTAATGTACTTATTTTACAGATAATAAAACTAGGCTCAGAAAGGGCCAAATGGCTAGAAAGTAATGGAACTGTGATCAGACTATATTTCTTCTGACTCCTGGCCCAGTGTTCCTCATGACAGTGATGAACACTGGTTGTGTTTGCTTGTTCAACACTCCTTTTGTAATACATGAATTTCTTTTTTTATTTCTTTTCCTCATCCCTCATCTTCAAGGGCAGGTGGTGGACCCAAGCCTGTATACTAAAAGTACAAAACACAATGATTAGTACAGGGTTAGGCACATGACCCAAGTTAGGCAAATCAAAGTCAGCTCAGTACTTAAAAAAATAGCTTCTTCCAGTGGGGGTACTAAACTGTTAGAAGATGAAAAACCTGAAGTCACTTACAGTCATAGTTTGTCAGCTCATAAAAGATGTTGCCTAAGAGTAAAGAAAAGACAAAGGAAAACAGAGGTAAAAGTGGTAAGAGACAGATATGTGATGATGTCATTAAAGCACTCACAAATTTAGATCTGGCCATGCCTCAGGCTACCCTTGGCCTTTTCAGATTTGTGAACCAAGTCATACCCTTTTCTTCAAATTAAAATTGGGTTGCTGTCATTTTCACCTAAAAACATCTTTGCTAATATGGAAGCAGTTGTTGTTCCTGGAAAATCTTGAAAAGTTGAGTTGGCCAAGTTGAGGTAGACAACAGGGCAGTTAGTGTTCTTTTACAGTAGCTATAGAGTAGTCTATTCATGCTATACAGTAGAAAAGTAGATGGTTAAACTGTTAAACTGTTACCCGTCATACTGTTAGACTCATGTGTCTACTGAGACTATAACTTTAAGGAACTTGGTAGAAAAATGTCAGGATACTGGAATATCTTAGCCAATTCTCTCAAGCTTACCTGTTTAAAAGTAAAGACAGAAGAAAATACAACCTTCATTTATGTCTGCATCTAACAATCTTGAGCCAGCTGAGATTCAAATAGCCATGAGCTTTAAAAATCAAAAAAGTCAAAATCTTTTTTTTTTTTTGAAACGGAGTCTTCAAAAAAATACTTCAAAAAACACTCCAGCCTGTCACCCAGGCTGGAGTGCAGTGGCGCGATCTCGGCTCACCGCAAGCTCTGCCTCCTGGGTTCACGCCATTCTCCTGCTTTATCCTCCTGAGTAGCTGGGACTACAGGTGCCTGCCACCACGCCTGACTAATTTTTTGTATTTTTAGTAGAGATGGGGTTTCACTGTGGTCTCGATCTCCTGACCTCGTGATCTGCCCGCCTTGGCCTCCCAAAGTGCTGGGATTACAGGCGTGAGTCACCGTTCCCGGCCAAAAAAGGCAAAATCTTTACCCCAAGAAAAAATTAGTGCAAAGGATACCAGAGAGCCTGACAAGAACATTGAAAATAAGAATAGAATCTAGGGGAAGCTATGATATGATCTCCAGGAACTTCCCAAGAACTTTGAGTGGTTTTTTCTGCCAGAAGAAGGTGTTAGTTGTGATATTGTAGGTAAAAATGACAGTAACTCCAATTTAGTTATCTTAATTAAAAGGCAGTAAAAAAAAATTCCGTGTCCTGCTACCTAGAGGTATGAGGAGAATTAGCTATCACTTCCAATCCCAACTAATTATTATGTGCCACTTACAAACCATTAAGCTAAAAGTTAAAATATAGGTAAGCCATTGAGGTCTAATACTAAGAAACAAAAACCGCAAACTCACACTTCTCTTAAGACTATGCTCAACATGGTCTCAGTTTCCAGTAACTAGTCTATATCATTAACTAAATACAAATTAGCTGCATGCCTCTCAAGGTTTCAAGAAATTCTTTATTCCAGAGAAACCCCAACACTGGCAGCCAATGCTTGGAAATACCAATTCCTAAGCATTTCCTACACCACCAAAATTTCACCAATGGGAAGTAGATCCCTAACCCACAGCAGCCACCAAAAAAGGGTCCTTCCCAATGTCAATAGCAAGTATGAGGTAATTTACTTAAGAATATCAAACTGTTAAATAAAATCCTCCATGATACAGATTGGCTGACCAAGGAGCTCAGCACCCTTCCATGCAGAAAGAATTTGCAAACTCTGATGAGTAAAATCACTGTTTATTAATTTCCCGCTTTTCTCATTTCTGTGTGAAAATTGTATTAAATTTTATATTTTATTTACTTTGTCTATTATGTTATATCGTAGGTGCTTAAACAAATATACCACTTTGTCACAGACTGCTCAGGTATGAGAAGCTACCTTTAAGACTGACAGACAAGCACAGAGCAAAGATCTTGCTAGAGGTACATTGAGTAAATGTGTGTGCTTTGTACCTTTTAGAGAGGAGATGGAATTCTAGGATCATCATGGCAGATGGGAGGCAGGACTAGAATGCAGCTCCGGACACAGCAGCTTGCAGAAGGTCGCATTGTGAATTTTAGCTCCAGATTGAGTGCAAGAAAAAACCAGCAATCCCAAGAGGACCCACAGACCCTCTAAAGGAAGTGGACTGCTCTTTCAAAAACTGTGACTGCCCAACTGCAGAAGTGGGAAAAGGAGACCCTCCTCTCCCCAACACACACATCCACTTGAAAAGTTGAAGGTCTGTTTGCGGGAGAAGTTTCTGACCTTACCTGGAGCTGAGCCAATTTAGAGAGCCAAGTGAGGGTAAAACTACTTAGGGAGAAGGAAATCTCTAGCTGAACTTTGTAATAATATGAACAGGGTGAGAAGCCTCCTTGCCAGAACTCAGGGGAAGGCACGCAAATCTGGTGTGCAGACTCCACCAGCAAGGGAAGAACCAAGCCCTTTTCTTTCACAGCTGGGAGGCAGGAGATTTCAAGCCCGTCATGCCCTCTGTCTGGAAACAGACTTGGGGCTGTTGTCGGGGGAACCGTGGGAGTGAGACTGGCCCTTTGGTTTACGTGGGGGTTGGGTGAGGCCTGTGACTGCTGGCTTTCCCCCACTTCCCTGACAACCTGCACGACTCAGCAGAGGCAGCCATAATCTTCCTAGGTACACAACTCCAGTGACCTAGGAATCTCACTCCTATCCCCTACAGCAGTTGCAGCAATACCTACCCAAGGAGAGCCTGAGCTCAGACATGCCTAGCCCTGCCCCGACCTGATCTTCCTTCCCTACCCACCCTGGTAGCAGAAGACAAGGGGTATTAATCTTGGGAGTTCTAGGATCCCACCCACCACCAGTCCCTCTCTATACTCCTACAGTTGATGTTTTCTGGAAAGCGCCACCACCTGGCAGAAGGCCAACTAGCACAAAAATAGAGCATTAAACCACCAAAGGTAAGAACCCTCATGGAGTCCATTGCACCCCCTGCCACCGCCACCAGAACAGCCACTGAGACACATGGCTGAGAGACCCAAGGACAGTTCACATCACAGGACTATGTGCAGACAACCCCCACTACCAGCCCAGAGCCAGGTAGACTCACTGGGTGGCTAGACCCAGAAGAGAGACAACAATCACTGTAGTTTGGGTCACAGGAAGCCACATCCACAGGAAAAGGATGAAAGTACTACATCAAGGGAACACCCTGTGGGATAAAAGAATTTGAACAACAGCCTTCAGCACTAAACCTTCCCTCTGACAGAGCCTACCTAAATGAGAAGGAACCAGAAAACCAACCCTGGTAATATCACCAAGAAAAGCTCTTCAACAACCCCCAAAAATCACAGTAGTGCACCAGCAATGTATCCAAACCAAGAAGAAATCCCTGATTTACCTGAAAAAGAATCCAGGATATTAGTTATTAAGCTAATCAGGGAGGGACCAGAGAAAGATGAAGCCCAATGCAAGAAGTAAAAAAAAAATGATACAAGAAGTGAAGCGAGAAATATTCAAGGAACTAGATAGCTTAAAGAAAAAAACAATCAAAAATTCAGGAAACTTTGGACACACTTTTAGAAATGCGAAATGCTCTAGAAAATCTCAGCAATAGAATTGAACAAATTGAATAAAGAAATTCAGAGCTTGAAGACAAAGCCTTCTAATTAACCCAATCCAACAAAGACAAAGAAAAAAGAATAAGAAAACATAAACAAAGTCTCCAATAAGTCAGGGATTACGTTAAACAACCAAACTTAAGGGTAACTGGCATTCTCCTGCGGAAGAAGAGAATTCCAAAAGCATGGAAAACATATTCGAGGGAAAGACTGAGGAAGACTTCTCCAGTCTTGCTAGAGACCTAGACATCCAAATACAAGAAGCACAAAGAACACCTGGAAAATTCATCACAAAAACATCTTTGCCTAGGCACATTGTCATCAGGTTATCCAAAGTTAAGACGAAGGAAAAAAATCTTTTTTTTTTTTTTTTTTTTTTTTTTTTGAGACGGAGTCTGGCTCTGTCGCCCGGGCTGGAGTGCAGTGGCCGGATCTCAGCTCACTGCAAGCTCCGTCCCCCGGGTTTACGCCATTCTCCTGCCTCAGCCTCCCGAGTAGCTGGGACTACAGGCGCCCGCCGCCTCGCCCGGCTAGTTTTTTGTATTTTTTAGTAGAGACGGGGTTTCACCGTGTTCGCCAGGATGGTCTCGATCTCCTGACCTCGTGATCCGCCCGTCTCGGCCTCCCAAAGTGCTGGGATTACAGGCTTGAGCCACCGCGCCCGGCCAAAAAATCTTAAGAGCTGTGAGACAAAGCACCAAGTAATCTATAAAGGAAAACCTATGAGATTAACAGCAGATTTCTCAGCAGAAACCCAACAAGCTAGAAGGGACTGGAGCCCTATCTTCAGCCTCCTCAAACAAAACAATTATCAGCCAAGAATTTTGAATCCAGCAAAACTAAGCTTCATATATGAAGGAAAGATACAGCTTCATATATGAAGGAAAGATACAGTCATTTTCAGACAAACAAATGCTGAGAGAATTTGCCACCACTACGAGAACTGCTAAAAGAGCTCTAAATCTTGAAACTAATCCTGGAAACACATCAAGACAGAACCTCTTTAAAGCATAAATCACACAGGAACTATACAGCAAAAATACAAGTTAAAAAGTAAAAACAAAAAAAGAAACAAACCAAAGTATGCAGGCAACAAAGAGCACGATGAACACAAGGGTACCTCACATTTCAAAACTAACATTGAATGCAATTGGCCAAAATCTCCTCTTGAATGATACAGAACCACAGAATGGGTAAGAACTCACCAACCAACTACCTGCTGCCTTCAGCAGACTCACCTAATACATAAGGACGCACATAAACTTAAAGTAAAGGGGTGGAAAAAGGCATTTCATGCAAATGGACACCAAAAGTGAGCAGGGGTAGCTCTTCTTATATCAGACAGAACAAACTTTAAAGCAACAGCAGTTAAAAAGACAAAGAGGGACAGCATATAATGGTAAAAGGCCTTGTCCAACAGGAAAATATTACCATCATAAACATATATGCACCAAACACTGGGGCTCCCAAGTTTATAAAAAATTACCATAGACCTAAGAAATGAGATAGCAACACAACCTCAGAATGCATATTCCACTCAATAGCACATGGAAATTTATCCAAGCTAGATCATGTGATAGGTCAAAAATGAGACTCAATAAATTTTAAAAATTTTAAGAAAATTAAAATTATATCAAGCACTCTCTCAGACTACAGTGGAATAAAACTGAAAATCAACGCCAGAAGGAACCTTCAGAACCATGCAAATACATGGAAATTAAATAACCTGCTCCTGAATGAGCATTGGGTCAAAAACAAAATCAAAATGGAAATTAAAAAATTCTTCAAACTGAATGACAATAATGGCACAACCTATCAAAACCTCTGGGATACAGCAAAGGCCATGCTAAGAGGAAAGTAGATAGCCCTAAGCATCTACATCAAAAAGACTGAGAGTGTACAAACTGACATTCTAAGGTCATACCTTAAGGAACCAGAGAAACAAGAACAATCCAAACCCAGGCCCAGCAGAAGAAAGGAAATTACCAAGATCAGAGCAGAACTAAATGAAATAGAAACAAAAGAGTAAAAATAAAAATAAAAAGATAAATGAAACAAAAACGTGGTTATTTGAAAAGATAAATAAAATTAATAGGCCATTAGCAAGATTAACCAAGAAAAGGAGAGAGAAAATCCAAACAACGTCACTAAGAAATGAAACAGAAGATATTACAACTGACACTACTGAAATACAAAAGATTTTTCAAGGCTACTATGAACACCTTTATGAACATAAACTAGAAAACCTAGAAGAGATAAATAAATTCCTGGAAAAATACAACCATCTTAGCTTAAATCAGGAAGAATTAGAATACCCTGAACAGACCAATAACAACCAGTGAGATTAAAATGGTAATTTAAAAATTACCAACAAAAAAAAGTCCAGGACCAGACATATTCACAGCAGAATTCTACCGAACATTCAAAAAAGAATTGGTACCAACCCCTTTGACACTATTCCACAAGATAGACAAAGAAAGAACCCTCCCTAATTCATTTCATGTAGCCAGCATCACCCTAATACCAAAATCAGGAAAGGACATAACCGAAAAAGAAAACTACAGACTGATATCCATGATGAACTCTGATGCTAAAATCCTTAATAAAATAGTAGCTAACCAATGACACATCAAAAAGACAATCCACCATGATCAACTGGGTTTCATGCCAGGGATGCAGGGATGGCTTAACATATGCAAGTCAATAAGTGTGATATACCACATTAACAGAATTGAAAAAAAAATCACATGATCATCTCAATAGATGCAAAAAAAGCATTCACCAAAATCCAACATCTCTTGCGACTGAAACTCTCAGCAAAATAGGCATACAAGGGACATACCTTAGTGTAATAAAAGCCATTTTTGACAAATCCGCAGCCAACATAATACTGAATGGGGAAAAATTGAAAGCACTCTCTCTGATAACTGGAACAAGACAAGGATGCTCACTCTCACCACTCCTCTTCAACATAGTGCTGGAAGTCCTAGCCAGAGCAATCAGACAAGAGAAAGAAATAAAGGGCATCCGAATCAGTAAACAGAAAGTTAAACCGTCACTGTTTGCTGATGATATGATCGTTTACTTTGAAAACCCTAAGGATTCCTCCAGAAAGCTCCTAGAACCGATGAAAGAATTCAGCAAAGTTTCCAAATACAAGATTAACGTACACAAATTAGTAGCTCTTCTGTACATGAACAGCAACCAAATGGAGAACCAAATCAAGAACTCAACCCCTTTTACAATAGCTGCCAATAAATAAAAATAAAATTCTTAGGAATATACCTAACCAAGGAGTCAAAAGACCTCTACAAGAAAAACTACAAAACATTGTTGAAAGAAATCATAGATGACACAAACAAATGGAAACACATCTCATGCTCATGGATGGGTAGAATCAATATTGTGAAAATGACCATAGTACCACAGTACCAAAAGCAATCTACAAATTCAATGCAACCCCCATCAAAATACCACCATCATTCTTCGCAGAATTAGAAAAAAAATTCTAAAATTCATAGGGAACAAAAAAGAGCCCACATAGCCAAAGCAAGACTAAGCAAAAAGACCAAATCTGGAGGCATCACACCACCTGATTTCAAACTATATTATAAGGCCATAGTCACCAAAACAGCATGATACTGGTATAGAAATAGTCACATAGACCAATGGAACAGAATATAGAAGCCAGAAATAAACCCAAATACTCACAGTCAACTGATCTTTGACAAAGCAGACAAAAACATAAAGTGGGGAAAGTGGCATATATATATATAATATATCATATATTATATATTTTTATATATATTTGTTGGCCATTTGTATATCTTCTTTTGAGAATTGTCTATTCATGTCTTTAGCCCACTTTTTGATGGGTTTTTTTTTCTTACTGATTTGTTTGAGTTCATTGTAGATTCTGGATATCAGTCCTTTGTCATATATGTATGATAGAATACTATGCAGCCATAAAAAGGAATGAACTAACAGCATTTGCAGTGATTGGATGAGTTTGGAGACTATTATTCTAAGTGAAGTAACTCAGGAATGGAAAAACAAATATTATACATTCTCACTGATATGTGGGAGCTAAGCTAGGAGGACACAAAGGCATAAGAATGATACAATGAACTTTGGGGACTTGTGGGGAAGAGTGGGAGGGAGGCAAGGGATAAAAGACTATAAATATGGTGCAGTGTATACGGCTCGGGTGATGGGTGCACCAAAATCTCACAAATCACCACTAAAGAGCTTACTCATGTAACCAAATGCCACCTGTACCCCAATAACTTATGGAATAAAATATATATTAATCAATTGATTAAAAAATAAAATTTGAAAAAATAGCAGGTAACTGTGGGTTTTTCTTGTGTATGAAGAAGTTTTATTATATTACATAGAAGCAATGTATGTACTAAAGGGAATGTTGAAGATATATGAATTAAAAGAAAGTTTATGTATTCACTATACAACTAAGGATGATATAATGGAGACATGTAGATTTTACTTATCAAACATCTTGACAAAGGAAGCCCATTTTTTCTTATAGACTTCTCTGTTTCCAATGTGTGAGGTTTGGATGGGCTGCCATAGTTCTTGGGGATATTCTGACTATACCTTTCACTAGCAGAATCCATAAGTGCTGCTTAAGAGGTGAACATATGACTCAAGGTACATGAACCAAATCAGCTTGAAGACTTGCTAAACCTATTGAGGAAAGAATATTCTTAATCCACTGGCATTACTAAGCTGGTAGAATATAAGCTTGGAACTGCCAATATTTGTCTTTGTTACCACTTACAGAGCTTCTGAGAATGAAACCAGCCAAGAAATCAGAGCCAAGAAGCATAAGAGACTTGATAACATTGTGTGTGTATCTAAATTCAGCCATGACTAAAGCCTACAAATACAACCTACACTTCTCAGCAATTTGAGCCAATAAATTCACCTTTCTGCTTCAGTAAGTTTAGTATGTGTTTTTGAAACATAG
Source organism: Theropithecus gelada (assembly GCF_003255815.1). Taxonomy (NCBI): domain Eukaryota; kingdom Metazoa; phylum Chordata; class Mammalia; order Primates; family Cercopithecidae; genus Theropithecus; species Theropithecus gelada. The sequence goes on along the minus strand of NC_037671.1, from coordinate 147,188,338 downwards.
AGTCCTAAGAAATAGGACTTCAGAATTTCTTAAAATTCACTTGGTTATTCACCTCTTGTGTTAACATTATGATGATTTCCAAAAACAGTCAGGAACTTGGAGGGCATATTATGGTCCAGTCATGGAAGTAGGGTCACTGTAAGTGCAACAGGGTAAGGGATACATAGTAAGAATCAGACCTTACCCAGTTGTGGGAGGAGCTAGGTAATTGCAAATCCAAAGGGAGAGTAGGAAGATCAAAGAAGGAGTAGGATCCTCCCTAAGCAATGGTGCAAGTCAAAAAGTCAATGATTGCAGGTAAATCTGAGGACAGCACATCTAGCCACCAAGTGATTCTGTTAGAGGTAAGCTAATGAGAGGTCTTTGAGAAGCTATCTGTGGCTTCTGTCGATTTACCGACAAGCATCTGTTGTTGAACCTGGACTGCTCTTAATTGCCAGGGCCAAGAGTTGGGAAGAAGAGCTCCTTGGTTTTGTCACTTTGGCCACAAAGACTTCCAGAAAGTAAAGGCTGCTGTTTCACATGTGTGCCTTCCAAATCTTACACAAGTTCTCTTTTGGTCAGCTTTAACTTACAATCTTACAGGGAAAAGGATTCTGGGAAATACGGTTCTCAGCTTAACCAAGTTGACACAGAACAATCCAAAACAATCCTCTCCTGGTCATATCAAGCAGACTCCAAATTTTGTTCTCCCTTAGTTGATTATAGGGAGCTCCCCATGAGACCACAGGTATCGGTTGAGTTGAAAGAAGCAATGAGGCAGAAATATGGGCCATGAACATCTATGACATTTGCTCATGCACTAACTTGTTACCTTCAAGATCTGCTCGAGCCTGTTTTTTTTGTTTTGTTTTGTTTTGTTTGTTTGTTTGTTAATGAAGTTTTTCTCGGTTGCCCATGCTGGAGTGCAGCCATCTCAGCTCACTGCAAGCTATGCCTCCTGGGTTCAAGCAATTCTCATACCTCAGCCTTCTGAGTAACTGAGACTACAGGTGCCCACCACCACAATTGACTATTTCTTTTGTACTTTTAGGAGAGACAGGATTTCACCATGTTGGCCAGACTGGTCTCAAACTTCTGACCTCAAGTAATCCACCCACCTCGGCCTCCCAAAGTGCTGGGATTACAGGTGTGAGCCACAATGTCTGGCTGAGCTTGGTTTTGTATATATTACTTTCATTTGACAATCGAGTGTTGTTATACATATCTATTGTTTTGGCTTGGTGCAAAACACTTAGTTTGTGATAGGTAGCACATGTGGCTTAGTAACTTAGTAGATAATTGTCAAGCTTTCAGTTACTTGTGACTTGCCTAGTAGCAAGCCTGAAGCTGGTTTTCAAAAGGAGGAGAGTTTTCTGCAGAGGAGACAAAGTTTTGCTCCAAAAGTATTAAAGCTCTGTGCTAGGATTCACTTGTAGGGACCTGCCAGAGGTTCCATACAGCATCCCTGTCTACCTTTGACACTTGAGGCACCCGCAGATCTCCTCATTCAAATGGCCCAAGTTGTAGAGCAGCTTGTATGGGAGCATGGATGGACCTCATACAGAGCCTTCTCTTGTTCTGGTCCTACTCAAAATTGGCAGTCTTTAGAGACACTAGGTACATAGATCAGAATAGCATGTCCAAATAAGAAGTGTGTTGTTTCTAAAAATTCAAAGAGGTTGACAAGGTGTTGTGCCCCCTTTTTGTGTTAGAAGGGGCCAGATGCAGTAACTTGTCCTTTGTATTAGTCTGTTCTCATGCTGCTAATAAAGACATACCAAAGACTGGGTAATTTATAAAGGAAAGAGGTTTAATTGACTCACAGTCAAAGACTGGGGAGGCCTCAGAAAACTTACAATTATGATGGAAGGGGAAGAAAACAAATCCTTCTTCACATAGCAGCAGGACGAAGTGCTGAGCAAAGGCAGGAAAAGCCCCTTATAAAGCCATCTATCACTATCATTCACTATCATGAGAAGAGTGTGGAGGAACCACCCCCATGATCTAATCACCTCCACAAGGTGCCTACCCCAACACATGGGGATTAAAATTTGGATTACAATTCAAGATGAGATTTGGGTGGGCACACAAAGCCACACCATATCATCCTTCTTCTTTAAAGGTATAGGTCTAAATGCCCCAAACCACTAGACCACCATAAGTTTCACCAACGTGGCAAACCCCTGAATTTTGTGATATTTCTGTATTATGCACATCTTTTCATTTCCAAGTTAGTGTTTTTCTCTTACATGTTATAATGAGATTAGCCTTTTCACAAGTATCAAAACTAATAAAGAGCTAAATGACAGTAAACAGGATTTTCAAACCAGCCATCAAGTAATGTTTTGAAAGAAAGCAGAACACTAAGATAAGAAATAGAATCAAAGGCTAACATCCTAACGACAATTTGAAAAGAAAAAGAAGGCCTGCAGGATAGGAAACTAAAAAATTAGGATATGAGATTATCCCCTCCACATCAAAGAGAGAATGCTGCATTCAGCCCTAGCTCTGTGTGGCTTTTATCTTCTATTTTTTCCTTGATTTTAGCACTTTATACCTTATTTAATTCAATTTAAATGTTGAGTTTTCTCAATTATCCTTGCCACAATATATGAAGTTCCAATGTCTCTCTGCTGTCTATAAGATAGAAAGGAAACAACTCATAGCCAAAAAGCTCCTTCAAATATTACTTCCAACTGTTTCTATGGCCTTGGCTCTAACACCTGCAGCTTATTCTCAAGTCAGGATGGATTCCTCAAGTTTCCTAGAATAGATTGTGTGTTTTCTTAATTTCCAGTCTTTGCACATCCTGGTCCTTCTGCTGGAAATGACTTTCCTCCTCTGCTTCTCGTGGATTACTCGATTAATCCTTGAGACTCAAGTCAAATATCCTTTATTTTCTGATTTTCTTATTCCCCCAAACTAGTGGATCAGTCCAATCTCTAGGCTACCCTCAGCACATAGTTCATAACTAATAGAGTGCTTTTCACAGAGATTGTTGTTTCTCTATCTGTATGTATTTATCTCAATGATGGAACAAAGAAAAGAAGCATCATAAACAGGTGGTCTAGAAATAAATTGATGAATGTATTACCTTCTGCTTTGCCCAACTCCTTCACGGTATCTCCCTATCTGCCTGCCCCCCCCCCCCAATTTGCTGTTGGTTTTATTTAAAATCTTTAAGAGGAAATTATTTTTCCCCAAATAGCTGTGTAGGCAATTATCTAAATTTACTAACAGAGTGTTCCTTTGAATTGATTTGTTTAGAGGTCACTTAGAAAAGTCTAGTATTTAGTGTTCAATTCATTGATTTTTGGTGCCCCAGCCTTGCATGAATCTCTATATAAGAAAAGAATTGACCTGTTCATTAAAATGTTGATCTCTTTAAAGTTTACTCTGTTCAGGTTGTATACTTACCCCTGAATAATAGAATAATAGAGCCCTTGATTAAAGTCCTTGTTTTCCAACATACTGGCGGTGTGACCTTTGATAGAGAGTCCCACGACTGCTTAGTTATCTTTCCACTGTAAAATGAAGATAATAATTCCTGCCCATCTTATAACTTTATAAATGTGAGTTTTTGAAGTGAGTATCAGCACTATTCAAATGCAAGCATTATGAGTATCATGTGACTAACAAACATATCAGAACATTTAGAGAGGCATTGCATGGACAATCTCTGTGTCCTAGGATTTATTTAACATTATATTTCTATTGACCTGCGCAATGTCTAAACCAAATAGAAAGCTAATTAACACATATTTAAATATCTGCATTTCAAAGCAGATCATTGAGACAATGCCTGGAAAATTCAAGAATCTTTGCTTTATAGGTGGAATTAATTACTTTTTCTGTCATTATTGTAGGCTACTGTGTTATCTTCATCAGAAAGAAACAAATAGTTTGAAGTCACAGTAATGTAGTCTAGTAGTCCTTGTGTATAGGCCAAATTCCAGCCCAGAAAAATGCCAACTCTGTAGTACAAAATTTTTAATTGACAAATTTAAGGAATCTAAGAAATGCTAATTTCTGATTGCTTTTGCGAACTATAAATTCTTGGCTATACCTGTTGACCTATAAATGCTAATGTCCACTAGAATACTGGAATATAATGATGATTAATTTTTCCCTAAACTAGGAGCACCGGTGTCACTTTGCTCCATTCGAATGATTTATGAAGAGTTCCAAGCTCCAGCTGGCCTGACAGCTGCTTTGAAATAGCAGAGTGGTGCAGTCATATTTGCGGTGACAGGAGTGAAAATATAGCTGCACATTAAGGGAGAGTCATCCTACTATTTAACCGTTTTCCCTTTCCTGAAATCTCACCTTTCTCTTGCTTTATATTCAGAGTTCAATTCTCTATGCAGGAAACTGTAAATTAGATTCCTTAAAAATTAAACATGTTCATCTATTCACAATTTTACAGAGTTCTTAACAAAAGGTCAGCATGAAAAATCTGGTAATATAAAGAAGGATAAAGGGTTCATTGTAAACTCAGGGAGACAGACCTGTGGATGGCATGTGTCCTAAGAGGAGAAAGAACTGACAGCAACTAATTTCATGTGAGAGAAGAGTCAGGGAAGCCTTTTACAGAAAAAAAAAAAAAAAAAAAGAAGATATTTGAGCAACCTTGAGAGATGAGTGCAACAAGGTGATGAGTTCAGATATTTCTAGAGTAAGGAAACTGCATGCATTTAAGGGCTAGGACATCAATCGGCTTTGTGGACCCTGAAAACTGAGAATTCAGTTGGTGCAAAAGTAATTTGCGGTTTCGGTCTTTACTTTTAATGGCAAAAATTGCAATTACTTTTGTATCAACCTAATAGTTTACATTCATGAAAAAAAAAAATCAGTATTTAGAGGTTGGGATCAGAATACAGGTGGTCAGGGTAGCCAGGGGATAAATGGAGAGATGGTCAGGGGCAGATTAAGAAGAGTACAGTAGACCATGCTATTACCTTGTGGGTGACAGACAGCTTTGTGTAGGCTTTAAGTAACTGTATCTGCTAAGAACAAATTAAATTCAGTAATTTGAGCAGGGAGAGTTTATTATAAAGAATTACTAACTGTAACAGAAGATTGGGATAAACAAAAATTAGCCAGTAAGAAAATTTTTAAAAATCCAGTGAATTTAGGAATAGCAGATATAAGGAGTAGCCACTACTCTTTACAATGATCTAGAGCCCAAGGATGAACCTATTTCTGTCCACTCTCCACCCAACCCCACCACTAGCCCTAAAGGATGAGATCCAGACCTTGTTGGAAAGGGAACAGAAATGGCTCCCTGGATGCAAAGACGATGCCTTGATGCTGCAGTGGTGGACTTTCTGGAAATAAACACACCATCTAGGGTGCAGAGAAAATTATTTCTAGGGAGATAGTAGACTGGAGGCACTCTGTTTTAAAACTGCCTGAGATGAGTTGGGCGTGGTGGTTCACGCCTGTAATCCCAGCACTTTGGGAGGCGGAGGTGGGCAGATCATTTGAGGCCAGAGGTTTGAGACAAGCCTGGCCAACATAGCAAAACCCCATCTCTACTAAAAATACAAAAGAGTAGCTAGGCATGGTGGCACACACCTGTAATCCCAGCTACTAGGGAGACTGAGGCAGGAGAATAACTGGAACCCAGGAGGTGGAGGTTGTAGTGAGCCAAGATCATGCCACTGCACTCCAGTCTGGGTGATGGGTGACAGAGCGAGACACTGTCTCAAAACAAAACAAAACAAGACAACAACAAAACTGCCAGAGATGTGGAGATGCTGAGGAAGCTGCTGGCCGCTGGGTTATGCTACCTGGCGTGAATTGTAAAGCCAGGCCCTGGAGAAGCTACCTGCACTAGAAAGAGACTCGTGCTGCAGAAGCTACTCATATTGCACGAGCCCGACGAAAGGAATACATTGGAACCAAGAAAGAAAGCCTCTTCCTTCTGTGGCGTATTCCAACACCACCTAGTAACAAAGCTTAACATCATGGCAGCTGCAAAGAGAAATATTTAATTGACCCATCTCCATTTACACAGAGCAAGTAAGAAGGGTAAATTTAGAACTGAGAAGTAGCAGTGGAGAGAGCAGAGAACCAACACGACATCAAGAATGCACAGAAGGCTCAGGAATTGGCACCATCTCTAGAACGGCCCAAAGCTAAAAACGGAGGACTGGAAGTTGTTTAAGAAGTACTAAGAGTCAAAGATTCCTTCCATCACTTTCTATAGCTGGGTGGTTACTCTCATTTAACCCAGTAGAAATATTGGGGTTTTATTATTTGAAGACAAAACAGGACGTCTTTGAACTGGGAAATGCTAAGCACAGTGCGAAAATTGGGTGGAAGAGTGAACACAGACGTACCGAATACCGAATGCTGAGATCCCTCCATTCTTTCCTCATGGCTTCCAGGATGTTGGCTCAATGTTGATGACGTTTTTGTTCCCCAAACTTAAAATGAGGAAATGACAAGGATAACGGGACATCAAAGGAAAGCTCTAAAGGAACAATAGGGACAAAAACAATAATAGAAACAAAGACCTTAGTGGGAGAAGAAAGTTAAAATGTTCTCAGAGAAATAAGAGAAAATGCTACATCTATGAAACAAAAACAAGATGCTAGATAAAAAGAGACGTTTAGAACACAAAAAAAGAACATGATTAAAAGCACAATGGCAGAGAGGAAAAACTCAATAGTATTGATGAAAAATAATGTCAAAGAAATCAGCTAGTAATTAGAGTACAAAGACAAAAAGATAGGAAATGAAAGAAAAGATGAGAAAATAAGATAGTCTCGAAGGTGCAGTATTAGAATTACAGACCTTTCAGAAAGAGAAATTAAAGAGTAACCAGGGAATCATCAAAAAAATAACTAAAGAAAATTTCCCAGCACTGAAAGTCATGAATTTCCAGATTAAAAGGGCACACTAAGTGCTAACAAGAGAGATGAAAAATAGATCCACCTCAAGCATATAAATGAAATTTTAGGATAACAGAGATAACCTCAAAAAGAGATAAAAGATACTATGTCATGCAAAAATAAGGAATCAAATTAACCTCAGGCATCTCAACACCCCTGCTCTCTAGAAAAGGATGAAGAAACACCTTCACGATTGTGACTAAAAAATGTCTGCCTCATGGAAATCAATGCCCACACTAGCAGTGATATGGTAAAACAAAGACATTGTCAGGTATGCAAATTCTCAAATATTGTATTTCCCATGCACTCTTTCTCAAGAAATAAAGGATATACTCCAACAAAACAAGGAAATAAACTAGAAAGAAGAAAAAACAGGATGAAGAAAACAGGACACCTAAATTAGGAGAAAATCAATGAAATTTTTTGCATGGCAGCAAAGGGAAGTTCCCGGACAGATGCTTTGAAGCATTTCTAAAGAGCAGTTCATTCAAACAGAAAAGGAATGGAGATCTCCAGATGTATGACTCCATAAAAATAATTAGTAGATTACCTGATAAGAATGATATTGGTGAAAATGGTATCAAAAGACTGTTGGAAAATATGAAAAATTAGCAAAAGTTTTAAATGAATTCAATCTAATGAAAAAGCAAGGCTATCACTAATGTTAAAAAAATTAAAAATACAAAAGAAAATGTAATTTTAGTAAATTTCTAAAATGCTCAGTTATAAATATTACTCACATATTCATAATAATTTAAGCAATAAATATAGATGTAAACAAAATCTTCTGATATAACTCTATTGTAGGAAATAGGGAAGGGAAGCAGAAGTGATAGAAGTTTCAGGGAGCTAGTTCTTCCATATTAGACAAGGCTTTCATATTAGACATATTTCATATTAGCTAGACTTCCATATTAGAAAGTCAATAGAGTCCAGGCGCAGTGGCTCACGCCTGTAATCCTAACACTTTGGGAGGCTGAGGCAGGTGGATCACCTGAGGTCAGGAGTTAGAGACCAGTCTGGCCAACATGGTAAAACCCCATCTCTACTAAAAACACAGAAATTAGCCGGGCATGGTGGCACACACCTGTAATCCCAGCTACTTGGGAAACTGAGGAAGGAGAATGGCTTGAACACAGGAAGCAGAGGTTGCAGTGAGCTGAGATGGTGCCACTGCATTCCAGCCTGGGTGACAGAGCAAGACTCTGTCTCAAAAAATGTCTCTCTCTCTCTATATATATATACACACACACACACACACACGTATATATACACATATATATTATATATATTATTTAGAAATATGGTAACATAAAAAGAAGCAACCTCTAAAGAAATTGAAAGTGATTGCCTCTAGCGAAGAGAACTGGAAAAGTGGGAGGAAATTACCGTATTTTGTTACATATCATTCTGTTCTATTTGGCTTACAAACTACGTGCAAATATTACTTTTTCAAAAATAAATTTAATTTTAAAATGGCAAGAGAATATATTAGATAAAAATGTTATTTTTCTATTTGCACTCACTAGACTAATATATGTTAAGAATTGACTGAATATCCAGCTTCATGCTATGCATTGGACATAAAATTGGAATAAGACAGGGATCCTAACTTCAAGGAGCTCACAAGGTTAAAGAACGGCAGAGGAGCCGGGCGCGGTGGCTCAAGCCTGTAATCCCAGCACTTTGGGAGGCCGAGGCGGGTGGATCACGAGGTCAGGAGATCGAGATCATCCTGGCTAACATGGTGAAACCCCGTCTCTACTAAAAAAAAAAATACAAAAAACTAGCCAGTGTGGTGGCGGGCACCTGTAGTCCCAGCTACTGGAGGCTGAGGCGGGAGAATGGCAAGAACCCGGGAGGAGGAGCTTGCAGTGAGCCAAGATCGCGCCACTGCACTCCAGCCTGGGTGACATAGCGAGACTCCGTCTAAAAAAAAAAAAAAAAAAAAAAAAAAGAATGGCAGAGGAATGTTGAGAAAAACATGAAACAAATAATTAGAGGACATTGCCAATGCCAGATATACAATATAAATTGTAGCATGGGAAATTCGATTGTCTAAAAGAAATATAGGAGGAAAAATTTCTTGGAGATAAATGTTTTTACAGCTTAAAAGAGGTTGCTCAAGCAGGTTGCCACATTATCTTCTTAATAATAATAGTAGTATTAGATGCTTTTCTTATTGCCTCATACATATGATACCCATACTGAGTGTTTTATCCACATTCTTTGACTTAGTCCTCCTAATTCTATTAGACTCATTCTACAGATGAACCAAATAATAGAAGAATAGAAGAGCTTTTAAGAACAGAAGAGCTTCCCAGGGCTGACACATGATTCAGCCTCCAAGGGGAAAAGTAAAGTAGATTATCTTTTTGGCTGTGATTTGACAGTTTATTTCTTTCCATGGGTTGTGGTCAAGAAAAGTAAGAAAGTTACTATGGTGGGTTATCAGAACCCCACAATGCTTTTGAAATGGATGTGTGCTAGAACATGATGTCTTTGTTATGCCAACTATTCCTTTAAACACTGGATTCTAACTATTTATTTTATACAGGTATATATAGTTACCAAAGAAAATATTTCTTCTTTTTCTTTAAATAAAACTTAAAATTTCCATGTGAATGAAATACAAACACAATCAAAATATGCTTGTGTTCTCTTCTTTTGTAATTCCCAAAATGCTATTATTAATTGTACTCGATGTATTCTGAATAATGTAATTTAAATTTTAGATATTTAACTCCATTTTTCTGCCCATTTAGTCATTGTGTGCTTGCTGTATTTGTCTCTTTATAACCTAAAGAATGGAAATTGAATAATAAAATAAAATGCTTCACTCTATTTTGTATTCCTATTATTGAAGCACTTTGAATAGTATCTACATGTGATCTGTATAACTTTCAAAACACTGTATTCTAAATTGAAATGAAATGATAGCTAGAATAAATATTTGATGTCCTTTCTCCCTATCATTCTCTATGTATGCTTTCCATTTCAGTGTCAGATGACCACTTTGAAAACAGTAAGATCAGATTTAATATTTGCTCAGAGATTTATTTTTTGTAATGCTTTAGAAAGGCTTGAGAAATTAGGAGTTCAGCGGCTGACAGTCTATACACTGTTGCTTAAATTATAGAAGCTTTTAAAATCCTCACTGTAGAAGTCTCACAAAGGTTATTTTCATATTTAAAAGTCTCTGGAATGTATTTTTTGACCAGAAAATGAGTTGAGGATTGTCTTTAAGCTACTGTAATTCTCAGGTGTATTTCAATTCAAGTCACGTCAAAACAGGTCTGATAAAATTAAATTACCCTTGTGTAAGGCCTGTGTGCCAAACCGGTGTATCAAATCTATGTGCCCAAAACTTATGAATAAGTCCTGTGTGTGTCTATCGAGCCTATGTACCCAAAGCTTAAGTGTATAACCTGTGTATCCAAGGCCTATGTCTCCCTAGGCCTAGTGGGTGGAGTATAAGGTACATGGGTGTGCTTTGGTCAAGGATAGGCCAAGGCAGACATCCAGGCCAAAGTGACTCAGTGGGTTTGGAGCACAGACGCGTAACTCCACTTTTACATAATCACAGCTATGTAGCCATAATATGGGAAGGCTCATCACCTGGCTCAGAGCCACTATCATTTGTAAAAGGTATAACTATCCTGCTAATGATGTCCATATGGTTCCTGCCCAGAGAAAGAGAGTGAAGCTGCTGACCCTGTAGGGAGAGCCAGCCATGCAGCTGTGTGTGGGAGCGGCTGGAGCTGCAGAGCCAGACCAGGCAGCCAAGACAGACAGACAGACAGTGTAAGAAAGCTGCTGAACAGGCCGGGCGTGGTGGCTCACGCCTATAATCCCAGCACTTTGGGAGGCTGAGGTGGGTGGATTGTCTGAGGTCAGGAGTTCGAGACCAGCCTGGCCAATACGGTGAAACCCTGTCTCTACTAAAAATACAAAAAAATTAGCTGGGTGTGGTGGTGGGTGCCTGTAATCCCAGCTACCAGGGAGGCTGAGGCAGGAGAATCGCTTGAACCCAGGAGGCGGAAGTTGCAGTGAGCTGAGATCGTGCCATTGCACTCCAGCCTGGGCAACAAGAGTGAAACTCTGTTTCAAAAAAAAAAGAAAAAGAAAGAAAGAAAGTTGCTGAATAAAACCATACTTTATGTGCCTACGCCTCCACCCCCACCACCCCAAGTATTCTTTCAGCTATCTCCCACCCATCCAACCCACTCCCTTCGGACCTCATCATGGGCTGGAACCTGACACTGGGCATGACACCTTGTTTCTTCTTTTAGAATACCTTTACAAATCTGAGAGGAAAGGGATCCTATGAAATACTAGCAATGAGGTTCCTGTTCTCCAAAATATGAATGGTAAATAAAATGGCCTACAGGTACACACAGATCTATTATATAAATTTGACTTTGTTACTCACTAGTCTAAAGCTGACCCATATGGGTAAAAAGTAAATTACAAATGACTAAAGGCAGTGGTAGTAATCTCTTCTTCCCCTTATCTCTGTGCTATAGCATTTGCTACTTTCTACTATATATTATATTATGTGTGAAAGTCTTATATCTTCTACTGCGATAAAGCTCTTTAAGGAAAACATCCCTTCTCTTACGTGTCTTTTTGTCCCCATAGTACCTATCTCTGATTTTGCATTATTTAGCATTCAATTCATTAATTTCATAAGTTTTTTAAAAAAAAGTCTACTCAAGAATATTTGAAAAACAGTAAAGTAAAAAAATAAATAAAAATGAACCACAGTTTCTTCATCTGAATATACCAGAGATAATGTTTGAAAATATTTCCCCTCATTTATCTTTTTCTATGGCTTTTATATATAGTTAAAGCATGATGTCCACATACTTTGTACATATAGTTAGACATTACAACATGAAAAGTCTCCATGTAATTTTAAAATCATGGTAAACAGTTAAATAGCTTCGTAATGTTTCATTTATTGAGTATTAGAATATTCTTTTGCTTTGAGGCAGAAAAGTTGTTGCCAACTAAGCTGTGGCTCCAAACCGCACCTCTACCTCCCAACTTGCCCCCACCCCTATTCCATGTTTTTTGGAATGCTATAGCCATTTTGAGAATAGAAGGGTAGTGAGTGATCTGGTGATGAGCACGGCTGCAGGTATAGGTTTTAGGATGTATTGTGTCCAACCAAGAGTCCCTCATGCTATGCACACACTGAAGAGCAAGACCCTAGGGTTCATTAGATGCTATTGGCAGTTTGTTCCACAACTTTCGTATCTTGACCACCCAAAAAAACTTACCTTCTCAAGAAAAGGAAGGACTGTGCAGCTTAAAACAGCTGAAGACCTGATTTGCCTCAGCTTATTTCTAGTTGACACTAAGACACCCTCTATTTACACTGTTAATCAGGACGCTTTACCATTAAAGGGAAATGAGCCTTTAAGAGAAAACCTCTGCTCCTGGACTTCACTCATACTAGAAACCCCTTGACGCTATACCTGGGCACCCAGGGAGGTCTCTCTAGGCTCCACCTCTTCCCTACACACTTAACCACATTAACCACTCCACTGTCCTAAGTACCAGCCATATTGCTTTGTACCATATATTCACCTCTCTGCTTGACTTTTTTTTTTCACATGATGGAAAGCCTTTATTTATTTATTACTTATTTTCTTTGCAACTTTTATTTTAGGTTTAAGGGGTACAGGTGCAGGTTTGTTACATGGGTAAACTGCACGTTGCAGGGGTTTGGTGTACAGAATATTTTGAAACCCAAGTAACCAGCATAATACCTGACAGGTAGTTTTTCAATCCTCACCCTCCTGCCACCCTCCACAAAGAAGGGAACAACAGACACGAGGCCCTATTTGTGGGTGAAGGGTGGGAGGAGGGTGAGGACTGGAAAACTACCTATCAGGTATTACACTGATTACCTTGGTGACAAAATAATCTGTACACCAAACCCCCACGACATGCAATTTACCCACATAACAAACCTATACATGTACCCCTTGAGCCTTTGTGTCCATGTGTACTCAATGTTTAGCTCCCACTTGTAAGTGAGAACATGCAGTATTTGGTTTTCTGTTGCTGCATTAATACATGTAAGATAATGGTCCCCAGCTCCATCCATGTGGTTGCAAAGGACATGATCTCATTCTTCTTTACGGCTATGTAGTATTCCATGATGTATATATACTACATTTTTTTAATCCAGTCCACCACTGATGGGCATCTAGGTTGATTCCATATCATTGCTATTGTGAACAGTACTGTGATGAACATATATGCATGTGTCTTTTTGGTGGAATGATTTGTATTCCTTTGGGTATATACCCAGTAATGAGATTTTTGGTTAAACGTTAATTCTATTTTAAGTTCCTTGAGAAATCTCCAGACTGTTTTCAACAGTGACTGGACAAATTTACATTCCCATGAGCAATGTATAAGTATTCTGTTTTCTCTGCAACCTTGCTAGCATCCGTTATTTTTTGACATTTTAATAATAGCCATTCGGACCAGTGCAAGACGGTATATCATTGTGGTTTTGATTTGCATTTCCTTAATTATTAGTGACACTGAACATTTTTCAAATGCTTTTTTGCCATGTGTATGTCTTCTTGCCTATTTTTAAATGGGCTTATTTGTTTTTTGGTTATTGATTTCTTTAAGTCCTTTACAGATTCTGGATATTAGACCATTGACAGATACATAGTTTGCAAATATTTTCTCCCATCCTTTAGGTTGTCTGTTCACTCTGTTGATAATTTTTCTTTTACTTGGCTTTTCTGAAGCTGGTAGTCCATTCAGATAATTTTTTTATATGGGAAAGAGTGGGAAATCTCCACCCAAGTTCTAGCATGCACACTACATATTCCACCATTCACCATTCTAACATCCACGCCCAGATCTCAAAATGCCCCTCCAGGTTGGAACTCCAGGGTAGCATCGTGTGCAGGCAAGGGGGCGGGGGCTAGTTCAGACACTGGCTATTTGAGAGATAATTTTCAAATTTTCAAATGATTGTGGGGTTTATCTTACATGTCATGCTCAGACAATTTAGTTAGAATTTTTTTTAATTTTTAAAAATCTATTAATATTTTATTTAGGGTTAAGTATATGACTTTTCACTTTCTTTAGACATTTTAAAAGAAAGTGAGACAAATGTATATATCATACAAAAATTTGTGTAAGTTTATTAGTTTGAATGCTTTAATATCTAGTTTAAACTTCAATGCTTAATCTATTATCGATGATTACTGCTTTGTTAAAAGTTACCTTATGATTATATACTTTTAAATTCTCTTTGTATTTTAAAACATTTGCTTTTGTGTTTTTGATAGATATCAGTGTATTATACTGTTTTCAATATTGATTTGGTTATGGTATTTACAAAACATTTAATAGAGTTTTGTCATAGAGTAAGTTCTCAGTGAATATTATTGCTGTGGTTATTTTAACAGAAACAGAGAGAAAATGAGAAGTTGTGTGAAATATATACTTTTATCGATATAAAACGATATTCCATAGCAGTTTGGGATCATTTTCAGAGACCAGTAACAGATATTCAACTAGAGTGGATTAACCATATATGAGTTTATTTTATCCCACATAACGAGTTGAAAGTTCACTAGTTCATCCCACATAATGAGTTGAAAGTATTACCTTCAGTTCATATACAGCAGATTGATGGCACCTTCTCTCTTTCTGCTCTGCTATCCTTAGCAGCAGCTGTCATATCCATGATCACACAATCTTTTACTTCTAAACAGTGATTCTAGTCAGGAGCAGTGGCTCATGCCTGTAATCCCAGCACTTTGGGAGACTAAGGCAGGTGGATTACCTGAGGTCAGGAGTTCAACACCAGCCTGGCCAACATGATGAAACCCTGTCCCTACTAAAAGTATGAAAATTAACCGGGCATGGTGGCAGGCACCTGCAATCCCAGCACCTCGGGAGGCTGAGGCAGGAGAATCACTTGAACCCAGGAGGCGGATGTTGCAGTGAGCTGAGATCACGCCACTGCACTCCAGCCTAGGCAACAACAGTGAAACTGTCTCAAAAAAAACAACAAAAAAAAGTGACTCTGTCAGAAAGAAGAATAAAGAAGCAACTAGGAGGAAAACGCAGCACCAGTATAAAGAAAAAATAATTTCGAGAAATCCACAGCAGATTTCTGATTATGTCCCAACAGATGGAGATCTTATATGGCCCCCTGTATGCAAGAAAGGTTACAAATGTGGATTCTTCTTTTTAGCAGGCAATGTGGCATCCCAAGCAAAATTTGAGGTTCTATTGGTTAAAAAAAAAAAAAAAAGGAAAAAAAAAGGACAGAAAGGATAAGCAAAAATATTGTCTTTTATGCCTGCTATATTTCTTTGATGTCTTTTATTTTCATTTGTCTAATACTTATTATTGCTTTGTTTTTCTCTCTTTTATTTTTAATTTTACTGCCATATTATGTTTTAATATTATTATTATTAATGTCAGTCTTTATGTCATTTGGTACATAGTTTTTAAGTTTTCTAAAATCTCCATTAAAATCAAAACTTTTTTCATAAATAAAATCTATTTTTTCCAACATATTTCAAAGTGGACATAAACAAGGGATCATTTGGAATCAATGCACTCATTAAAAAAGAACGCTGCTCAAAAGATTCAGGAAGTTTTGTATTTATCGCATTCACTGATGGTCAGAAACCCAAAGAATAGGCAAGTTTCTTTGTACCTTATTTTCCTTGGCATCCTTCAACCTAAACTAGGCCAAATATAGACAGAGATGTCCCTATGCAAAATGCTAGGGTGCATTTCTTATAATTACTATTATTGGGAATATTTGCTAGAACTCATATTAGAGCTGATTACCAATTATATTTGATAATCAAAGGAGAAGGATTTTACATATTTTTGAAGTAATCCAATACCTTAATAACAATTTTTCCACTGACTTTTTTTCACAAAGACCATTTTCAAGGCTATACAAAGGAAACTGCAGCTGGGCGCAATGCTCATGCCTGTAATCTTAACACTTTGGGAGGCCAAGGCAGGTTGATCACTTGAGGTCAGGAGTTTGGGACCAGCCTGGCTAACATGGTGAAACCCTGTCTCTACTGAAAATACCAAAATTAGCCAGGCATGGTGGCACATGCTTATAATCCCAGCTACTTGGGAGGCTGAGGCAGGAGGATCAATTGAATCCTGAAGGTGGAGGCTGCAGTAAGCCGAGATCGCCACTGCACTTCAGCTTGGGTGACAGAGTCTTACTCTGTCAGATTCTGTCTAAAAGAAAAATAAAATTGCAGTTGAAAACATTAGAGTGTCATGATGTTCACAGACCTTCTGAAGCTTATCAATTGACTCAAAGTGCCAAGTACAGTACTTGTGCTTTACAGATATTAGTTCATTAGTCCCCAGATTACAAACCTGACTGATGTCATGACTCTTATTTTGAAGATGAGGGAACCACAGCTTAGACCATTTAAGAAACTTTCTCAGAGTCATACTACTAACAAGGGGTAGAGCTAGGGCTTAAATTTAGACATGTCTTAATTTGCAAGCCTGTGTGCCTAACTTTTCACCAGTTTACTTCTCCTCTGACCAGATGGTTCAGGTTTCTTGAAAAGAACAACAGTCAGCAAGTGCAAGCAGCACTAAGAGAAGAGTCTACAAAGAGAAAGAAGGCATCATGTTGGAAGGTTTTTAGATTTTTTATCAGACAGACTGTGGCTGGAATCCCCAGCAGCACAGGACAACAGAATCAAAATGTAATAGTTGTCATTTTAGTAATTAACTACCTAACCAAATAGATGTGTCATATTTTACTAATAAAAAAACTAATAAGGAACTATTGTAATATTGTTTGAATGAATAGTGATTATATAAAAGGAACTCATAATTGAACGTTTTTTAGGGAAGAAAGAAAAAGAGAGCAGCCAGTGATTTACAAATTATGTTTAAAAACCTAAATTTTAAATTGGGAACCTATAGTCAAACTGCTTGAAAAAATATTGTTCTGATGAGTAAAACTCCCACCAAAATTGGAAAGTCTCTGAAGATAAATACAAATTAATTAATTTTACAAAGACAAAACTTGTTCTGCAGATATAGATTGATTAAAAAGAGATCTTCACAGTTAGATGTAAAGGAGAGAGAGAAGAGAGAGACAGGACAGGTTGAGGGTATTCTATAAATTACCCCAACACTAAAAATGCATCTATTTTCACTAAGAGCAGAACTGACCATTATGAATGCATTATAGCAACTATGAAATATCTGTATGAGGTAATACATGTGTGTTGAAGGAAGAGCATATCACAAATCTGGAGAAAATATAAATGAATATTCACTGAAACTCTTTCCTTGGCCTTCATTTTTATTAATCCCACATATATAGAAATAATATCAATACTTTTCATTTAAAGTTACTCTTCCTGAATCCTTTCTCATTCAAAAATGAGGAGCCTGGCACAGCGGTGCCTGTCTGTAGTTCTAGTTACTCGGGAGGCTGAAGTGGGAGGATCACCTGAGCTCAGTGGCTCAAGTCCAGCCAGGGCAAAATAGTGAGATAATTTTATATATTGTATTATATTATTTTTCCAATGAAAGTATTGTATTTGGTTGGTAGTTATTTGTGAACCAGTATAAATCTTTTGAGACTTGCTTTTATGCATTGGAATGGTGGGGCTTGAGTAGCCTCCGTGCTAGTGTTAGTTTAGCCCTTCTACCACAGTGCCATGTTTCCAGGGTCTTTATCGTATTCCCTGCGTACAATGAGATCTTTTTACTCTGGATACTCAGAATTTGAAACCTCTTGGCCCTATGTGAACTCAGGGAAATGCTTAACCTAAAGATGACCAATTCTTCTTTACCTCATAAAATTTCACCTTATTCATGCATAACTACATTTAGCACATCTGCCTTAGCTAACCAAAATTCCAATCTATGTTCTCACAAGAGAGATTACCATGCTATATGTGGGTCCATCTCCCTGTGCTGTGGTGTAGAAAAGTCATCTCGGCCAATAACTAGGGTGATTGTAAGGTTGGCCTCAATTGTATATAATATATCATATATATTAGTATTATATATATTACATATAAAATATATAATTTACCAGAACTTGGGCATAGATTTGTTTATCATTTAATATTACTATTGCTGTCATTATTTAAAAAATAGATTCTTTGAGAAGTAATCAGGTCACAGACAAAGTTTATATATATTGGCAGGTGGGGGACAGAGGAGGTAAGTGGGTAGAAGTTTCCAAAATACAAGATGTGATAAGCATAAAATAAAGACAGAGAGGATGGCTGATAGAAGGGACAGGAAGTGGGAAGCCTAAAGAATATGTATAGAATATAGGAAGTAAGCGGTAGAAGATCTGAGGACCATACAATATAGAGATAAGATTTTAGGCATAGATCAATTGAAAAACAGTAATAACAGGAAAAGGCAGACATATGAGAAAGGAAGCAAAATTTAAACATTATCTGAATATAATCAGGCAATGTTCTCACGAGTTAGCATTAGAGCTGTAAATTGCTCTTGTTTCTTGAAGAATCCAATTCAAAATAAACTCACCTCAAAATAAAGTTGTTATTTTCACATTCATTTTAAAACATAAGTAAGAAGATTCTACAAATAAAACAGTACATTAAGTCTCTTAAACTCTTAAAAAGAAAATGCATTATAATGTGAGACAATAGAGAAAATCATTTCTTTGCCAAGTACTTATTTTATATATATTATTCAGATCAGAAATTGTATTGATGGTGTACATTTAAAAATTAGATAAGGGCCAGCCACAGTGGCTCACACCTGTAATTCCAATAGTTTGGAAGGTCAAGGTGGGCTTGAACCCAGGAGTTCGACATAAGCCTGGGCAACACAGCAAAACCCCATTTCTACAAAAAATACACAAGTTAGCTAGGTACAGTGGTATATGTCTTAGTCCCAGCTAATTGGGAGGCTGAGGTGGAAGGATTGCTGGAGACCCAGAAGTGGAGGTTGCAGTGAGCCAAGATCATACCACTGCACTCCAGTCTGGGCGACAGACCAAGACTCTGTCTCATAAATAAATAAATAAATAAATAAATAAAAAGTTTTCTGCATCAAAGGACACTATCAGGAGAGTGAAAAGGCAGCCTACAGGAGAAAATATTTGCAAATTGTGTATTTGCTACGGTGTTAATACCCAAATATATAAAGAACTACTACAACTCAAAAAAAGCAACTAAAAACTGGGCAAAGGACTTGAATAGATGTTTCCCTAAAGAAAATATACAAATGTTCAATAAACCTATGAAAAGATGTTCAAGATCACTAGTCATTAGAGATATGCAAATCAAAACAGGATGATCATGTGATTCGGCATTCCCATTATTTCTGGGTATATACTCAAAAAAATGTATAGCAGGGTCTTGAAGAGATATTCGTGCACCCAACATTATTCATAGTAGCCAAAAGAATAGAAATAACCCAAATGTCTGTCAAAGGGTGAGTGGATAAACAAAATGTGGTATGTAAATACAATGGGATATTATCCAGCCATGAAAAAGGAAGGGATTAACACATGCTACAACATGGATAAACCTTTAAAACATTATGCTAAGCAAAATAAACTACTCACAAACAAATGCTATTTGATTCCATCTATATAGGATATATAGGATAGTCAAATTCACAGATAAAGAAGGTAGAATAGCAGTTGCCAGGAGCTGGAGAAGAATGGGAAAATGAAGAGTTACTCTTTAATGTGTACAGAATTTCATTCTGGAGATGGATAGTGGTGATGATTACACAACAATGTTAATGCACCTAATGCTAATGACTTGTCTGCTTAAAAAAATGGTTAAAAAGGCAATTTTTGTTTTGTGTATTTTACCACAATAAAAAGGTTTTTATAAAAAAGGAAACTGCTAAAAAGTAACCATTTAATAAAGTATTAAATAAATAAAAGAATGATAGAGAACTAATTTGCTGAAAGATACACATTTGGAATTAATTACTTAGTTCCCCATCTTCGAGTATGTTGATTAAACTAGCTGGAAGCATGTAAACATCTTTATTTTTCTCATTTCACCTTAGTTAATTGTTATCTGCAATTTAAGGATAACAAGCTACATTATAGCTACCATTTACTGCCTGTTTGTTATCTATGAGGCTGCATAAATGTTCTACACTGAAGCTCTCACTTGATCCTCACAGCAAACATTTATAGAGGCGTCAAGCTAATTTTAGAGATGAGAAAACTAAAGGACTGAAAATGTAGTAAGTCTGTATCATAGAGCTACACAAAAGTCAAGTAACATTGCATCATAGAGCTGGCAAGTGGAACAGCCAGGATTTAAATGCAGATCTGTCTTTTTGCCTACATTCATTCAACAGACAATTATTAAGCTACTTTGTGCCAAGCACAATGCTGAGTGCTAAAGCCACAAAGATTAAAAAGACACATTCCCAGCCTTAAGCAATTCACAATCTAGTATGTGAAAGAAATAAGAATACAGACAATTGGAGAACAATGTGCTATCCCTGGGAAAATAGAAGGTACATCTAGCTCATAGTTAGGAAACGCTTACCAGAAGTGAAAGGTGGGGAGTGCAAGGAGGTGGAAACACATGGGATGGGTCTCAAAAGCTGAGTAGGAATTAACCAGGAGAAGGTGGCATAGGAAACTGAAGCAATTATGCTGTATCCCAGGAAGAATAATAAAGAACATTTAAAGAACTAACAAGTTTAAGTGTCCACAAGTAGTGGTTTTCAGATGAAAAAGAGGAAAATTGAGTCTGGATTTGATAAATCAGTTTGGGATATATGAAGGTTTCTTCCCTGTAAAATGAAGTAGAAGATTTATAGGTAACTACAATGATGAAATCATCTAGTTAATGCCCTCTTCCTGTTACTCTTTGTGTGCCTGAACTTCCAAACTTTTAAGAGTCGTAGAACAATCCAGCAGTAATGACAGCATATTTTTCTCTCTAAAGGATTCATCTGCACATGTGGACATGACGGGGCAGCAGAAACTAATTTTGCATTTACAGAGAATTCCCATGTTTTCAAAAAATTTCACATACATATTTTCTTTTGTAATATTAAAGAGGCAATAATTCAAGTTTTATATAACTCCCTTACAACCTTCAGATTTTTTTCTATACACGTATGATATTTTAAAGTCACCCATTCTTAAGGTCATTTCAGCAAGATGACCGACTAGAAAGCTACAAGTTCTCCTTCCCTCATAGACATTGAGTTGACAATAACAGAATACCCTGTGAGAATCATAGAGACAAGTTGAGAGATACATCACTTAAGTAAGCCATTGTAAAACCAAGACAGGATTTCAAAGAAAGAAGTAAGGAACTTTGCAGCATTTGATGTGTCTGTTCATGGGTCTCCCACTAAACGGCGTAATGTAGAACAATTAGAAAGAACTCCTCTCCCACACTGGGGCTTTTGCCAAAAACAGAACAGTAGACCATGTTTCCAATGTTCTGTTTCATCTAAGTGCTGTCTTGGGGACTGATCTCTTTCTCACCTCACTAGGAGGGTTTGGAAGCTGCTGAAAACAGAAGCTAGTAGCATGTTAGAGCTGCAGTTCCTCAGAAAAACACCAGGGAGAGCCAGAGATCATAAAAGGTTTGAAGCTCTTTAACTTCCAGCTAGGCTCATAGGCAAAGCCTTCCCCTGCTTGAAGGCAGTACACAACTGGGAGAGGGTGGTTGTTTTTTTCAAATTCCCAAATCCCAGCAAGCAAACAAATTACAAGGCATAAAAAGACAGAAAAAAACATGGCACAATCAAAGGAACAAACTCCAGAAACTAATTCTAAAGAAACATAAATCTATGAGCTGTCTAAAAATGATTTTAAAATAACTGTCATAAAAATACTCAATGAACTAAAAGAGAACACAGATAAATGACTAAACAAAACCAAAAACAACCGGCGATCAAAATTAGAATATAGATAAGTCAATGGAAATTATTTTTTTTAAACATAGAAATTCTGGAGCTGAAAATTTCAATAATTAAACTAAAAATGTATTTTAAAGAATTAAACAGCAGACTTTATGAGTAAGATGAAATAATGAGCAAACTTGAAGACAAGTCAGTTGAAATGATTGAATCAGAGAATCAAACATAAAAAAGAGCAAAGAAGAGTGAAAAGAGCCTATGGGACATTGTTAAGTGAACCAATATATACACTATGAGAATACTAGGAGGAGAGGAGAGAAAGAAGGGGGAGAGAGCTTATTTGAAAAAATAATGACTGAAAATACCCCAGATCTGAAGAAAGAAATAGACATGTGAATTCAAGACACTGAAAAAACTCCAA
Source organism: Theropithecus gelada (assembly GCF_003255815.1). Lineage (NCBI taxonomy): Eukaryota > Metazoa > Chordata > Mammalia > Primates > Cercopithecidae > Theropithecus > Theropithecus gelada. The sequence continues at coordinate 147,166,138 of NC_037671.1, read as the reverse complement.
CCAATATAAATCCCAAGAGAGCAACACAGATGTATATTATAATCAAACTGTTTAAAGCCAAAGGCAAAGAAAGAATCTTGAACACAGAAAGGAAAAAAGAGATTCATCACATATAAAGGAGTTTCCATAAGATTATCAAGGAATTTCTCAGCAGAAACTTTGCAGGCTAGAAGGAAGTAGAATTACTCATTCAAAGTGTAGAAAGGAAAACAAAATTATCATCAATAAATACTCTATCCAGCAAAAACATCCCATCCTTCAAAAATGAATGAGAAATTAAGATTTTCCCAGACCAAGCAAATCTGCTTACAAGAAAGGTTAACAGGTGTCCTTCAAGTTGAAACAAAAGGATAGTAGAAAGCCATTTGACACCATGTGAAAATATAAGGTACTCTCATAAAGGTAAATTTATAGACAAATATCGTAACTTGTATTATTGTAATTTTGATGCATAAAATTTAAATGACCAAAAATTCTAAACCTATAAAGTCATATTAGTGAGAATACAATATATGAAAATGTAAATTGTAACCACAATAATATAAAGTAGGGGAGGTGGAACTGTTAAGAAGTAGAGTTGTTGTGTGTGATTAAATGCACTTGTTATCAGTTTAAAATAAAATGCTATAACTTAAGATGTTTTATGCAATTGCAATGAAAACCACAAAGAAAAATCTATGTAATATATACAAAAGGAAATAAGAAGTAAATCAAAGCATATCATTGCAGAAGATCAACAAAACACAAAAGATGACAGAGAGAAAGGAGAAACAGAGAAGCTATAAGATATACAAACAACAGTTAACAAAATGGCAATTGTAATTCTTCTACCATCAGTAATTACTTTAAGTGTAAATAGAGTCAACTGTCTGTTATACACAGAATGTTTGTGTTACCCTAAAATTCGCATGAAGCCCTAGTCCGAAATGTGACAGTAGTTAGCGGTGCAATCATTTGAGGTAATTAGGTTTAGATGAGGTCATGAGAATTAAGTGTCCTTTTTTCCGTTTTTTCTTTTTTCTCTTTTTTAAAGAAACAAGGTCTCATTCTGTCACCCAGGTTAGAGTGCAATGGTATGATCATGGCTCACTGCAGCCTTGAAATCCTAAGTTCAGTCTCTCAAGTAGCTAGGACTACAAGCATGTGCCACCATGCCCAGCTAGTTATTTTATTTTTTGTAGAGATGAGGTCTTGCTATGTTGCCCAAGCCAATCTTGAACTCCTGATCTCAAGTGATCCTCCCATCTTGACTTCCCAAAGTGCTAGGATTATAGGCATGAGCCACCACAGTTGGCCAACAGATTAATGTTCTTATAAGAAGAGGAAAATATTAGATCTCTTTCTTTCTCTATCATATGAGGATACAGCAAGATGACAGCTGGCTGCAAGCTAGAAAAGGGGCCTTCATCAGAACCCAACCATGCAGGGGGACCTTGATCTCAGACTTCCCAGCCTCCAGAACTGTGAGAAATGAATTTGTATTGTTTAAGCCATCCAGTCTGTGGTCTTTTGTTTTATCAGCCTGAGAATACTAAGACACTGTCCAATCAAAGAACATAGATTGACTGAGCGGATAAAAAACATAGGACTCAGCTATACGCTTTCTAAAAGAAACTCACTTTACATCTAAGACACATGTAAGATGAAAGTGAAAAGACAGGAAAAGATACTCCATGCAAATGGCAACCAAAAACAGCAGGAGTGGCTGTACTAGTGCCTAACATTGGTATAGCAGACAAAACAGTCTTCAAATCAAAAACTTATAGGAGACTAAGAAGGGCATTTAGAACGATAAAAGAGTAACTTTACCAGAAAGATACAATAATCCTAAGTATTTATGCACCAAATCTCCAAGTTTCCAAATAAAAATATACAAAGCAAACTTTGACACAATTGGGGTGAGAAATAACAGCAAAATAGTAGTAGGAGACTTCAATACCCCACTTTCAATAGTGAATAGAATAACCAGACAGAATATCGATAAGAAAACAGGGGATTTAAATAACACAGATGTACTTCATTTTATTACAGTTTGCTTTATTTTGCTTCACAAATATTGTGTTTCTCACAAATTGAAGGTTTGTGGCAACCCTGCATGAAGCAAACCTACTGAAACCACTTTTCTGACAGTGTGCGCCCGTCTTGTGCCTCATGTCACATTTTAGTAATTCTCACAATATTTCAACCATTATTATTATATCTGTAGGGTGATCTGTGGTCAGTGATCTTTGATGTTACTATTATAATTCATTTGAGGCCCCACAAACCATGCCCATATAAAACAGTGCAATTGATTGATAAATGTTGTATATGTTCTGAGTGCTCTGCTGACCAGGCAATCCCTCATCTCTCTGCATCCCCTTGGATCTCCCTATTCTCAGAGACACAAAAATAATGAAATTAGGTCAATAGAAACTCTGCCATGGCATCTAAATGTTCAAATAAAGAAAAATGTGCACGTATCTCCTTTGAAATCAGAACCTACAAATGATTAAACTTAATGGAAAAGCATGTCCAAAGCTGAGATAGGCCAAAAGCTAGTCCTCTTGTGCCAGTTAGCAAGTGGTGAATGCAAAAAAATTTCTTATAAAAAAAAATGAAAAGTGCTATTCTAGTGAAAACGTGAATAATAAGAAAGGAAAACAGCCTTCTTACTGAAAGGAAGACAGTTTGATCTGAATATTTCGAACAAGTCAGAACACTCCCTTAAACCAAAGCCTAATCAAGAGCAAGATCCTCACTCTCTTCAATTTTATGAAGGCTAAGAGAGGTAAGGAAACTGCAGAAGAAAAGCTGGGAGCTAGTAGAGTTTGGTTCATGAGGTTGAAGGAAAGAAATTATCTCCATAACATAAAAGTGCAAGATGGAGCAGCAATTACTTATGTAGTAACTATAGCAAGTTATCCAGAAGATGTAGCCAAGATCATTAATTCAGGTGGTTACACTTAACAACAGATTTTTAATGTAGACAAAACAACCTTATATTGGAAGAAGATGCCATCTAGCACTTTCAGAGCTGAAGAGAAAATCACTGACTCTCATAATGAGGATGACTCTCTAATTAGGTGTTAACACAGCTGATGACTTTAGCTAGAAACCAATGCTGATTTACCATTTGTAAATCCATTTTGTAAAATCATTACCATTCTGAAAATCCTAGAGACCTTAAGAATCACACCAAATCTACTCTGCTTGTACTCTATATGAAACAGCAAAGCCTAGATAACAGCACATTAATTGACAGCATGGCTTATTGAATATTTTAAGCCCATTGTTGAGACCCACTGCTCAAAGAAAATGATTTTGTTTTAAAATATTACTGTTCCTTGACAATGCTCCTAATCATCTAAGAGCTTTTATGGGGATGTCCAGGAAAATTAATGTTGTTTTTGTGCCTACAAACACAACATCCATTCTGCAACTCATAGATCAAGGAGTAATTTCAACATTTAAATCTTATTATTTAAGAAATACATTTATAAGGCTATAGCTGCCACAAAGAATGATTCATTTGATAGATCTGGGCAAAGTAAATTTAAACTCTTCTGGAAATAATTAACCATTCTAGATGCTATTAAGAACATTTGTAATCCATGGGAAGAGGTCAAGATGTCAATATTAATATAAATTTGCAAAAGTTCACTCCAGCCCTTATGGATAACTTTGAGAGGTTCAAGACTTCAGCAGAGGAAATAACTAAAAATGTGGTAAAAATAGCAAGAGAACAAAAGTAGAAGTGGAACGGAAAGAGGTGGCAAAATTGCTGAAATTTCATTATCGAACTTGAATGATGAAGAGTTGCTTTTAATGAATGAACAAAAAAAAAAGTAGTTCCCTCAGATGGAGTCTATTCCTGGTACAGATGCTATGAACATTATTGAAATGACAACAAAGAATTTAGAAAATTACATAAACTTAGTTGATAAATCAGTAGCAGCATTTGAGAGATTTGACTTCAATTTTAAGAGAATTCTACTATAGGGCAAAATGCTATCAAGAAGCATTGCATGCTACAGGGAAATATTTTATGAAAGAGTCAATTGATGTAGCAAATTTTACTGTTGTCTTAGTTTACCAAATTGCCACAGCCACTTCAACCTTCAGCAACCACCACCCTCATCAGTCAGCAACCATCAACATAAAGGCAAAACCCTCCACAAGCAAAAATATTATGACTCACTGAAGGCTCAGATAATCATTAGCATTTTTTAGCCATACAGTGTTTTTTAATTAAAGTGTGTACATCTTTTTAGAAATAATGTTATTGCACACTTAATGGACTATAGTATAGTGTTAACATAACATATGTGCTGTGAAACAAAAACATTTGTGACTTGCTTTGTTGTGATATTGTGGTCTGAGATTGAACCCACAATATCTCCAAGGTATGTCTGTATACACCAATTGGGCCTAACAGACATATACAGAACATTCCACTCAACAGCAGTAGAATATACATTCTTCTCAAGTGCACATAGAACATTCCCCCAGATAGACTACATATTAAGGCAGAAAATGAAGCTTTAATGGTCCACAAAACAAATCTTCAACAATTTCAAGTTTACTGAAAACATACAAAGTATTTCTTAAATCACAATAGAATGAAACTGTAAATAAAAAGCACAAGGTAAACTAAAAAACCTACAAATACGTGAAAGTTAAACAATGGACTCTTAAATAACCTATGGATCAAAGAAGAAGTAACAAAGGGAATTACATAATACCTTGTAACAGAGGAAAGTAAAAATACAACATACCAAAACTTAATGGAATGAAGTGAAAGCAGCGCAAAGAGAGAAGATTATATCTGTAAATGCATACATTTAAAAAGAAAAAATTAACAACCTAACATTGCACCTAAAGAAACTAGGAAAAAAAAACTCAGCCCAAAATTAGTAGAAGGAAAAAAATAATAAAAATTAGAGCAGAGATAAATAAAGTGAGAATAGGGAAACAATAGGAAAAAAAATCAACAAAACGAAAGGATGTTTTTCAAAGATCAAAAAAATGGAAAGACTCTTAAGTAGATTATGTTAAAAAAAAGAAAGAAGACAACTAAAATCAGAAATAAAGAGGGGATGTTACAACTGATGCCACACATATTTAAAACTGTAAAAGAATAACATAAGCAAGTACATACCAAAAAATTGAATAACCTAAAAGAAATGGATAAATTCCTAGACACATAAAACCTACTAAGACTGACTCATGAAGAAATAGAAAATCTGAACAGGTCAATAAAAAGTAAAGAAATTGAATCAGTAATCAAAAACCTCCTAACAAAGAAAAGCCCAGGAAAAGATGACTTCCCTGGAGAATGCTACAAAACATTTAAAGATATAGCACCAATTCTTTTAAAACTTTTCCAAAAAAGTGAAGAGGAGGGAACACTTCTAAGATTATTCTATGAGGCATTACCTGATACCAAAGCCAGACAAAGGCACTGTAGACAACTATGATGATGATGACAATGAAGAAGAAGAAGAAGAAGAAGAAGAAGAAGAAGAAGAAGAAGAAGAAGAAGAAGAAGAAGAAGAAGAGGAGGAGGAGGAGGAGGAGGAGGAGGAGGAGGAGGAGGAGGAGGAGGAGGAGGAAGAAGAAGAAGAAGAAGAGGAGGAGGAGGAGAAAAAGAGGAGGAGGAGAAGGAAGAAGAATAAGAAGGAGGAGGAAGAGGAAATGAAAAAAAAGGAGGGTGAGGAGGAGGAAGAGGAGGAGGAGGAAGAAGAAAGAAGAAGGAGGAGGAGGAAGAGGAGGAGGAGGAGGAAGGAGGAGAAGGAAGAAGAAGGAAGAGAGAAGAAAGAAGAAGAAGAAATCTATAGACCAATATCCCTGATGAATATTGATTCAAAAATCAACAAAATACGAATATTAGCAAACCAAGTTTAACAGCACATTAAAAAGGGTATAAGCCATTGTATTGGTCCATTTTCATACTGCTATGAAGAAACACCTGAGACTGGGTCATTTGTAAAGAAAAAGAGGTTTAATGGACTCAGAGTTACACATGGCTGGGGAGGCCTCACAATTGTGGCAGAAGGTGAAGGAGTAGCAAAGGCACATCCTACATGGTGACAGGAAAGAGAGTTTGTGCAGGGAAACATCCTTTTTTTTTGTCCTGATACAGAGTTTCACTCTGTTGCCCATGCTGGAGTGCAGCGGCTTGATCTTGGCTCACTGCAACCTTCATCTCCCAAGTTCAAGCGATTCTCCTACCTCAGCCTCCTAAGTAGCTAGAGTTACAGGCACCCACCACCACGCCCAGCTAACTTTTGTATTTTTAGTAGACATGGGGTTTCACCATGTTGGCCAGGCTGGTCTTGAATTCCTGACCTCAGGTGATCCACCTGCCTCAGTCTCCCAAGAACTTCCCTTTTTAAACCCATCAGATCTCATGAAACGTATTAACTATCATGAGAACAGCACAAAAAAATCCCACCTCCATGATTCAATTACTTCCCACTGGGTCCCTCCCACAATGTGTGGGGATTATGGGAGCTACAATTCAAGATGAGATGTGGGTGGGGACACAGCCAAACCATATCAACCATGAACAAGTAGGATTTATTCCTGGAATGCAAGGATAATTTAATACACAGAAATAGATTAATGTAATACACTTCATTAACAGAATGAAGGACAAAACAACATGAATATCTCAATTGCAGAAAAAGCATCTGAAAAGATTCGACACACTCTCATAATAATAATAATTTTTAAAAACACTTAGCAACACAGGAACAAAGAAACTGCCTCAACATAATAAAGGCCATTTATGAAAAGCTCACAGTTAACATTATACTTAATAGTGAAAACTGAAAGTTTTTCATTTAAGATTAGAACAAAAAGACAAGGATGCCCAGTCTCACTGTTTTATACAACATAGTATTGGTTGTCCTAGCCAGAGCCCTTAATCAAAACAAACAATGAAAGATATCCAAATTGGGGAAAAAAGTAAATTATTAAATGTATTAAATTAATGAAATTCTCTGTCCTCAGACATGACCCTATAATATAAAAATGCTATCTCCAGGCAAGATGGCCAAATAGGAACACCTCCAGTCTGCAGCTCCCAGAAACATCAATGCAGAAGGCAAGGGATTTCTGCATTTCCAACTGAGGTACCTGGCTCATCTCATTGGAACTGGTTAGACACTGGGTGCAGTCCAGGGAGGGTGAACAGAAGCAGTAGGGGGCATTGCCTCACCCAGGAAGCAAAAGGGGCTGGGGAACTCCCTTCCCTAGCCAAGGGAAGACATGAGGGACGGAGCTATCCAGCCAAGACACTACACTTCTCCCACTATCTTTGCAACCCACAGACCAGGAGATTCCCTCTGGTGCCTATACCACCAGGGCCCTGAGTTTCAAGCACAAAGCTAGGTGATTGTTTGGGCAGACACTGAGACACTGACCTAGCTGCAGGAGTTTTTTGTTGTTGTGGTGGTGGTGGTTGTTGTTTGTTTTGGTTTTCTTGTACCTCAGTGGTGCCTGGAATGCCTGAGAGACAAAACCGTTCACTCCCCTGGAAAGGGGGCTGAAGCCAGGGAGCTAAGTGGTCTTGCTCAGTGGATCCCACCCCAACAGAGTCCAAAAAACTAAGGATCCACTGGCTTGAAATTCTCACTGCCAGAACAGCAGTCGGAAGTTGACCTGGGACACTGAAACTTGGTGGGGGAAGGGGCATCTGCCATTACTGATGCTTGGGTTGGCAGTTTTCCCCTCACAGTATAAACAAAGTCACCGGGAAGTTCAGACTGGGCTGAGTCCACTGCAGCGCTGCAAAGCGGCAGTAGCCAGACTGCCTCTCTAGATTCCTCCTCTCTGGGCAGGGCATCTCTGAAAGAAAGGCAGCAGCTCCCATCAGGGGCTTATAGACAAAACTACCATCTCTCTGGGACAGAGCACCTGGTGAATGGCAGCTGTGGGTGTGGCTTCAGCAGACTTAAATGTTCCTGCCTGCTGGCTCTGAAGAGAGCAGCGGACCTCCTAGCATAGCACTACAGCTCTGCTAAGGGACAGACTGCCTCCTCAAGTGGGTCCCTGACCCCTGTGCCTCCCAACAGGGAGACACCTCCCATCAGGGGTCAACAGACACCTCATACAGGAGAGCTCCAGTTGGCATCTCGCAGATGCTGCTCTGGACCAAAGCTTCCAGAGGAAGGAACGGGCAGCTATCTTTGCTGTTCTGCAGCCTCTGCTGGTGATACCCAGGCAAACGGGGTATGGAGTGGATCTCCAACAAACTCCAGCAGACCTACAAAAGAGGGGCCTGACTGTTAGAAGGAAAACTAACAAACAGGAAGTAATAGCATCAACATCGACTAAATGGACGACCGCTCAAAAACCCCATCTGAAGGTTACCAACATCGAAGGCCAAAGGGAGATAAATCCATGAAGATGAGGAAACACCAGTGCAAAAATGTTGAAAATTCCAAAAACTAGAATACTTCTCCTCCTCCAAAGGATCACAACTCCTTACTAGCAAGGGAAGAAAAGTGGACAGAGAATAAGTTTGATGAATTGACAGAAGTAGGCTTCAGAAGGTGGGTAACAACAAACTCCTCTGAGCTAAAGGAGCATGTTCTCACCCAATGCAAGGAAGCTAAGAACCTTGATAAAAGGTTACAGGAAATGCTAACTAGAATAACCAGATTAGAGAAAAACACAAATGACCTGATGAAGTGGAAAAACACAGCACGAGAACTTCATGAAGCATACACAAGTATCAATAGCTGAATTGATCAAGCAGAAAAAAGGATATCATAGATTGAAGATCAACTTAATGAAACGAAGCATGAAGACAAGATTAGAGAAAAAAAGAATGAAAAGAAATGAACAAAGCCTCCAAGAAATATAGGACTATGGGAAGAGACCAAACCTACGTATGATTGGTGTACCTGAAACTGATGGGGAGAATGGAACCAAGCTACAAAACACACCTCCAGATATTATCCAGGAGAACTACCCCAACCTAGCAAGACAGGCCAACATTCAAATTTGCAACCCAGAATTTCATATCCAGCCAAACTAAGCTTCATAAGTGAAGGAGAAATAAAATCCTTTACAGACAAGCAAATGATGAGGGCTTTTGTCACCACCAGGCCTGTCTTACAAAGAGCTCCGGAAGGAAACACTAAATATGGAAAGAAAAAAACCAGTACCAGCCAAGGCAAAAAGACACAAAAAATGTAAAGACCATCAACACTATGAAGAAACTGCCTCAACTAATGGGCAAAATAACCAGCTAGCATCACAATGACAGGGTCAAATTCACTCATAACAATATTAACGTTAAAAGTAAATGGGCTAAATGCCCCCAATTAAAAGACACTGGCTGGCAAATTGGTTAGAGTCAAGACCCATCAGTGTGCTATATTCAAGAGACCCATCTCACATGCAAAGACACACATAGGCTCAAAATAAAGGGATAGAGGAAGATTTACCAAGGAAATGGAAAGAAAAAAAAAAAAGCAGAGGTTGCAATCCTAGTCTCTGATAAAACAGACTTTAAACCAACAAAGATCAAAAGAGACAAGGGCATTACATAATGATAAAGGGATCAATTCAACAAGAAGAGCTAACTATCCTAAATATACATTTGCTCAATATACGAGCACCCAGATTCATAAAACAAGTTCTTAGAGACCTACAAAGAGACTTAGACTCCCTCACAATAATAGTGGGAGATTTTAACACCCCACTGTCAATATTAGACAGATCAATGAGACAAAAAATTAACAAGGATATTCAGGACTTGAACTCAGCTCTGGACCAAGTGAACCTAATAGACATCTACAGAACTCTCCAGCCTAATATCAACAGAATATACATTGTTCTCAGCACCACATCACACTTATTCTAAAACTGACCACATAATTGGAAGTAAAACACTCCTCAGCAAATGCAAAAGAACAGAAATCATAACACAGTCTCTCAGACCACAGTGCAATCAAATTAGAACTCAGAATGAAGAAACTCACTCAAAATTGCACAACTACATGGAAACTGAACAATATACTCATGAATTACTGCTGGGTAAGTAAAATTAAGGCAGAAATAAATAAGTTCTTTGAAACCAATGAGAACAAAAACACAGTATACCAGAATCTCTGGGACATAGCTAAAGCAGTGTTTAGATGGAAATTTATAGCACTAAATGCCCACAGGAGAAAGCAGGAAAGATAAGAAAAATTAACCCTATAACATCACAATTAAAATAACTTGAGAAGCAAGAGCGAACAAATTCAAAAGCTGGAAGAAGACAACAAATAACTAGGATCAGAGTAGAGCTGAAGGACTTAGAGACACAAAAACCCTTCAAAAATTTAAGGAATCCAGGAGCTATTTTTGTTTTAAAGATTAACAAAATAGACAGACTGCTAGGCAGACTAATAAAGAAGAAAAGAGAGAGGAATCAAATAGACACAACAGAAAATGACAAAGGTGATATCACCAGTGATCTCACAGAAATACAAACTACCATCAAAGAATACTATAAACACCTCTACTCAAATAAACCAGAAAAGCTAGAAGAAATTGATAAATTCCTGGACACATACACCCTCCCAAGACTAAACCAGGAAGAAGTTGAATCCCAGAATAGACCAAAAAATAGTTCTGAAATTGAGCCAGTAATCAATAGCCTACCAAATAAAAAAAGGCCAGGACCAGGCGGATTCACAGCCGAATTCTACGAGAGGTACACAGAGGAGCTGGTACCATTTCTTCTAAAACTATTCAAAGCAATCAAAAAAGAGGGACTCCTCCCTAACTCTTTTTATGAGGCCAGCATCATCCTGATACCAAAACCTGGCAGAGACACAGCAAAAAAAGAAAATTTCAGACCAATATCCCTGACAAACAACAACGCAGAAATCCTCAATAAAATACTGGCAATCCGAACCAGCAGCACATTAAAAAGTTTATCCACCATGATCAAGTTGGCTTCATCCCATTAGTTGCAAGGCTGGTTCAACATATGCAATTTAATAAACGTAATCCATCACATAAACAAAAACAATGACAAAAAACACATGATTATATCAATACATGCAGAAAACCCTTTGATAAAATTCAATACCCTACATGCTAAAAACTCTCAAGAAACTAGGTATTGATGGAATGTAGCTTAAAATAATAAGAGCTAATATGACAAACCGACAGCCAATATCATACCGAATGGGCAAAAGCTGGAAGCATTCCCTTTGAAAACCAGTACAAGACAAGGATGCCCTCTCTCACCACTCCTATTCAACATAGTATTGGACGTTCTGGCCAGGGCAATCAGGCAAGAGAAAGAAATAAAGTGTACTCAAATAGGAAGAGAGGAAGCCAAATTATCTGTTTGCAGATGACATGATTATATATTTAAAAAACTCCATCATCTCAGCCCAAAAACTCCTTAAGCTGATAAGCAACTTCAGCAAATTCTCAGGCTACAAAATCAATGTGCAAAAATCACAAGCATTCCTATACACCAATAATAGAGAGCCAAATCATGAGTGGATTCCCATTCACAATTGCTACAAAAAGAATAAAATACCTGGAAATACAACTTACAAGGGATATGAAGGACCTCATCAAGGAGAATTAAAAACCACTGCTCAAGGAAATAAGAGAGAACACAAACAAATGGAGAAACATTCCATGCTCATGGAGTCTAAGAATCAATATTGTGAAAATGGCCATATTACCAAAAGTAATTTATAGATTCAGTGCTATTCTCATCATTCACTTTCTTCACAGAATTATAAAAAAATTACTTTAAATTTTATACAGAACCAAAAAAGAACCTGTATAGCAAAAACAATCCTAAGCAAAAAGAACAAAGCTGGACGCATCAGGCTATCTGATTTCAAACTATACTACAAGGCTACAGTAACCAAAACAGCTTGGTACTGGTACCAAAACAGATATATAGACCAATGGAACAGAACAGAGGCCTCACAAATAGCACCACACATCTACAACCATCTGATCTTTGACAAACCTGACCAAAACAAGCAATAGGGAAGGGATTTCCTATTTAATAAATGGTGTATGGAAAATTGGCTAGCCATTTGCAGAAAACTGAAACTGGACCTGTTCCTTACAAATTATACAAAAATTAATTCAAGATAGATTAAAGACTTAAACGTAAGACCTAAAACCATAAAACCCCTAGAAGAAAACCTAGGCAATACCATTCAGGACATAGGCATGGGCAAAGCCTTCATGACTAAAACACCAAAAGCAATTGCAAGAAAAGCCAAAATTGATAAATGAGATCTAATTAAACTAAAGAGTTTCTGCACAGCAAAAGAAACTATCATCAGAGTGATAGCAATCTACAGAATGGAAGAAAGTTTTTGCAATCTATCCATCTGACAAATGGCTGATATCTAGTATCTACAAGGAACTTAAACAAATTTACAAGGAAAAACCCCACAAAAAAGTGGGCAAAGGATATGAACAGACACTTCTCAAAAGAAGACATTTATGCGGCCAACAAACATATGAAAAAAAGCTCATCATCACTGGTCATTACAGAAAGGCAAATCAAAACCACAATGAGATACCATCTCACTCCAGTTAGAAAGGCAATCATTAAAAAGGAAACAGATGCTGGAGAGAATGTGGAGAAATAGGAATGCTTTTACACTGTTGGTGGGAGTGTAAACTAGTTCATTGTGGAAGACAGTGTGGTGCTTCCTCAAGGATCTAGAACTAGAAATACCATTTGACCCAACAATCCCATTACTGGGCATATACCCAAAGCACTATAAATCATTCTACTATAAAGATACATGCACATGTATGGTTACTGCAGCACTATTCACAATAGCAGACTTGGAGCCAGCCCAAATGCCCATCAATGAGAGACTGGATAAAGAAAATGTGGCACATATGATACCATGGAATACTATGCAGCCATAAAAAAAGAATGAGTTAATGTCATTTTCAGGGACATGGATAAAGCTGGAAACTATCATTCTCAGCAAACTAACACAGAAACAGAAAACCAAACATCACATGTCCTTACTCATAAGCGGGAGTTGAACAGTGAGAACATATGGGCATAGGAAGGGGAACATCACACACTGGGGCCTATCCCGGGGTCAGGGGCAAGGGGAGGGATAGCATTAGCAGCAATACCTAATGTAGATGATGGGTTGATGGGTTCAGCAAACCACCATGGCACATGTATACCTATGTAACAAACCTTCACGCTCTGCACATGTATCTCAGAACTTAAGTGTAATAAATAAAAAGAAAAAAAAATGCTAACAATTGTAAGAAAAACAATTAAAACTAATAAATTCAGTAAAGTTGCAGGATATGAAGTCAAACCAAAAAAATAGTTGCATTTCTAAACACTAACAAAGAATAATCCAAAAAGGAAATTAAGGAAACAATTCTATCTATAATAACATTTTTTTAAATACTAAGGAATAAGGCTACCCAAGGAGTTAAAAAACCTGTACACCAAAATGCTATCAAAATCCTAATAATTTTTTGCAGAAATAAAATATTCATCCTAAAATTCAATAAAATCTCAAAGGGCTTCAAATAACCAAAACTATTTGGAAAGAACAAAATTGGAGGACTCACACTTTCTTATTTCAAAACATACTACAAAGCTATAGTATCAAAACAGGGGGAGACTGGCATAAAGACAGACAAACAGACCAATAAAACAGAACAGTGATTCTAGAAATAAACCTTTAAATATATGGTCAAATTATCTTCAAAAAGAATGCCAAGACCACTTCATGGGGAAAAGACAGTTTCTTCAACAAATGATGTTTAATAAATGGGATATCTACATGCTAAAGAAAAAAGTTACTCTTACCTTGCACCATATCAAAAATTAACTCAAATGAATCAAAGATCTAAATATAAAAGCAAGAAACATAAAAGTCTTAGAAGAAAACATGGGGGGAAATCTTCATGACAGAGAATTTGTCAATAATGTTTGATATGACACCTAAAGCATAGGCAACAAAAGCAAAAATAGACAATGAGACTACACCAAACTTTAACCTTGTATTAATCAGAGGACATAATCAAGAGAATGAAAAGGCAACCTATGGAATGGAAAGGACATAAACAGAGTGAAAAGACAACCTACAGAAAGAAAATATTTGTAAATCATACATATAATAAGAGATTAATATCTAGAATATATAACAAACTCCTACAATTCAACAACAAAAAATCCAATAACCCAGTTAAAATATGGGTACAGAACTTGAATAGACATTTCTTCAAAGATAATATACACATGGTCAACAAGTATGCTTAACATTGCTAATCATGGAGTAATACAAATCAAGACTTAAATGATATATCAACTCACATCTATTAAAATGACTACCTACAAATAAATAAATAAAACCAGAAAATAACAAGTGTTGACAAAGGTGTGAAAAAATTGTAACCATTGGCACTATTGATGGAAATGCAAATTGGTGTAGCCACTGTGAAAAACAGTATTAAAAAATTAAAATTAAAACTACTATGTAATTCAACAATCTCAGTCCTGGTTATTTATCCAAAACAATCAAAAGCAGGATCTTGAAGAGATATTTGCACACTCATGTTCATTGCAGCACTATTCACGATAACTCAGAGGTGGAAGCAACCCAAATGTGCATCAATAGATGAATGGATAGCAAAATACGGTATACAGAATTGAATATTAGCCTTAAAAAGGAAGGAAATTCTGACATGTGCTGCAGCGTGGATGATCTTTGAGGGCATTATTATGCTTAATGAAATAGTCCAGTCACAAAAAGACAAATACTATATGATTCCACTTTTATGAAGTATCAAAAGTAGAGTAACTTATAGAAAGTAGAATAGTGATTACTTTTGATACCAGGGACAGAGGGAAGGAGGAGGAGACAGAAATGGGTATACAGTTTCAGATTTGCAAGATTACAAATTCTGGAGATCTGTTTCACAAATGTGAATATACTTGACACTACTGAACTGTATGTACACTTAGGACCTAAAATTAGCATGTCAAAAAGACATCTGCACTCCCAGGTTTATCACAGCACTCGTAAGTGTCCATAAATAGATGAATGGATAAAGAAAATGCAGTATATATACACAGTATAATACTATTCAGGCATAAAAATAAAATCCTGACTGGGCGTAGTGGCTCACGCCTGTAATCCAAGCACTTTGGGAGGCCAAGGTGGGCGGAACATGAGGACAGGAGTTCGAGACCAGCCTGGCCAATATGGTGAAACCCTGTCTCTACTAAAAATACAAAAACTAGCTGGGTGTGGTGGCATGGGCCTGTGGTCTCAGCTTCTCAGGAGGCTGAGGCAGGAGAATTGCTTGAACCCAGGAGGCAGAGGTTGCAGTGAGCCAAGATTGTACCACTGCACTCCAACCTGAGGAACACAGCGAGACTACATCTCAAAAAATTTAAAAAAATAAAAAATAAAGTCCTGTCATTTGTGACAACATAGATGAAGCCAGAAAACATTACTTTAAATAAAATAAGCCAGGCACAGAAAGACAGATACCACATAATCGCTGGCATATGTGGAATCTAAAAATGCTGATCTTATAGAAGGAGAGAATAGAATGGTGGTTGCCAGAGGCTTGGTTGGTTGGAGGGGGTGAGGAAATGTTTGTCAAAGGATACACAGTCATAGTGAGATAAGAAAAGTGAAAAAAACTATACAGCATAGGCTAGGCACACATACAGAAACTAGAGATGTGATTGCCTGAGGCTGGAAGGTGGGGGAAGAGGAGGGAGTAGGGGAAGAGGGAGGGAGTATGGGGTAAAGGAAGGGTGACTGCTAATGTTTATGGAGCTTTTATTGGATGACAAAAATCTTCTAAAATTTATTGCGGTGACGGTTGCAGAGCTCTGTGAACACACTAAAAACTATTGGACCATACATTTTAAATGGGTGAATTGTATAATATGTAAATTATACTTCAAAAAAGTTATTAAAAATAATATAATAAAAGTAATTAAATCCCTTCCAAAATAGTGAAGGTGGTAAATTTTATGCTATGTGGTTTTGTTTGTTCATTTGTCACAATTAAGAAGTCACTTTTTCTTACCCTGTACAGTAATGTGTTTACTTTCAGTGCTTCCTTGAAGGTAAAATATAATGGAAAGGAAATTTGAGTTCTGAGCCTAAGGATACAGATACATTTTAGTTCAGATTTAAATGAAGAGCAGAAAAGATTATAATCATAGTGCATCAACTCTCTAACCAAGAATTTGCCATGGAAGATGTTTAGAAATTAGATATGGAATTCATTAGAGAGATCTCTGATAGGAGAGTTTATGAAAGATCAATTCGTCAACACTGCTGGCAGTAATGAAGAAGCCCCTAAAGATAAATGTGTGGCAGGATTCTGCCTGCTTCCTCCCATGGAAATAAACGTGTTCAGTATTTTAGCAGAAAGATTTTGACAGAGACTTTCTTCATAAACTTGAATCGGCCTGAGGAAAAATGGCTGATATATGCTGAGAAAGCAACAAAGAAGGTAATGCATTATCTTAGTTCATTTGACTAGTATGACAAAATATCATAAAGTAGGTGACTTATAAAAAACAGAAATATATTTCTCACCATTCTGCAAGCATAGAAGTCCAAGATCAAGGCAGATTAGGTATTTTATAAGGACCTGCTTCCTCATTAACAGCCATCTTCTCACTTTAACTTCACATGGTGAATGGGGCTTAGGGTCTCTCTCATATCTCTCTTTTTCAGGACGCCAATCCCAATCACAAGGGCTCGACCCTCGTGACATAATTACCTCTCAAAGACCTCATCTCCTAATACCACAATCTTCTGGTGAGGATCCAATATATTAGGTGAGTGCAAAAGTTATTACAGTTTTTGCATTGTTTAAATTTGCCATTTGATATTAGAATACATTCTTAAATAAATGTGGTTATGTTGTACATCAATTTAATGTGCATTTCTCACTTTATGGGTTTTTTTTTTTTGCTAATGACTTATTACTTGCTGTTTATGTTTATTTTAGAGTATGGAAATGATGTTAGACAAAAAGCAAATTCAAGTGATTTTTGGTTCGAGTTCAAAATGGGTCGCAAAGCAGCAGCAACAACTCACAACATCAACCATGCATTTGGCCTAGGAACTGCTAACGAATGTGCAGTGCAGTGGCAGTTCAAGTTTTGCAAAGGAGATGAGAGCCTTGAAGATGAGGAGCATAGTGGCCAGCCATCGGAAATTGACAAGGACCAAGAGCAATCATCAAAGCTGATCCTCTTACAACTACACAATAAGTTGCCAAAGAACTCAATGTCGACCATTCTACGGTCATTTGGCATTTGAAGCAAATCAAAAAGGTGAAAAAGCTCGATAAGTGGGTACCTCAGTCCTCAGTAACTGACGGAAAATCAAGCATATCATCGTTTTGAAATGTCATCTTCTTTTGTTGTTGTTATTATTATTATTATTTGAGGCAGAGTCTTGCTCTGTCACCCAGGCAGGAGTGCAGTGGCGCGATCTCAGCTCACTGCCACCTCCGCCTCCTGGGTTCACACCATTCTCCTGCCTCAGCCTCCCAAATAGCTGGGACTACAGGCGCCTGCCACCATGCCCAGCTAATTTTTTGTATTTTTAGTAGAGATGGGGTTTCACCGTGTTAGCCAGGATGGTCTCGATCTCCTGACCTTGTGATCCACCTGCCTTGACCTCCCAAAGTGCTGGGATTACAGGCATGAGCCACCACGCCCGGCCTGAAATGTCATCTTATTCTATGCAACAGCAATGAACCAGTTCTCAATCGGATTGTGTCATGTGACAAAAAGTGAATTTTATACAACAACTGGCAACGACCAACTCAATGGCTGGACCAAGGAAAGCTCCAAAGCACTTCCCAAAGCCAAACTTGCACCAAAAAAAAAAAAAGGCAGTGGTCACTGTTTGGAACTACACTTTTCTGAATCCCAGTGAAACTATTACATATGAGAGGTATGCTCAGCAAATCGATGAGATGCATCAAAAACTGCAACACCTGCAGCCATCATTGATCAACAGAGAGGGCTCAATTCTTTTCCACAACAATGCCAGACTGCATGTCGCACAACCAGTGCTTCAAAAGTTGAAGAAATTCTGCCACAAAGTTTTGCCTCATCTGTCATATTCACCTGATGTCTCACCAACTGACTACCACTTCTTCAAGCATCTCGACAACTTTTTGCAGGGAAAATCCTTCCACAACCAGTAGGATGCAGAAAATGCTTTCCAAGAGTTCATCAAATCCCAAAGCATGAATTTTTATGCTACAGGACTAAACAAACTTATTTCTCATTGGCAAAAAAATGTGTTGATTGTAATGGTCCCTACTTTGATTAATAAAGATGTGTTTAAGCTTAGTTATAATGATTTAAAATTCACGATCTGAAACCACAATTACATTTGCATCAAACTAATATAAATTTGGTGGGGGGGGGGGGAGATAAACTTTCAGTCCACATCATGCATTTACAGAGAGAGCTCGAGAAAAGGACATAATGACTTTCCCTAGAGGAGAATTGCCACAGGACTATAAGCCAGATGAGAAAAACACAAACATGTGAACTTAGATGTGTGTCAATTATCTCCATTTCATACCATCTGCAGAATAGGCCTAAGGTGAATAGACACTATTGATATGGAGGAGGCCTCTTCTAAGGAGACACATTGATGATTTATTGTGTTAAATCCCTTTATCAAGTCAGATCATCAGAATGCAACAAAATTAGCTTGTGTAACTCAGGTTTGTTACTCCAAAGGCTTATCGAACTTATAGAGTATCAGTAAACATTTAATGTGCACCTACTATTCTAAGTGCTAGAGATATGACAATTAACAAAAATGCATGGCTCTTTTCTTCTAGAAGCTTACAATCTAGTTGAGGAAATACATCGAATTGACCAATATATTGGTAATTTCAACGTAATATAGCAAGTACAGTGATGTGGTATGGATACAGTGCCAAACAAGGCAGACTAAAAGGCACTTGGTTCGGTATGGATTTTTAGGGAATGCTTCTGGGAATTGATGCCTGAACTCAGTCTCAATGGATAACTATAACATAACTGGAAATATTAAGATTATTTGGCAGTAATGAATGGCACCGTAGAGGGAATCTTGGAAGGTGGGAAACTACATGATAAATGAGAAAAATGCCAACAGTTCACTGTAAAGCTGGAGGAAGAAAAGATTAGGGTTTTGTATCTGGGCCACAGTGGGCCTCAAGCCCTGCTAATGTGATGTCCTCTGTTTCCATCTAGGATTGGGATTAGAAATGTCTCTTTATCCAATGGCTCTGATAAAAGTGTTTTGAGGACAACGTTTATTATGTTGTCACTCCATGAATGTGAGTCTTTAATAGAAAGATTCAGGAAAACATACAATAAGAAAAAACCTTGTATCTCTTCTTCGCTCACAGAGTAAGGAGAAAGGCATCTCTCCCAGTGAAATTGTATTTTGCTGTTTATTAGTCAGTGAGGGCTATGTTTTAACCCATCATTCGTTCCTCTTGCCTTGGAATAGAAAAAGATTTTTATTAATTCATTACAGCTTGCTTTTTATGGCTGTATAACCTGAAACAGCCATCTCCAACCTTTTTGACACCAGGGACCAGTTTCGTGGAAGAAAATTTTTCCACAGACTGAGGTGGGGGATGTGGGGGATGGTTTTGGGATGATTCAAGTGCATTATATTTATTGTGCACTTTATTTCTATTATTATTACATTGTAACATGTAATGAAACAATTATACAACTCATCATAATGTAGGATCGGTGGGAGCCCTGAGCTTGTTTTCCTGCAACTAGACAGTCTCACCTGGGGGTGATGGGAGGCAGTGACAGATCATCAGGCATTAGAATCTCATAAGGAGGCACAAGCTAGATCCCTCACATGCACAGTTCACAATAGTGTTCACTCTCCTATGAGACTCTAGGAGCTGTTGATCTGACAGGAGGCAGAGCTCAGGCAGTAACACTTGCTCACCCACCACCATTCACCTCCTGCTGTGCAGCCTGGTTCCTAGCAGTCCACGGACTGTTACCCCTAACCTAAAACATCTTCTCTCCCCCAAATTTGGCTCTTCCAACCTAATAAGTGCTCACACTTGTATTGTAGCATTTTCTTCTTCCTCTAGATGGTACATTCCCCAAAGTGAGGCATCTTTCTATTTCATCTTACGATGAAAAGTACAGTAAGTGGTCAGCATGTGGTGCTCAGTCTGTGTTTGAATGATCAATTTTTAAAATACCTTTGTATTTGAGCCCATTTTAATAGATATTTTAAAAATAAAATGAATAGCATACGATGCATAAATAAAATATATTTGTGTTAATGAATGTGAGCCTCATAGACTTAATTCTTCACTCCTTAGTTTCTCAGTCTAAAAGGGGTCATGATGGTTATAATAACAGGTACATTTACTGAATGCATGACACTCACTAGGCACTTCTCCTTTCCCATATGCCAGAGGCCGTCTCAGCACCTTCTCATGTGCTTTACCTCCTGCTTGAAAGGCGTGACTTCCAGCTCTCCCACTGCCACTCTGTCTCACCCTTCAGTTCTCAGCTCAAATGGTTCCTCTCCACAAAGGTCCTGACAACCTACAGGTAAAGCAGGGCCCTGCTCCCTCATTTTGTTTCTTGAAATCTTCACATACTTGGATAGAGTCAGTCCCTCTCACTAGTGAACTCCAATAAAACTGTGAAGGTACCACTCTAAAAAGACTTAATGTAGTGTTTAAAATTAGAGTATTACAGCCCACTGCCTGCATTTGTACAACCAACAAGCTAAGAGTAACTTTTACATTTTTAAATGGATGGGCAAATAAGCTCAAAAGAAGAACATTTCTTAGCATGTACAAATTATATAAAATTCAAATTTCCATAAATAAAGTTTTATTGGGACACAGCCACATTTATTCATTTCTGGGGTTGCTTTCAACCCTTTTCCTCTTCAGAAAAAAAAAAGTGCAGCTCACTGCCAGCACTCATTTAATTTTACATGAACATGCTCTTTGAGGCTGAAGCAAATATGACTAATTTTTAAGGTGAAAGTAAAATATAAAAACTGTTTTTGGAGTTATATATAAACAGAACTAACATCAGAATCACCTATTTTGGAAAAATCGGATTCATCAAATGATTCTTGGGCCAATATCTGTTTGAGAATGATGTTAACATCCCATCTAGTAATGCTATGTTTTCTAGGATTTGACATATTCAGTGATCAAGAATTACTATCTTTTGTAAATGGAAATGCCACTACTAAAAACAGAATGCCACAAATAGAACTATGTCTTCTGTTTCCAAAGTCAATATACATAGACAAAGTGAAAATAATAATAAAATCCAGATGTTTCATGGCAAACTTATCCAGGGGCAAATGCTGCATCTGTAAGTGCCGCAAGTGAATATTCTCAGGGCAAATGGGAGAAGGGTTAAACCACACTTTAGACTGATGTCTCTGAATAATTATGAGAAAGACATGGCCCATGCAGTCTAAAATATTTTCCCTCTGGACTTTCACAGAAAACATTTCCAGCTCCTCTTTTTAGAAGGCAAAGACTTTTATTCTTTTAAAAATCCCTATCGTTTAGTACACAGTAAGTGCTTAGGGGAATATTTGTTTAATATTTAAACGTTTCCTAAAAGCATTCGACTTATAAAAAAACAATATTTTAAAAAGTCTCTTTAATAGAAGTCAAAACATTAGCTCCCCGTGGGGTTGAATAATGCCTGAAAGTGAGTACAAGGGAAGCTTCTGGGGTACTGAAAATATTCTATAACTTGATTTGAAAGGTGATTAGAATGTGTTCACTATAAAAATTCCAGAAATTGTACATTTATTTATATGCTTTTCTGAATGTATATTTTTAATAAAAAGTGAACAACAACAAAAAAAACCCAGAAACATAACCCATAAGTGATGGAATATTTTTAAAGACACTTTAACCTCTAAAAAAATCTGAGACTCTAAGACATAATCCACTAAATAGTGATACAGATGATCCATACATGGCCAGGGTACATGCACCATTCCCATACTATGGGTGGGGTGAGGTTATCAGCACAGAATTAGAATTGGGTACCTGCTCACTCCAGCTCTTAAATGGCATATGTTTCAAATATCCCTGGAAGACCAGGCAGAAGCTTCCCATATGGCCATATTTAACCAAAATCTCTCACTTTTCCATTGCTCCATGTCTCTTCTCCCTAATTTATTCCTTGAATGCTCCCAATCTCAATACTTGTTTTAGTGTTGACTTATGTGGTGGGACCTCTTCTGCTTTCTAATATTCATCTGTCCTACTTAATGCTGAATTTTACGTAACACCTCAGTTTCAGTCAATCTGGCGCCTGCTACAAGGCAGATCTGAATGAGAGATGATATAGCTAAGCAGGTCAACTTGGAAGTCTCCAGCAGAGTAATCAGAACTGGGAACACAGGCAAGGTTTATAGGATTAGTCACCTAGTAAATATTAACAAGGAAAAAGAGAACATATTGATTACCCAAGAAGTCATCTTAACAGTAGGCAACAAGGGTCTTGGAAGTTGAAGGCAAGACCTCAAACAAGTGACTGAGCATTAGTGATCACAACCATAAAAGAGGAGCATGCAAGAGGCACAGGGAACTGAAAGCCAACTCTGATTTATCTTGAGGTCTCCTATGGAGTTATATTAAAGCAAAAACCAGTCCCCCAAGAGGCAGAACTGAAGCCT
This sequence comes from Theropithecus gelada, assembly GCF_003255815.1. Taxonomy (NCBI): domain Eukaryota; kingdom Metazoa; phylum Chordata; class Mammalia; order Primates; family Cercopithecidae; genus Theropithecus; species Theropithecus gelada. The sequence continues at coordinate 147,143,414 of NC_037671.1, read as the reverse complement.
GAAGGTGAGGATGAGGGGATTCACCTGAATGACGACAGGAGCAAATGACCAAAAGAGAAGACAGCTCCATACTTAAAGTACAGTCTTCCGGGAAGCCAGATACTGGTTCACTCCTCAGCTCAAGTAGTTATATGCGTGTTCTTTTGAGATTTATACTTTCTATTGCAGGACACTAAATGGTATGATAGTAGATTCTTTGGGAAACCCATTAGTTGTTACAGCTTTTAAAGCTGACATTGATTTCAAATATGAGCTAGGAATCATTAAACACTCAAGAAGAGGCTGGGCGTGGTAGCTCACGCCTGGAATCCCAACACTTTGGGAGGCCAAGGCGGGCGGATCACGAGGTCAAGAGATGGAGACCACCCTGGTGAACATGGTGAAACCCTGTCTCTACCAAAATACAAAAATTAGCAGGGCATGGTGGTGCAAGCCTGTAGTCCCAGTTACCCAGGAGGCTGAGGCAAGAGAATAGCTTGAACCCAGGAGGCACAGGTTGCAGTGAACCAAGATCACGCTACTGTAGTCCAGCCTGGCAACAGAGTAAGACTCCATCTCAAAAACAAACAGGCCGGGCGCGGTGGCTCACGCCTGTAATCCCAGCACTTTGGGAGGCCAAGGCGGGCGGATCACAAGGTCAGGAGATCGAGACCACGGTGAAACCTCGTCTCTACTAAAAATACAAAAAATTAGCCGGGCGCGGTTGTGGGCGCCTGTAGTCCCAGCTACTCGGGAGGCTGAGCCAGGAGAATGGCGGGAACCCGGGAGGCGGAGCTTGCAGTGAGCTGAGATCCGGCCACTGCACTCCAGCCTGGGCGACAGAGCGAGACTCCGTCTCAAAAAACAAAACAAAACAAAACAAAACAAAACAAAAAACTCATGAAGAAATAGTTTACTAATATTTTAATAAATAAGATCTCAAGTGAGAATTTTTGACTTATCTAAATGAACAAACCATAGAGGCACTCATGTACATGGGGTACCTGCTAATTTGTCTTATCTGTTCTTAATTTTTCAAGGATCTCTATTAACAAATGCTTTGTTCTTCAAGTTTGTGTTGTACTTAAAAATATGAGAAGACTTTGCCTTTATTCTCAAGTATTATTTAATCCTAATTTTCTCTTATTTATACTTAACCTTGTGTGAATCTGAACTAATAAAATTTTTCTAATGAAATGAGATTTTTGTTTTATAAAGTATTTTTAAAAATTAAGTTGGTCATGTAAAATCTTTCACTCTTTGCAAGTGACAACTGTTAATGTTTAATATTTATTGAACTTAAAGAAGTCAGAAACAGAAGAAAGATAATTTTGAAAGACTTTTTGTATTTTATTGTTTGGCTTTCAAAATCTGCATTTATACCTGGAATAAATGGTTCAAATCCAGAGTTTTATCAAGAAATTATAGTTCAGAAAATGGAAAATTATTTAGTATTGTGTAATAGGGTTGAGTATTTCATGAGTTAATGTCCACTTAAGTGCTTTGCTCTTTCTTCCCCTCCAAAAATATGAATTTATAAGAAACTACACTAATACCAACTTTAAGAGTAAAATAGTTTTACTGTTAGTTTATCTCTGTAAGCATACCAAGAGAGAAAAAATTGCACCCAAACTGTACCATTTATTCTTGCAAAGACCTCAGGCATAGAGGCATAGAATTAATGTCACACAAAGCCTAAATGTAACTTCTCTCTATGGGTTACCCAACTCCAGTGAGGGAGTTCCCCTTTTCTCTCACCCCTGGGGCTTATATATACAGATTATAAATCTATAATAGGGGAAGGGGTGAGATGGGAGGGGTTGTAGGGGCTCCCTTGTCCCCCTTCCACTTCCCCTGGTTCCCTATCCCTGGGGCTGTTTGTTAAAAATGAGTAATACAAGGACTTGAGAAACAAAAACAAACAAAGAAACAAAAAAAATCCACTACTCTCTAAAGCAATATTTCTTATCTTGGTATCTATGGAAAGGAGATTGGTCAAGACCCTGAAACTATCCTCTTATAGTCTGATAAATATTTTGTATTTGTACCCTTATTTTGTATTATCTTTAAACATTCAAATATATGTCACTTTGTGAATCTGATTCTTCATTTTGTTGTTCTGCTAAATTTTGCCAAAGATAGCTTGTTTTGCCAAGTGCTTTTCAAATATTTTTGTGAACTCATGTTTCTCTAAACTTTATCAGTATGACTTCTTTGTGGCCTAAGTTTCAAGCATGTACCACCATAGAGAATTTGAGTTTGCTAAAATGCCAGGAACCTGTGTGTACTACTAGCCCAGGACCACTTTTTTTTTTTTTTTTTGAGACGGAGTCTGGCTCTGTCGCCCAGGCTGGAGTGCAGTGGCCGGATCTCAGCTCACTGCAAGCTCCGCCTCCCGGGTTTACGCCATTCTCCTGCCTCAGCCTCCCGAGTAGCTGGGACTACAGGTGCCCGCCACCTCGCCCAGGACCACTTTTACATAAATTTGTGGCATGGGTATTTTTCCAGGCATACAGGCCATGTGACCCCAAACCAGAAGGAAGGCATACTGAGAATTCTCAAAGAATTTTTTTTTTCCCATGTACTCATGGCCAAGGCCAAAAAAAGGCAAGCATTCTTATTCTCTCCCTTCTCCTGAATAAGAGAATTCACCCCTGGAATCTGTTCCTTTTAGAATTCCTGGATTTGCCTCTGAGTCTTGCTCCAGTCTCTCACCTTGCACAGGAGCCCAAGTGTTCTTGTTTGTGATTATCAGCCCATCAAAATATGAAACTTTAAATCACCAAGGATGAGTAGATGCTTTTAGTGCAAATGCTGACTTTAGCACTGACCTAGAAAGACATTCACAGTTTCTTATTGCTACAGGTCTTGGTGACGTTCCCTCACTTTCCTTATAATTATACATTTAAAAAATATTTTATCTATGGATAAAGAAAATGTGGTGCATATACACTATGGAATACCATGCAGTTATTTAAAAAGAACAAAATCATGTCCTTTGCAGCAATGTAGATATGGCTGGAAGCCATAATCCCAAGGAAATTAACACAGGAACAGAACACCAAATATTGCATGATCTCACTTGTAACTGGAAGCTAAACATTGAGCCCACATGGACCTAAAGATTGGGACACTGTGAACTGCTAGACAGGGGAGGGAAGGAGAAGCCCATGGGGTGAAAAACTACCCATTGGGTACTACGCTCACTACAGCCTGGGTGATGAGATCTACACACCAAACCTCAACACCACACAATGTACTCACAATACTCTTGTAACAAAGCTGCACATATACCCCCGTATCTAAAATAAAAGTTGAAATTGAATATAAATATATATATGTAAATATTTTATCCAGCAACTTAGTTGTTGTTTCACTCCAGGATCCAGGTGGAAGAAGCATCACTCACCTGTGATTTGTACTTCTCGAGATAGAGAGTAAAAGCAAGAGAGCTGGTGAAACTACACAATAGAAAGCTTCTGTTCAGACTGGTGTACTGTCACTTCTGCTCACATTTAACTGGTCAAAACAAGTCATGTGGCTGAGCCTGGCCTAAATGGTGTGGGAAAGTATGCTCCTCTTAAGGCAGGTACTGTATGCACACAGCAGTGGATGTAGATTAATTGTCTTACAGGGAAGGGAAGAATGAGCAATTGGGTCTGCCACAAAGAAAGATCAGAGGTGGAAGAGTAAATCGAGGGAATAAGATGATGTGTCCACATCAGGCATGTCATGGTTAAAGTGTCTGTGAGACATTCTAACAGAGATGCTGACAAAGCAATTGGATATACATATACACCTATATATACATACAAATATATAGGTAAGAAGTTTAGGGGAAAACTATGAAAGGGAGATATATATTTTAGAATTATTAACATTAAAAATGGTAGTTTAAATCTTAAGGAAGTGAATGAATCTTTCAGGGACAAGAGGGTAGACTTGCCCTCTTGGACAATTTGGACACTGACAAGTGCATTCTTCTAATTTTCCTTTAAACACATAGCTGTCTTGGTCTTTCATTTTCTAATTTTAAATGTCAAGGAATATTTTTCTACTATAAGAAAAGTAACAGTCTCATTGTGATGAGTGATAACCGAGGCTTGGATTCAATGTTCGAAGGATACCAAAGGGAGTGGTAGGTGAAGGGACAGAGCATGTGTTGTTCAAAAGAGCAGCTGGTACACAGCTCAAGCTAACTATGAACAGGTGGAAGTGCCAGCCAAGATGGTCCAGAGAGTCCAGGTTTTCAAAAAAGCTGAAAACAGATTTCATATATAATCTCTAAATTGTTAAGTGTTAAGTCCATTTATTTCCAAGTATTGAAAGAACCAAAAAAATAATAATTACTATTATAATACACTATCTGTAAACTAGATTTGGTCTGTATAGTCACCAATTTCCAACATCTGATATAAAATGAGAAGAGGGAAAAGAGAGAAACTTAAGAACATTTATGGAATGAGCAATGAAAGAGAAGTTCACTAAGGAGAATGGGAGTCACAGATCCCAAGAATATTCTTGACTATTTCAAGAATAAACTAATCTGGTTATTTCAAGTATTGACGTTTTCCTGTTTTTTAAACATGTGCAAAATAAAATGCATTTTATATTATTTGAATTAAAAGTTTAGTCCTCTGAGGTACTGGTGTGTTCACTATAATTTTAAATAGGTTAGGACATTGTTGGGAAAAAGGATTGTGGGGTGCCTGCATAAACTGGCCCTAAAAATATGGGAAGGTAAGTTGTGGAAAGCCACAAGAGGCCTCTAAGGAGGAAAGCCTCCTAATTGCTATCATGTTCCCATGCTCAGAGTGAGACCCGCTCTCTTACCTGTAAACACTGTGTTCAAGAAAAAAAGACACTCCTTTAAAACATTAAAATGTGGACAGATGTACAGATGCCTAGCTAAGCCCACTCTCACTAACTACTCTCCAATAAGTTAGATACACTGTTTGAACACAAAGAAAATTTATTTAAACCACTATTGCTGTAGATTACACCTATGATATACTGCCTCCCTTTCACTGTTTCACTCTGAACATCTGTTTCTTAGATTTAAGTGATAGTACTCAAAAAATAGTGTGGAAACCAGACCTTGGGGACTTTTGCAGCCTCCATTTTACAATTGGCCCCCTGGCTCCCATTTTTAAGAACTCTTAACCTGTCTCTTCTCATTCCTTTGTCACCACCAGATTTTGGGTACCCTATGGGTAGTGTTGAGGCTGGTCCCCAACATTTTGTCACCCAACGTGGGCCCTGAAAGAATCCGGTGAAGAAATGCTCAGGCATGTGAAATGGAGGACTGATGGACAAAGGACTCCCAAGGACAAAAAAGTTTTAAGTTCTGCAGGTAAACAGGGTGCTCGGAGAAAGCTAGGGACACAAATGGGACAAACTGAAAGTAAGTATGCCATGTATTTGAACTTGCTATGGCAGCTCTTGAACTGTGGTGGGGTAAAAGTTGATAAGGAAAATCTTATAGATTTGTTTTATGCTGTGGAACAATTTTGTGCTTGGTTCTCAAAAGTCTATGCTTATTTGCATAAACAAAGAAATGAACTGAAACTAGAACTTATCACAAAAGTTTGGAAAATTTGCAGCCTGCCTATGCAGTAGAGGAGAAAAATCCATTTTCTGAGGAAGAATTCAAGGCTGCAGAAGAGCTGAATATTAATAGCCAAGACAATGCCTTCAGGGCATTTCAGAGACCTTCACATTAGCCCCTCCCATCATCAGGCCTGGAGGCCTAGGAGGGGAAAATGGTTTCATGGGCCAGTCTCAGGGCCCCACTGCTCTATGCAGCCTCAGGACATGGCACCTTGCATCCCAGGTATTCCAGCTCCATCCAGGGCTAAAAGGGGCCAAAGTAATGCTCAAGCTATTGTTTCAAACAGCATTTAAGCCCCAAGCCTTGATGGCTTCCATATGGTGTTGGCCTGAGGGTGTACAGAAGGCAAGAGTTGAGGTTTGGAAGCCACTTCACAGATATCAGAGGATGTATGGAAACACTTGGATGTCCAGACAGAAGTCTGCTGCAGTGGCAGAGCCATCATGGAGAACCTCTTCTAGAGCCTGTAGCCACTTTGTTTTGGCCAATTTCTCCCTTTTGGAATGAGAGCATTTACGCAATGCCTGTACCCCCACTGCATCCTGGAAGTAACTAACTTGATTTTGACATTACAGACTCAGGCAGAAAGGACTTGCCTTGTCTCAAGTGAGACTTTGGAGCTGGACTTTTAAGTTAATGTTAGAATGAGCTAAGACTTTAGGGGACCGTTGGGAAGGCATGATTGTGTTTTGGAATGTGAGAAGGACATGAGATGTGGGAGATGCCAGGGGCAGAATGATATGGTTTGACTTTTGGTCCCCACCCAAATCTCATGTCAAATTGTAATCTCCACGTGTTGGGAAAGGGTCCTGGTGCGGGGGGCGGGGGTTGATTGAATCATGGGGGCAGACTTCTCCTTGCTGTTCTTGTGGTAGTGAATGAGTTCTTAAAAGATCTGGTTGCGTAAAAGTATGTAGTGCTTCCCCCTTTGCTCTCTCTCTCCTGCTCTACTATGTGAAGACTGTGCCTGCTTCCCCTTCACTTTTGGCCATGACTGTAAGTTTCCTGAGTCTTCCCCAGCCATGCCTCCTGTGTGGCTTGTAGAACTGTGAGTCAATTAAGCCCCTTTTCTCCATGAATAACCTAGTCTCAGGTATGGCTTTATAGCACTGTGAGAACAAACTAATACAACATATAACTCATGACAAAATACATTTCTCCATATCTAAGAAAATGCAATGCCTACTTGTTTTCTAGGAATTGGTCATATCTAGGATTCTATGCTTGTGAGTAGGGGTAAGTTCTTAATCCTCTGGAGAAGCCAGAAAAATGCTAGAGACAATCCTAGACAGCATTTTTTGTGTAAACTCCTAGCTGCACAGCATAAAAGTTTATATTTAGCATTATTGGAAATGACTCAAAGGAAACTTTTTTTTGTGCTAACTGTGTAAATGTAATGCAAACAAAAATTTATCTATAGAAAAGTATTAGAATGTAGAGGCAATCTTCTCTTCCCTTCCTCAGTGTTACAATTCCATTTTATTAATATCTAGTGAGCATTTAGTATATACTGGATACTTAATATAAAAAAAGAATGTGATATAATCTCTGCCACTTAGAAATTCAAACCCTATTGAGGACTTTTTTCCCACTATTCCTTATATCTCACTGGTAGCCAATGACATCAATGCTGAATAGATTAAAGATGCTGATTTTATGATGAATAGTTTCATAGAAATAGCATTGAAGCCATAGATTTCTCTGGGCAGTATGGCCATTTTAATAATATTGATTCTTCCAATACATGAGGATGTAATATTTTTCCATTTGTCTGTCTCATTTATAATTTCTTTCAGCAGTGTTTCATAGTTTTCCTTGTAGATATCATTCACCCCCTTTGTTAGATGTATTCTTAGGTATTTTATTTTTATGTGGCTATTGTAAATAGAATTGCATTCTTGAGTTGGCTCTCCATTTAAAAGTTATTGCTACTGATTTTTGTACGTAAATTTTGTATCCTAAAACTTTACTGAAGTCACTTTTCAGTTCTAGGAGGCTTTTGGTGAAGTCTTTAGGGTTTTCTAGGTATAGAATTAGATCATCAGCAAAACGAGATGAAATTTGGCTGCTTCTTTTCCTATTTGGATGCCTTTTATTTCATTCTCTTCCCTCATATCTCTGGCTAGGACTTCCAGTACTCTGTTGAATAGGAGTAGTGAGAGTGGGCATCTTTGTCTTGTTCCAGTTTTTAAGGAAAATGCTTCAAGATTTTGTCCATTCAGTATGATGTTGGCTGTGGTTTCTCATAAATGGCTCTTAATATTTTGATATATGTTTCTTCGATGACTAGTTTGTTGAGTGTTCTTTTAATGAAGGGATTTTGGATTTTATCAAAAGATTTTTTCTGTGTCTATTGAGACAATCATATGGTTTTTGTTTTTAATTCTGTTTATGTGGCAAATCATATTTACTAATTTGCATATGTTCAGCCAACCCTGACTACTAGGAATAAAACCTACTTCATGTGGTGAATTAACTTTGACATGGTGCTGGGTTTGGTTTACTAGTGTTTTAATAGGAATTTTTCTGCCTATATTCGTTAGGGATGTTGACATGAAGTTTGCTTTTTTTTTTGTTTCTTTGACAGATTTCAATATCAGAGTGATGCTGGCTTTGTACAATGTGTTAGAGAAGAGTCCCTATTCCTCAATGTTCTGGAATAGTTTCAGTAGGATTGGTACCAACTCTTCTTTGTATGTCTGGTAGAATTAGGCTGTGAATCCATCTGATCCAGGGTTCTTTTTAGTTGGTAGGTTTTTAAATTACTGATTCAGTTTTAGAATTTGATATTGGTCAGTTCAGGCTTTCAATTTCTTCCTCATTCAGTCTTGGAAGATTGTGTGTTTCCAGGCATTTATTCATTTCCTCTAGATTTTCTAGTTTGTATACATAGAGGTGTTTATAATAGTCTCTGAGGATCTTTTGTATTTCCATAGGATCAGTTCTAATGTTGCCTTTGGCATTTCGGATTGAGCTTATCTGAATCTTCTCTCACTTCTCTGTTAATCTAGCTAGTGGTCATCAATCGTGTTTCTTCATTCAAAGAACTCACTTTACATTTCATTGATCCCTTGTATGGATTTTTGCCTCTTGGTTTCATTCAATTCTCCTCTGATTTTAGTTATTTCTCTTCTTCTACTGGCTTTGGAGTTAGTTCATTCTTGTTTTTCTAGTTTCTCTAGATATGATGTTAGCTCATTACTTTGAAATCCTTCTAAAGTCTTGATGTAGGGATTTAATGCTATAAACTTTCCTCTTAATATTGGTTTTGCTGCATCCCAGAGATTTTGGTATGTTGTGTCTGTTTTATTTCAAAAAAATGTTTTATTCCTGCCTTAATTTTGTTGTTTACCCAAAAGTCATTTGATATGGTTTGGCTGCGTCTGCACCCAAATCTCATCTTGAATTGTAACTCCCACAATTCCCACGTGTCATGGGAGGAAGCTGGTGAGTGGTGATTGAATTATGGGGGCGGGTCTTTTCTGCACTGTCCTCCTGATAGTGAAGGAGTCTCATGAAATCTGATGGTTTTAAAAATGGGACTTTCTCTGTGCATGCTCTCTTCCCTTGTCCACCACCATATGAGGTGTGGTGTAAACCTTCCACCATGATTGTGAGGCCTCCCCAGCCACGTGAACTGTAAGTCCAATACACCTTTCTTTTGTAAATTGCCTAGTCTCAGTTATGTCTTTATCAGCAGCATAAAAATGGACTAATACAGCATTCAAGAGCAAGTCAGTTCATTTCCATGTAATTGGGTGGTTTTGAGAGAATTTCTCTGTAGTGATTTGTATTTTTTATTTCATTGTGGCCTAAAAGTATAGTTGGTATTACTTTTATTTTTTAAATTTATTAATATTTGCTTTATGGCTGAGCATGGGGTCAATCCGAGAGTATGTTTCACTTGCAGATAAGAAGAATGTATATGCTGTGGTTGATGGGTAAAGTGTCCTGTAGATGTCTATTATGTTCAGTTAGTCAAGTGTTGAATTTAAGCCCAGACTTTATTGTTAGTTTTCTTCCTCGATCTGTCTAATGCCATCGGTGGAATGGTAAAGTCCCCCACTATAATCGTGTAGCTAAGTCTTTTCAAAGGTCTAGAAGTACTTATTTTATGAATCTGGGTGCTCCATTGTTGAGTATGTATATATTTAGCATAGTTAAGTCTTCTTGTTCAATTAAACCTTTTATCATTATGTAGTGCCCTTGACTATTTTTATTGTTTATGTTTTAAAGTCTATTTTGTCTAAGAATAATGACCCCAATCTCTTTTAGTTTTCCACTTGCATGATAGATCTTTCTTCAACCCTTTGAGACTATTGGTGGTGTTACTTGTGGGCTGAGTCTCTTGAAGACAGCAGATGAATGGGTCTTGCTTTTCTATCCAACTTGCTGCTCTTTGCCTTCTAAGTAGGGTGTGAATACCATTTACATTCATGGCTAATATAGTAATGTGAAGTTTTGATTCTATCATAAAGTTGTTAGCTGGTTGCTTTGTTGTTGCTATTTTGTAGTTGTTGTATAGATTCTGCGTGATATATACTTAAGTGTGATTTTATGGTAGTAGGTATTGTTTTTTGTTTCCATGTTTAAACTTCCTGAATAATCTTTTGTAAGGCTGGTCAAGAGGTAACAAATTCCCCTAGTTTCTTGTCTGAACATGATTTTATTTATCCTTCATTTATGATGCTTAGTTTGGCAGGATATAAAATTCTTGATTGGAATTTCTTTTCTTTGAGAATGCTGAAAATAGGCTCTCAATCTCTTCAGGCTTGAAAGGTTTCTGCTGAGAGATCTGCTTTTAGCCTGATGAGGTTTCCTTTGCATGTAATCTAACCCTTTTCTCTAGCTATATTTCAGGTTTTTTCTTTAGCATTGACCTTAGGCAGTCTGGTGACTATATGCTTTAATAACATTCATTTTGTATAGTATCTGGCAAGTATTCTCTGAATTTCTTGCATCTGGATATAAGAAATTTCTAGCAAGATTAGGAAAATTTTCTTGACTTATTCCCTCAAATATATTTTTCAGGTTTACTTTGTATTCTTATCTTTCAGGAATGCCAATTTGGTCACTTTACATAATCTCATATTTCTTGGAGACTTTCCTCATTTTTTGAATTTTTAAAAATTTTTGTCTGACTGATTAGTTTTAAAGAATAGTTTTCAAGCTCTAAAATCCTCTCTTCTCTTTGGTTTAGTCTACTGATAAAACTTTCAATCGTATTTTAGAATTTCTTAAGCCATTTTTTAATTCCAGTAGCTCTGATTGATTTCTTTTTAGATGATTTATCTTTTCCTTAGTTTCCTGGATTACTTTAGAAGTTTATTTGTGTTGATTTTAAATCTTGTGTTGGATTTCATCAAGCTTCCTTGACATCTATGCTTTGAATTATTTAACTGTCATTTCTGAGTTTCCATTTTGGTTAGGGACTATTCCTGTAAAGAATGATCCTTTGGTGGTGTTGCAACATTTAGTTTTTCATGGTGCCAGACTTTTTATACTAGTTCCTTCAAATCTGGAAAGAAATGCGTTGCTGTGTAGGGTCTTTGGGCTTTACTACTATAGCCCTTTGCACTTCTGTCAGCAGATTTTATATTGTTCCATGTGGTTTGACCTACAGGCCAGTAGACAACACTTGCAGGTAAGAGCCACTGTAGCACAAGTAGGTAGTTGTGTACCTGATCTTTCTTTACCATGAGGGGCTTTCTGTTGTCTCAGGTGAAGGACTGGACAGTGAGGTACCTGGTGCCCCGAGCTTTCCATGGGGGTTGAGGGACACAGCTGGGTTGAGCTGGAGTCCCAAGCTTGCCTATGAATACAGAGATGGCAAGTAAACACCAGCTCTGACAAGGGTGGCTAGGAGGATCTTCTGGGGATATGTGCTTGAGTCTCCATGTGAGGGAGAGGCTACAGCAGCTCCCCATCCTAGACAGGCAAGGACTTGACCTGTTTCCCTGTGAAACTTCTGTTGCAGAGCTTGTGATCCTAGCTCAGATGCAAACTGCAATCTGTCTCTGGACCACAATATGGTTGAAAGCCATGGGAAACACCTGTCTCACCACTCTCTGTGGAAGTGGTTTCAGGGTATAATCTTGTCACCCAACCTGATACATATAGCTTCATTGCTCTCCTGTTCTCCAATGTGACAGTACTTCTGCTTCTTGTAAAGGGGTGGCTCCACCTTTGGACTCATGCAAGTGGTAGTTGGTTGTGGTGGTATCGGCTGATTTGGTCAGCTTGACCTCAGACACTGGGGGAGTCGGCCAGATGCCAGCTGAGTTGGAATGGGGTAGGTAGTTCCCCAGTTCCCAGGCCCCAGATGGCCCACTAGATAGCATATATGACTCCTGAAGGGCCTGGACTAGGGTCGGGCTAGCCCAGAAGTCAAGTGCTGGCTGTGATGGGGAGAGATGGCCTGGTCCCCAGATCACCAACCAACTCTCAGACAGAGGCAGATGGAACACTTAAGTGGTGGAGGATCTGAAGGGATATTACAGGCCTGTGGGGGTTGGGTTTTCAGAAGGGCTCTGGAGTACAGGTGAAATGTTCAGGTGGGGGCAGGGCAGCTGTGCTGTGGGCCTTCCACTGAGGAAGGCAGGACCCCTCAGCTGGAGCAATAAAGACTGTAGGGCATGTGATACACTTGCACTTCCTTCCCACCCAAGAGGGTGGACTTTGCTGTTGGTGGCATGCAAAGGTGCTAAACCTTGTCTATTACCTCTGGGAGTTCTGGCTCAGAAGAATGAGGAGCTGTCACCAACCACAATGTTTGGATTGGGCGCAGGGCCACTGTGCTGGGAGCCCAAGCTGTAGATCCCTGCCTGGCAAGAAATAGCAAGGCAGTCTGACCACTCGTTAGCACTGTGGCTGCATCCTCTAGCAGGGCTATAACTGTTGACACCAAGGGATCCAAGGCCTGTGGGTCTTCACATGGGCTTAAACAGTGCCTGTGCAGACTCCAGGTGACCCTCTCTATTGGCCTGGAGGAGTGAAGGTGTCAGGGAGGTTCTCCCACGCCCAGGATTGCAAGGTTCATGGAGGAAGTGTGGATCCCCTGGGGACACTCACTCACTTATCACTTCTCCACATTAGGGGGCTTCCCATGGCTCCACACCAGTTCTGAATAGGAAGCTGCCTGGCTTCACTTCTGTTTGTTCTTTGGGGTCCCTGTCGCTTCTTTGGTGAATCCAGAAATGATCCCTTTGATGGCCCACTTTAACAGCAAGTGTTTATTCTCCACCCTGTTTCTCTGTGTGTGAGTGAATTAACCTAAGCACACTAGCTGCTTCTAAGTCAGCCATCTTCAAGAGTTTTTTTTCTTTTTTTTTTTTTTTTTGAGATGGAGTCTCGCTCTTTCGCCCAGGCTGGAGGGCAGTGGCGTGATCTTGGCTCACTGCAAGCTCCACCTCCCGGGTTCCCACCATTCTCTTGCCTCAGCTTCCTGAATGGCTGGGACTACAGGCACCCGCCACCATGCTCGACTAATTTTTTGTATTTTTAGTAGAGACGGGGTTTCACTGTGTTAGCCAGGATGGTCTCGATCGCCTGGCCTCATGCTCCGCCCACCTCGGCCTCCCAAAGTGCTGGGATTACAGGCATGAGCCACTGTGCCCTGCCAGATTTTCTTAAAGGCAATTTTTTTCCCCATTATTTTTCAACACCTGTTCAGGAACCACAAAATTAGTAAAACTTGCTAATCATCTTCCAGTATTTCCTAAGGGAGTATTTTTGGCATTTTGTTGAGATAATTCTCTTTAGTATAAAACTGTCTCATATTTTAAACTCTTGCCCCATAGAACTCTTCAGTTATTGTGACAAGAAAAACAGCCCTACATACTTCTGAACAACTGCCAGGAAGAGGTTTCATATTGTACCATTGGCCTAATGCCTGTTTTTTAAGAAGAGGGTAAACAGAAGTCCAGAAAAGTCAGATGGCTCAATTGAGGTCTCAGAGCTAGCAACTTCCAAACTAGCAAGCAGATTTTTCTTACTATTCCAAAGATACAATGAAAGATTTTGAATGCCATAGCATTCTTTTCAAGTTTTCTGAATTTTTGGTGTTTGGTTTTAATTAAATTCATCAAGCACATTCTCAAACAAGAAAGTTCAAGGTCTGTGTGGAATTAACTTGGTCATATATAAAGTTAGATTTAGTAATTGATTTTAAATTACTAATAGGTTTTTCAAAATTTTCATTTTATATTAACATGGGCATATATGCCTCATGACTCTTAAGGACAACTTAATAAAATAGTCAAATATTTAAAGCAAGCAATAAAGTAAGCAGAGAGGATGGGAAAAGATCCCATTTCTTTCCAGAAGAGCCACAGTAGATAAATGACTACAAGAACAGGATTAGTGGGAACAACGTGCTCCCTGGCTGTGGTCCAGAATTCAATATAACTAGAGTGAAGGTACAGAGAAGAAGACCAAGGTTAAGCTGGCAAAGACTGGACTAGCTAGACCACCCCTCATGTAAAGATAATTAAAGAAATGTCAGGCCTAGGGATTTTGCATACTACCAAAGCAGAAAATATTTTAGAAAACTCCTTGGAGTTTACAGGGTCATGCTAGAAGACAAAATAGACTCTCAGACAAAAGGTACTACTTATGAGGCACTACCTACATCAAAGTTATAGAACAATAAACATTTATATGTTGAAAAGTACAGCTTCAAATATGCATAATAAAATCTGTTAGAAATATGAAGAACTTGAGGGAAATCACACAATTTTTCATGGAAGATTTCAACACATCATACATGTTTGGGCTGTTATAACAAAATATCATAAACTGTGTATCTTATAAACAACAGAAATTTAATTCTCACATTTCTGGAGGCTGAGAAGTCTAAGATCAAGGTGTCGGCAGATTTAGTGTCTGGTGAGGACTCACTTTCTGGTTCACAGATGGTGTCTTCTAGCTGTGTACTCACATGGGGAAAGGGACGAAGGAGCTCTCTAGAGCCAATTTATAAGAGCACTGATCTCATTCAACTCCCAAAGGTCCTAACTCCTAACATGGTAACTTTGGGGATTAAGTTTCAACATGTAGATTTGCAGCAGGGACACGATTATTCAGACCACAGCATCATGCTTTGACAGCTGAAAGGGATTTCTTTTTAAAAACTCGGAAAATATTGGAAAGTCTAAAATTAACCTAATTAATGAAGTTGAGTTTAGAGAGACAATAGATAACTTGTAATAGAAAATATATCCTTTCCAATAATTCATGAAAGAGAAATTGATATCTACTGGGACACAAAACCTTATGCCAGAGTAGAAGTAATGAAAGTCATATCTTCTGACTAAAATGTAATAAAACTGTAATTTAATGACAATGGCTTAAACAAAAAGGACTGCCTTTGTGGAAAATGGCAAACATGTCTTAAATAATTATTGGGTTAAAAGGAAACCAAAGTTTCCAGTAAAGAATACTGAGAAAAATTAAAAAAAAAAAAAAACTCTTTCTCTTAAAATATATATACACGATATAATAAAGCTATACGGGGGCAAACTCATAACCTCTTATGCTTAAATTACTTTACAGAGAAATATAAAAAGAACAAGTGCTTCAACAAAATAAAACATAAAATGTTAGAGTTATAGAAATAATAAGTCAAACTAGCAACTGAGAGGAAAATGTAGTTTGATCACTAAAAGCAAAAACTGGTTCTTTGGGGAAAATTTTTCTTTGAAAGAATATCTCTTAAGTCCATTACTCTGGTCTAGGAATTAGTAGAAAAGGAACATAAATATATATCTGGAAACATTACTGAGGCTATCTTTGGTCCCATATTCTTCCCTAAGTACTCAATGTTATCACTGATTTAGAGCCCAAAGTAACCATAGGTCATAGATCCAAAAGGCACACATTCCCTAACAAGCTCATGACTTCCCTATAACCTGAATTCTACTTGCTTTTCCTCTGCTCAGTTTTTGTCCCATGAACACTACCCATGAACAACCAGAGATTCTCTCAATATGTTTATAATCAATTTTTCTTAAGCCGTAACTCCTCCTTCTGTGTTTAGCATGGATAGATGTATTTCTCTCTCTAAAATCAGTATCCTTCAAACTGACATGTTCTCATACCTCTCCCTCACTGCTCTGGTGGCCCTCTGCTGCCCTCTCTTGGTTCAAGGCTACCCTCCCAAGCACTGAGATGTGTGACTTAAGCCTCTGAATAAAACCTCCAAGTGTTTTTGAAATACCTGCATAACTAATCCACAGTTGGTGAGTCTTAGCTTTTACTAATATAGTGGAATTACAAAGGGTTTTCAGTACTCATAATTCTAGCATATAACTAAAGAAAATTTGCTGACTGTAAAAACAACATATTTGTTTTTACCAAGTAGCTTCAGAAATTCAGCTCAAATCTTTCTAGACTAACCTTAGTTGTCTAGAAAAAAACAAGGTACAGAAATAATGAATATTCCCAATAATTCAGTGATTCTTGATATTTTTGAGTCATAAACGACTATGAAATCAGATGAAAACTATAACTCAGAGGAGTGTGTATTAAAAGGCTATGCACCAGGACAATGAAATGTGCTTCCACAATCTATTTTCAAGGAAGAACTTGTTGCACCAGTATTGAGGAGTCCTATCTGCAGACATCTTTCAGTTGTTCACTTCTTCAGGAAGACTCGGTTTGCCCAAGGCCACGTGTCCCTTATAGAGGCCTACGTTAATGACTAATTTTTACAGTAGGTAGCTAGCCAGGTCTGAGCAGGGGCGGAGAGGGCTCCCCCAACTCCAACAGGAATGTCAGGTGACCATCAGGTGATAGTCAGGCAGTTGTCACACTGCCTCTCTAAAATAATAATAGATGCTTCCCAGAAAGATCTCAGGAATTTGGCGAGTGAGCTCAAGCATGCACATTAAGAGGCAAAATGGGGGAGTTTAACTGGTATATGACCTTCCAGAAGCATTCCACTGGTAAAGAGAAGAATGCCCAAGTGAGCATGCGTACAACTCCAGTAACACATCGTGCATGAGGACAGGCAGCCCCAAGTGCAGAATAAAGAGAGAAGGGATGAAAGACCGTGGAAGTATGTCAAGATATAAAACCCCAAGTCAAAAGGTCAAACCCCACACTTGTCCTTCAAGTGGCCTGCTTGGGCCTCTTCCTAGTGTACTTTTCTTTCTGCTTTAAAGCTTTTTAATAAACTCACTCCTGCTCTAAAACTTGTCTCAGTCTTTTCTTCCCCCTTATGCCCCTCAGATTTTTTCTTCTGAGGAGGCAAGAATTGAGGTTGCTGCAGACCAGCATAGATTCACTGCCGCTATCACTGATGGGTGATCTTAGCCCCGTTCCGGCAACTCTAAAGGGTTATTCTAGTTCTAGAGCTTCCCCATGGATTCAGCTGAAGCTAAAGTTGGGCTGTATCAGAGCACAACTTCTTCCTCTGCCTACTTGTATTAGGCCATTTTTGCTAGCTATAAAGAAATAGCAGAGACTGAGGAATTTATAAAGAAAAGAGGTTGAATTGGCTTATGGTTCTGCAGGCTGTACATGAAGCATAATGCTGCCATCTTCTGGTGAGGGCCTCAGGAAGCTTACAATTATGGTGGAAGACAAAGGGGAGCCAATATATCACATGATGAGAATGGAAGCAAGAAAGAGAGAAA
Organism: Theropithecus gelada; assembly: GCF_003255815.1. Taxonomy (NCBI): domain Eukaryota; kingdom Metazoa; phylum Chordata; class Mammalia; order Primates; family Cercopithecidae; genus Theropithecus; species Theropithecus gelada. Next base: position 147,126,188 of record NC_037671.1, on the reverse strand, counting down.
GGAGAGGTCCCAGATTCAAAACAACCAGATCTCTGTGTGAACTAACTGAGAGGAAACTCACTCATCACCAAGAGGCTGGTTCTAAACCACTCATGAGAGACGTTTCTCCATGATCGAATCATCTCCCGGCAGTCCCCACCTCCAACATTGGGAATCATTTCAACATAAGATTTGGAAGAGGTAAACATCCAAACCATAATACTGCTACTGTTTTCTTTCCCTCCCTGCCAGTTGTATTGATCTCTTTTGTAAGGGCACACCTTAATAAACATCCTCATGCTAAACTTCATCGCAGAGTCTCCTTCCTGAAGAACCCAACATGTGACAATTACAAACATAACTCTGTAAAGCAGCATTTTTTCTTTCTCCTGGAAATTATTCTAACGCTACAAGAAGATGCTTTTATAAGTTTGAAAACCATTTTTGGAGGACTTAGACACAATTTGAATGACTCTATAATTTAGCATTTTCCCTTTTTCTTGGAAATTATTCAAAAGCTACAAGAAGAAGTTTTCATAAGTTTGCAAACTATTTTTGAAGAACCTGGATGCATATTTAACTCCCAGACTCCATTTTATATCAAACACTATCAAAAGCGGACGACATTTTTTTGTATACACAAAAAGGGCAGTGAAAACAAGAATCCCTGGTGATAAATCTCAAGAGCAGGGACCCACTGAAAAATAGATTCAAAAAGCACCAGCAAAACATACTTCCTGAAAGTGTGGGTACACTGTGAAGCCAAAAAGTAATATTCCTTTTTTGTGGCCCTTAGTACAAAGACTGAATGGCTTGAGTTGGCATTTCTTTCCTCTTATATTTTTATAGCCTGGGGCTATAAAAATAACTATACAGAAAAACCATATTTACAGGAAGTAACATGACTCTGTAACAGGAAAGGAGAAAGCTTTTGCTCTATGAAAATTAGTTAGCCAGAAACTTTATCTTTGCTTCATATCCCAAAAGAAACCTCTTACAAATAGCCAGTCCAGGAAAGCCTAACTCATTCAATGATGAGTAGTATTTTAAAAGGAGAGAATCCATTTTTAAATTACTATTTTGGCCAGGTTCATGCCTATAATCACAGTACTTTGGGAGGCTAAGGCAGGTGAATCACTTGAGGTCAGTAGTTCAAGACCAGCCTGGCCAGCATGGCAAAACCCCGTTTCTATTAAAAATACGAAAATTAGCTGGGTGTGGTGGCAGGTGCCTGTAATCCCAATTACTCAGGAGGCTGAGGCAGGAGAATAAATTGAACCTGGGAGGCAGAGGTTGAAGTGAGCCAAGACTGCACCACTGCACTACAGCCTGGGCAACAGAGTGAGACTTGTCTCAAAAATAATAATAATACTAATAAATAAAATACTATTTTTAAAAGTCTCTTCCTTTACCCCCTTCTTTTGAAAAATCAATTAATTCCTTCTACTGTCCTTTGAGGCAGCTAACATAAGTAGAAACTATAGGACAAAGAAACTATTGGGGCTGTTGAGGTGGGCAGGGCCTAGAAGGCAACTTTCTGGGTCAGGAGTTTGATTACATACAGGAAGAAAAAGCAAATAAGTAAATAAAGTGAGAATAATGAGAACCAAGTTTCTCATTATTGGATAAAGGAGTTACAAATATGAAAAGTCAGTGACCAGAATGATCCCCGTGGTATTAAGTTTCAATTACAGTTATCACTGGGAATGCACAATTTCTTAGACAGATAGTTATAGAAGTAGATACAAATGTTTGCGTATGTGAGTGGCAGACATTTTCTACCTCTGCCTGGTGGGAAAGCCTGGAAGCAATTAATCCCAGGAGCAGTGAGCAGACGTAGTGTTCGAATGTTGGTTTCTAAGTATCATTCTTCTCTAACGTAGAACAAGAGTTCCTTGAGGAAATGAAAGAATAATATAAACTGATTTGAGAACAGCCTGGGCAACATGGCAAAACTCCATTTCTACAAAAAAATACAAAAATTAGTTGGTCATAATGGTGTGCCTGTTGTCCCAACTACTTGGGAGGCTAAGGCAGGAAAATCACCTGAGCCCAGGGAGGGAGAGGCTGCAGTGAACCATGATGGCACCACTGTACTCCAGCCTGGGCAACACAGTGAGACCCTGGAAGATCTTGTGCCAGAGAAGAAGAAAGAGTTTAAACAAAAGAATATGATGGGAAAAAGTAAAAGACAGGATTCAGCTTCTAGGTGGGAGGTTCCCCCATTTGCCAAATATGTAGCAAATAGAGCAACAAGATAAATAATTATTATAACAAGAGATTATAAACTCATTAAATAAACAGAAATCTACAAGTAGATGTGTATTTTTTGTTTGTATGTGTACATTTATATATATATATATATATATATATATATATATATATGAGAAAAAAAGCTATTACTTCTAGCCAAATACAAATTAAATGTAGAAAGAATGATGAAATGAGAAAACTACAATTTGGCAGTCATTATAAGAAGAACATATTGAGGTAAAAACCATGGATGGATGCTGAAATGAATGGGTAATTATTGAGGAACAGGATATTTACAGTCTAAAAACATCTCCCTCCAGAGAGAAACAGAAACTTTACAATTGAGAAACCTGGACGATGTCACTTTAAATGAGTGATAAATGTGTTATCATCAGTAATGGGACAAATCAGCACCACATGTTTACTGATACAGTATTAATACAATGAGAAGAACACAGCATCGCTTCTCTCATATTCCGATCCCCAATGCCTAAGCTGTGACTTACCTCATTCAGGCTGCTATAACCAAAAACCTTAAACTGGATAGTGTATAAACAACAGAAATTTGTTTCTCACATTTCTGGAGGTTGGGAAGTCTATGATCAAGGTGTTAACAGATTTGGTGTCTGGTGAGGGTCTGCTTCCAGTGAAGATTAAAGGGTCATCCTAGTGCCAGAGCTTCCCCATGGAGTCAGCTGATGCTACAGCTGGGCCTGTCTCAAAACACAACAAAACAACACCTTCTTGCTGTGTCTTCACATGGTAGAAGAGCTAGTTAGCTCTCTGGAGTCTCCTTTATAAGAGCATAAATCCCAATCATGAGGGCTCTCCCCTAACAATCTCATCACCTCCCAAAAGGCCCCACCTTCTAATACTATCACACTGGTGATTAGGTTTCAATGTATGAATTTTGGGGGTGAACACAAACATGAATATTCAGAACCTAATTAGCTGAATCTAATCACAAAGAAACATCAGATGAATCTAAATATAAGAGGTATGATACAATTTAACTAACTTTCATTCTTCAAAAATATAACAAGGTCATGAAAGAAAAGACTGAGTATGAGTTCTACATTGCCAGGTAATCAAGAGACATGACAACTAAATGCAACATGTAATCCTCCATTGGACCCTGGACCAGATAAACTATTTATTTATTTGTTTGTTATAAAATATATCACTGGGACAATTGGCAAAAATGTGAATATGCTCAATGTATAGAAAGAAGCATTTTACCTATTAATTTTCTGATTTTGGTACATTGCGGTTATGCAGTAAAATGCTTTCACATTTGAAGAAATACATATTTATGTAGTTACATGAAATACAGCATCATGTCTACAACTTATTTTTAATTGATTCAGAAAAATAGTAGTTACATAGATAGATAGATAGATAGATAGATAGATAGACAGTAAATGTGGCAAAAGGTTAACATTTGGGGGATTGGGATAAAGGATAGATGGAATTCTTCATACTATTATAATTTTTCTGCAAATCCAGAGTATTTCAACTAAGGCATTTTAAAACACAGTACTTTTAGAAAGCAAAAGTAAAATTACATGAAAAATGTCATGGTGCAGATTAAAACTGTGATCAAATACTCTGCCATAAAATTAAAAACTTAATACAATTTTCTATAACTAGAATACCATAAACCAGAAATGTTAGAAATTGAGGAAGAAATGGTGAGGCAATAAAAGGAGATACACAACATTAGTAGGAAAACTAAAAAGAAACAAGAAATAGAAAAAGAAAAAAAATACACAAAAAAAACTAATATGAGAAATGAAATTAGAAGGAACCTAATAGAAGTGAGATACTATTGGAACATAGAGGATGAAACTTAAAAATGAAAAAGTACAACAGAAATAAGCTTAAAATGCATTACACATGAAATAATAAATACAGAAGATGAGGGTGGATCAAGCAACTATGGTTGGAATCCTCAAAAAAGAAACCAAGAGAACAAATAATTGCATAATATTTTTAAATGCCATACTTATTACTCTGAAAGAAAGATAACAATAATTGAATTGAGACTGGTTTAGGGGGAATAAAATGACTGGAGGACCTTTTGTTTTCTTAAACAATCAGAAATGATGAAACTGGACTCAAGACTTTTTCAATTTCTGCAGAAAGAAGCTGGCTTCTTTAATAGGGACAGTGATGGATTTTATAAAGTTTATTTTTAAGTTTGGCTATTCAATTTATCAGCTACATTTGTTTTTATTTTTATTTTAGAGTCGGGACGGTAATGTGGAGGTTTGTTATATGGGTATATTATGTGATGAATTAGCCACATTTGTGTATGTGTCTATGAATATGTTATTTCTAGAAAGAAACAATCATTTGGCACCAGAAATTTCTCCTAAGAAAAGACATATGTTGTAAATTTGGGGAAAAAAATAGAAGAGAGACAATTTTTGGTGACAATTACTTCCATGCAAAAAGACAAAAGGCAAGACGTAGAGCAATAATCCAAAAGTTACAGTGAATCCAACCATGCTACCAAAGCATAGTCATTGCTAATTCATGATAAAGACTTCAACAGATGCAACATTCAATCCTCAGGCACTCGACTGCTAATGATTTCTGCCACCATCCTTCAAGTCATTAGCTCGAACTTCATCTTCTGCTTTAACACTGCCTTTGATGGCTCTGCTATTAAACTAGCCATCCTTACTAGATTCTACTCTCTTCTAGCTTCGAATTGGAAATGTGTTAACCACTCTCCTTTGTAACTAAATGTCATTTTTTGTTTGCCATGTGTACTTCCCTTAGATCCTGATTTCTGTATTCCAGTCACACACGACTGATGTTATCTTGAGGCCTAATTATTCCAGAAAAGTTAATGCTGTTTTTACCGCGGATACATCTATCTTTTACCAAAAGAATGATGCTACTTTGATACATTAGTTTGTTCTAATATTTTAACCTAAACTTTCAAAATAAATACTTTATAGATGACTAGCTCTTCTATTTTCAGTGAGATTTTAATTTTCCTTTGGGAAATAATTTCAATGTACAGATACTTAGGCATCTTATTTATATCTCAGGTAATTAATTCAGTTTTTCCATTTTGTCTCATTTTATTCTCAGCAAAAATATAGACCACCTAGCTACCACATTCCAGCAAAAATAAAGAATATTTTTGTTAAAAGAAAAACTTCAGCTGAATTAAATTTAAAGGAGTTTAATTGAGCAATGCACGATTCACAAATCAGGCAGCCCCCAGAATTACAGCAGATTCAGAGACTCTAGAGCAGCCACATGGTGGAAGAAGATTTATAGGCCAAAAAAAGGGAAGTGAAGTACAGAAATTGGAAGTGAGGTACAGAAACAACCAGATTGATTACAGCTCAGCATTTGCCTTATTTGAAGACAGTTTGAACACTAGGCAGTGTATGAGTGGTTGAAGTTCAGCTGCTAGGTTTGGCCAAGACTCATCTATTGTTTCTGGCGCATACTCCTAAGTTAGGTTTTCAATCTTGTCTACCTATTAAGTTAGGTTGCAGTTCATCCACAAGGACTCAAATACAAAAGTACGGAGTCCTTCTCAGGCCATATTTAGTTTGCTTTAAAACATTAATAGTGTTTTCCTAAATGATGATCCATGGGATGTGATATGTTGTTTTGTTTCAGGGTTTGAGATCATATACATTTAAGAAACATTGTATTAAACAATATTAAATGATTTTATTTATGGCAGTATTTGTCAAAGTCTTAAAAAAGTAATGTGTGCTGTGAATTTCTGATAAGGAAAGTAGCAAATCTACTGAAAATGATCCCTTCACTTTGGGACTGTCCCTTTTTATTTCAGGATTCTTCTTTTTATAAGAATAAATAACTCCTCTTACTGTATCCGTTCTTCACAGAATACATCTTCCAAAAATTAAGTTATATTTATTCCTTGCAATTGCTCCTGTTCCAAGAGTTAATGAAAATGATTCTCAGTTAAGATGTACAGTGGTCTCTAATTTCTAAGGCAAAATTCCACTTTTCAAAACAAGTACATAAACCAAGCATATGAAATTATTTTATACAATGTGGTTGGTGTTCATGTAATTTTCTTCACATTAGCTTTCAGATATTTGATAAAGGTGTTTTTGACCTTAGAATAGTATTTAAAAGTATATGAGTATATTTACTGCAAGAGTGGTTTTTTTTTTCTTTATATACTGCAAGAATGTTGTGTGGAAAATATGCAAGGCACAAGCAAATGCATTAATTCATTCAATTGTTTACCAAGCCCCTTCTCCATGTCAAGCACTAGGCCAGGTGATGGCAGTAAAACTCTACAAACTAATCTGGCCTCTGCCCTCAAAGACCTTTGTGTACAGATGGGTTCTATCCTAGCTAGGCTAGGGTGGCAGAATATGCCACAGCAAACTTTCCACTTTGGCACAAGGATTACTTTCAGCTGAAGACAAATGAGAAGAAGATGATACAAGAAAAGTTCTCTGTTCTCCTTCTGTCGTCTAAAAGCAGGACATAAATTTACAAAGTTGTCCCCCGCTTTCTACAAGGAAAGACAAAACTTAATTACCAGAGACAGCTTTAGACCCTTACGGCCTGTAGACAGAATCAGAGGAATGTATATAACAAACTTTGCTAACTAGCCTTTATTTATCTAGTTTCCCATATATTTGCCTTCCTACAATTTGCCACTCCTAGAGACACTTGTCACTTCTAAAAATTGTTTCTTTGCTGAAATCCTATGTAAGTCCAAGTTCTAACCAAACCTTTGAGTTACTCATCTCTGGGTATATGTTACATGCACAATGCATGTGTTAATAAACTTTTGGGTTTTTTTTTCTCTTATTTTGCTGCCTTTTGTCAATTTAATTTAGAGGACTCTAACCAGAAAACCTAGGAGTGTATTAGGAAATAATTTTTCATTTTCTATATGCATACACAAAATTTGTCTGAGGCATTATGATATGTGGCAGATAATTGTAAAAATTATTTCTGTTTTCAGTAGCATTCATTCTAATGTATTCAGGGGATGTTTCAACTTGTAATTAAGGATTATTGCTCTCCCATAATCAAAAATTGATATAAATTAATGTATTTATAGTTGTTTAAATTATTTCCATCAAATTTTAGACAAATGTTCTTTATGCTGTATACTGAAACTTTCTGTCTGGTTTAAAATTAAAAGTAAGGAAGCTACACATGAAAAAGAGATAACTTACTAAAAATTTAATACTTCAACAAATCATTCTTTTAAAAAATAGTCTCCAGGTTCTGGTTTATTAAGATAATTTTAAATAAATTTATATGATTAAGACAAGCAGGCTGGTTGATTCCCTATTTTAAGATGGTCTAAAGGAAACGATAAAGCCCCTCACTCAAGTACTAGCTCATTTAACTTTCAGCCAATCAGTGACAAGAGATCCAAGAAACTATTAACAGCAAGCTCCTATTTCAGGGGGCTAGGGATTTCCCCAGAGCCTTGCATGTGCAGTTGGACTTAAAATCCAACCTAAAGTGGCCTGGCGTAGTGGCTCACACCTGTAATCCCAGCACGTTGGGAGACCGAGGCAGGCAGATCATGAGGTCAGGAGTTCGAGACCAGCCTGACCAACTTGGTGAAACCCCCGTCTCTAATTAGCCGGGTGTGGTGGCACACGCCTATAATCCCAGCTACTCAGGAGGGTGAGGCAGGAGAATTGCTTGAACCCGGGAACCCGGGAAGTGGAGGTTGCAGTAAGCCAAGATCATACCACTCCACTCCAGCTTGGGTGACAGAAAAAGATTCCGTCTTAAAAAAAAAAAAAAAAAAAAAGGGGGGCGGAGCAAGATGGCCGAATAGGAGCAGCTCCAGTCTTCAACTCCCAGTGCCAGCGACACAGAAGACCGGTGATTTCGGCATTTTCAACTGAGGTACTGGGTTCATCTCACTGGGGAGTGCTGGACGATCGGTACTGGACAGCTGCTGCAGCCCGACCAGCGAGAGCTGAAGCAGGGCGAGGCATTGCCTCACCTGAGAAGCGCAAGGGGGAAGGGAATCCCTTTTCCTAGCCAGGGGAACTGAGACACACAACACCTGGAGAATCGGGTAACTCCCACCCCAATACTGCGCTTTGAGCAAACAGGCACACCAGAAGATCATATCCCACACCTGGCCGGGAGGGTCCCACACCCACGGAGCCTCCCTCATTGCTATTACAGCAGTCTGTGATCTACCGGCAAGGCAGCAGCGAGGCTGGGGGAGGGGCGCCCGCCATTGCTGAGGCTTAAGTAGGTAAACAAAGCTGCTGGGAAGCTCGAACTGGGTGGAGCTCACAGCAGCTCAAGGAAACCTGCCTGTCTCTGTAGACTCCACCTCTGGGGGCAGGGCACAGAAAACAATAACAAAGCAGCAGACACCTCTGCAGACGCAAACGACTCTGTCTGACAGCTTTGAAGAGAGCAGTGGATCTCCCAACACGGAGGTTGAGATCTGAGAAGGGACAGACTCCCTGCTCAAGCGGGTCCCTGACCCCTGAGTAGCCTAACTGGGAGACATCCCCCACTAGGGGCAGTCTGACACCCCACACCTCACAGGGTGGAGTACACCCCTGAGAGGAAGCTTCCAAAGCAAGAATCAGACAGGTACACTTGCTGTTCAGAAATATTCTATCTTCTGCAGCCTCTGCTGCTGTTACCCAGGCAAACAGGGTCTGGAGTGGACCTCAAGCAATCTCCAACAGACCTACAGCTGAGGGTCCTGACTGTTAGAAGGAAAACTATCAAACAGGAAGGACACCTACACCAAAACCCCATCAGTACATCACCATCATCAAAGACCAGAGGCAGATAAAACCACAGAGATGGGGAAAAAGCAGGGCAGAAAAGCTGGAAATTCAAAAAACAAGAGCGCATCTCCCCCGGCAAAGGAGCGCAGCTCATCGCCAGCAACGGATCAAAGCTGGACGGAGAATGACTTTGACGAGATGAGAGAAGAAGGCTTCAGTCCATCAAATTTCTCAGAGCTAAAGGAGGAATTACGTACCCAGCGCAAAGAAACTAAAAATCTTGAAAAAAAAGTGGAAGAATTGACGGCTAGACTAATTAATGCAGAGAAGGTCATAAACGAAATGAAAGAGATGAAAACCATGACACGAGAAATACGTGACAAATGCACAAGCTTCAGTAACCGACTCGATCAACTGGAAGAAAGAGTATCAGCAATTGAGGATCAAATGAATGAAATGAAGCGAGAAGAGAAACCAAAAGAAAAAAGAAGAAAAAGAAATGAACAAAGCCTGCAAGAAGTATGGGATTATGTAAAAAGACCAAATCTACGTCTGATTGGGGTGCCTGAAAGTGAGGGGGAAAATGGAACCAAGTTGGAAAACACTCTTCAGGATATCATCCAGGAGAACTTCCCCAACCTAGTAGGGCAGGCCAACATTCAAATCCAGGAAATACAGAGAACGCCACAAAGATACTCCTCGAGAAGAGCAACTCCAAGACACATAATTGCCAGATTCACCAAAGTTGAAATGAAGGAAAAAATCTTAAGGGCAGCCAGAGAGAAAGGTCGGGTTACCCACAAAGGGAAGCCCATCAGACTCACAGCAGATCTCTCGGCAGAAACTCTCCAAGCCAGAAGAGAGTGGGGGCCAATATTCAACATTCTTAAAGAAAAGAATTTTCAACCCAGAATTTCATATCCAGCCAAACTAAGTTTCATAAGTGAAGGAGAAATAAAATCCTTTACAGATAAGCAAATGCTTAGAGATTTTGTCACCACTAGGCCTGCCTTACAAGAGACCCTGAAGGAAGCACTCAACATGGAAAGGAACAACCGGTACCAGCCATCTCAAAAACATGCCAAAATGTAAAGACCATCGAGGCTAGGAAGAAACTGCATCAACTAATGAGCAAAATAACCAGTTAATATCATAATGGCAGGATCAAGTTCACACATAACAATCTTAACCTTAAATGTAAATGGACTAAATGCTCCAATTAAGAGACACAGACTGGCAAACTGGATAAAGAGTCAAGTCCCATCAGTCTGCTGTATTCAGGAGACCCATCTCACACGCAGAGACATACATAGGCTCAAAATAAAGGGATGGAGGAAGATTTACCAAGCAAATGGAGAACAAAAAAAAGCGGGGGTTGCAATACTAGTCTCTGATAAAACAGACTTTAAACCATCAAAGATCAAAAGAGACAAAGAAGGCCATTACATAATGGTAAAGGGATCAATTCAACAGGAAGAGCTAACTATCCTAAATATATATGCACCCAATACAGGAGCACCCAGATTCATAAAGCAAGTCCTTAGAGACTTACAAAGAGACTTAGACTCCCATACAATAATAATGGGAGACTTCAACACTCCATTGTCAACATTAGACAGATCAACGAGACAGAAAGTTAACAAGGATATCCAGGAATTGAACTCATCTCTGCAGCAAGCAGACCTAATAGACATCTATAGAACTCTCCACCCCAAATCAACAGAATATACATTCTTCTCAGCACCACATCGTACTTATTCCAAAATTGACCACGTAATTGGAAGTAAAGCACTCCTCAGCAAATGTACAAGAACAGAAATTATAACAAACTGTCTCTCAGACCACAGTGCAATCAAACTAGAACTCAGGACTAAGAAACTCAATCAAAACCGCTCAACTCCATGGAAACTGAACAACCTGCTCCTGAATGACTACTGGGTACATAACGAAATGAAGGCAGAAATAAAGATGTTCTTTGAAACCAATGAGAACAAAGATACAACATACCAGAATCTCTGGGACACATTTAAAGCAGTGTGTAGAGGGAAATTTATAGCACTAAATGCCCACAAGAGAAAGCAGGAAAGATCTAAAATTGACACTCTAACATCGCAATTAAAAGAACTAGAGAAGCAAGAGCAAACACATTCGAAAGCTAGCAGAAGGCTAGAAATAACTAAGATCAGAGCAGAACTGAAGGAGATAGAGACACAAAAAACCCTCCAAAAAATCAATGAATCCAGGAGTTGGTTTTTTGAAAAGATCAACAAAATTGACAGACCACTAGCAAGACTAATAAAGAAGAAAAGAGAGAAGAATCAAATCGACGCAATTAAAAATGAAAAAGGGGATATCACCACCGACCCCACAGAAATACAAACTACCATCAGAGAATACTATAAACACCTCTACGCAAATAAACTGGAAAATCTAGAAGAAATGGATAATTTCCTGGACACTTACACTCTTCCAAGACTAAACCAGGAAGAAGTTGAATCCCTGAATAGACCAATAGCAGGCTCTGAAATCGAGGCAACAATTAATAGCCTACCAACCAAAAAAAGTCCAGGACCAGATGGATTCACAGCTGAATTCTACCAGAGGTACAAGGAGGAGTTGGTACCATTCCTTCTGAAACTATTCCAATCAATAGAAAAAGAGGGAATCCTCCCTAACTCATTTTATGAGGCCAACATCATCCTGATACTAAAGCCTGGCAGAGATACAACAAAAAAAGAGAATTTTAGACCAATATCCCTGATGAACATCGATGCAAAAATCCTCAATAAAATACTGGCAAACCGGATTCAGCAACACATCAAAAAGCTTATCCACCATGATCAAGTGGGCTTCATCCCTGGGATGCAAGGCTGGTTCAACATTCGCAAATCAATAAACATAATCCAGCATATAAACAGAACCAAAGACAAGAACCACATGATTATTTCAATAGATGCAGAAAAGGCTTTTGACAAAATTCAACAGCCCTTCATGCTAAAAACGCTCAATAAATTCGGTATTGATGGAACGTACCTCAAAATAATAAGAGCTATTTATGACAAACCCACAGCCAATATCATACTGAATGGGCAAAAACTGGAAAAATTCCCTTTGAAAACTGGCACAAGACAGGGTTGCCCTCTCTCACCACTCCTATTCAACATAGTGTTGGAAGTTCTGGCTAGGGCAATCAGGCAAGAGAAAGAAATCAAGGGTATTCAGTTAGGAAAAGAAGAAGTCAAATTGTCCCTCTTTGCAGATGACATGATTGTATATTTAGAAAACCCCATTGTCTCAGCCCAAAATCTCCTTAAGCTGATAAGCAACTTCAGCAAAGTCTCAGGATACAAAATTAATGTGCAAAAATCACAAGCATTCTTATACACTAGTAACAGACAAACAGAGAGCCAAATCATGAATGAACTTCCATTCACAATTGCTTCAAAGAGAATCAAATACCTAGGAATCCAACTTACAAGGGATGTAAAGGACCTCTTCAAGGAGAACTACAAACCACTGCTCAGTGAAATAAAAGAGGACACAAACAAATGGAAGAACATACCATGCTCATGGATAGGAAGAATCAATATCGTGAAAATGGCCATACTGCCCAAGGTAATTTATAGATTCAATGCCATCCCCATCAAGCTACCAATGAGTTTCTTCACAGAATTGGAAAAAACTGCTTTAAAGTTCATATGGAACCAAAAAAGAGCCCGCATCTCCAAGACAATCCTAAGTCAAAAGAACAAAGCTGGAGGCATCACGCTACCTGACTTCAAACTATACTACAAGGCTACAGTAACCAAAACAGCATGGTACTGGTACCAAAACAGAGATATAGACCAATGGAACAGAACAGAGTCCTCAGAAATAATACCACACATCTACAGCCATCTGATCTTTGACAAACCTGAGAGAAACAAGAAATGGGGAAAGGATTCCCTATTTAATAAATGGTGCTGGGAAAATTGGCTAGCCATAAGTAGAAAGCTGAAACTGGATCCTTTCCTTACTCCTTATACGAAAATTAATTCAAGATGGATTAGAGACTTAAATGTTAGACCTAATACCATAAAAATCCTAGAGGAAAATCTAGGTAGTACCATTCAGGACATAGGCATGGGCAAAGACTTCATGTCTAAAACACCAAAAGCAACGGCAGCAAAAGCCAAAATTGACAAATGGGATCTCATTAAACTAAAGAGCTTCTGCACAGCAAAAGAAACTACCATCAGAGTGAACAGGCAAGCTACAGAATGGGAGAAAATTTTTGCAATCTACTCATCTGACAAAGGGCTAATATCCAGAACCTACAAAGAACTCCAACAAATTTACAAGAAAAAAACAAACAACCCCATCAAAAAGTGGGCAAAGGATATGAATAGACATTTCTCAAAAGAAGACATTCATACAGCCAACAAACACATGAAAAAATGCTCATCATCACTGGCCATCAGAGAAATGCAAATCAAAACCACAATGAGATACCATCTCACACCAGTTAGAATGGCGATCATTCAAAAGTCAGGAAACAACAGGTGCTGGAGAGGATGTGGAGAAATAGGAACACTTTTACACTGTTGGTGGGATTGTAAACTAGTTCAACCATTATGGAAAACAGTATGGCGATTCCTCAAGGATCTAGAACTAGATGTACCATATGACCCAGCCATCCCATTACTGGGTATATACCCAAAGGATTATAAATTATGCTGCTATAAAGACACATGCACACGTATGTTTATTGCAGCACTATTCACAATAGCAAAGACTTGGAATCAACCCAAATGTCCATCAGTGACAGATTGGATTAAGAAAATGTGGCATATATACACCATGGAATACTATGCAGCCATAAAAAAGGATGAGTTTGTGTCCTTTGTAGGGACATGGATGCAGCTGGAATCCATCATTCTTAGCAAACTATCACAAGAACAGAAAACCAAACACCGCATGTTCTCACTCATAGGTGGGAACTGAACAATGAGATCACTTGGACTCGGGAAGGGGAACATCACACACCGGGGCCTATCATGGGGAGGGGGGCGGGGGGAGGGATTGCATTGGGAGTTATACCTGATGTAAATGACGAGTTGATGGGTGCAGCACACCAACAAGGCACAAGTATACATATGTAACAAACCTGCACGTTATGCACATGTACCCTACAACTTACAGTATAATAATAATAAATAAATTAAAAAAAAAAAAATTAAAAAAAAAAAAAAAAACCTAAAGTTACCTCTTCCTCATTTTAATGCTAAAATAATTCATACCCAAGGGTGGAGATTTTAAATGCTAATGTTACATGCAATGTATGGAGAAGTATGTTGAGCTACTGTGCAAGCACTAGAGAAAACTGTCCTATATATGCCCTAATATAACCTTTCCCTATGAAAAGAGTCTATAAAATTAACCCACACACTACCCTCAGGCAACAGCCAACTCCTTTTTTCTTTCTCAGTGCTAGCTCCCTTGTGTACAAGCTGGAATAAAATTAAACTTACCTTTGCTGCTGTGTTCTGTGATGTCTTTTGATTTCAATATTGCGAGATTACAAAAACCCTGGGTGTTGATAACCTAATTAGCATATTTTTGACACAGTTAACTACAGGTAAAATAGGAAGCCAAAGCAATATTAAAAAAAAAATTGAACTAATTTCAGACTTCAGAAAAGTTGCAAACGCTATACAAAAATTTTCTATGTATCTTTCACCTTTATTCACCAAATATTAAAATTTTATCTTGTTTACACAATGTGTGTGTATGTACACACATACAAAACAGTGTATGTGTATGTACACACACACACACACAAAATGTGTATGTACACACATACAAAACATGTTTTGTAAACCATTTGAGAAAAAATTTCCAACATGATCCTATTTACTCCTATATACTTCAATGTACATTTCCAAAAATACAACACTTTTCTACATAACCACATTATAACAATCAAAAACAGAAAATCAGTTTTGATATGATACTGCTTTGTAATTCACAAGCCCCATTCAAATTTTGCTAATTGTCTAAATAATGTTCTTTACAGCAATAACAGTAATTATTTATTATCATTGTTATTTCTGCTCCAGTATCTAATCCATGATTACATGTGGCATTTAGTTGTCAAGTCTCTGGTCTCCTTTAATCTGGGCAGTTTCTTAGTCCATTTCTTTCATGACCTAGATATTTTGAAAAGTACAAGCCATTTATGTTGCATAATGTCCTTTAATTTGGGTTTGTCTGATGTTTCTTCATGATTTATTCCCGTTTATAGGTTTTTGGCAAAAATGTCTCAGGAGTGATAGTGCTCACTCCTCAGTGTATTACATTAGAAGACACATGAAACCTATTTGTTCTATTACTGGTGATGTTAAAACTTTGATCTTTTGGATAAGGTGTCTGTCAGGTTTTCCACTGAAAAGCTTTTTTAAATTTTTTGTGGGATTTTCTATACACTTACATAATCATGGGCTTGATTTGATGCAAGGAGTTTGACTAAGTGATATCTTAAGATTTACTCAATTTAACTTCATTTTATGATATTTCTATATTAAGTTCTTTAAAAAGAACACCAAAAGATTATTTTTATATGTCAGATTTTGTGGTGTGTACAATATCACTTTACAATCAACACACATGCATGTCTATGATTAGTAACGATGTGGATTTTAGTATCATTGTGAAAATGAAAGCGTGCCTACTAAGCTTTAGAGAGTAACCTTTACATTTAACAGAAAAATATCTGTACTGTAAGAAATGGAGATGAACACTACAACCCACTAAAAATTGTTTGAAAAAAATTCTTAGAAATATAAGGCATAGCCATCAAATAGATCAAAGGGAAGAGATAGAAATGGAGTAAATACTCTGGGCATATAAATAGAACATGACATTTTTCTAGGATCACTATTACTACATTTTCAAAAAATTTATTCCCTTTGGAGTAAGTAAATAACTTGAATAGAAAAAGGTACATGAAGCATTATTTAATGGGATGTTTTACATTATTTTTCATATTAAGTTTTCAGATTCTGGTTTTGTTATATAATTAAGAGCACATCTCCATTTGGACCAGCACATTTCAAATGTCCAATAGTCCCTGTATTGGACAATGCAGGTCTATAAGCTGAAGGAGAAAGTTGAGAAAATTATCCAGGTGATACAAGCTAAACAAGCAAGCAATCATATTTTTCTTTGTATAAGTTATTTAGATATTTCAGATAAAGTGAAGAAGAATGGTGCATTCCAGCCCAGATACTATGCTTTTCTCGTGGTCTTCACAACCCACTGACCAGGAGATTCCCTCCGGTGCCTATGCCACCAGGGCCCTGGGTTTCAAGTACAAAACTGGGTGGCTGTTTGGACAGACACTGAGCTAGCTGCAGGAGTTTTTTTGTTTTTTTGTTTGTTTGTTTTTTGTTTTTTCTTACTCCAGATTTTAAGCATGTCTCTAAAACACTTTCTCCTATTGGCATTTAATCCATGGTTGTATTCGTATAAAGATCCAATGGGAAAGTTCATTATTTTGGACTCCATTTGTATGTGAAAGCTACTTCTTAAAGCATAATTCCCCCTGCCACATATTATGTTAAGTGACTCTAATTATGTTTTTCCTCTTACTAAAGACTACCATTTGGAATTGCTGAACAATGTGCAGTGTCCAGCCATGCCCATATCAAAGCATACCATGGAATTGAACTATGGAGTACCCTCCCATGGCATCTAAACTGCTGGATGAGTATTGCGGAGAAGTGGAAATGTGCCTAGCATTTGTATAAATGATGCTGGGAGTGCTCTCTCCATGGCAGAGAAAATAGGTAGAGAGAATTCTGCTCTCAGCTCTACAACCACTGAGATGATTTTAAAAACTGGAGGATTCCTAGAAAGACTGGATTCTGCTGCAAAATACAAGTCAGGCCAATTGAGGCAGAAAATTTCCTTCAGGAGATGTCGATAAAAAAAATTGGCCTGTGGTTGGTTCATACATAAGCTTCTTCTGACATTACATCTTTAAAAAGATAGGACTTTTCTGGAGAAAAGGGACAGACCCATGAGCAAGAATGGAAACTAGTGGAAGCCAGCCTTCGCTATAACAGGACTCTGAATGAGAGCCTGGGAAAAATAATACAACAAATGATACAGCCACATGCTACCAAACAGCTAAGTCTAGGATTTCTGCAGGTGATGCAAAGCAGGTTACGGAATATGAAGACCTTAATACCAGAAAATATTAGGAAGCTTTATGGAGAAATTAAGACCTTACCAGTGACTTACCAGGTTGGCTCTGAAGGGGTGTCCATACTTTGTTGTAATCGCTTTTGAAGTTAAAGCAAATCTTCAATGGGGTAAAAACTGTAAGGAAAAAGTACCCGAAGTTCTTGATCATTCAGCGGAAAGAGCTTTAGGTATGAATTTGCCAAGTGTTATATGCAGTAATGGACAATACAGTCAGTGGAGTGAGGTGTAGAGAATTGGGTAAGAATAAAAACACTGTCTGAAGTCGCTTGAGATCAGGCCACTTAAAATGTCAGGGCCTCTGGATATCATTCTATTTTTACAATTAATTCTGGAGAAAAGAAAGCAGCCAAGGCCATAGAAACTTGGGTGAATAAAAAAGAAATCAGGATAAATTGGCTAAAACAACATCATGGAGTATTTGGATTATTGGAAAATAAAGTCAAATCTGGCAAATTTCATACATATAGTATAGTACTTTGATAGCCTAAATGATTATCAGAATATGACATTTATCCTTCTTACAAATCTCTCCTATTTGATTTTTATAGAAGAAATCAATTTAGGTTCAATACCTAAAGCAAATGCACAGCCTTAAAACCACTTTATCTAAAATATCTAAATAACTTATACAGAGAAAAATATGATTGCTTGCTTGTTTAGCTTGTATCACTTGGATAATTGCCTCAACTTTCTCCTTCAGCTTATAGACCTGCATTTGAAATGTGCTGGTCCAAATGGAGATGTGCTCTTAATTATATAACACAACCAGATTCTGAAGACTTAGTATGAAAAATAATGTACAACATCCCATTAATAATTTTTATATTAATGTTGTTGAAATATTTTGGATATACTGAGTGTAATTAAATGCATCTTTAAAATTAATTTCATCTGTTTCTTTTAATACAGCTACAAAAATTTTAAATTACAAATGTGACTCACATTTCATTTCTATTGGAAGGTGCTGATTTAGACATTGCCTTAATAACACATTTAATAAGAACTCAAAAATCTGATGAGTGCCAAATAGAAGTAGTTGATTTCTTTCTGTAGCACAATAAATAACGTTTTGGGTGAATGAATGTAAAGAATTTCTTCAGTATATACTTTCATTATATTTTATCAAGGTCAATACATCTGCCTTTGAGAAGTGAAATGTTTTAGAAATGCCATTAACAATTTTTCAAGAAGTCATTCCCTTCTCAATGATTATAAAACAGTACATTCAATATTAGACACATATTTGAATTCGCTATCCACTTTATTATTTACACAATGAATATTTCCTTTTTTCCTGAATTTATGTATGTTCTGACTGAAATAAACATATTTTTGTAGACATCTATTTCACTGGTATAAACATATCTCCTAGTTATGGAATTACAGACTTAGATTTCAGCAAAAGAAGAAAATCAGTGTGGAAAGAAAGTTCACTTGCTATTTTAACATTAAGACCATAACTGAAGAGAGTTTTTATACATTTGACACTATATCTTAGTTTTTGAGTTATTTTCCAAAAGTATCAATGTCTGTCTTAACAAATAAAAGCATGTCTTTAATCAGAATTTGGTCTCTTCCAATTCTAAGTTTATACTGACCCCTATGGGTTACTGTGTCCTAATCTATTTTTGGCTTACCCTTTCAGAATATCTGGTGAAATACTTAAACATGTTTACATTTAAGATATAATTAATTTAGGGTGAAAGCCATAAAATACTTTTTATAATTTTGTTCTTCTTGGATTATATAACAAACTATGCACAAATTTTATTCATCCTTTAACTATTGTGGAGGGCCAAGATGTTTCAGTCCTCATTACATTTAGTGTTGATGTACTAAGGACAAGAGAACTAAGCAGTATAATTTCTAATTTCCAGAAAAATATGACCTGATTATTTTTCCTTAAAATCTGTTACACTTTCACAATATTTCAGAGATATAGATCATTTATTAGGATAAAAATTAAAGTTTATACAGAGATTTGTGTAAAGGCAGGAAGGATTATGGGACCAAAGATGAGTCTATTTTAGTCAACCTTGATGGAGACACACTGATTCTAGGTTACACTGGGAATTTTTAATGTGACATACAGGATTCTAAACCATATCCTTATGGATTGATTATTTACTTTTACTTTTTTTTTTAAATTTTTCTAAGACAGAGTCTCACTGTTACCAAGGCTGGAGAGCAGTGGCGCGATCTCGGCTTACTGCAACCTCTGCCTCCCAGGTTCGAGCGATTCTCCTGCCTCAGCCTCCTGAGTAGCTGGGACTACAGGCGCAAGCCACCACGTCCAGCTAATTTTTGTATTTTTAGTAGAGATGGGGTTTCACAGTGTTGGCCAGGCTGCTCGCAAACTCTTGACCTCAGGTGATCCACCCATCTCGGGCTCCCAAAGTGCTGGGATTACAGGCGTGAGCCACGACGCCTGGCCTATTTTAACTTTTATAGAGATGAAGTCTCACTATGTTGCCTAGGTTGGTCTCTAACCCCTGTGATCAAGCTATCCTCCTGCTTCAGTCTCCGGAGTGTTGGAATTAAGATGTGAGTCACTGCACCCAGCATAACCTTATGGATTTCAACAGGAATTACAAGAGGTGGTGAAAGGTTATAGACATTTATTTTCCTTTATGCTGAAGATGTGGTTTTATTACCATGCTGGTGAATTCTGAAAATAAAATTATTATTTTTAGTATTCTCTCAAAAATTGAATGTGCCAGGCATTTTGGCACGTGCCTGAAATCCCAGCTAGTCAGGAGGCTGAGGCTTCAGTGAGCTAAGATCAGGCCACTGCACTCCAGAGAGAGGTTGCAGGATAATCGCTTGAACTTGGGAGGTGGAGGTTGCAGTGAGCCGAGATCAGGCCACTGAACTCAAGCCTGGGCAATAGAGCAAGCCTATGTCTCAAAACAATAACAACAAACCGAAATGACTGATAATTGACAAATCTATATTTGAGAGTAACTTACATAAACCTAAATTTTGTACCTAAATCATTCTGAAATTACATTGGTTAATATTGATTTTTGTGAATCCATTATTGAAATTTTTACTATGACTAGGATAAGCCTGGTAATCCTGCTTTACATTTTTCTCAGGGTACAATAATCACAACTATAGTTTATCTGGGAGATTCTTTATTTACCCATATGTGAGAATGAACCTGGACTATCTTCTAAGGAAAACCTTAAGCCTGACTATAGTACTCCATAGTTCTCCCAGCCCATTTCTGTGCATGTCTATTCTGACAAGTATTTTGGTCTTTCTCTTGAATTTCCTTAAGAGACTATTAATTTTACATACCATTTATTTGAATGTTAAAGTTTATGTCTTGTCCTTAATTGATAACACAGAGCATTCATGCTCTGATTCTTGACAGAGAACATAACCTTCAGCTCTCTGATGCCACATATGGAACAAAGGTTTAATCATGAGAAAAGATATTCTAGGAAGGCTACCAGAAGGCTATGAAGTCCATCCTTCCCTCCATCAGTATTTCTTAAACTATATTTCACAGAATAACTACAATGCATATTAATACATGTTTCATCAGAAAAAAAAAAGATTTTTTAAGGTCAAGTTTAGAAAACATTAGGAGTGAAGGAATTCAACATGCTAATATGCAACATCAGTCACAAGAGAATATAACAGGCAGTACTATCCAAGCTTATCTGAAAACTTTTTCCAGCATGTCTACTTAGTAACATTCTCAAAAAAAATCAGCATTCCAATTTTTTTTGTTTTTTTTTTGGCATACTGGCCCTTAATCAAGTCAGAGAACTGAGTTATTAGATAGCATGGCTTTTTTTGTTTGTTTGTTTGTTTTGAGACAGAGTTTTGCTCTTGTCGCCTAAGCCGGAATGCAGTGGCACGATCTCAGCTCACCGCAACCTCTGCCTCCTGGGTTCAAGCGATTCTCCAGCCTCAGTCTCCCAAGTAGTTGGGATTACAGAGGTGTGCCACCGTGCCTTGCTAATTTTGTATTTTTAGTAGGAACAGGTTTTCGCCACGTTGGCCAGGCTGGTCTGGAACTCCTGACCTCAGGTGATCTGCCTGCCTTGGCCTCCCAACATGCTAAGATTACAGGTGTGAGCCACCATGCTTGGCTAGATAGAATGTTTTTTACTAATGTACTTACTTAGACTAATTTGTATTTTGGCATTGTATGTTATATGTGTGCTGCAGGAAGTCGCCTGGAGAAATGGGTGCTCCTACTAATAGCTGGTATACATTGAGAAAACTGCTTTGAGCTGTGTTTGGGTTGATATTTGAAAAAGTCATCATTTCAATTTTCTTTCATAGTTGGCAAAGAGTAAAACAAGACTGATGTCGAAGACTTTTCTAATGAATAAAACAGTTTATAATTTATATACTGTCGTGTCTAATTAATGTTGTATATATAACAACTTAAGTGAGCAAATTCCACTCCACATAGCCTACAGGTTAAATAAAAGTAATTTTTTTTTTTAATGTATTTCAAGGCCAAGTGTTACATTCCAGAAAGATTAACAAGGACTTTT
Source organism: Theropithecus gelada (assembly GCF_003255815.1). Taxonomy (NCBI): domain Eukaryota; kingdom Metazoa; phylum Chordata; class Mammalia; order Primates; family Cercopithecidae; genus Theropithecus; species Theropithecus gelada. The sequence continues at coordinate 147,104,443 of NC_037671.1, read as the reverse complement.
GTATTTAACTCTGGATATCTCAGGTGAAAAAACTCTATTGAATAGTGCAAGAACTTACGAATATCTCAGAAACCCTCTTGAACGTAGCAAGAGACAAGAACCTGCACTAATTTAAATTTTAAAAGACCCATTCTCCATTTGTCTAATCAACATATTCAACCTTAAAGTTACTTGCATATAAGTCTTTTTTGTCTCCTTCTCTGATACTTTGAAAAGTTTAAGGACTTGAGATAATAGGATTCTTTTCTCCCATAAATAACATATTACTTTAAGTTTAGCATAATTAAAAATATTGTTAGGTTTGTAATATCCATTTCCACAAATTTTTTTTTTTTTTTTTTTTTTTTTTTTTTGAGACAGAGTCTCACTCTGTGGCCCAGGCTGGAGGGCAGTGGACCAATCTCGGCTCACTGCAACTCAACCTCTGCCTCCCGGGTTCAAGCAATTGTCCTGCCTCGCCTCCTGAGTAGATGGGATCACACGCGCGTGCCACCATGCCCAGCTAATTTTTTGTAGTTTTAGTAGAGATGGGGTTTCACCATGCTGGCCAGGCTGGTCTTGAACTCCTGACCTTGTGACCCGCCCACCTTGGCCTCCCAAAGTTCTGGGATTACAGGCATTTCCACAATTCTTTAAACCTTATGGATGCTCTATTATAATACTTTAAGAGTGGTCTACAAAACCACTGATAAGGCAAAGAAGAATAAGGCAAGATTGTCCCTTAGTGGTTACAATAATTAGGAATAGGGATTCTGACATTCTTCCAGATTCTTAGGTGTTTACCACACCTCGACCCATGCCATTTTTGTAGATTTTACATCACTTTCTTATTATTAGTTATAGGAATGACTATTTCAAGTTTGAGCTGTTTCCCAGAATATTTTCAAAAACCAGTAACTCTAAAAAAACCTGGAACTTTTATAGGAATGCATTCCCTGCAGATGTGCATCATCACCTAATACGCAAGGGTTCCACATGCCTCAACAGCTCATGACATTCGAAACCAATGTATGAGTTTGATAATTAGTATGTCTTATCTAATTAAAAATAATTTTAATGTGCAAATTTTTTGTAACATCTTAACAGCACAAGAAATTAAAATATAAGTCAATAGCAAACAGAAATGATACAGAGAAACTGAAGCACATAGATGAATGATAAATATCCCAATAAAACTTGTTCCAGGCAGCGGGCTGCAGGAATACGTTGTGAACATAAGCGCAAAACAGGATGCAAAAGTGGGAAAAATAGAAAATAAGTGGAGTTAGGACGGACAAACACTAAGAAAGAGGAAGCAATCCCCTAAAAAGCAGAGAGGCTCCTCAGATGAAGGAGGGCAAAACGTCAACCACCACCTCAGCTCTGTTGTGTACTAATGCCCAAATTCAAGTTAATGGTAGGTAAAGGTTGGTTTTGCTCGCACCGTTTTCTTAATTTGGCAAACTACCGTCAGATCCACACTAGCCTTAAGTTTCCAGCCAGCAGTCCTTGGGAAATTTTCCAGGAAGGAGGACAGCCGGGCCATCTAGTGACGCGCACGCGCAATCTCAGCGCTGCCCGCTCCGTGTCTTATCCCACCCTGGCCTGGAAGGAAGTGACGCGAGGCTGAGGGGCGGGTTGAGCTCTCTGCCGGAAGTGTCTCGCAAATAGTAAATAATCTCGGAAAGGCGAGAAAGGCGCTGTCTCCATCTTGTCTGTATCCGCTGCTCTTGTGACGTTGTGGAGATGGGGAGCGTCCTGGGGCTGTGCTCCATGGCGAGCTGGGTAAGGTGCTTTTTGCGGCCTCTGGGTGGTAGTGGGAGAGACTAAAGAGAAGGCGACCCGAGCCGGGGTTGGGTGAGCCCGGCGGGAATGTGGTGCCCCACCCAACAGGGAGTGCCCTCTCTGTCCCCGTTTTCTTCTCGTCTCCTCTCGTCACTCAGAGTTCGCTTCAGAGCTTTGAGTCTTGCGAAGAACTGATCACTGGCCGTAAGGTGTAGTGGCGATGGGAAGATGACCCAAATTGAGGAAGAGAAGTAGAATAGCACCCCTCCCCCACCCCTGCTTGGTGAGCGCTGTCTCCCATTTTTTCAGGCCCCTTTTCATGGTTTTGTTTGTATCTGCCTAAGCCATCTCTACAAAGGTCTTTGCTCCTTTCCTTCTGTGGGGTACCCACTCTGTTGTCATCTCTTTCCCGGCGACCTCAGACTGCCGCACTGTCGTTCATGGATTCATGTCGCCCTCTTTGTTCTGTGGCGCAGATTATGATTAAAAAGTGCTTGTCGTCATTTGGGACCGCCTGGCGGTAATGTTAATGTAGTAATATTGTTTTTGAAACAAGTAGTCATAGCTCTGCCATGACTGTTTGAAGTGTCAATTTCAAATTTCAGCTTAAAATTGAAATTTCAGATGACACGCACATGTTTTGTGCCTAAAGACCAAATTGTCATTAGGCACAAGGCATGCGTGTGTCATCTGAAATTTCATGCTTAATTCGCTGTACATTACATTTTCATTAAAGGATTGTTAGAGTAAAACTATTTTCAGTATAGTGGCAAGACTTTGGTCCCTGTGGCATAAATTTATTTCAGTTTATTTAAAATAATCTCTGCCCCCTCTAAAATAGTAGGCAAAACATTGGCAGTGCAGTTAATAAAAGATATTTGTAATTTTAGGCGAGGTATTTGGATTCAAATCACTTTTCTTTAGTCTGGAATTTCTTAATTCTGTTTCTAACAATTGCTTTTCTGACTTCCCAAATAATTCCGTTATATATACTCTTTTCAAAAAGGTTTTCATATGTCTTGAACTAAAAATGTTGAATTTTAATGAAATAATGATGTGGAGATTATTACTCCAGCCAGTCTGTTCTCTTGATTACATGATATTTCTTCTTGCACGGAAACCTGGAATATTTTCTCTCAAGATATTAGAGAGTTTAATTATTGACTTTCATACAAAGGCATATTTAGTGTAATAAACAGTTTTGAAAGCTGATAATTGATTATCATGTAAGATTGTTTTCATCGGTTTTTATTGGAAGATGTTACGCAGTTTAATTTGTAATGTCGTATCTTGCCCACTTCTGAAGTAGGCATGCTGTAGTTTTTTTTGTATATAATAGAGATTTAAAAGATGAGATACATGTTTTCCGTTTTACAATATAGATCGCCACCTTTATTGATTAGAAGAATGTCCGTGATAAAATTGACACTACCTTTTAGTTTCTGTGTTAATAGCGAAGTAAATTAAAAAGGTAGCAGCAGTGAGGCAGTTTTTTAGAGACGAGGGTCTCAGTGTGTTGGCCGGGCTGAAGTGCAGGGGATAGTCGTAGTGAACTGCAGCTTGGAACTCCTGGGCTCAAGTCTTAGTACCTCAGCCTCCCAGGTAGCTGGGACTACAGGCAGGTGCTACTGTGCCCGGTTTGGAATTTATTTTATTGTTTGCAGTTTCAGTAATCTTTTTCCCTTTTCTTCTTGTGCCTCTGTCTCTATTCATTAATTGTTTGATTTTAGTGCAGGCCGATAGTCATTGAAGGGAACCATCTCTTCCACATTCTTAACAGTTAATGTGCTCATTTACTTAGAGGTTTTGATGAAATTAAAATTTATTCAACTTTTCCAAAGTAACATTCAGGGCCTGCCGCGGTGACTCACGTCTGAAATCCCAGCACTTTGGGAGGATGAGGTGGATGGATCACTTGATGTCCGGAGTTGGAAACTAGTCTGGTCAATATGGTGAAACCCCATCTCTACTAAAAATACAAAAAAATTAGCTGGGCGTGGTGGCACATGCCTGTAGTCCCAGCTACTCGGGAGTCTGAGGCAGGAGAATTGCTTGCACCGGGAGACAGAGGTTGCAGTGAGCCGAGATCATGCCACTGCACTCTAGCCTGGGCAACAGAGCAAGACTCCGTCTCAGAAAACAAAACAAAACAAAACAAAACAAAAAAACCCAAAAATTAGCCGGTTGTGGTGGCGCACAACTGTAATCCCAGCTACTCCGGTGGCTGAGGCAGGAGAATCGCTTAAGCCCAGGAGGCACAGGCTGCAGTGAGCCAAGATGGCGCCACTTCTCTGCAGCCTGGGCGGCAGAGTGAGACACTGTGTCCAAAACGAAACAAAACAAAAAACAGACCAAAAAAAAAAGTAAGATTCAAATCATTAAATTAGATCAGGTAAGCCAGAATTAAAAACAAACCAGCCTCATTCGTTGTTAGTACAAGTTTCTGCAGGCTTAATCAAATTTAGTAAGATTTTTCCTTATTTGTAAAATAATTGTAGAAAATGGCTAAACTAAAAAGAGATAAATTATGTGTAATAGCACTGAGCAGAAATTGGAGTGTTAAACTGTTCACTTTTTGTTTGCAGCTGAGAGGCCTAGAATTAGATTGATTATAATCCTTGGTTCATGGCAGTATAATTTTTTATTCATGCATGGTGGTTTCTTTTTTCGATTGGTAATTACTTCAAACATTATAAACATCATACCAACTAATCCTATAACTACAACATTACCAATCACTAATACCTACTTACATGCTTTTCCCCATCCCAGTCTCAACATTGATATTAGTGAGTAGACAGAATTGATTTTTTTTTGAATGACTGAACCTTATATACAATACGTATCAAGATATTTAATGTAGTTAAGTCATTAAGAACTAGTGATTACTAAGTGCGTATTTTTTGCCAACCTCTCCTAAATTTTTGTTAATACAGTGACTTGTTTTATAAAAATAATTTATAGTTGCTATGAATGGTCAAGCAATGCAGAGTAGAAGTTAAATAAAAATGTCCCCTCAAAATCTTCCTTCTCTCACAATGCATGGGTGCATTGTGTATTTGTATACACGTGGGTGGATGAATAGACAAAAGTACATTCTTAGGAATGGCAACATTTTAGACATTTTTAAGCAAAGCATTGAAATTAATTTTTCTTGAATTTAACAAAAGAAAAAAAGTAATTCTTGAATGTTAACATTTGTCAGAAGAGTTTCCTAAAAAGATTCCTCTAAGGAGATGTTTCTATAGCAGTGATTCTCAACTGGACACAGTTTGGCTCCCCAGTGGGCATTTGGCAATATCTGCAGACATTTTTCATTGTCACAACCTGGGGTGAGGGGTGCCACTAGCATCTAGTTAGTTGGTAGAGGACAGGGATGCTGCTAAATCTACAATGTATAGGATAGCCCCCAACAACAAATAATTATTCAGCCCAAAATATCAATAATACCATGGTTAAGAAAGCCTGTTTTAAGTTTAAGAAAAACATTGTATAAAACATTGAAGTTGGAGTAAATTTTTAAGGACATTTTAATTTTAGATTCACTTCTCTGAAAAGTGGAATAAATCAATATTCACCCATTCCCCTAGTTCCCAGGGTTAATTAATTGTATGATTTTCAAATTTTTTAATTCATAATTCTGTATGTACATATTTCTCTGTGTGCTTAAGAAAAATACTACCAGTCCCATTTCCACCCTTTGGAGACAGTATTTCTTTTGGTACTTATTGCCACATTTCTAATTAACATACATATAGTGTATTCTTGATTTTATTTGTTTGTTTTAGACACTGTCTTCTAACTATGGAAGATGAAGATTTAGCAATCATCCCTTGATTTCAGCTGGCCCTCATCCCTACCCCCACCAAAATCACATACACTCATTGATGTCCCCATAGCTTTCCATAATACTAAATAATTATGGTAAATGAACATTATTGTGACTATTTATATAAGTTTATATCTGTAAAGCTATAGTAAGCACTTAAATATTAGTTCTTTATTTGTGTAATGCTCTTCATAGGTCAGCCTTGTAACAAATATACAAAGACTTTTCCTTTCATGCACAAAATTTTGTGTTCATTGGTTTACTTTCTTTTCTTTTCTTTTTTTGACAGAATCTTGCTCCGTTGCCCAGGCTGGAGTGCAGTGGTGCAAGCTCACTGCGACTTTGGCCTTCCGGGTTCAAGGGATTCGCTTGCCTTAGCCTCCTGAGTAGCTGGTATTACAGGCATATGCCACCACACCCAGCTAATTTTTGTATTTTAGTAGAGATGAGATTTTGCCATATTGGCCAGGCTGGTCTCATAACTCCTGGCCTCAAGTGATCCACCTGCCTTGGCCTCCCAAAGTGCTGGGATTATAGGTGTGAACCACTGTGCCCAGCCTATTTTCAGTGTGTTTAAATTATTTGACCTCAGACTTTTCCCCAGCTGTATGCATCTCTTAGATACATGTCATGATTGATCGAACCTTGGAGGTTATCTCTCCCAGAATCATCTGACCTGCTCTAGTCTCTAGTCACTGTTTTCATCCTGGATCTCACTTTATCCTCAAATGAGGATGTACATTTCCTCTCTCTTAGGTTGAAACCCTTTTTTTCTTCATTGCTTGTTTTCTTGTGGTTGACGACCATGTTTTGGTGTAGTGCTCCTTGACAGAAGCACATAGGAGGTACACTTTGGTCATAGAATTCTATATTGGAAGTCATTTTCCCTCAGAATTTTGATGCTCCTTTGTAGACTTGCAGTGTTGTTGCTGGGTATTCTGAAGTCATTTTAGAAACTTTTTCTGTATGACCTCTCCATCCTTCTCTTCTCCACCAGTTAATTACATTTCTTGAGTTATTTAATTTTCTCACCTGTATTTTCTACATTGTTTTTCTGTTATTCAGATAATGTGCTTCCTGGACTGAAACTCGATGTTTCTTCCTTTCTGCTTTCCATCTCATTGGCTTTTTGCACTGCTTTCTGAGAAACTTCCTTGATTGTTTTCAGAACTTCATTGAATTTTGTTTTTTAGGTTTTTTTATTGACTGACTGGACTTCTGTTGAATTTTTAAACCTCTGCTATAGGGGCGGTGTGCTCACGCCTATAATCTTAGCACTTTGGGAGGCCAAGGTAGGCAGATCAGTTGAGCTCAGGAGTTGGAGACCAGGCTTGGCAACATGGCAAAACCCTATCTCTACAAAAAATACAAAAAAATTAGCCAGTCGTGGGGGTGTGTGCTTGTGGTCCCAGCTACACCCAGCACATCTGTGATCCCAGCTTCTGTGGAGGCTGAGGTGGGGGGATCACCTAAACCCAGGGAGATTGAGGCTGCAGTGAGCTGTAATCATGTCACTGCACTTTAGTAAAGGCTGCCCTCCAGCCTGGGCAACAGAGTGAGACTGTCTCAAAAAACAACAACAAAAACCTCTGCTATAACATTTTTAATTACCAGAGGTTTGTTTTGTTCTCTGTTTCACGAAGTCTTGCTTTGTCGCCCAGGATGGAGCGTAGTGGCGTGATCTTGGCTCACTGAAACTTCTACCTCCCAAATCCAAACAATTCTTAAGCCTCAGCCTTCTGAGTAACTGGGACTACAGGCACGCACCACCATGCCTGGGTAATTTTTGTATTTTTAGTAGAGACTGTTTCACCGTGTTGGCCAGGCTGATCTTGAACTTCTGACCTCAAGTGATCTGTCAGGCTCAGCCTCCCAAAGTGCTGGGATTACAGATGTGAGCCACCATTCCTGGCCTCTGTTCCATTTTTATAGCATCCTGTGTTTGTTTCATGGAAGCAATCTTTCTCCCTTTTTAAAAAAATCTTTATTTTTATCTTTACGATGTATGCTATACTATATAATTAATATACTTTGTAAGTATATTAGAAATATTAGATTTTTTATGCTTTTATGTTTGAATATAATTTCTTTTCAAGTTTCTCCTATCCACTCCACCCACTTTCATTGATCTTAGTGTTTTCCTCAGTATTCAGTGGTCAGTAGCTATTTGTTCATATTTAGGAGTGGGACACTCAAGAGCTTGGTGTAGGACTTGTCAGTTGCGACTACAGTGAAGTGATCTGGCTGAACCAGTTTGTTGTGGAAGCCTGATGCAGATATTTATCTAGGGCTATTGATAGATCCAGGGTACACTTCCAGTCTCTAACCTGAGGAATATACTTGCATTGTGGAAGGCAAGTGAGGGAAAGAATGATGAGGTTCTTCACATTCAGTACATAAAATTTGATTTAATTTTATATTTTTAGTATGGAACCCCTTTTGTCAACTCCTCTTGGTGTTCCCCTGTCAAACCTCATGTTTTATCCTTTTCAGTTGGTTAGTGCAAGAAATGGAATGAAATCTGGGAGTCTTAACTACTCTTTGAAAAGACATTCAACCAATCATCTATTTTTACTCTACCCTTAGTACCGCTTACAGAGACTCCTGGTGCCACCAGTTCCTGAACTATTTGGGTATTCCGCCGAATGAATTGTGTTGCTTGTTAACTTTTTCCTTTGATAACTTAGAATTCAGCTTTCTCTGTTAAGGCTGTTACTACCTTGTACTTTCTACTTTCCGGATTTGTTCTCCTAGTTCTTTTTGACTTTTATATTTTATTACTTATTTTTTAAAGAAAAAAAAAAAACCCGAACTTTTATTTTTTATTTGATTGGGATTTCTACAGGGAACATAGGTAAATTAATATATTCAGTCTGCCATCTTTAACCAGAAACACTTTGTACTATCATTTTTATGTCGCTATTATGTTGTACCATAGAAACGTTGACTGGGGACATTCTATGTTTTAATAAGCCGTCCAGGTAATTCTGGTAGTTGTTACAGTTTGAGAACCAGTGCTCTAAACTTAAGTGGATGCAAAGCTCTCTACCAGTCCTTGGCTTACCATTGCTTTGCTCTAATTTTTTATTTTAATGTCATCTCCTAATTGACCACATTTTGTCATCAGTAGATTTTTCAAAAAGGATTTATGGGTGCCGGTATCTTTGGTTTTTGAAAGTGTCTGCTAAATTCTTGAGAGACATATAGTATACGAATTTCCTTCAGAACTTTGTAGTTATTTCTGTATTGTATTCTGTCTCATATCAGCCTGGTTTCCACACCCTCCCAAAACAACTCTGCACATGCATAGGTGATTTGTTTCTTCTGCCTGAGTAACTGAAGAGTTTTTCTTTATTTTAGAAATTAAATAACCAGATAAGTCTGAGTTTAAATCTTTTATCACTTTTTTTCCTCTTCTCAAAAAGTAGTGTGCTCTTTTGATTCACAGATTATTTTTCCATCTAAGGAATTTTTCTTATATTAGATCTGTGAATATCCTTTAATTCATTTATTTAGGGTATTCTCTATTTTAAGGACTTTTTTTAGTTAAAGTATAATTTTTATACAGTAGAATTTACTCTTTGTAATATACAGTTCCATGAGTTTTGACAAGTGCTTCTAGTCATGTAACCATTTTGGAACATTGATCATCCTAAAAAATTGCACTGTCCTGTCCTTGGCAACCCCTATTTTCTGTCTTTAGGATTTTGCCTTTCTAGAGTGTCATATTAATGGAATCCTACAATATATAGTTTTTGAGTCTGGCTTCTTATTACTTAGCACATAATTCATCTGAGTTTCATTCTCCATATGTTTTTATTGTTAGTATTGTTTTTGTTTGGATATACCACAATTTATCCATTCACCGTTTGAGGAGCCTTTCTAGGTTTTGATGATTACAAATAAAGTAGCTATAAGCATTCCCATAAAGGTTTTTTTGTGTGTGATTATAAGGTCTTATTTCACTTGAATAAATATCTGAGTGTGGATTTGCTTATTCATATAGTAAGTGCATGTTTGACTTAAAAATAAGAAACAAACTGGTTTCCATAATGGTTGTACCATTTTTCATTCTCACCACCAAAGTAAGAGAGTTCTAGTTACTCTGCATTCTTGTCAGTAGTTGGTATCATCAGTTTATTTCCTTTTAGCCGTTCTAATATGCATGTAGTAGTATCTCTGATTTTAATGTACGTTTCCCTAATAATGATATTGAGCACTTTTTCTTTGCTTATTTGCTGTCTATATGCCTTTGATTAAAGTATCTGTTTAAATATTTTGCCCATTTTTTAATTGAGTTCTATGTTTTCTTATTACTGAGTTTTTAGAGTTCCTTTTATATTCTGGATGCCAATGGTTTATCACATACCTCACTTGCAAATATTTTCAAATTTATGGCTTGCTTTTTCATTCTCAGCAGTGTGTTTTAAAGAGCAAAAGTTCTTAATTTTAATGAAGCCCAATTCATTTGTTTTTCTATTGTGAGTCCTTTTTTTTATATGGTATCCAGGAAATCTTAATTTTCGTATATGGTTTGATTATGGCTTAAGGTTAACTTTTTAAAAAATATATGAATATCCAGTTATTTCAGTACCATTTATTAAAAAGATTATCCTTTCCATAGTGAATTGCTTTGGTATCTTTGTCAAAAATCCTTTGATCATATTTGCATCAGTCTATTTCTGAACTTCATTGTGTTCTGCTTACTGTGTCCACCCTTTTCCCTGTATCATTCTAATTACTGTCACTTTAATGCTAGTCTTGAAATCAGGTAGTGTGTCTTTTAACTTTGCTCTTTTTTCAGACTTGTTTGAGCTATTCTAGTGTTTTTGCCTCTTCAGCTAGTTTATTTCTGTAAATCTGATATTGGGATTGTGATTGGAAATAGACTGAATCTATAGATAAGTTTGGAAAGACCTGATATCTTGAAAATAATTGTCTTCCAATCCATGAACTCTGTATATTTTGCCATTCATTTAGGTCTTTGATTTCTTTCACCAATGTTTTGTGGTTTTCATTATTTGAGATGTTTTCTGTTTTGTTAGATTTATAACTATTTTCTTTTTGTTTTCAGTTGTTACTAATATGTAGAAACATGATTGATTTGTGTACATTGACTTTTTATCATGTGACCTTGAAGAGTTAGTTGTAGTTGCATTTTTGTAGGTTCTTTGTGGGGTATTTTTGTTGTTGTTGTTTTTTGTTTGTTTGTTTTATTTTGTTATCATCCAGACTCAAGTGCAGTGGCACTATCATAGCTTACTATGTCCTTGAACTCCTAGGCTTAAATGGTCGTCCTGCCTCAGCTTCCCAAATTGCTGGGATTATGGGTGTGAGCCATGGTTCATGGCCCTCTTTGGGATTTTCTATGTAGACAGTTGTGCTACATGTGAAGGGGGCAGTTTCGCGTCTTCCATTCCAATTTTTATATTTAGTTTTTTTCTTACCTCGTTATATTGGCTGGAACCTCCAGTGTGAAGTTGAATTCAAATGGAGAGGTATTTTGCCTTGTTTGATATCTTACGGGGAAAGCATTCAGACTTCCATCATCAATTATGGATGAGAGCTATAGATATTTGTAAATGCCATTTATCAAATTAAGGATGTTATCTTCTGCTCCTTGTTAACAGTTTATATCATGAATCGGTATTTAATTTTGTCAAATGGTTTTTTGAGATGACCATGTTTTTTCTTTAGTCTGTTTTTACCGTCGAGTTCATTGGTTGATTTTTAAAAGTGCAACCAACCTTGCTTTTCCAGGCTAAACTCTACCTGGTCACAATATGTTACCCTTTTTATATACTTTCATATTGTTGTTTTTGACTTGCTAAAATATCATTAAGAAGTTTTTGTTTATGTTTATGAGGGATATTTGTCTATTATTTTCTTATGATATCTTTGGATTTAGTCTCAGTAATTCTGGCCCATTTTTTTAAATAAGAAGAATGTATCTATTTACTGTTTCTTTTCTTCTTTTGTATGCAAATCCAAATTTCTGTCTGGTATAATTTTCTTTCTTGGAGGATTTCCTTCAACATCTCTGGCAGTTTAAGTCTGCTTGTTTGGATTATTTTGTCTTTTCTATTCCTGAAAATGGTCTTTATTTCACCTTAATTTTTGGAAGATATTTTCACTGAGTACAAAATTCTGTTTATATATTTTTTCTTTCAGTACTAATTTTAGGCTTGAACCGTTTCTTACTAGAAGTGTGATTTATTTCTTTGTTCCTCAGTTTATAATGTACATTTTATTTTTCTGCCTACTTTTAAGATTTTTCTGATTATTACTTTTTTAAAGTAATTTGATTATGATGTGACTTGGTGTGGTTTTCATGTTTATTTTGCTAGGGCTTTGTTGAGTTTCCTGGATCTGTGAATTAATAGTTTTCATAAAATTGGAAAAATTTTGGCAGTTACTTCCTCAAAAGCACCCTTGTATCTGTTCCCTCCAGTTCACTTCTCTCCAATTGAAGTTCATCTCTAATTTCACTTATATTAGGCTATTTAAAGTTGTCTCACGATATTCCGATCTTCTTATTTTTATTTCTTTTTCATTTTGGATCATTTAGTTTCTTATGTCTTTAGGTTCATTATTAATCTTTTCTTCTGTCTTTTCGATATTTAGGGGGCTTATTTTGTCATCTGGAGAAGTACGATAGGGTCTTAATTTTAAATTATCTTGCATGTCTGTCCGTAACATGATCAAGTTTTCCTCTACCTCCTTGAGCATGTGAAATAATACACTTACAATAATACTACAGTGCCCTATTTATAAATGATCTCAGTTATCTGTATCATTTCCAGGTTGATATTGACTGATTGATCCTCATTATAGGTTGTATTTTTCTGTTTTTTGCCTGCCTGCTAATTTTTTGTTAGCTGTCCAGTGTAAATTTTTCCTTGATCAGTGCTGGATATACTTTTATTAAAAAAATATATATATATTATTGGGCTTTTATCTTTGACTTGGGTGATTTTACTTAGAGACAGTGTGATCTTTTTATTTGCCTTTAGGTTTCGTTAAGTGCAACTAGTGCAGCCTTCAGTTTGATGGCTGATTTTTCTCCAGTATTAATTGCCTTCTGATATCTCTACCCAATGCCTCATGGATTACAAAGTTTTTCACCTCTGGGTGGTAAAATTCCCAGACCCTACCTGCAGTGGACGTTCTCCCCAGGCAGAAATAAGGGCCAGTTGACAGGGCAAGGTGGGCCACGCCTGCAATCTCAGCACTTTGGGAGGCCAAGGTAGGCGATCACCTGAGGTCAGAAGTTTGAGACCAGCCTGGCCAACATGGTGAAACCCTGTCTCTACTAAAAATACAAAAATTAGCTGGGTGTGGTGGTGTACGCCTGCAATCCCAGCTACTCAGGAGGCTGAGGCAGGAGAATCCCATGAACCCGGGGTGAGGCGGGGAAGGTTGCAGTGACCGGCGATCGCACTACTGCACTCCAGCCTAGGCGACAGAAGGAGACTCTGTCAATCGATCAATTGGTAAAATAAGGGCCAGTCATAGGGCTCACATTGTCTCCTCTTAGAAATTACTGCTTGACATTGCCCGTTGTTCATTGTCTGAAAAACTTGTTTTTTCCATTGTTTAAGTCAAGAGGATGAGTCTGGTCATGGTTTCTCCATCTTGACCTGAATTTATAGTGATTATCCCAAGCCTTTTTTCATCAGTAATTTTTATTTTTACCTATGTCTGTTTTGTTTCTTGATAGTTATTAGTTAAGTCTGTTTTTCCCCTTCTCATTTCTTTAGCCCTTTGATTCCCACTTTCCATTGTGTTCTGTTCTTATTTCATTTTTAAGGTCTCCTTTTTTTAAAAAAAATTTTTTTTGTTATTTTCTTATAGCTCAAATGAAATACTGGTAGAGAATTTCCTTACTGGATTATATTTATTTCAGACTGAATTCTCCATATGCCTTATATTTTCTTCATTCCTTTTTCTGAGGGGAGATGTTTATGTTTAATTTTTGCTAAAGTATATTTACATAGTTGCCATGACATTTATTTCTGTCTTGTGGACGTTTAATATAAAGCAGCTTTATTCTTACCTTATATTGGTTGGTGTAGTGCTCTAGCTTCTACAACTTCCCTTACTGTGGTATCTAAGACTGTTTTCCCCTAGAGTTGTAATTCTAGGCCTGGAAGATCTGGTTCATCCACCTTCTAGAAGTCTGACATCTCAGCCCAGGTTATGGTATTATGAGAATATTTACTCTGTGGCTTTCTTAGATACTGGTAAATACTCTGTACCAGTGTTCCTCTCTCCTGGACAGGAAGATATTCTGTTCCCTTGGGAGCATGCTGCTAGTTTAGTGTGGTGGTCACTGGAGAAAGTTAGCTAGCCCCAGTTGTATTATTATCCTTTTTGGCTCACTCTAGTTGTAGTTTTCATTATTATCACTATCACCAGGTCAAAAGAAGGAAAACATATCAATTCACTTTTTTTTTCCTCCCTGGATGTATTTGAGAATCCTCAGAATTTTGTGTATTCTTCAGTCTAGTATCTGGGGGCTAAAGGGCAGGCGCTGGAGGTGGTGGGTTTAGCAGCTGTGCTACTCATGTATATTCCATTTCTTTTCTTATTTAAACTTTGGTTACTACTGATGATTTTTTCCCCCTTTTTGTTTTAGCTGATTTGTTCATTTTACTTGTCATAGAGTCCAAGGGCTTTTTTGTCTTTACTCCTTCTTAGAAGTTGCTAAGTTTTGTGGTATATAATTTATATGAACCAAATACCTTATGTCCCTTGATGTAATTACTTTTAGTCTTTTTTCTTTTTTGGATAGAATGTCAATTTTCATTGTATCATTTTAAGATCTACTGATTTACTGGCTTTTAATAATATTTTTAATAATATTCTTTTTCCCAGATACCATGTTTGTGTGGAAGTGCCCCGTGTTTGCTATGCCGATGCTGTCCTAGTGGAAACAACTCCACTGTAACTAGACTGATCTATGCACTTTTCTTACTTGTTGGAGTATGTGTAGCTTGTGTAATGTTGATACCAGGAATGGAAGAACAACTGAATAAGGTTAGTTTCATTTCTTATTTATTGATTAACTGAGGCTATAGGGTATATATGTATATGAATAAAACTGATTCAGGGATGTTGTAAACAGAATAATATAGAATATGACAGTATGTAATCCTAGTTGTAGTTCATAATCTTTTAGGAAAAACAAAGATAATATACGTTAGCTTGTTAAGTTCTTTGATGGTGGTACAGGAAATGTACTGTGGTAATACACAGAAGTATAATTTTAATCAGGTGTCAGAATCTCAGTGGGTCATGGAAAAAAGGATATTCTAAGAATGGTTAGAACTTTCATATACAGAGATTGAAAAATAGAAAGCATAATGAGTATAAAAGAGCTTTTTGAGCAAAGTATCTGTACTTTAGGAAGATTAATCTTACAATTAATAAAGTATAAAAGTCAAGCAGTTAAATATGGAGGCTGTTGCAGTGGTATAATCAAGAAGAGAATAGAGGACCTGAAGTAAGATTTTCTGGATGTAAAATTGACTGAACCTGGCATTGAAATATTGGCAGTGAGGGAATCATAAATAACAACCAGGTTCTGATCCTAGAAAACTGGGAGGAAAGTGTTGCTATTAACCCAGAAACAAAAATTTTTAGAGAGAGTCAGGTTGTGGAAGGAGATGGGGAACATGTAATAAATTTAGCTTCTAACATGTTGACTTGGTGGTATTGTATCATGTACATGTGTATATTTATATATATATATATATGTCTTAGTTCAGGCTGCTATAACAAGAATATCATAGGCCGAGTGGCTTAAGACAACAAAAATTTATTTATCAGTTTTGGAGGCTGAAAGTCCGAGATCAAGTGGCCACTATGGTCAAGTTCTGGTGAGGGTCTTATTCCTGGTTTACACATGGTCATCTTACATTGTTGAGAGAAAGCAGCAGCTCTCTTCTATCTGTTTTTATAAGGGCATTAATCCCATCCTGAGGGCTCTACCCTCATGATTTAATTACCACCTAAAGACCCCATCTCCCACTATCCTCCCATTGAGGGTTAGGCTTTTAGCATTTAATTTTGGGTAGACACAAACATGAAGTCCATAATAATATACAGCAGCAAGTAGAAAACATGAAGGAATTTAAAAGAAATCACAGCTAGAGACTGCCTTGAGGATAGAAATTGAATGTTGAAACCATGGCATCATATGCTGAAGATCATTCAGAGTGAGCAGAGCTAGAACTTTGCCAAAATCTCTTACTTAAGGGAGTTAGTGGAGAAAGGAAAACCTGGTTCTGATCCTAAAAAACTGGGAGGGAAGGGATAACAGAAAAGAAAAAAAAATGTACAGGTTCTAGGAAGAAAGTTTTAAGAATGACAGGGATAGTGTCTATATAAAAATGGGATTAAGGAATGTGATTAAGCAGTAGCATTTGGATTTGAAAACTAGTACATGACTAGTGTGCTGAAAAAGCAGTTCTTTTTAGAGTGCTGGGACTGGAAGGAGTGGGAGGAAATAATTTATTCTTACATATATGAATAATAGATGTATTAATAGTTTTGAACAGTAGTCTCAGAAATAGCACTTACACTACCAAAACAAGTATATCATGCTATTCAAGTAGAATGCAAGTTTTTAAAATGTAGGATAAATCTATAACTCAAAATAAGCATCCGGCATAGAATTGGTATTATAGTTTATGATTTGCTCAGATGGGGATTTAACACTTTTTTCCCCACTAGATGTGATTAAAATGTATCAGACTCATCTTGAGTACATATTCATCATAAATTGTAAAGCAAATTCCAGTTTTCTAAACGTTTGCTTAAACTATTTGATTACATATAATTTTTACTTTTACTTAATGAAAAAATGATGGATCAAACCCTTTTGTTTTTCTAGATTCCTGGATTTTGTGAGAATGAGAAGGGTGTTGTCCCTTGTAATATTTTGGTTGGCTATAAAGCTGTATATCGTTTGTGCTTTGGTTTGGCTATGTTCTATCTTCTTCTCTCTTTACTAATGATCAAAGTGAAGAGTAGCAGTGATCCTAGAGCTGCAGTGCACAATGGGTAAGTTTTCAAATAAGCTTCAATATAAAAGCCTGGGTAGCTTCTTATTGGTAATTGCCAGTTTATCTAAGGAAACCTTAAGGTAAAATAAACTTATACAATTTGCAGAATTACTTTATTCGTGAATGACAGGGTGAGAAAATCTTGTTTTTACTGGAGAATGTCAGACTTTGGATATTAAATAATAGCTATAATAACCTCTGATCCACAGTGTTTTATATTTTCATCCTAAAAAAGAGACTGTTATATTTGTGACTACTAAGGGAATAGCTATTTCTCCTCCTCCTCTTAACTTTTGGTGGACCAGTCCACTTGCATGGAACTCTCAGTTCCCTAGACCCAGAGAGCAGATAATTCTAGGTTGGTTGTATTAGACAACCCAGAAAGAAACTTCAGGGTTTATTTATCAATCTTCCTTCATATAGAGCACTACCTCTGGTACCCTTATTTGACTGTTTTAATATCTGCTGTTGCTTATCTAGTAACATGTGCTACCAAAGACAAAAGGAATAAACAAGTAGAATATAAATATTAATGAGAAAATATGTGACAGGTTGATTATCTTTTATTGTGTTCCTTTAGTCATTGATTATTTTGTTAAATTATTAGAGTTTTAGATGGAGGCATTTATCATGTGTTTATAAAAACTATTCATTTATACAGTTCACCTTATACTTTGATATATTATCCCACTTATGTGAATAAGCCTGTGAAATGGAACTAACATTCTCGTTTTTTCATAATGAATTAGTTAGAAATACATCTTTCTCAAAATGCTCTTAAAAGAAGTTTATATAATTGTTGTCTTTTCTGATAATCAAGTGTATTAGGTTTCTCTAGAGGGACAGAACTAATAGGATAGATAGATAGATATACAAAGCGGAGTTTATTAAGTATTAATTTACATGATCTCAAGGTCCCACCATAGGCCGTCTGCAAGCTGAGGAGCAAGGAGAGCCAGTCTGAGTCCCAAAACTGAAGAACTTGGAGCCTGATGTTCAAAGGCAGGGAGCATCCAGCATGGGAGAAAGATGTAGGCTGGGAGGCTAGGCCAGTCTAGTCCTCACTTTTTTTTTGCCTGCTTTATATTCTAGCCCTGCTGGCAGCTGATTAGATGGTGCCCACCCAGATTAAGGGTGGGTCTGCCTTCCCCAGCCCACTGACTCAAATGTTAATCTCCTTTGGCAACACCCTCACAGACACATCCAGCATCAGTACTTTGCATCCTTCAATCCAATAAAGTTGACACTCAGTATTAACCATCACAAGTCAGTACTTTGCATCCTTGAATTCAAGTTGACACTCAATATTAACTATCAGAAGTCTACCCATCGTCAACTGGAACCCGAATACACCTCCTGAGACCATACGTAATCTGCAAATAAAGACAAAAATAAGGTCATACAACTAACCTTGCAACTGAAAACACACCAGTCCCCAACCCAAATACTATTACATAGAGTTAACAATACTTAAATGCTGATGTGAAGTCAGTAAATCTTATGTCACATGATAAAGGAGAAAGGAAATGAAAATATTTTCTTAGTATGAGTATATGCATGCATGAACATGTTTTTGACAAAACGAGGAAGTATTCATGACAATTACAGCCCTCATTTCTGCAGCTGGACATGTGGTCATAGCTGGTATTGATGATTGCCTTCTGCTACCCATTCTTTATTCCCTTTGCCTTCAGCAAACAACTCAGCAGGTGTTTTTTTCCTGGTGGAGTGACCCAGTGATCTCCATAAACGCCTGCTTTAACTGGGGGACCACAATGATGTTTTGGGTACCCTGGAATCAATGTCAACTCAGAACCAGTGTCCAGTAGTCCCTGAAATGTCTTATCATTTCCCTGTCTTTTCCAGCCATTTGCTCTGATGCTTCCTCTAGCGCGGTCTGGGCTTTAATCCATTCCTTTCACATTTTGACTTGCCTTTCTTATCAGATTTTTTTTTTTTGCTTTGTTCTTTCCAATTGGAAAGATCTATAATATAAGCTTGGGTTCATGGTAATGGTTAATTTCACTTTCTCTCCAAACTAAGTTATCTAAATATGATGATTACCTTGTTTTGTAGTTACAAATATGGCTACACTCCAGATCATCATAATATCCTCAGAAAGAAGTAGACCATTCACATAAAGAGTAGCTGTTTGTTAAGATGCAGTTTAATGATTTCGTATATGAAATTATTTGATGAATGAATGTTTATTAATAAAAATTATGTTTCTTTTTGTTTTAGATTTTGGTTCTTTAAATTTGCTGCAGCAATTGCAATTATTATTGGGGCATTCTTCATTCCAGAAGGAACTTTTACAACCGGTAAGAAATCCTTTTTAAGTTGTTTGAAGTTGATATTTTATAAAGGAATCTGAAATAATTGTTACCTGGAACTATAACTCTAATTGTTCGTCTTTTTGGGTGTATGTGTGTGTGTGTGTGTGTTTTCCCAGTTGGCAAAGTCAAGATGTTCATATAAAATTTTATTTTCCTTTTTGTGTACTGTGATTTTTAAAGGAATTGATAAAAATCAAACTAACCAATCACTTATGTATGCTTTTTTTTTCCCTTTCAGTGTGGTTTTATGTAGGCATGGCAGGTGCCTTTTGTTTCATCCTCATACAATTAGTCTTACTTATTGATTTTGCACATTCATGGAATGAATCATGGGTTGAAAAAATGGAAGAAGGGAACTCGAGATGTTGGTATGCAGGTAAGCTTTTGTCGCAAAACAACTTCAGTATAGTTGAACTTTGAAGTCAAGAATAGATATGTAGACCGGGTAAATCACTTAGGATTTTTATGGTCTAATTTCCTACGAAGAGGTTTTTAATTTAAACTCAAAATATCACATTGTATCAGCAACTTGGTGATTAGATCTTTTAGCAGGTTAACTGGGAACATAACCCAAGAACCGGGAAAGAATCCAAAAGAACCTGAATACAAAGCATGTGCACTTTATAGTCTAATTTTCTAGCCTACAGTGGGTTAAAGGTAAAATATTAAAGGGAAGAGGATTGCTAGGAATAGATAAACACACAGTGATACCATTCATAAACAGCAGCAAATAAAAATATAAAAAGCAACTTGGACGTTTTATATAAGTACAAAGGATGCTTTTATGTGCATCAATAACAACTAAAGGAATTCCTATAGTGATGTAATTAATGGCTATTTTTAATGATGAGGTCGAGTTCTTTGGGGTTATACTTGAAAACAGATATCACAATTCAGATGCTTACAGGACCAAACCAGGTAACAAAAATGAGGGAACAGGAAGACAAAGTTTAAGTGCATAAGCTTTGTCCAAATAGTAGGGACTACAATGAGTTCGAGAGTATGAATGCCCCATCTAAAGTGCATTGCTACTGCTCAGCTCCATTTATTAGTTGCCTTGTGGGAATGTGAACTCAGTATTGCTTGATTTTTCTAATGTTTTTCAAAAGAAGTCATAAATCTGGATTTTCATTCTAAATGACCTGAGTTTCAGCTAAAAAACATTTTAAATTGGAGTGCAAACCAAATCCGTTTCTGCTGGCCTAATATTCTTCTCACACAACTAATTTGTGGTGGTTGATCTCAGTGGTTCAAGTTAAAATAATTTGGTGCTCCAAGAAACAAACTTTAGTCATTTGGAAATTTCACTTACATTGAATACCTTGTTCTCTAAATGCAAAATCTAATGCAAGGGTTTCTGTCTCTTTTGTTCCCTGCTGTATCCCCAGGGCCTGGAACGCAGGCATTCAATAAATATTTGTTGGATGGATCCCCTGTCAGTGAGGCAAATCTACATAAATACTTGTATATTAAGCACATATTAGCATAAAGGCTAAACAACTTGTGTATGTTGAAATTTACATAGAAAAAACATAGGTTGACTTATTAAATAATAATGACTTACCTTTGCATAATATGTATCTTTTAAGATTTTAGTTCATGAGGAAAAGCATCATTGTTATGAGGGCTTAACATTAAGAATGAAAATAATTTTCTTAATGCCCTTGTTTACAACTGAGTGATAATGGTTCTTTAAGAATCTTAAGTAATATTCCTCTTATAGTTATTTTTCTTTATTTTGAAAATAATGGCTAACATGTAAACATAGTTTATAAACTCTAATATAGATATTACTAATAAATCATATTAGTTTCTTACTAACTTGCCATCCTTGCAAATGTGTAATAGTGAGATATGTGTAAAAACTAGAATTCTTAAGCAATAAAGGTCAGAATTAATTTTCTTTCCTGCTTTTATAAGCCTTTATAATGCTGACAATGTTAGTTGCTTAAAATATATTTTTTGACAAAATGACAGATTGTTTATAAAACAGGTCCCATTTCTAATTGCTAGTATTTCTGATAAAAAGCTAATTATCCAATTATATTTCTTTCACAGCCTTGTTATCAGCTACAGCTCTGAATTATCTGCTGTCTTTAGTTGCTATCGTCCTGTTCTTTGTCTACTACACTCATCCAGCCAGTTGTTCAGAAAACAAGGCGTTCATCAGTGTCAACATGCTCCTCTGCGTTGGTGCTTCTGTAATGTCTATACTGCCAAAAATCCAAGTATGCCCTTTAAAGCATTAGCTTTTATGAAGCTTGTACCTTTTTAAGTTTTCAAAAATCTAGAATGATGTCTAGAATATTTACCTGTGTTGCTTAATATATACATGTATGTATTATTATTTTTTTTTGGTAGGAATCACAACCAAGATCTGGTTTATTACAGTCTTCAGTGATTACAGTCTACACAATGTATTTGACATGGTCGGCTATGACCAATGAACCAGGTGTGTTTTGTTTATATTATGTGTTTCTAAAGGTTCTGCAGTTGTTGTTTTTCCAGAAATTGTCTTTTGGTGAGATTAAATTACTTAAAAATTAGGCTCCCAGAGGAATAAAGTATAAAAAGTTTTCATCTTTGATGTATTACTATTTCTTCCCTTAGTTTCTTCCATCACTAACAAAATTATAAGAAGGTTACATGTATACCTAAGAGAAATTGTGAGTTCATTTTCAGAGCACCACAATACAACAAACATCACAGTAAAGCAAGTCAAGAATTTTTTGGTTTCCCAATGCATATAAAACTTTTGTTTATTTTACACTGTAGTTTGTTAAGTGTGCCATAGCATTATATCTAGAAAAACAATGTACATTCCTTAATTTGAAAGTACTTTATTTCCAAAAAATGCTGACAGTCATCTGAGCCTTCATCGAGTTGTAATCTTTTTGCTGGTAGGAGGTCTTGCCTCAATGTTGATGGCTGCTGACCGAACAGGGTGTTGGTTGCTGCAGGTTGGGGTGGCTGTTTTTGTATCTTTAAACTAAGACAACAATGAAGTTTGCCCATTGATGGACTTTTCCTTTCACAAAATATTTCTCTGTAGCATATAATGCTGTTTGATGGCATTTGACCCAGAGTAGAGTTTCCTTCCAAATTGGAGTCAATCCTCTTAAACCTGCTGCTGCTTTATTAACTAAGTGTATGTAAATTCTAACTCCTTTATTGTCATTTCAATAATATTCATAGCACCTTCATCAGGAGTAGATTCCATCTCAAAAAACTACTTTGTTCATCCATAAGAAGCAACTCCTCATCATTCAGGTTTGATAATGAAACTGCAGCAATTCAGTCACATCTTCAGTTCCACTTATTAGTTCTCTTGCTCTCTCTACCATATCTGTAGCTACTTCCTCCACTGAAGTCTTGAAATCCTCAAGTCATCCATGAGGGTTAGAATCAGCTTCTTTCAAACTCCTGTTAATGTTGATATTTTGACATTTTCCCATGAATCATGAATGTTCTTAATAGCATCTAGAATGGTGAATCTTTTCCAGAAGGTTTTCAGTTTACTTTGCCCACCCAGATCCATCAGAGGAATTACTCTATGGCAGCTATAGCCTTACAAAATTACATTTCTTAAATAATAAGATTTAAATGTTCAAATTACTCCTTTTTTCCGTGGGCTGCAGAATAAATACTGTGTTAGCAGACATGAAAATGTTAATCTCCCTGTACATCTCTGTCAGAGCTTTTGGGTGACCCAGGTGCATTGTCAGTGAGTAGTAATGTTTTGAAAGGATCTTTCTTTTAGCAGTAAGTCCCAACAGTGAGCTTAAAATATTCCATAAACCATATTTTCAACAGATGTGCTGTCATCTAGCCTTTTTTCTATTCATAGAGAGGCTGAATAGACTTAGTAGAATTCTTAAGGGCCCTAGGACTTTTGGAATGGTAAATAAACATTGGCTTTCTCTTAAAATCACTCTCTGCATTAGCCCCCAACAAGAGAGTCAGCCTATCCTTTTAAGCTTTGAAGCCAGGCATTGACTGACTTCTCTATAGCTATGAAAGTCCTAGATTATATCTTCTTCTAGTAGAAATCTGTTTTGTCTTTTTTGAAAATCTGTTGTTTGGTGTAGCTGCTTTCTCTTTTCTTATTTTTATTTTTTTGAGATGGAATTTCACTCTTGTTGCCCAGGCTGGAGTACAATGGTGAGATCCCCACTTGCTGCAACTTCTGCCTCCTGGTTAAGCCATTCTCCTGCCTCAGTCTCCTGAGTAGCTGGGATTACAGACTGCGCCACCACACCCAGCTAATTTTGTATTTTTAGTAGAGATGGGTTTCACCATGTTAGCCAGGCTGGTCTCGAACTCCTGACCTCAGTTGATCCACCCGCCTCAGCCTCCCAAAGTGCTGAGATTACAGGCGTGAGCCACCACGCCTGGTCAGTGTAGCTACTTTGATTAATTTTGTTGGCTAGATTTTCAGGATGACTTGCTGTAGCTTCTGCATCAGCACTTAGGTTCACCTTATACTTTTATGTTATGGAGACAGTTTCCTTCCTTAAACCTCAAGAACCTACCCCATCTAGTTTGAAACTTTTCTTCTGCTTCATTATCTCTCTCAGCCTTAATAAACTTGAAGCGAGAGATAGGGCCTTGCTCTGCATTAGGCTTTGGCTTAAGGGAATGCTCTGCTAGTTTGATCTTCTATCCAGGTCACTAAAACTTTCTCCTCCATATCAGCAATAAGACTGCTTTGCTTTCTTATCTATCATTTGTGTGTTCATGTTCACTGGAGTGGCACTTCTAATATCCTTCAAGAACTCTTTCTTTTCTTTGCATTTGCAACTCAGCTAACTGGCAGAGAAGGCCTAGCTTTTGACCTACCTCAGCTTTTGGCATGATTTCCTTACTAAGCTTAATCATTTCTAGCTTTTGATTTTAAGTGAGAAAGGGAAGACTCTTTCACTTGAACAGTTAGAGGCCATTGCAGGGTTGTTAATTGGCCTAATTTCCATATGGTTGTGTCTTGAAATAGGCCGGAGGAGAGGGATAGAGACAAGGAAATGGCTGGTTGGTGGAACAGTCAGAACACACAGAATGTTTGTTATTTCACCATCTTATATGAGTGTGATTTGTGGTGCCCCAAAGAAATTACAACAGTAACATAATAGGTCACTGTAGAGAGATCACCATAACAGATTAATTAATAATAATGAAAAATTGTGAAATATTACGAGAATTAGCAAAATGTGA
This sequence comes from Theropithecus gelada, assembly GCF_003255815.1. Lineage (NCBI taxonomy): Eukaryota > Metazoa > Chordata > Mammalia > Primates > Cercopithecidae > Theropithecus > Theropithecus gelada. Next base: position 147,080,237 of record NC_037671.1, on the reverse strand, counting down.
AACAGACACAAAGTGAGTACATACTGTTAGAAAAAATGGAACCAGTAGATTTGTTTAATGCAGAGTTGCCACAAACCTTCAATTTGTAAAAAAAACAGTATCTGTGAAATGCTAAAAAAAAAAAAAAAAAAAAAAAGCAAAGCACAATAAAACAAGGTATGTCTGTAAGAAACTGGTTGAAATTATAAGGAAGGTATCTAATTTGCATAGAGCGTATGATCGTTGTATATAGAAAGATAAGCTCTTCAAATTCCTCTTGTTCAATTGTAAACAGTGTAATTTTTTCACATTATTAAATTACTCTTCTAGCCTGTGACTACCTTACAATTGAATTTGATACTTGGGCTTTGTAATGCATCTTATTATAGACTAGTTATATTGCATACCATGAGAATAGAATATGTTGAAAGGAGACAAATTAGAATAGACAAAAATTATTACCTATTAAAAGAAAGAAAATGATCTCTTTTTCTAAAAAATTTATCTGATGTTACATGAATCTCACTGAGTTTACAAACTGAAGGTATTTTATCATGGGTACTTTATAACTTGGAGACCAAGATTTTTTTTTTGTTTTTTGTTTTGATGTATTACAGAAAGATTTCTATTTTTTTTTTCCAGGTAAGTGGTTAGAAAAAAATTACTAGTAATTTGCTTTAGAGAAGGAAATAGCCTTACTTAATTGGCTTTAAGATAAGAGTCATTTTCATTAGTAAGATGGAGTTTGACAAATCTGGCTTTGTGGGAGAAAAATACGTATTTTATATACTGTAGTGAATATTTCACCAATCATACTTTCTTTTATATTTTATTTTATTTTATTTTATTTTATTTTATTTTATTTTGAGACAGAGTCTTGCTCTGTCGTCAGGAGGCTGGAATGCAGTGGCGTGATCTCGGCTCACTGCAACCTCCGCCTCCCGGGTTCAAGTCATTCTGCCCCAGCCTCCCGAGTAGCTGGGACTACAGGTGCACGCCACTACGCTCAGATAATTTTTGTATTTTTAGTAGAAAAGAGGTTTCACCATGTTGGCCAGGATGATCTCGATCTCTTGACCTTGTGATCCGCCCGCCTCGGCCTCCCAAAGTGCTGGGATTACAGGCATGAGCCACTGCGCCTGGCCTACTTTCTTCTTTATAAAAGAATAAAACGGAGTAAGCAAGCAGTAGGTTGTTACACCTTATTGGGTAATTCCCCCGAGGCATTTGCTGGAGTCCTTATAACTGGTTTTTGTGTAAGCCATCTTGCTTTTTTAACAATGTGCTGTATCAAATGGATAAGCTTCATAAAGTCCATTTCATAATCTCAACATATGATAGAAAAGCCAGTGCATTGTGGTTTATAATCTCTGAATTTTCTTTCTAAATCTACTAGAATTATACTAACCTTGGAAAGGTCATCTATATTCCTGATTGTAGAGGTAATTCTCTCTCAGCTCTCACATGTTGTTGAAAATTAAATGATTTAACTTTTCCAGGTACTTCTATAAAATCAGAATTATAACATTTCAGAGGTCTTATTCATAAGTGCAAGGTGTCTTCAGTTATTTTTGTTATACTGATGCCTTTTCCAGCAATTGTTTTTCAGTTTGCAGGGGTATAGAGAGTTAAACATAACTTTTGTTTGCTCTGAAAAACATTTTTTTAATATATTCTAACATTTTAATTTGACTTTATGTTACAGAAACAAATTGCAACCCAAGTCTACTAAGCATAATTGGCTACAATACAACAAGCACTGTCCCAAAGGAAGGGCAATCAGTCCAGTGGTGGCATGCTCAAGGAATTATAGGACTAATCCTCTTTTTGTTGTGTGTATTTTATTCCAGGTAGGAAAAACTATGGAATTTTTTTCTTTAAACAAGAAGTCTAGCTGTTTATTTATGAATCATTTCTTTTAAAAATATTCTTTTCTGTCTCTCCTCCTAAACTCTCTTTCATACAGCATCCGTACTTCAAACAATAGTCAGGTTAATAAACTGACTTTAACAAGCGATGAATCTACATTAATAGAAGATGGTGGAGCTAGAAGTGATGGATCACTGGAGGATGGTGACGATGTTCACCGAGCTGTAGATAATGAAAGGGATGGTGTCACTTACAGTTATTCCTTCTTTCACTTCATGCTTTTCCTGGCTTCACTTTATATCATGATGACCCTTACCAACTGGTACAGGTATTTATATTTCATGAAAACTCTGGATGTGTGAATTCTGATGGCGTTTTTATGATTCTCTTGTGAAACCATGGTGTGATATGAAGTACTTTTTATCCTCTGATAATATTTCAAAATGTACAGCTAAATGAATAGTGAGATTAGCATGAGAAATGCAATCTTTACTTCCTTGCTTTAACAGTAACTGAAACATTGAAATAGTTCCAAATCTTGGAGAGGTTAAAATAAAAATTTTCATGAAACTAATACTTTTTTTTTTTTTTTTACAAAATCCATGTTGATGGGGATCTAACATAACGTTTATTTTTTTCAATCCTGTAAACATAGTGAAGTAAAGGATACATCCTTTTTTCTGTTTTGTTTGAACTGTTATTAAAAGCTCTGAAAATTTTTAAATTTAAGTATGAATTCATTAACATAGATAGATTCTTAGAATTCTTACAAGCTACAATTTATGCTTTTTCTTTTTTATCACTTCAAACTTAATCCATAAATCTTTTTCTTTTAAGAGGAAGGTAGTGATTTGTAGTGTTTTCATTTTTGAAAGTTCTGGTTTTGTCCAAATGACTACTGAACGATTTGGTCAAAGATTCAGATTGAACTATGTGGTTGGGGAAGTTTTGTTTTTAATAACTTTTTAATGCATAATATTCATAAACAATTTGTAAGAAGGCCTTCAGTATCAGCAAAAGATGGAGGAAAAAGATTATTCTTTGTTGTATTTCTTTGAGTACAGCCTTTACTGATTTTTATTATTGAAAATAATAGATGTTTTTTAAAATTCCTACACTGTTGCGTATTCAGCTATAAGGATCCAGCTGGTTCTTAATTCAGATCCTTGGCTGTCAGATAACAGTAGATATTAAGGCTTTATACTAGAAGGATTCTGGTGTATTTCATTAACTCAAAAATCAGTTAAACTTGAGATATACTTCCTTTCCAGTCTCTTAATTCTTTCTTTTTTTAAGGAGATGTCTCTGAGTCATACCAGTCTCTTAATTCTGAGAAGGCAGGGGCGGGGGGCGGGGTGGAAATCAGATGAGGAGTTCCATATACACTTTGAACAATCTTATGTAATAGTGACATCTCATTTATCCAGAGGTCACATTCGGTTTCTCTTCTAATAACATGGCAGACATGCATAAAGTGCTTCAGAGATTATGCAAAATAACTATTTCAGAGGCCTGTGTACTTTACTCCATTAAAGGAAATAACAGATTTTTACCTTCACACTAGCAGTGTGGAAAGAAAGGGAGCAGATTAGATGCAGCAATGATATATCTGAAATCACAAACTGTATACAAAGAACACTTCTGAATTAATGAAGCTTCGTAGCTTGATGGCTGATAATTCAACCCACTTGCCCCTTTTTAATAATTTTCCCTGAAATTTTAGGTATGAACCCTCTCGTGAGATGAAAAGTCAGTGGACAGCTGTCTGGGTGAAAATCTCTTCCAGTTGGATTGGCATCGTGCTGTATGTTTGGACACTCGTGGCACCACTTGTTCTTACAAATCGTGATTTTGACTGAGTGGGACTTCTAGCATGAAAGTCCCATTTTGATTATGCTTATTTGAAAACAGTATTCCCAACTTTTGTAAAGTTGTGTATGTTTGTGCTTCCCATGTAACTTCTCCAGTGTTCTGGCATGAATTAGATTTTACTGCTTGTCATTTTATTTGTTATTTTCTTGTCAAGTGCATTGATAATGTGAAGTAGAATGAATTGCCGAGGGAAAGTATTATGAATATGGTGATGAGTTAGTAAAAGTGGACATTATTGGGCTTATTCTCTGCTCTATACTTGTGAAATGAAGAGTAAAAACAAAATTGCTTGACTATTTTAAAATTATGTTAGACCTTAAGCTGTTTTAGGAAGCATTAAAGCAAATGTATGGCTGCCTTTTGAAATATTTGATGTGTTGCCTGGTAGGATACTGCAAAGAACATGGCTTATTTTAAACTTTATACACAAGTCACTTAAATGCCAATTGTCTGAAAAATCTTAGGAGATTTTACCCTTGATATAGGACTTACACAGGTAGGGAGTGTTCAGTGGACAATAGTGTAGGTTATGGATGGAGGTTTGGGTACTTAATTGAATAATGAGTAAATAATCTTACGTGGGTAGAGATGGCCTTTGCCAACAAAGTGAACTGTTGGTTGTTTTAAACTCATGAGGTATGGGTTCAGTGGAGATGTTTGGAACTCTGAAGGATTTAGACAAGGTTTTGAAAAGGATAATCATGGGTTAGAAGGAAGTGTTTGAAATTCGCTTTGAAAGTTAGCTTTGGGCCAGCATGGTAGCTCACCCTTGTAATCCCAGCACTTTGGGAGGCTGAGGTGGGTGGATTACTTGAGCCCAGGAATTTGAGACCAGCCTGGATAACATGGTGAAACCCCATTTCTACAAAAACTAAGCTGGGCTTTGTAGCATGTGCCTGTGGTCCCAGCTACTGAGGAGGCTGAAGTGGGAGGATTGCTTGAGCCCAGGAGGCAGAGGTTGCAGTGAGCCAAGGTCACGCCACTGTACTCCAGCCTGGGCAACAAAGTGAGACAAAAAAAAAAAAAAAGGATTGAAAATCAAAGGAGGCAAAATTTTGACAGGGAAGGAAGTAACTGCAAAACACTAGGCTTTAGTAGGTACTTATCTGAAATCTAGTCCAGTTTTCTCATTTTAAAAAATGAAGACACTGAAGTACAGACTTAAATAGCTCAGATAGCTAATTAGGAAGTTTCAAGTTGGCCAGTAATAGCATTCTCTCTGACATTTAAAAATAATTTCTATTCAAAATACTTGCATAATTGATTTTACACCTCATTACTGGTGGATAATTTATGTGATATGCATTGCTGGTGTCCAGCATGACCCATAAACAGGTCAGAAGAATGATCGAATGTTTTAGAATAAACTCCTGCTTATAGTATACTACACAGTTCAAAAGATGTTTAAAATGCTTTGTATTTACTGCCATGTAATTGAAATATATAGATTATTGTAACCTTTCACCCTGAAAATCAAGCAGTATGACAGTTTAGTTATTTGTATGTGTCACTAGTGTCTAATGAAGCTTTTAAAATCTACATTTTCTTCTTTAAAAATATTTATTAATGTGAATGGAATATAACAATTCAGCTTAATTCCCCAACCTCATTCCGTGTGTAGACATTGTATTCCACAATTTTGAATGGCTGTGTTTTACTTCTAAATAAATGAATTCAGAGAAAGTGGATAGTGTACTGATTATTTAGCAGCTTAACTTTACGTGGCCATAATAACATTTAGATCTTTCTTCCTATGTGAAAAAGGAGCTGGCACTAGAAAGTAACTGCCTGTTTTCTGTAATGATAATTAAATTGTCTAGAAGGAGGTTGTTACCCTTTGGTTGTCTATAAGTGACCCCAGAAGTAGGATCTCAGGGGTAAAGAGGCAGTCTTCCCCTGAAGAGTCTTCGGTATATGGACCAGTTTAGTTTGGAGAATATGAATATGTTCAGTGGATATTCTACATCTAGTGTGTCTTCCAGCTATTTTTTTCTGGTTGCCAGTTTTGAGGCTTATCTTCTTTTGCAGATACTTCAGATAGTATAAACATTTCCCTTCCTTACTAAAATAGACTGTACTTTTACTGATAAAATACTCCAACCCATATTAGTTACCAAGCTTTAGTATATTTTATTCCATAATTCTTGTCAAGTGGTCTTTCTCCAACATTATGAGCAGCACAATGCCCGTTAACTGTCTTGAGCATTTATCCCAGATAAAATCTTATGTTCACATAAAAACCTGTACATAAATGTTCATAGCAGTTTTATTTGTAACAAACAAAACTGGAAACAACCCAGATGCCCTTCAATGGATGAATGAATAAACATACTGGTAAACCTGTACCATAGAATACTACTTGAAAAAGGAATGAACCATTAGTACATGCAACAACATGAATGCTGGGTTTTAAAAAAATCCAATCCCTAAAGATCACATATTATATAATTCCATTTATATAGCATCCATGTAATGATACAGTTATAGAAACGAAGAACAGATTAATGGTTGTTTGGGGTCAGGGATGGGAGGGGAGAGAGCTTTGTGGATCATGGATTATGCCTTTCGTGTTGTATCTAAAATGCCACTGTCAAACACAAGACCATCTAAATTTTCTTCTGTTTTCTTTTAGGAGTTGTATACTTCTACATTTAGTTCTGTGATCCATTTGAGTTAATTTTTGTGAAGGGTGGAAAGTCTGTGTCTAGATTCATTTTTTTGCATGTAGATGTCCAGTTGTTCCCGCATCATTTGTCAAAAAGACTGTTTTTACTACATCATATTGCCTTTGTCCTTTTGCTAGGTATCAGTTGACTAGAGTCTGTTTCTGAACTCTGTTCTGTTTCATTGATCATTTGTCTATTTTTTTTGCCAATACCACACTATCTTGATTATTATACCTTTATATTAAATCTTGAGGATGAGTACTATCAATCATTCCTCCTCCAATGTTGATTTTCTCCTTCAATATTGTGTTTGCTATTGCAGGTTGTTTGCCTCTGCATATAAGCTTTAAAATCAGTTTATCAAATATCCACAAAATATTGCTGGGATTTTAACTGGGATTACATTGAGTCTATAGATCAGGTTGGGAAGAACTGACATCTTGACAATATTGAGTCTTCCTATCCATGAATATGAAATCTCTCTCCATTTATTTGGGTCTTTGATTTCTTTAATCAGGTTTGTAGTTCTTCTCATGTAGATCTTATGTATATTTTCTTAATTTTTACCTAAATACTTCATTTTGGGGTGCTAATAGAAATGGCATTGGGTTTTAACTTCAAATTTGAGTTATTACTGTTATATAAGAAAGCAGTTTACTTTCATATAATAACCTTGTATCCCGCAACCTTGAATTGCATATAGGTTCTAGGAGATTTGCGATCGATTCTTTTGGATTTTCATCATGTCATCGGCTAGCAGAGACAATGTTAATGTTATATCTCCTTTCCCAAGTAGTATACTTTTTATTTCCTTTTTTTGTTTTATTGCATTAACCAGGACTTCCATTATAATGTTGAAAATAGTGAAAAGAAACATCTTTGCCTTCCTCCTTAGTAGGAAAACTGCTAAATTTCTCACCATTAAATATGATGTTACTGGTGGGGATCTTTGGTAAATATTCTTTATTAGGTTGAGAAAGTTCCCCTCCATTCCTAGTTTACAGAGAATTGGAGAATTTTTTTTTTTTTTTTTTTTTTTGGAGATGGAGCCTCTCTGTCACCCAGGCTGGAGTGCAGTGGCACGATCTCGGCTCACTGCAACCTCCACCTCCTGGGTTCAAGCAATTCTGCCACAGCCCCCCAAGTAGCTGGGATTACAGGTGCCCACCACCACACCCAGCTAATTTTTTGTATTTTTATTAGAGACATGGTTTCACCGTGTTGGCCAGGCTGGTCTTGAACTCCTGACCTCAAGTGATCTGCTTGCTTCAGCCTCCCAAAGTGCTAGGAATACAGGTGTGAGCCACTGCGCCCAGCCTAGTTTATGGAAAATTTTTATCATGAATGGGTTTTGGATTTTGTCATATTTTTTCTGGATCTATTGATGTGATCATATGATTTTTCTTTAGTTTCTTTGTGTGATAGATTCTATTAGTTCATTTTCAATATTTGAACCAGCCTTGCATATCTGGGATGAATCCCTCTTGATCCTGGTGTGTAATTCTTATACATTGTTGAATTGGATTTGCTAATACTTTATTGAGGATTTTTACATCTATGTTAATTAAAGATACTATTTGGTAGTTTTCCTGTGATATTTTTGTCTGGTTTTGGTTTTAGGCCTCATAGAATGAGTTAGGAAGCATTCCCTCTGCTTCTACCTTCTGAAAGAGTTTCTACTGAATTAGTATCATTTTTAGAATTCACCAGTGAACCCATCTCAGTCTAGCATTTTGTTTGTGAAGGCAATAGATTCAATTTTTAAAATAGATACAGGTGTATTTGGAGTATCTATTTCTTCTGGTGTGAGTTTTGGCAGGTTGTGTGTTTCAAGGACTTTGTCATGTAGGTTATCAAATTTGTAGGCATACAATTGTTTGTGATATTCCTTTATTACCCTCGTAAATGTTCATGGGATCTGCAGTGATATCCCCTCTTTCATCTCTGATATTAATTTTTGTCTCTCTTAGTCTGGCTTGTCAGAAGTTTACTGATTTCATCTTTCAAAAACCAGCTTCTGGTTTCATCAGTTTTCTCTGTTGACTCCCTGATTTTCTGCTTGATGGATCTCCTCATTTCTGATAGAGGAGTGTTGAAGTCTCCAACTGTAATAGTGAATTCAACTATTTCTGTGTTAACCTATTGTCTAATTTGCTGTAAAGAAATACCTGCGACTGAGTAATTTATAAAGTAAAAAGGTTTAATTGGTTCACAATTCTGCAAGTTGTACAAGAAGCATGGTGCAAGGCATCTGCTCAGCTTCTGGTGAGGCCTCAGGTAACTTACAATGATGGCAGAAGCCAGTGGGGGACCTGGCATCTTACATAGCAAGAGCAGATGAGAATGAGGGGGAAGATGCTACACTTAAGCATCCAGATATTGTTATGAACTCACTATCACAAAGACAGCACCAAGTGGATGGCACTAACATTCATGAGAAATCTGCCCCAATGATCCAGTTATCTCTCACCATGTCCTACCTCCAACACTGGGGATTATAATTTAACATGAGTTTTAGAGGAGACCACCTGCAAACTGTATCATTCTGCCCCAGAACCTGAAATCTTACGTTCTCACATTTCAAAATACAATCATCCTCTGCCAATATTCTCCCAAAAAATCTTAACTAATACCAGCATCATTCAAAAGTACAAAGCCCTTCTGAGACAAGGTTGGTCTCTTCCACCTATAAGCTTCTAAAATTCAAAGTATTTACTCCCAAGATACAACAGGGGTGCAGATATTGGATAAGTATTACCATTCCAAAAAAGAGAAATTAGCCAAAAGAAAGGCTGCAGGCCCTATCCAAGTCTGAAATACAGCAGCACAGTCTTTTAGTTTTAAATATCCCAAATAACCTTCTTTGACTCCATGTCTTAACATTGTGCCTCACAAGAGCACATTGGTATAAGGGGTGGGCTCCTAAAGCCATGGGAAGCTCTGCCCTTGTGACTTTGCAGGGTAAAGGGTTGGAGTTTAGTGCTTGTGGCTTTTCCAGGCACAGGGTGGAAGCTGCTGGAGGATCAACCATTTTGGGGTCTGGAGGACAGTGGCCCCCTTCCCACAGCACCACTGAGCAGTACCCCAGTGGGGACTCTGTGGGGCCTCCAACCCCACATTTCCCCTCCATACTGGCTTAGTAGAGGTTCTCTGTGAGGACTCCATCCCTGCAGCAGGCTTCTGCCTGGTTACTCAGGCTTTCTCATACATCCTCTGAAATCTAGGTGGAGGCTGCCATGCCTCCTTCACTCTTGCACCCTCCACACCTGCAGGCTTAACAACACCTGTTAGCCACCAAGGCTTATGGCTTGTGCCCTGCACAAGCAGCCCCATCTCTATGGGTGCTTTTACATTTTTTCTTTCATTTCAACCTTAGAGAAGCTTATGCCTATGTGCCTCAGGTATGGTCTTCTTGGGTAGTATCTCCCAGAGCATTTCCTCAGTTTGAATGTTGGCCATTCTAGTGAGGTTGGGGAAATTTCATGAACAATATCCTGAAATATGTTTTCCACGTTGCTTTCTTCCCCTTTGGTTTCCTTTACATAACCCCCTATTTCTTGGAGGTGTTGTTCATTCTTTGTTTTTGTTTGAGTTAGTTCAGTGAGTCAGTCTTTGAGCTCTGAGATTCTTTTCTCAGCTTAGTCTATTCTGCTGGTAATACTCATGATTGCATTATGAAATTCTTGTAGCATCTTTTTCAGCTCTATCAGATCAGTCTGTTTCTTTCTTATAATGCCCATTTTATCTATCAGCTCCTGTATCATTTTATTGTAATCCTTAGATTCCTTGAATTGGGTTTTGACTTTTCTTCTGAATCTCGATGATTTTTGTTCCTATCCATATTCTGAATTCTACTTCTGTCATTTCAGCCATTTCAGCCTGGTTAAGAACCCTTGCTGGGGCACTAGGGTGGTTGTCTGAAGTAAGAGACTCTGGTTTTTCAAATGTCTATATAGCTCCTCAGTACCAATTTTCTGTGGCAGGCCATTCTTATATTGCTATAACTACCTGAGGCTGAGTAATATAAAAAGAGACTTAATTGGCTTATGGTTCTGTAGGCTGTACAAGCAGCACAGTCCTAGGCATCTGCTCAGCTTCTGGTGAGGCCTCAGAAAGCTTACAATCATGGTGGAAGGCAAAGGGACCCGAAGTCTCACATAGTGAGAGTCAAGAGTAAGAGACAGTGAGGGAAGAAGCCATATACTTGTAAACAGCCAAACCTCATGAGCATGCACATCACAAGGGCAGCATCAAGTGGATGGGGCTAAACCATTCATGAGAAATCTGCACCAATGATGCAGTCACCTCCTACCAGGTTCCACCTCCAACACTGGAGATTACAATTCAATGTGAGGGTTAGAGGGGTAAACTTCCAAACTGCATCATTTTCCCTGCAGTTCTATCAGTTTTTGCCTCATGTATCCTGATCCTCTGTTCTTGGGTGCATATATGTTAAGGATAGTTATGTCTTCTTGGAGAATGGACCCCTTTATCATTTTGTACTACATCATTATCCCTGATAATTCTTGCTGTATAGTCTGCTATTCTATAATATACCTATTTCTTCATTTTGGTTAGTGTTAGCCTGGCATATTTTTCTCCCTTTAATTTGTATGTCTCTACATTTCAAGTGGGTTGCTTGTAACCAACATATAATTGGGTTTTGTTCTTTGATCTGCTTTGACAATATTTTTTTTTTCTTTTTTAAACTGGCCCAATTTTCCCATAGAATAATCTATCTTTTAATTGGTACATTTACACCCTTGACATTCAAACTATTTATATATTTGGATAAACATCTACCATGTTACTGTTTTCTATTTGTTAACCTTGTTCGTTATTCCTATTTTTGACTTCCATTCTTCTTGTGCCTTTGATGGTGTTAATTTGGCATTTTGTTATTCTCTGTCTTCTAGTGTGGTTTTTTTTATGGTTGCCCTTCTGTTTGCAGTATACATTTACAAATAATGCAACCCCTCTTTCAAATAATAATATACTAATTCATGGGCAGTTTACCTTATAGTAACAAAATAATCCTAATTTCTCTTTCCTATCCCATGTATCATTGCTGTCATTCCACTTATATATAAGCACCCCTAAGTATGAAGACTATACACACACACAAATATATATGTATATAATCAAATACATTGTTGCTATTATTTTGAATGAACTGTTAACTGTTAGATTAAGAACTGGTACCATATGGAACAGGTTAGTGGAATTTACTATAAAATGCTTTGGGGGAAAATTTTTAATTACTGAAACTAGGAGCTGTGGGATTGCATGTCTATCTTCAATTAATTTGAGTAAAAGACTTGTAGTAATTTGTCTATTATTGTCAGTTTTCAAATGAATTGTTCATAATATCCTCACATTTTCAAATTTCAACTGCATTTATAACATTTTTATTTTTCCATTCTCTATTTGTGTTTTCTTGCTCAATCTTACCAAAAGATTTTGTTTTAGTGCTTTTTCAATAAACAAGTTCTGGCTTATTTTACTTGGCTTTTGTCCAGCTCATTGTTTTTATTCCTATCTTGAAAAGCACTTAAGAATAGATTTCCCCTCTAGATATCACTTAAACTGCATCTCAAAAATCTTGGCATGTACTTTTTTTTTTTTTTAAAATCATTAACATCAGTATTTCCAGCATTTTTTGTTTGGCCCACAAGTTTAGCAGTTCTTTTCCAATTTCCAGAAATGTTAAAGAATCTCAAAATGGTTCCACTGGTTTCTAGCTTATTTGCATTGTGGTTAGTCTATTTGATACCAATTCTTAGAAGTTTGTTGACTTTATGACCTATTATGCTATATTGATTCTCAGAAAATACTTCATGTATGCTTGAAATGAAGGTTTAGGCTGTAAGTCTTGAACGTGACGTTTTATATACGTTAAGTCATAGTGAATGTCATTTCGGTATTCTTCCAGTCTGCAGACCATTTTTCTCACATCTCAAGCTCCAGATTCCCGAGTATGCCATCTGTAATCAAACATACTGACACAACCTAAAAGAACGTTTAGCTGTCTGTAATTCACAAGCTTTTATGGTCCTAGTTGTATCTCCCTAAGACAAAAAAAAGCTGGAAGTGGGATGAGGGTACCTACCCCCTATATTGTCTTCACACTGTGGTACTAGTTTCCCAGACAGTACAGGCAGACTTCCCTCTGGTACACACAAGCTAGATTGTTTTTTAAAGAAACCACATCTTTAATTCCTGTGTGTGCTCTTTCCTAAAACTGATCTGGCTGAAACGGTGCCACAGGCCTCAGGACAAGGCATCATGCTTTTTTACTTTTTTTTTTTTAAGACGGTGTCTGGCTCTGTTGCCCAGGCTGGAAGTATACTGGTGCGATCTCAGCTCACTGCAAGCTCTGCCTCCCGGGTTCATGCCATTCTCCTGACTCGGCCTCCCAAGTAGCTGGGACTACAGGGGCCCACCACCATGCCCGGCTAATTTTTTGTATTTTTTAGTAGAGAAGGGGTTTCACCGTGTTAGCCAGGATGGTCTTGATCTCCTGACCTCGTGATCTGCCCGCCTCAGCCTCCCTAAGTTCTGGGATTACAGGCGTGAGCCACGGCGCCCAGCCGGCATCATCCTTTTTAACAATGATTCTGGCCGGGTGCGGTGGCTCACGCTTGTAATCCCCGCACTTTGGGAGGCCGAGGAGGGCAGATCACCTGAGGTCGGGAGTTTGAGACCAGCCTGGCCAACGTGGTGAAACCCCATCTCTACTAAAAATACAAAAAAATTAGCCGAGTGTAGTGGTGCACACATGTAATCCCAGCTTCTCCGGAGGCTGAGGCAGGAGAATCACTTGAACCTGGGAGGCAGAGGTTGCAATGAGCCAAGAATGGGCCATTGTAATCCCGTCTGGGCAACAGCGCAAAACTCAGTCTCAAAAAAACAAAAACAAAAGCAAAACAAAAATTATTCTTTTCATACTTGACAAAACAAAGATATACCTCTTATCCATTTTGAATCTTACCAATGCACTTTGGAAAAAGTCTCTAGACAATTGGTAAAGGGACATTAAAAAATATTGGTGAGAAAGAGATGACACTGAGTTAAAAAACTTTTTTTGTGATTTAGCTGGTTTCTAGTATTTTGCTTTCAACAAAATTGAAAGATGATCCAACTGAGTCATCAACTGATAGAATTCTGGTACGTAATTCTAAAGGCGTTAAAAAAATTAACAGTACTATACAAAATTGCTTTTTCATCTACTTGTCATTTTGTACTATAAACAGATTCTCAGGATTTTAACATCAATGAAAACAAAAATAGGAATAAAATTGGTACTTTTATTATGAAAACTCAGGAAGACCTGTTTATCCCACTAAAAGATATTTTTGGTAAAACTTTTTGTTTAACAGATCATCAAAATTAAACTATAATGATAGTAAACATTAAAAGCTATAACAGATCAACCCCCAAAAACTCAGGCAGAAAAAAGGTTTGTTTCCCTTCACCTGAAGTGTAAAATGGTTATCCAGGACTGATGGGTTGCCCTCCTCTAAGGAGTAATTCAAAAAGCCATTATTTTCCTTCTTGATTGTATATTTGAAAGCTATATACAACTCTGCATCAAGCCAGTGGAGCGGTAAATGGCTTGGGAGAAAGGCATGGGGGAAGTTACACCAGAACTGCACGTGCTACACATCACTTCTCCTGTTTTACTGATTAAAACTCAGTTACATGGCTACCCCATCTGCAGTGGTGGAAATAATCTAGCCACATAATAGGAAAAGGAAATGGTTTGGCAATCAGTTAAGTCTCTATATATTTATACAGTTTTAAACCACTGTGTAGTTATACAGTATAAAATTGGAGAGAAAGTTTTTAAATGCCTAGAATCTTACAGGAAACAATCTCAAATTTAGATGTAAAGAAGTGTCACGAAAGACCATCGATGTCTAACTTTCACACATAAAAAAGCAGGATAAAATTCTTTGGAGGAAGCCGGGCACGGTGGCTCACGCCTGTAATCCCAGCACTTTGGGAGGCCGAGGCAGGCGGATCACCTGAGGCCAGTTCAAGACCAGCCTGGCCAACATGGTGAAACCCTGTCTCTACTAAAAATAAAAAATTAGCCGGGTGTGTTGGCACATGACTGTAGTCCCAGCTCCTCAGGAGGCTGAGGCAGGAGAATCGCTTGAATGTGGGAGATGGAGGTTTGCAGTGAGCCGAGATCATACCACTGCTCTCTAGCCTGGGCGACAGAGTGAAACTCTGTCTTTAAAAAAAAAAAAAAAATTGTTTGGAGGAAGTAGATTGGATGAGAGATCAAATCATTATGGCATTCAAGTTCCTTTAGGTAAATGTTAGAGAAACATATAACAATTATGTTTTAGAACAGCAATATCAACTATATCCTAATTTCCTTCCAACTATTTAAACTTAAGATGAAAAATCTTAAATGTCAACTTTAAAAGTACCAGGGTCGTAATCAAGTTTTTCAAAATTATTTTTGAAGAGCTTCTAGAGCTCCAAAATGCCCCCAAGAAGAAACTTGATTGTATTTCACAATGAGAAAGGAATGAAGAAAAAATCTTTTAAGGTTTTCTCCTCTCAGTTTCTAAACTCTTCTTATCAACCTTAGAAACGTAACCTCTTCAGCGCACGCAGAGCACTGTTGTAGGGTCTTGAATTAATTCACCAAGATCCCACTGTCAGAGCCAAGTATTTTAGGATCTAACTAAAATTCCCCTAAGGGAAGTTTCCTATTCTTCTGTGCTAGCCTTTACTTTGAATCATTACATCATAATAAAAGAAATTCTAAGACACGGACAGAATATGGCCAATAGGAAAACCTGCCTTGAAACTCCTCATTAAATAGCCCTATACAATATTAACTGTACTGCTTTCAGTCAGTCCTTTGCCCAAACGTGAAATTCTTCACATGATAAAAGTGCCCTGGCCTTGCATTAAGTCTCTATAATTCTCTTGGGTGACTGTTTCAAAGGAAAGAGCTGATTTTACTATTTCTCTTATCTTCTCTCCAGACATCCAGTGATAATACTCTTACCCTATTTGGGACAATGAGGGGCATACTTCTCCCACTTTTTTATTAGAAACATAGAAAGCAACCCAGTATAATTTTTAAACAAAGAACTTCAAAATACTTAAAATTTAGAGATATATCTCCCTCGTTGCAATATACAATATATTTTCGAGATGTGGTACAAAGATCTTGGTGTGACTCACATTGAGAGTAATGAACCATAGACAGTTTAAAGCCACTGCTTCCTATGAGAAGAAAAAATTGTTTCATGTGAGTGTCACCTCTAAAGAAGACACATAACAGACACTAGTACTCAACATTCATTGTGTTTATTTTACTAAACAGTATGGTTCAAAAAAACACAAACCGGAAAACCTTTATTTAAAACTAGTCCAACTAAGTGGATGGGGCTGACTCCATCCCATCCCACCCCCGATCTTTCTATATATATGGAGCTGGAACCCTATCAGACCGTGAACATTCATATATACTTTGTCTTTCCTGTTGAACATGAATAAACTTCTTCGAACATAAATGAACTTCTCTGAACCAAAAGAAACAAATGAAGTTTTACAAGATACAGGCACTTTATGTTCCCAGTTTTAAAAATAAGCCAAGTGAAAAATATTTAATAAAAATAACTGGAGCAGAGAAAGCTTTAAGAGTTATACCATTAGTTCAAATGACTTACACTCAATGCAAATAGACAGCATCAAACAGGAAAACAAACAAAAATTTAACTGAGGTTAATGGTCATATTTGTAATAAAAAGAAATCCAATTTAACAAAATTGGAAAAAAATGGCCATTTGAATCCAACTTAAAGATATGCCAATAATGTACATTAAATCTGTGTAACTATGCAGCTGAGTAACATCTGAAAGCTTTGCAAGAGTGTGTGGTTAGTGAGAAAAGCAAAAGGTGCTTTTATTCCACAGTATCTGATTAAACAAAACAAAGCAATTTACAAAAAAAGTACCAAATGATACTTCAAAATAAATAGTTCATCATTTTGATGAATATATACATGTAAAGTCCTCTTCTTGGGGATTTAGCTATCTAAAAGTGGCATATCACTATCCAGAGGTGCAGGAGCAAGTTCACATAAATAAAACAGGGTAGCTTCACTAGCTTCAGCTTCAGTCAATGGCTCCAGGCGAACAAGCTTACTTTGGGTTGGTTCTGGGTCTAGGCTGCTATCCAGAAGCTCATCAACTTCTATGGGTTTATCTACAGAGGACAAAACTTCTGATGATGCTGTTGTACTCGCCTGTTCAACAGAAGAAGCAGGGTTCCCATCGAGGAATGCAAGAAGTGGAAAGGCAGTATACTGGATAAGCTGCTTATCTATAAAGATCAGAAAAACACTCTAATCACCAGCTTATATTGAGTTCAAGCTGAGGGGAAAAAATGAAAACAAATGTACACATAGGCAATTACTACTCTCAGATAGCCAAACAAGAAATGACATGATGCACTATGCCAATAAATTTTAAAATGTGCAAGTCAGTAGTTCTCATTCAACAATTAAGAAATGAGTTTCCTAAAGTTAAATGGGAAAGAAAGAAAAAAAAAAAACTTTAAGAATTGTTACCTCACCAATTCAACTTGCTCTATACCTTGACACACTATTCACAGAACTAAAGCCAGCATATTCAATTGTTAAGACTACCCTTGGCTTGCACTTGTTTCTACATAGGATTAAAAAAACCTACATAGACTGAATACTATATTTATACCTACCTGGTTTGGATTTAGATTTTCTTCCCTCTTCTGAAACTGGCTGAACTACATTGTTCTTAGTAGTTTCTAATCCTTTATTCTCAGACTAAAAGAAAAAAAATATATATATAAGTACTTGTTTCATATTTTAGTTTCTGAAAAAAATGAAAAATTGATACAATATGTAAATACTGGTATATTATCTGAAATATATGAGATGGGGAAACATCAGGAAAAATGGGCTACAGAGAGAGATTTCAGTAGAGATAACAAGACTGGTTAAGGAACTATTGCTGTCACTGAGGGGATAAAACAAAGAACCTGAATTAGGATATTCTATATTAAGGATGAAATGAAGGGGGATTTCAACAGCAGAACAGATAGAATTTGTCAAGAGTAAAAGATCAGAACGAATCAAAGATGACTGGTTTCAAAATGTTAACTGAGAGATAATTATGCAATTAAATTCATTTTAAGTAGTTTTGATTTAAAAAATGTATTATACATTTCACTCATAAACAGAATATTTAGCATAAGTGAACACAGAGTAGCTCAGGATGACATAATGACATCCTTAAAACTATTTATCACTATTTAGAAGCCTCAAAGTTGAGGTGGTGTTTCTTCTTGTCCTTTTTGTAGCTCTGTCAGTTCTTTTCTGTCATTTAAATTGCTTCTTTGAACCACTTTCTTCTCTCCTCACATCTGATTGTGGTAGGGAAATTATATCTTTACCTTGTTAATTTCTTCAGTGCTCTTTTCAATGATGTTCACACTCTGAGGTGCAGAGGTTCTTAATTTTTCCTGTAAGTCCCAGACATCTGCAAGTCCCAGATATCTACATGCTGGCTAAATATATATGGTGTAACCAACTGTAAACTAATTACAGTAATTCCCCTGATATTTAACATAAAATGAAGCTGTATAAGTTTTAGGATTTAGAGAAGATAAGGGCTCCAAGATATAATAAAAACTACGAAACCTTTCCAAAAGTGTACATAAAAATATTTCATCACTTAGCATTCACAATAAATATATAAACATTAATGAAATAATACCAACTTCATTTTTAGGCTTCCTAAAATAGGTATTTTCCAAAGATATCACTGTTATTCTAAAACATGAGAACCCGATGACAAATGGATTTCAAATAGACACAATAAAAAATGATAAAGGGGATATCACCACTGATCCCACAGAAATATAAACTACCATCAGAGAATACTATGAACACCTCTACACAAATAAACTAGAAAATCTAGAAGAATTGGATAAATTCCTAGACACACACACCCTCCCAAGACTAAACCAGGAAGAAGTTGAATCTCTGAATAGACCAATAACAAGTTCTGAAATTGAGGCAGTAATTAATAGCCTACCAACCAAAAAAAGCCAGGACCAGACGGATTCACAGCCGAATTCTACCAGAGGTACAAAGAGGAGCGGTACCATTCCTTCTGAAACTATTCCAAACAATAGAAAAAGAGGGATTCCTCCCTAACTCATTTTATGAGGCCAGCGTCATCCTGATACCAAAACCTGGCAGAGACACAACAAAAAAAGAAAATTTCAGGCCAATATCCCTGATAAACATCAATGCGAAAATCCTCAATAAAATACCGGCAAACTGAATCCAGCAGCACATCATAAAGCTTATCCATCACGATTAAGTTGGCTTCATCCCTGAGATGCAAGGCTAGTTCAACATACACGTATCAATAAATGTAATCCATCACATAAACAGAACAAATGACAAAAACCACATGATTATCTCAACAGATGCAGAAAAGGCCTTTAATAAAATTCAACACCCCTTCATGCTAAAAACACCCAATAAACTAAGTATTGATGGAACATATCTCAAAATTGTAAGAGCTATTTATGACAAACCCACAGCCAATATCATACTGAATGAGATTTCATTTCCCATGCAAATTCTTATTCATTCATAGTGGCCAATTAAGATTGCTGTACTGAGGAGTATAAGGCATCTGATTTATTAGGAAAGTGTTGTAATCCATGTTATGTAACACCTGTCATGAGCAAGGGAAGGACAGCTGATGTGGCAATTATTTGAAAACATTAAAATCTAGATTCAGAACTATAATGAAAAGTCATTCTCAAATGTAATTTTTCTACAGCATTGTAGAGCAAAATGCAATTTGTTGCTTAACTGCTTACAGTTTTTGAAAACTATAATCAAGTTCTTGGTTTCTGGAATAAGAAGATGGTCCACAAATAAAAAATGACTCAATGTCTAGTCACAAATAAACAATAAAGCACATTCACTAAATGAACAAATGATATGGGTCCATTCAACTTAAACGGTCCATGAGAATAACATTCAGTAATATATTTACTGAAACACAGACATGTTACACAAAATCTTATAATATAAATCCAGGTAAACTATAGTCCACATGCCAAATTTAGCATGCTGCCTGTCTAAATGAAGTTTTCTTGCAACACAGCCACACATTCTTTTACATATTGTCTGTATCTGCTTTTGCACTACAATTGCAGAACTGCACAGTTATGACAGAGAACACATGGCCTGAAAGATAAAGTATTTACTAGCTGCCCCTTTATGGAGAAAGTATCCCAACCTCCAATATAAATTATCTGAATACTGAATGTATAATCAACTTCCTAGTTCACAAATTCATAAATTTTTTAAGCTCTAAGTTATCCACAATGTAACTCTGAAAATATAGAAAGTCTGGTCAGGCTTACATATGACAATTATCATATAAATTCCACTCCTCACCCTAATCACTCATATTTATTTGAGATGTGCTCATTTTTGGACTCAAAAGAATCAAAATTCTGGCTTCACTAATCTGGAATTTGGACTTGATTTACCTTTAACCAGGCTTACTAAACAATTTGGTACAAATAAAATATAAAGGGAGTGAATACCCATTCATAAGTTATACAAAATACAATGATATATAAACATCTGCTCTAATAACTTCAAACTGTCCTTACCACTCATTAAAAACCAGTTCCACAGAATCTCTTTTCAACACTTGCTAAGCCCAAGTGCAGTTCCCATATGTTACCAAAAAAAAAAAAAAAAAAAAAAAATCCTTATTACTTTAAAAAAAGTCGAAAATCCATACACGTTTCAACTTCCCTTTTCTGCAATAAATAAGAATTCCTGAGTTTTTACTATATGCTAATGATAGAACTCATAAAAAATATGGGTACCATAAATTTTTAATAAAAAAGTTGAGAATAGAAAAAATAAGAATGTAAAATGCTGCCCACAAAACATGAAGAAATTATATTTTAGTTACTTATTTCAATATACCAAGTTTAGTCAGGTGATCTCCCAGCACCAAAAGAAGCTCATTTCATACTGGTAGTTAATCCCACAAGTGCCAAAAGTGGGTAATGGTTCACCACATAACCAAAAGTTAATTTTTCAACTAGAATTTTATTATCCTGATCACACATACTGAGTAAGAATATAAAATGTTTTTTGTAGCTGGGAGTGATACTGCTATCTCCTTATTAGGACGTTTTTTGTAGATTTTTATAGCTATGGGTCCTGAGCAACATGAATTAAAACTTACTTTTGTATTATTGATGTAATCTGTGGGATTCATCTGCACAGAACTAGTGAAAAGCTGAAAGACCAAACAAGAAAGATGATAAGTTTAAAAAATAATTTAAAATAATTGTGTGTTCAAAATTGTTACACAGCCATGTTGGGTGAAGAGATGTAGCCCCTACACTAGGAAGCTTCTATACAGTTAAACAAGTTTGAAAGAGAAAAGCAGAAAGAAAAACAAACAAAAGCAGAACAAGCTAGCCCATGCATTAGATGAAATTTCATGTTGTAAGAATTTCTCTAAAAAACACTGGAGTAAATCACTTGAGACAAATAGTGGTTTTCACCTCCTCCCTTCTTCATTATTTATCATTCAATTTCATTTCCTTTATTTTTTCTCTCTAAATGTCTTTGGCCTTAAGTGATGCGCAGGGTTGTGAGACCTCTGCCCTGACACTGAGCCTTCACTGAATACCTGGTTAGGTAAAAAATTTACAGAATATGCTCTATGACAGTGGCTCCTAAACTATGCCTCAATTGAAGCCCTCTGACAAATGGCATATCTACTTGTTGGTTCTTTTCACCACATCTCACAAGGAAAATTGTAAGTGCTAAGATCACTGCTTACTGTACTCCTCAGTCTAGCCAGTTTATAGATGTAACTGTAAGTCATAAGCTTTAAAGTCATTCATTCCATAGAAATTTACTGAGTATCTTTAAGAAATAAATGACATCATAAAGACATCATTCCTGCTCTCTAGGAGCTTACAATCTAAAAGGACAAGGTAAGACCAACATCAAATAGCAACACATGTTCAGATACAATACAATATTTTAACAGAAGATGGTGGTGCTCAAAAGCACTAAGGAGTTAAGAGAATGGGAAGGGAGGAAAGCGCACACAGAAACATATATAATGAAACAAAATGGGCTGATAAAACTATGTGATATAGGTCAGTACCTAGAGAATATTAGGTTAGAACTTGGAAAGGAGAAGATGGGGGGAAGAACGCATGTGTATAACACTAGTGGCATCAAAAAAGAAGGTAGGATATATTCCAGAAATAGTAATAACACAGAAGTTCTAAGTTGAATAAGTTATATATACAGGTTCGAAAAGTAGAGGCCATATCCTGTCAGCAATAAGAGCCTTGGGAATGGCCTGAATGATGAAATGCAGTCACTAAGTTGGCCTTTTATGAGAATGAACACACCAAATGGTTCACAGGATAGAATGAGACGCAAAAAAAGCCACAGGCAGATCCTTCCCCCATTCTCTCTAGACACTGATTCCTCTCTTTAAAGTTCCACACTCACGGTAGTCCTACAAAAATCCCTGGCTTTGCCTTTTCATTTCCTTCTCCTTTCTTACCAACTACTAACCTCAGAAAAGGAAGAAAGCTCAGATCCTTGAGAGTAGTTACTCATGATAATCAATCTCTACCAGTTTAGCTTATCACTGCCTAAGAAGCCTAACTCACATTTTGTCCCTACAGAGAGTGGCATCTGAGGAGGACCAGCACTGTAAGCTCCTCTATTCTCCTCTTTGCCCAACAACCCCTACCCACTAACTCAAGGATATCCTACATGTATTCCCAGGAGACGAATGGTAGGAAAGGTAGATCATATATAAGCTGACACAGCTGGTTGAATTCTAAGGTCTGGCCTCTCCTGCTGTGACCCCACTCTGGGTTACCAGTACTGAACTCCTCAGAGAGAAGCTGTAAACTTTTCAGCATACTTATTCACATTCTTACCATCTTTGTCGTCTCAGAGAACAAAGCAGCATAGGTGAACTTTTTATTTATAACAATACAGCATAATTCAAGGATAAAATAATGAGGGTCTTGGATGAGAAAAGCAACAGTGAAAACAGAATATAGGGATGGCTTGTGAATGCTATTTTAGAAAACAGGACTTAGTGAATGATGAGAGAAAGAGAATTCAAGGGGATTCTGTGAATAACTATCCTCGTAAGTAAATAGAAGTCTAATACCATTACAGAAAATGAGAAAGTTGTAAAATGTAGCTAACGCAGAGAATAAAGAAGTTTGTTGTTAAATCAAATAATCTGAGGTAAGAGCTAACTGATGATCACAAAGTCATGGAATTAGAATTCAAGTCAAGTTTACTTTAGAAAAATGTTAAGAGCTGGATATACACATTTAAAAGCAATCTTACAAGCCAAAATCTCTTCACAGAGGAAGAATGGAAAAAGAAGAGAGATAGACAAAATAAAAGAGACTGAAAGATTGGGTGCATTAGGGGATGCCCTTAAGTAGAAGACAGTAGAAAAAAGAAAAGCTCTTAGATAAAACACAGAAGATTAGGGAGACAGGGAGAGAACAAAAAAGTACAGCACCTCCAAAATCAACAATAAAAGATCTATTGTACAGAATGCCCAATAATGTTAATAACAGTGTTAATTATTTCTAATTCTTGCCAACAGCCCTTCATGTTAGACATTAACAACATTTAACAGATGGAGAAACTAGGCAAGAGAGAGTAACTTTTCCAAGATTAGTAACATAGCTAGTAAGTAACATGAGCCAATAACAGAACCCAAACTTGTCTGATTCAAAACAAACTTTCCACTAGCCCAATGGACTAATACAGCAAAAAGAAAAGAAAAATCACACACAGCGTACTTACAAGGGAAAAAAACAAAACAACACAGGCAGTGCAGAGTTAGAGTTAATAAGCAACACAATACCAAGCTTCAGACAAAATAGAGTAAAAAAGAGGTAAATATAGCTGCTCATTTCTAAAGTTTTGTAGTAAAGGAGTTAGAGAAGCAGAATGGTAAATGAACAAAGCCAGATGTCAAAATGGTTGTTTTTTAAGATGGGGCAGATCTCTAACTACTGAAGGCAGATGGGAAAGATGAAGGATAGAGGAGACAAATACAGAGGCAAAGGACAGGGGTACAAATTGGTTTAAGGAATTACTTCTAAGAAAGGATACAAGATTGGAAACAGTCATTACTTATGAAAGAACGAGAGTATAGTTAACTATCATCTGTGAATAAGGGATTGTTGACTGGATAAGGTCTTTACGGCAAATAAATGTGGTAAATGTTTTAAAGTTGAATTAAAATGACCTAGCTGAAGACTATAAGGGTTTGAACATGGCCAGGATTATGGAATTTTATTTCGTTCTTGGTGATCTAAAGGAAAACTATTTCGAAAGATCTCTGGATCTAAAGAGGGAAGGGCTGATAGGATCAACAAACACTGTCGTGTTACTGCTAAGCTGAAGTAGGTCATCAACATGGATGTAAAATTCAAATTAACACATATTCATAAGATAGAAACACAGGTCAAAATGGAAAAGAAATCTTCAAAGAAAGTAAAATTCACTCTGCGAGGTGCTAACGATTTAGTAAGAATAAGTCCTTGGGACATTGACAAGGACTGGTGAGAAGCAGAGGAGTAATGCAGTAAACTAATGAACTTGAAATAAGAATGAACAGCAGAAAGAACTAATTCTTGTTTAGCCTGAGAGGCTTCTAAAAGGGTAAGAGAAGCTGCAATGTAAGGCAAGAAACACAGAAAAAAGACAACATAATTTTCCAGGATAAAGAGAGAAAACTGTTCACATCAGAAAATGGAAATAGGAGACAGAACAAGATTCATCTGAGTGGGACCAGGCCATGTAGGAAGCTTTAGATAAAGAAGGAATAGCAGGGACAAGAGAGAACAGAGTAAGAGAGGTGGTTAGTGGCAGAAACCGTAGATAAAAGAATTCTCAGTCCAGTCAATATTGAGGTCAACTTCATAGGGATGGTGGATTGGAGCAGGGGAATCTTGTGACTCAAAATATAAAAATGTAAAAAATAAGGCAAATATATTAAAATATATTTGAGTAAAAAACGTTAATCCCCAAAGTATTAAAAGGTGTCTCCATGCTATTTCCCGGCTATGTACCTCTATTACTAATTTCCACAAATTCCTATTTACTGACAATCATTCTAGAGCAAAACATAAAACAGCAACAAGTCCAGACAAGACCTGAACTTAACAGTACTGCTGAAAAGATATGATATGTTCCCACAGGGAGATTAGCTCAACTGCTACTCCAAGGCAGGTGGTAATCACTCTCCTTCAATGTCCCAAACCTATCTTTCTGATAAACAAAATAATTAATTTAAAAAAAGAAAATGCAAAAACAACCTGTAGAATACAAAACAAAATGGCGTACTGATTTTTAAATAATATACATAAATACACAAACTACCAGTAAAGCAAAGATTACCCAAAGTACCTACATCAACCAGGAGATCTGGGTCTATGCTAAATTGTCTTCCTGATAGCATGGCCTGGAAGTCCTCTAAACTGCAATCAATACTGTCAAGATAATCCAACAGCTCAACCCTAAGGGGAAAAAAAATTTTAAATCAAATATTAGATATCCTTGTTTTTATGTTTAAAAATCACCATTACAACTTGGCTAGGCAAGATATTTCTAGCAGCTGCTGCATCTTTACTGGTTCTTAATCTTAAGAGATAATATTCAAGAATAGGAATCCCTGCAAATTTGGTTAACTGAAAATTCACAGCCTTTACAGAAAACTTTAGTATTTACAGAAAAAAACACCCTGCAGAACAGTCTGATTTACCTTTTTCCTCTATATATTATAAAATGTTTAATCTCATTACTGATTATTACTAATTATTAAGTTTTTTTTGTTGTAAGTCCCTTACTAGAAATTACATTATTCTGCAGTTCGGATACACAAATATATATAATCACAAACACTGTATGTACACTCAAAGTAAGTGTATCATCAAAGGAATCTGAGAAACTAGCAGGAAAATACCAAGACTACTCTTGGGATGATTAAATCCCATTCATTACAGAACTCAACACTAACCAAAACAGAAAGGTGGATTATGTGGGTTCATCATCTGAAAGGAAGATCACTCAAAAGAGAAATAGAATATGTGAAGTGAACAAAGAAAGCAAATAATTTTAGACAACATCTAGATAAGTACTCACTTTCCCAAAAGATTGATGTTATCATTCAAAATGGAATCCATCATGGTCACTGGATCTTCTGAGGTCAGACTGGATGAGCCATTTAGCTGGACAGCACTAGACATGAGAGGGCTGCTGCCATCACTGCCTGAACTTAGGGATTCTCTGGCTGGTTCACTCTGCTCTCCACTCTGAATGACAGGTGCATACTCATCTTCATTGTCATCTTCAACGATGACAATATCAGGGTACTGGCTACAGCTAGATCAGCAATAAAAGAAAGAACCTATTACACTTTCAAATTTAATAAGTTCATACTATCCATTCATTCTAAATGGAAACTCTCTCCCATACCACATACTGAAAGGCTTAAATTTCTTATGCGAGCAGCTTAATCACAATATTGGTACTTCATAGTATAGAAGACCACAACGATTCAATGAGAAGTGTTTAACTACAAAATAAAAATTAAAAATCAATTAATTTTCAGTATTACCTCCTTTGAGAGGAAGAGGAGGTGAGGCTTTATCTGGTTGAATAATTTAGCTTAATTATTCAGTTTAATAATCCAAATGTGAGAAAGATTGTTAGTCTTTCAAAGAACAAAGTAGTTTTGAATTTTGCTCTGTAATAAGAAAAGTAATCAATATTTTCATACATTTTATCTCACAAACTCCTTACTTGGAGGGATCAGATATAACATCCTCATTAGTTTCTGGAATAACTGGGATATTTTCTTCATCTGCATTATCATCAGTAACATCATAAATAATGATGTCATCTGAAATCCTCTCCCTTGGCTTTAAACCTTCAGTCCTACTGTGTGGAACCTAAAAATTCAGAGAGAAAAATATATCTAAAAATCAAAATCATTGACTACCAAACAAGATATCATTTACAAAATAACTGGGCAACTACTACTTACTGAATCTCGGGGTATGCAAAACAAGTATGTTCTCTGCTCTTATGGAATTTACATACTAATTGGTACTAGTAGCACCAATTCACAGAGGTATGAGGTATATTAACTGCATTCTACACTTAACTACTTTTTTTACTGTAAGGGACCCTGAAGATGACATCCCTAAAAATGTTTCTATGGAAAGATCTTCAAATTTTACAGTATTTTTTATGCCTAAAGAGTAAAAAAGTCTTAGGACTTCACTTCACCAGAAATTTCAAGCACAACCAGACAGCCACCGTGCTGACAGGGATATTGTTTCAGCTCAAGCTGCTCTGTTTTGAAATATGTTTTATTCTTATTCATTAAATAGCTTCACTAAGAGAAAAAAAATACACTTCACCTATCTCAGTTACAGGTTAGCTTGGCTTTTTAGCAATGATTTTTTTAAACTTAATCTACAGATATATTCAGGCTATAGCTGTATAAGCAAAGTAAGTTCAATCCTGTAAAGCAAACTAAAGTCATTATTAAAATGCAAAAATCTATAAATTCCAATACTAGATAATGAAGAGGCAAAGGATGTGAAGTACTTTAAAATATATAAACCCAGTCAAAAATGTAAAACTCTTCATCCACTTACATGAGCCTTCAATTCTAAAAACAAAATAAGTATGCTTGATTATTTTCTAACAGTAGTGGGAAAAGAAATCAGACGTGAGGTTAAGTTTGATTGTCCAAGAACAAAAATCTTGTTACTTTAATAATAAATCTGAAGAACTATTTTGAATTCTGAAGTTTGAAAGTAGTAACAAAAAGATAATAAAAACGATCTGGACTTTGGACTGGACTAATTTGCCACTGGATAGAAATCTGACAAATTATCCGGAAAGCCTGTGACAAAATGAAGGTAAAAATTTAAATTGCTGGAGTAAAAAGCAGTCTAGTTGGTGCACATTAATTTAAAAAAAAGTTGAAAATAAAATAACCAATGTAAGAATATATAATCACATTAAATTATTATATTTTCAAAATATTCAATTATTATATTAAAATGAATAAGCCAGGTGCAGTGGCTCATGCCTGCAATCCCAAAACTTTGGGAGGCTGAGGCAGGCAGATGGCTTGAGTCTGGGAGTTCGAGACCAGTCTAAGTGACATGATGAAAATCCATCTCTACAAAAAATACAAAAATTAGCCAGGTGTGGTGGCACACACCTGTAGTCCCAGCTACTCAGGAGACTGAAGCAAGAAAATTGCTTGGGCCCAGGAGGTGGAGGTTGCAGTGAGTCAAGATCGTACCACTACACTCCAGGCTGGGTGACAGAGTGAAACCCTGTTTCAAAAAAATAAAACAAAACAAACAAAAAAAAAGACAAAAAAAAAAAGAAATGAATAAACTAAATCTCTATGTTTAATAAATCTCAAAAGCAACACCAAGTTAAAAAAAAGCCACACTGTAAAATGATATGCACAAAATTATATTATTTATATGAAGTTTAGATATATGCAAAATAATACCAAGTACTGCTCCTGGATTCACACATACAAAATGGCCATGAGAATGACAGATACTAATTCAAGATAGTGACTACCTCTAAGGTAAGCAGGGACAGTAAAGAGGTGAGACAAGAGAGGGGGAGAGAGAAAAACTTGGAAACAGGCAACTGGAACAACTAGATTTGTGATGATTTATTTCTTACAATAATCTAAAGTAAATAATAAAAAATGTCACAGTTTAACAAAGCTGTGGGATGAACACTTGAATTGTTATTCACCACACTTATTTGAACGCATGAAACACTGCCATAATAAAATTTAGTCTGACACAATAAATATAAAATAGACTCTAACTAAAAAATTACTTTATGATGGTGATTATCAGTTGGTTCTTTGACTATGTGCTGAAACAGGTTCTTCTTTTGGGCTCCATTAGTGTTTAGAAGTAGAGGCCTGAAAACCAGAAGAATATGCAGTTCAGTGACAAACATACAAGGAATTTAAACTCCCTCTATTAACTTACCCAAACACACACACATGCACACTCACTTTAATAATGCATAAAAAGGTTCAGTAACAATAAATAAACTTAAAAATGATTACATCTTAGGAACAGAAACTGCTGGATGAGAATATCTACGACTTTCAATTCTCCATTTTTCTACACTCTTTTTGTTATAATAAACTATTCTCTCCAGTTATACTTCATTGCTTACTGAACTACACAACTCTATGAACTGTATTTATATAGAAAAAAAACAGATAATATCATTAAGAACTAATTAGTGGAAGTAGTTAAGGTCATAAAGCTCTGATCATAATCAAGTTTTCCCCAAATCTTAGTGTTACAGATCATTTTTTCCTTTCAACTATTCCTTTTGTCCATTATTCTTCTAATGTTTTAGCTGTGACAATAGTAGCTACTGACACAGGTATCACAACCCATGGCTGAAATACAGATTTAAAAAGACTATGAGCGGATTAAACTAAGAGAGGTCAAGTAAAACAAAGGTTGATGTTTTCTTTTGAACATATGGCCTCTTTTTAAATTTCCCTCACTCAGGCCTTCTAATGCTACTTTAATAATGTGAATGAAAAGTGAATATTCTTTATTAACTGTACGTATGTCTATAAAGTGACCATTTAGGCTATCCTTATCTCTCAAAAACATCAGTAGAATGATAAAACTAAAAACTAATATCACTCTAGAGATTTTAAGAGTATAATTTAACTAAGGAGAATTGTTCTTTTGGGACAACAAGCATATACTCAGCTAACGTAGGCTACTCATAGTTAAACGCTAACAAGTCTGACTGTCTATATACAGGCCATAATGCTATATCATAAAAACTTACCTTTTACGTTTTAAACTCACAAGTTGGTTATTCTGAACCAATGTAACAATAAACTGGACAATCTGAAAAAAATATAAACAAAAATTCTTTCATTATACTGTTAATTCTTCCGTCTCTATTACCAAGTCTTATAAAACAAATTCATATAATAATTTGTCCTCTATTCTAAGTCTCATAATTTCTCACATATTAACACTTGAAATCCAGGTGCACCTTACAACTGCTGTCTAAAGAAACGTACCAGCTTCCAGGCAGTTTGTTTGTTTTGGTGATAAGTACCAAACTTGCCTGGGTGTAGACCCCAACTTTTTTACTTCAAATACTTTAAAGAAGATTTCATTATGGTGCAAAAGAGAAAACTGGTGTTTGATAGGCAACATTTTACTTATACCAGGTAACAGAGGCAAAAGAAACTGTCAGTTCCTTCAGAATAATCATAAAATTTTCAAGTTAGAAACAGTTGATGGGCCAGGCATGGTGGCTCATGCCTGTAATCTCAACACTTTAGGAAGCCTAAGTAGGAGGACTGCTTCAGCCCAGGAGTCCAAGACCAGCCTGGGCAACATCGTGATGCTCCATTTCTAAACAAACAAACAAACAAACTCTGCTTGCAACCAAAGAAAAAAAAAGAAAAAGAAAAACGTTTATTGCCTGATTCTATAAAGATTAATGTTGAGACCTACCTGTCAAAACTTCCTGCTGACAAGGGAAGCTAATCTTTAATATTTGATTAAATTAGAGAGAAAACTGTCAAGACACACAAACAAGCTTTCATATTTCATAGTAGTGTTTCTTAAAGTGTGGCCCATAAACCAACAACATTAGCTTAGGAACTATGGATATGTTAAATTCTCAATCCTACTACAGAATTGTTGAATCTGAAATTTGGATCATGGGATCCAGTAATGCGTGTGTTTAGAAAGCCCTTTAAGTGTGACTGGATACTGATATGAGTATAAGAACCACTGGCTTAAGAGTATGTCTTGAAATTACATTGCCAACTTCCTAAAGGTGCTATAAAAGGTGAGGATCATATGGTAAACTATAAAACGTAGTGTATCACTGAGAAGCTATGAATAAAAGCCAAAATTGATTGGAGCACTATTTAGACTCTGTGCAGAAAGTGTGCTTATAAGCTTTGTGAAATTACATGAATTAAATAGAGTATTATCAATTAAAAATATCTATTGTATAGCTTTTAACAGTGAGCATTTCCTCACAAAAAAAGGCTACTAAGAGGTCTGCCTTATAATCAATATCAATTTTTCAATGGACAAAAATATAGACATTTTAACTGAAGAGTTTGATAGTATTAGAGTCTATGAAAAGGAGGGTAGCCGCCAAAATGCTTATGCAAGAGAAAATGCCAACAGTTAATGAAAAGACAATATGTAAGCTTAAAGATGTTTATGATACAACTCGACTTCAGTTTTTTTAATTAATAAATGTTATGGGAAAATTCTAAAAACTTCAGGTTGAATTTATAACAACATCAATCAGTGGCTAAATTAAATTTATTCTATATCTCAATTCTCTTTTGACACTTTTGGATCACATTATACAGGGATTTTTATTTGAAGAAGATAAGGCATCTAACACAGCATGTAACTTCTATACCTGTTAAGTCCTGTAACTGGACCATCACACATATTATTCTCAATTAATCCATGGCCGACAGTAAATTCCAGGAGCAGAGTAAAAATTATTGGTTGTTGTTATGCATTATATAAACACCACTCAACAAAGCACAGAGATTCAAACTCAAATTTTAGAAGACAGAATGTTAGCATTCATGAAAAACTGAAATGTCATATAGCTATTTTATCAACTATTCTTGCTTTCAGGAAAAAAAAAAAATCTACACATTATAGAGTGTTGTAAGTTAATATATTACCAAAACACTGTTTCTGAAAACTATTAACAGACTGTTTCCATAAAGTACAGGTTAAGGTACATCTATTGTTTTAAATCAACTGTTCTTAACCAGGCTGCACATTAGAGTTGCCTATGAAAGTTTTAAAAATATGTGTACTTGGACTAAACACTTAGAACTGAATTCTACTACATTCAACCTTCACTTGAACACTAATTTAAAAAAAAAAAAAAAAGTAAATCTATGCTGACTATAGGCCACAGGCTGCAACTACTATTCATCTCTGCTTTAAGCCTTCTCCATTAGACTCTGATCCTGTCAGTCACCACCCTATTTTTAGTTCAAGGGCCTTCTAAGCAGGAGCAATCAGAAGCTCCCCCTCAAAAAACCTGTTGCTTTAACTCAGAGTCTAGTTTACTCATGAGCAAAAAATAGCTGCCTTAATTACTATGTTTCATCTCTTATTAGCAAATGAAAGCTGATATGCAAAGATTAAATGACAAGGACACAATGAAATGGAGGGATTCCAACTCCTATATTAAATTTTTAGCTCACATACTAAAATCTAAAATTCATTTTACTATGTTAACTGCTTTTCTGCACAGACTAATAACTGCATACATTGAGAAATTTTTTGAAGTCATAATTTGGTCAACTGATTTGAAAATATTTGTCATTTATCTTCTGAGACCTTAACTATGTCTTTTATAATAAAAAACAACAACAACAAAAAAACCCAGTAAGGCTATGTTTTCTAATTTTAAAAGAAATTGGTAGTGTATTAATTAAGCCCATAAAAATAAAGTATTTCAAAGTTGTTATATTAGGCAAAAGATTATTTACTAAAAGCTACTGAGACATTATCTGCAAGTATGGAATAACCATCTTTAGCTAGTGAGAAATTTTTTATTAAAAATATGTAACACTTGGCTTAATTTCATTTCATTTTTTACTTCGATCTGTGCATCCAATATGTAAGAAACTAAGATCAATCACAGATACTCAATACTGACCTTTTTGGGTGGCAAACTGTATCCATTAAACAAATGCAAATTACGGTCCTGGGGAAAAGAGCTTCTTACCTTTCGAATAACCTGTTGCTGTTGTGCATGCTTTGCTCGTAATTCTGACACCTCCTTCCAAAGGGACTCATTCTCACTATGTTATAATTTATTAAGCAACAAAACAAAACAAAAAAAATCAGTCAGAAAACCAGACCACAATATCTTTAATTAAGAATACCAGACAACTTAACTACACTTATTTTTACTCTATATATATTTATGAGACTAAGAAAACTTTGGTTCAATTACACAGGAATGACAGCTACCTTGACACAACTCCTGAATCATTCCTTTTTTTTTAAAAAAAAGGCAGAGCTTTGCTCTGTCACCCAGGCTGAAGTGCAGTGGTACGATCTCCGCTCACTGCAATCTTCGCCTCCAAGGTTCAAGCAATTCTCGTGCCTCAGCTTCCTAAGTAGTTGGGATTACAGGCATGTGTCACAACCGGCTAATTTTTTTGTATTTTTAGTAGAAACAGGGTTTCACCATGTTGGCCAGGCTGATCTCAAACTCCTGACCCTCAGGTGATCTACCCACCTCGGCCTCCCAAAGTGCTGGGATTACAGGTGTGAGCCACCACGCCTAGCACCAGAATCATTCCTTCTTAAGTGTATTATCTGCTACTCATGGCAATATATACACAGAAACTTAAAGACATATGCCTACATCCATACAGTAGTTGGCAATTTACTACTTTTGACAATCTGGCTCATTACTTTTTGCTTAAAAAAAAATAAGCCAGTCTTTCGACTGTAGCTACCAAGTGAATTCAGGCCTTCCTAATCTAACCTTGCAAAACAAAGGGTAGTGATATATACCCAGTACTTACTATACTCCAAGCACTATGTTAGACATTTTATGTGTATTACTTATTTAAAACTTCTCTAAAAACCACCAAGAAATAAGTCATTATCTCTATTTTATAGATGAGGACACTGAGGTATAGATAATTGAAGGGAATTGCTCAAGATCATACAAATAATTTGGTAAGTGTTGAAGTCAAACTAAAGTCTGTCAGATTCTAAAACTATCTTAAGATCTATCTCAAACAAAAGCATATGTAAACCACTAAAATGTTATTCTGAAAAAGCATATCCAATAATATGGATATTAACTTGCACAATAACTTGCCAAATATGAATAGCTTCTTCTTTGTTCACCTTTTTTAATTGAAACTGCATTATGCTGTTAAATGTTAGCAGCATGGATAATGCTGAAAAGACGTGACAGACACTCTACCTATTAAATGCTTTAATTTTCCATCTTTTGTTAATCTCCACAAATCATCTTCTTTAATCCAAACTAATATAAAAGGAACTGCAGATTTACATATAAAGGTAGACCAAAGGAGATTTTAATATTTACTGAATAACTACTGTATTTTTCTGATTCAAATTTTAAAATGCTGTTACCTGCTTACTAAACAAAGGTGCGGTGGCTCATGCCTGTAATTCCAGCACTTTGAAAGGCAGATGTGGGCGGATCACTTGAGGTCAGGAGTTTGAGAACAGCCTGGCCAACATGGTGAAACCCTGTCTCAACTAAAACTACAAAAATTAGCTGGCACATGCCTGTAATCCCAGCTACTAGGGAGGCTGAGGCACAAGAATCGCTTGAACCAGGAGGCGGAGGTTGCAGTAGGGTGAGATCAAGTCACTGCACTCCAGACTGGGTAACAGAGTGAGACTGTGTCTCAAAACAAAAACAAAAACAAACAAACAAACAAAAATAAGGAGAAGAAAGTTTCCTCTAAGACACAAAAGATGATTTGGGGATCACTTTCTTTAAGGGGTAAAACTGTGGTCCAAGGAACTGGGTCAAAGAGCAGCTAGTATACGCAAGATACATACAATAAACAAGTTGTTAAATAAAGTACACAAAAAGGGAAAGCCTAAAGCTTATTTAAAAAAGAAATCAAAGTCATAAGTTCCTCTTTTAATGAAGATATTTGAGTTATGATTAACTAAAGTAATGTCCCAAATTTGATATGGAAGAGAGAATACGTAAACTACTCTTAAGCCCTTGGCACCTATTAGGATACAGAAAAATTCCAGCTACTTACTAAGAAGAGTAATACACCATCTACTCTATATATAAGTTATTAGTATGGCAAGTTAGAATAATGGTACCAAGAAATGTAGTAAAATACAATGAAGCATCTTTCTGTAGATAAAAGGTCTGAATAACACTTTTCCAAGTCTATATGAAATAAGTATTAAGCAGGGCAACTCTCTTGTATTATTGTTTTCCGATTTTTTTGTGTCCTACTTTTTCCTAAAAGCCCACCCAGAGAAGTCTTAAGCAACAGCCACTAAACAAAGGATGGGTAACATACAGTGTTTTTATGTCATATGCCCTCATTGTCTATGAACACAATATGAGCTAACCTAAGTAGAATGCTATTTCCTACATCATCTTAAAGACCTAATGTTTATCGCTAAGACTTATACATCAAATTGTTTTGATATGCTTAGGTTTATAACTTCTTCTGACTATCATAATTAAAACAATATTAGGGTAAAGTCTATGGCCACAAATCAAAGTAAAGGGAACCAATACTTACAGAAAAATGACCTTTGATCTTGGCTTCAACAAAGTGATCTGAGTACTTACAATAAAACATCAGACAACCTCCAAACCCAACACACACAGACAAATACTCAATTCCCACATTAAAATTATATTTGGAAATAAAACTTTACCTTTTTAATTCAGAAAGCCTGGACTCAATAGTTTCCTGTTTTATTTGAACCTTCTGAGCACTACTTATAATTTTTGTTAAATCTTCCTGACGAATTTTATTTTCTTCTGGTTTTGAAGATGAAACCTTTGAAAAAGTAAATTTAGAAAATCAAAGAAACAGTAAACACTCATGATTGTAACTCAAAGCTTCCCTATCAGAAGAGGTTTTCGTGGCCTGTTCAGGAAGTGAGATCTGGTTCCAAAAGCCCGGGATGAAATGCTAGAGAAAGAATAAACTTCAGAGCTCAATGGGAGGGAATGTAAGGAATAATGTACTTAAAAAAATGTTTTTTAATGTGAAAAAGTTTCCACAAGCAGGAATATCTTAGGGTCTTTTATTCTCCCCTTATGCCAAACTCCTTGCAGTTTCCCCCAAGCCTCTTTATTGCCACATTCCACATTTAATTAAATTTATGCAGTAAGAGGTTCATGCTAGGCCATTTTCTTCCATGGTCCACTCCTTTTATAGATTTAGTAAAATATCTTGTTTTACCAAAAGATATTATGCATTAAAAATGTATTACTGAATGTATTTCTGAAAGCCTACTATGTGGGCATATTTATATTATTAGAAGAGACTTATTGTAGGCACTGGATATACAATAGCAAACTATAGAAAAAACCTTTCAGGGAGCTCACATTCTAGCAGGAACTTATTTTACTTTATTTTATTTTTAAGCTAACTTAGGAAAAAAATACAGGGAAACAAGTAAAACTTTACTTTCCTAATTCATCCCAACAAGGAACAGTTGTGTATTTCTGTACTTTCAACAGTTGAAATAAAAATCTTGGTCAAGCACACTCCAAGTCAATACCCGAATCAGCTCATGTTCACAACAGCTCACCTTCCTTTTAATGTTCTCCAACAAGTCATCCTGTCCTTGTTTGAAGTAAGGATGCTGAAATTCTACAGGACCATCTCTTTCTTGCTTTACAATTCCAGAGTCGATATGTACTACTTTACGGAAACCATCTGAAAAAGATTCAAAATTCAAATGACTAAAATAAACGAGTCAAAATTTGGTGGTGCTGGTATGGAATAATTTTCCTTTACCACCCTAATGGGGGAAAAAATGGCTTCATCAGTAGCTGATAATACTACTCCAAATAAACTGCTGTCCATACTCACACATATTCAGTTGCCTCACAAAGCTTGCCATGTTATTGTGCTTGAAATATTTGGGAAGAATTTCTTTTGCAAATCGTTGCTCATCCAAGACCAGAAAACTCTGGCCATTCTACAAGGGGAAAAAAAAGAAGAAAAAGTCAATTAATTAAGTTCCTATGACACATGGTGATATATTTATACATCCCAGAACTGTCTTGAGTAGTCCTTCCTAGATGTCTTCAGACTAACATTCTATTCTTGATAACAGGAACAACAAACGAATTGCAATTAAGTACCAAACTGCAACTAAGCTTTTTGATGTCAACCTCCAAAGTTTAGGAATATATTTCAAACCAAATGCCACATCACACGCTATGGTGAAATATTAGAAGAATTTCCACTAAACCAGAAATGAGAAAATGAAATACAATTATGTAGCCAGCAGAATTAACATTGTTTTAAAACTAGTGCAATAAAGACCAAAAAAAAAAAAGAAAAAAAGATTTTGAGAGGAAGTACCATTTTATAATTACTTGCAGTAGACATAATTGTATCTTTGTACAATCTATTTATTTATTATTTTTTATTATACTTTAAGTTCTAGGGTGCACGTGCACAATGTGCCGGCTTGTTACATATGTGCCATATTGGTGTGCTATACCCGTTAACTCGTCATTTATATTAGGTATATCTCCTAATGCTATCCCTCCCCCGCCACCCCACCCCACAACAGGCCCAAGTATGTGATGTTCCCCTTCCTGTGTCCAAGTGTTCTCATTATTCAATTCCCACCTATGAGTGGGAACATGTGGTGTTTGGTTTTCTGTTCTTGCGAGAGTTTGCTGAGAATGATGGTTTCCAGCTGCATCCATGTCCCTACAAAGGACATGAACTCATCCTTTTTTATGGTTGCATAGTATTCCATGGTGTGCATGTGCCACATTTTCTTAATCCAGTCTGTCACTGATGGACATCTGGGTTGGTTCCAAGACTTTGCTATTCTGAATAGTGCCACAATAAACATATGTGTGCATGTGTCTTTATAGTAGCATGATTTATAATCCTTTGGGTATATCCACAGTAATGGGATGGCTGGGTCAAATGGTATTTCTAGTTGTAGATCCTTGAGGAATCACCACACTGTCTTCCACAATGGTTGAACTAGTTTACAGTCCCACCAACAGTGTAAAAGAGTTCCTATTTCTCCACATCCTCTCCAGCACATTGTTTCCTGACTTTTTAATGATTGCCATTCTAACTGGTGTGAGATGGTATCTCATTGTGGTTTTGATTTCCATTTCTCTGATGGCGAGTGATGATGAGCATTTTTTCATGTGTCTGTTGCCTGCATGAATGTCTTCTTCTGAAAAGTGTCTGTTCATATCCTTCACCCACTTTTTGATGGGGTTGTTTTTTTCTTGTAAATTTGTTTTGAGTTCTTTGTAGGTTCTACTTTGTCAGATGAGTAGATTGAAAAAATTACCTCCCATTCTGTAGGTTGCCTGTTCACTCTGATGGTAGTTTCTTTTGCTGTGCAGAAACTCTAGTTTAATTAGATCCCATTTGTCAATTTTGGCTTTTGTTCCCATTGCTTTTGGCATTTTAGTCATGAAGTCCTTGCCCACGCCTATGTCCTGAATGGTATTGCCTAGGTTTACTTCTAGGGTTTTTATGGTTTTAGGTCTAACATTTAAGTTTCTAATCCATCTTGAATTAACTTTCGTATAAGGTGTAAGGAAGGAATCCAGTTTCAGCTTTCTACATATGGATAGCCTATTATTAAATAGGGAATCCTTTCCCCATTTCTTGATTTTTTCAGGTTTGTCAAAGATCAGATGGCTGTAGATGTGTGGTATTATTTCTGAGGGCTCTGCTCTGTTCCATTGGTCTATATCTCTGTTTTGGTACCAGTACCATGCTGTTTTGGTTACTGTAGCCTTGTAGTATAGTTTGAAGTCAGGTAGCGTGATACCTCCAGCTTTGTTCTTTTGGCTTAGGATTGTCTTGGCAATGCGGGCTCTTTTTTGGTTCCATATGAACGTTAAAGTAGTTTTTCCCAATTCTGTGAAGAAAGTCATTGGTAGCTTAATGGGGATGGCACTGAATCTATAAATTACCTTGGGCAGTATGGCCATTTTCATGATGATTCTTCCTATCCATGAGCATGGAATGTTCTTCCATTTGTCTGTGTCCTCTTTTATTTCACTGAGCAGTGGTTTGTAGTTCTCCTTGAAGAGGGCCTTCACATCCCTTGTAAGTTGGATTCCTATGTATTTTATTCTCTTTGAAGCTATTGTGAATGGGAGTTCACTCATGATTTGGCTCTCTGTTTGTCTGTTATTGGTATATAAGAATGCTTGTGATTTTTGCACATTGATTTTGTATCCTGAGACTTTGGTGAAGTTGTTTATCAGCTTAAGGAGATTTTGGGCTGAGATGATGGGGTTTTCGAAATATACAATCATGTCATCCGCAAACAGGGACAATTTGACTTCTTCTTTTCCTAACTGAATACCCTTGATTTCTTTCTCTTGCCTGATTGCCCTAGCCAGAACTTCCAACACTATGTTGAATAGGAGTGGTGAGAGAGGGCATCCCTGTCTTGTGCCCGTTTTCAAAGGGAATGCTTCCAGTTTTTGCCCATGCAGTATGATATTGGCTATGGGTCTGTCATAAATAGCTCTTATTATTTTGAGATACGTTCCATCAATACCGAATTTATTGAGAGTTTTTAGCATGAAGGGCTGTTGAATTTTGTCAAAGGCCTTTTCTGCATCTATTGAGATAATCATGTGGTTTTTGTCTTTGGTTCTGTTTATATACTGGATTATGTTTATTGATTTGCGTATGTTGAACCAGCCTTGCATCCCAGGGATGAAGTCCACTTGATCATGGTGGATAAGCTTTCTTTCTGATGTGCTGCTGGATTCGGTTTGCCAGTATTTTATTGAGGATTTTTTACATCGATGTTCATCAGGGATATTAGTTTAAAATTATCTTTTTTTGTTGTGTCTCTGCCAGACTTCGATATCAGGATGATGTTGGCCTCATAAAATGAGTCAGAAGGAGTCTGTCTTTTTCTATTGATTGGAACAGTTTCAGAAGGAA
Organism: Theropithecus gelada; assembly: GCF_003255815.1. Taxonomy (NCBI): domain Eukaryota; kingdom Metazoa; phylum Chordata; class Mammalia; order Primates; family Cercopithecidae; genus Theropithecus; species Theropithecus gelada. Next base: position 147,040,939 of record NC_037671.1, on the reverse strand, counting down.
TGGTATCAGCTCCTCCTTGTACCTCTGGTAGAATTCGGCTGTGAATCCGTCTGGTCCTGGACTTTTTTTGGTTGGTAGGCTATGAATTATTGCTTCAATTTCAGAGCCTGTTACTGGTCTATTCAGGGATTCAACTACTTCCTGGTTTAGTCTTGGGAGAGTGTATGTGTCCATTTCTTCTAGGTTTTCTAGTTTATTTCCTTAGAGGTGTTTACAGTATTCTCTGATGGTAGTTTGTATTTCTGGGGGGTCGGTGGTGATATCTCCTGTATCATTTTTAATGTGTCTATTTGATTCCTCTCTCTTTTCTTACTTATTAGTCTTGCTAGCGGTCTATCAATTTTTGTTGATCTTTTCAAAAAACCAGCTCCTGGATTCATTGATTTTTTGAAAGGTTTTTTATGTCTCTATCTCCTTCACTTCTGATCTGATCTTAGTTATTTCTTGCCTTCTGCTAGCTTTTGAACGTAAACGCTCTTGTTTCTCTGGTTCTTTTAATTGTGATGTTAGGGTGTCAATTTTAGATCTTTCCGGTTTTCTCTTGTGGGCATTTAATGCTATAAATTTCCCTCTACACACTGCTTTAAATGCGTCCAAGAGATTCTGGTATGTTGTATCTTTGTTCTTATTGGTTTCAAAGAACATCTTTATTTCTGCCTTCATTTTGTTGTGTACCCAGTAGTCATTCAGGAGCAGGTTGTTCAGTTTCCACGTAGTTGAGCAGTTTTGAATGAGTGTCTTAGTCCTGAGTTCTAGTTTGATTATACTGTGGTCTGAGAGACAGTTTGTTATAATTTCTGTTCTTTTACATTTGCTGTGGAGTGCTTTACTTCCAACTATGTGGTCAATTTTGGAATAAGTGTGATGTGGTGCTGAGAAGAATGTATATTCTGTTGATTGGGGTGGAGAGTTCTGTAGATGTCTATTAGGTCTGCTTGGTGCAGAGCTGAGTTCAATTCCTGGATATCCTTGTTAACTTTCTGTCTCATTGATCTGTCTAATGTTGACGGTGAGGTGTTAAAATCTCCCATTATTATTGTGTGGGAGTCTAAGTCTCTTTGTAAGTCTCTAAGAACTTGCTTTATGAATCTGGGTGCTCCTGTATTGGATGCATGTATATTTAAGATAGCTCTTCTGGTCGAATTGATCCTTTTACCATTATGTAATGGCCTTCTTTGTCTCTTTTGATCTTTGTTGGTTTAATTGTCAGATTTACCAAAGTTGAAATGAAGGAAAAAATCTTAAGGGCAGCCAGAGAGAAAGGTCGGGTTACCCACAAAGGGAAGCCCATTAGACTAACAGCAGATCTCTCGGCAGAAACTCTACAAGCCAGAAGAGAGTGGGGGCCAATATGCAACATTCTTAAAGAAAAGAAATTTCAACCCAGAATTTCATATCCAGCCAAACTAAGTTTCATAAGTGAAGGAGAAATAAAATCCTTTACAGACGAGCAAATGCTGAGAGATTTTGTCACCACCAGGCCTGCCCTACAAGAGCTCCTCAAGGAATCACTAAGCATGGAAAGGAACAACTGGTAACAGCCACTGCAAAAACATGCCAAAATGTAAAGAGCATCAATGCTAGGAAGAAACTGCATCAACTAATGAGCAAAATAACCAGCTAACATCATAATGACAGGATCAAGTTCACACATAACAATATTAACCTTAAATGTAAATGGGCTAAATGCTCCAATTAAAAGACACAGACTGGAAAACTGGAGAAAGAGTCAAGACCCATCAGTGTGCTGTATTCAGGAGACCCATCTCACGTGCAGAGACACACATAGGCTCAAAATAAAGGGATGGAGGAAGATCTACCAAGCAAATGGAGAACAAAAAAAAGCAGGGGTTGCAGGGGTTGCAATCCTAGTCACTGTACAATCAATTAAAAAATCCTTTAAGAATTCAGTGAGATACGTGGTTAATAAATTAATATTAAACGTCACTAGTGTTTTTCTCTACAAAAAACAAACACCTGAAAACACTACAAAAATAAGTAATCAAAGTAGCACGGTACTGGCATACAGACAAACATATAGATCAACGAAATAAAACAGAGCCCAGAAATAAACCCTGCCAAAGGACTTTTGGCAAGTGTCAAGACCATTCAATTAAAAAAGGACAGTCTTTTCAACAAATGGTGCAGGGAAAACTGGGTATCTACATACAAAAAAATGAAGTTAGACCCTTAGCTGATACATACCATATATAAACACTAACTTCAAATCAATCAAAGACCTAAACCCAAGCACTAAATAAACTTTTAACAGTAGTAAAGCATGACATTAGATTTAGCAATGATTTATTGAATGTAACACTAAAAGTACAGGCAACAAAAGCAAAAACAGACAAATAGAACTACATCAAATCCAAAAACTTTTATGAAAAGAAGACTACCAACAGATTTAAAAGACAACCCTCAGAATGGAAAGAAAGTGCAAATCATATATCTCATAAGAAGTTAATATCCAGAACATAGAAAGAACTCTTAAAATTCAAAAACAACAAAAGACAAAAAACCCCCAAACAACCCGATTAAAAAACAAGCAAGGAACTGAGTAGGTATTTCTCCAAAGAATCTATACAAACTGCCAATAAGCACATAAAAAGACAGTCAGTAACACAAATCATTAGGGAAATGAAAATCAAAACTAAAACAATATACTACTTCACAACCAGTAGAATGGCTATTATCAAAAACACATAAAAAAAGTTTTGGCAAGGATGTGGAGAAATTGGAATCTTGGTGCAATATTGGTTGGGAATGTTAAAATAGTGTGGTTGCTGTGGAAAACAATATGATAGTTCCTTTAAAAATTAAACAAAGAACATATAATCTAGCAATTCCACTCCTAGGTATACACTCAAAAACAAAAAACAAAAAACAAAAACAAAAACAACAATAACAAAAAAAAAACATAAAAGCAACGACTTGAACAGATACTTGTACCCCATGTTCACAGTAGCATTTTTCACAATAGGCAAAAAGTAGAAGTAACTTAAGTATCCACCAATACATTGTGAAATATGTATGGATAAAATATAGTATATACATGCAATGAAATATTATTTCACCTAAAAAAGGAAATTCTCACAGCTACAACATGGAAAGAACTTTGAAAACTTTATGCTGTGAAATAAGCCAGTCACAAAAGAACAAACACTGTACAATTTCCCTTATATGAAGTTTTCATAACAGCCAATTTCAGAGACAAAAAGTAGAATGGTGATTGTCAGGGGCTGGGGAGAGGAAGGAGTTGGAAGTTATTGTGAAAAGTGTATAAAGTTTCAGTGTGGAAAGATAAAAACTGTTCTGGAGATGGGTGGTGGTAATGGTTGCCTAACAATGTGAATCTAACTTAACAAACTTAAAATGGTTAATTTTATGTATATTTTACCATAATTAAAAAAATTAGAAACTAAAATGGAATAAAAAACCCAATAATAATAGAAAAATGTTAAGTATCTAAAAATAAAATTTAAAAATATACAGGAACTTTAAAAATATTAAAACTACAGAAATATAAAAGGAAGACAAATGCAGTACCATAAAGGTGTCAATCCTCTCTAAATTAACCAATACATTAAATTCTCTATTAAAAAATGATTTGTGGAGTAAAGATGAATTGATGCTATTATAACCAAACATTAGGTAGTTAAGTTCGTTTGTAAAAATAATTACATAACAACAAACAAGAAAATATTCAGAACAATGGGGAGTATTTTAACCTTACCCAATATAGATTATAAAATCATAGTGTCAACAATTTAGTACAAAAGAAAAAGTGATTAAATAGATTAATGGACTGACTAGAGAGGATAGATGAACCAGCAAATCTATTTGAGAATTTACCAGGTAGTAAGTCAAGATGGCATTCAAATTAGGGGATAATCAGGACAGAAAAGGATTAAGAAATTTTCCATTTGGGAAGAAAAATAAGAGCTCAATGCCCTCTCACTCTTTACAACCAAGCTTTTGGAGACATGACATAATAAACAAAGAAGACATATAGATAAAATATAAAATAATCCAGGGAGACTGCTAGCTTCTTACTCTATCTCTACTCTCCTCTACTTTCTTCCTAACAGAAACACAATTTTGATGAAAAACACACTGTGAAATTTAGCAGAGGCCCAGACTCATAATTGAAGAATGTAAAGCAAAACAAATAATGATTTTCCCTTATTAGATTAAATTTACAACCCTTGACAATAACCAGGATTGGCAACTAGGTAATCATCAAAATTAAAATGCATACATCTTTTCCTACCTTAAAAGAACTTTCCCTCTTACGCCTTCTTTTTCAATCTACCCATTTGTCTTTTCCTTAACTGCAAAATTTAACAAGCAGGTATTTTAAACCCCCCTTCTCCAATTCAGGACCATCCACTTACTCTCACTAAAACTGGTTTTGGTTCCCTCACTTGACTGAAACCAGATTTCTAAAATGTCAAATGTCAAATTCAATGCCCTCTTTTCAGTCCTGATCTTCCTACACCTCTCTGTGGCATTTCATTTGGTACAACTAACAATTACCTCCTTAAATGTTCTACTCTCTGGGCTTTGATGTTAAACACTATTGAGTCTCTTATCTCTCATATTTCCTTTCAATTTCTTCCACCTATCAAATAAGAGGTAGCTGTGTTTTCTAGGTTTTTATCCTTGATCATGGCAGCATTGATATTCTTTCCTTAGACAAAGGAAAGACAAAGGAAAGAATATATATATATGAATATTTATATCCACACTAGGGTATCTTATTATTGACTTTATTTTATATGATGATAAACACATCTACATCCCTGTCCATGATCATCTCAAATTACACACTTCAATTTAAAATTGTTAACATTTTTTACACTATGTTAACTCAGTATGTTCTCAACCCATTTCCTGTTTCCCCTGAAGTCAATCTTTTCTTGTGTCTTCCATTCTAGTAAGTCCCTTTCCCACTAACTTACTCGACATTTGATGTCAAGAAGAAAACATGAAGTTAAAAACTCTCAATTCTAACAGCTAGTAAGAGGGAAACATTAAAAACATTCCCTTTAAAAATTAAGAACAAAGCTGGAATCCCACGATAATTGCTACTATTCACTCTTAGTTACTGCCAAAAGAAAAACTGAAGGCATAAAGGTCTGAAAGGAAGAAAATAAATATCAATCACAGATACTATGGGTGTACTCAGAAAACTGAAATCAGTAAAATGATTTGCTCACTGATTATCAATTTACAAAAATTACTTGTATTTCTAATTACCAGCAACAGTTAGAAATCTATTTTTAAGTCAAGAACACCATTTACAACACATATAAGATATCCAGGAAGAAAATGAACAAAGATCCACAAGGCCTAATAGGAAACATTTATAAATCAACAAAATGAATTTAGAAATATGCCTTGTCACGAGAATACACAACACAGAGATATCGATTTTCCCGAATCTGATTTATATAGTTTTGATGCAATTGCAGCAAAAATCCAAAAGGCTTTCTTTTTTTAATGGAACTTGATTTTAAAACGTATATGGAAGAGCTAAAGACCAAAAATAGTTAAGGCACTCCTGAAGAATAGATTACCCTACCAAAAGACTTTTTCTGAAGCTACAGTAACTAAGACAGCAGAAGACAGGCACAGGATAAACTGTCCAATGGAATGGCATAAAGACTCCAGAAACAAAACCACTGAATGTTTGTGTCCCCCAAAATTCTATGTTGAAACCCTTGCCCCTGATATGATGGTATTTGGAGGTAGGGCCTTTGGGAGGTAATTAGGTTCAGAAAAGGTAATGAAGATAGGACCCCCAAGTTAGGTTTAGTGTCCTTATAAGATGAGAGAGACCAGAACACACACACACTCTCTCTCTCTCTCCACCATTGTGAAGACACAGAGAGAAGGCAGCTGTCTGCAAAGCAGAGAAAGCTCTAACGCAGGAACTGAAATGACTAGTGCCTTCATCTTGGACTTCTCTGCCTCCAGAACTGTAAAAAATAAATCTCTGTTGTTGAAGCCACCTAGTCTATGTTATTCTGCTACAGCAGCCCAACTGATTAAGACAATATCTATATGTACTTGTGACGTAAGACAGAAGTGGCAATACAGATCACTAGAAAAGGAGGAACTACTCAGTAAAGGTTCTAGACAACTAAAAGGTAAAAAACCACAAACTGGAAGATATGGCCAACACATAAACTTGAAAAGTGAGTATGTAGAATATATAGGAATTCTCACAAACAATAAAAAAAAAAAAAAAACAGAAAAATGGCAAAACAAACATTTCACAGAACAGGAAACACAAATAGCCAACAAACGTAAAAAGGTTTTAGAACTCATTAATAATCAAGAAAATATAAATCAAAACCTCATTGAGACAATGTTTTATCTCAATTAGATTGGTAAAAATTAAGAACAATAACTAATACACAGTTTTGAAGAGGCAGATTAACAGAAAATCTCCTACATGGCTAAGAGCGGAATAAGCTGGTGTGGTCTCTTTGGAAGATAATTTGCACTATCCTGAGGTTAAACATTTCATACCCTATATCCCAGCAATTGATGTGAGTGTACAGACCTTAGAGAAACTTGCTTATATACACCAGGAGAGACATACAAGAATATTCCTAACTGCATATGACACAGTTGATCTCTTTCCTGAGCCATTTTCTTTCATTAATTTCTATGAGTTCACTCCCTTGATTTTTCCTTCTTTTTCACTGTTCACTGTTTCACTTTTTCACTTCTCAGTGTCCTTTGCTGACTTTTGTCTTCAGACTCTCTAAATGTTGGAATAATAAATCTTTTGGTTCTTTCTATCTTCACAGATGATGATTTCATTTAGTCTCATGGCTTTACCAGTTACAAGGTACAAACTCCACCATGAATGCCAAAGTCTTATACTCAACAACCTATTCAACATTTCCACTTGGACATCTTGGAGTATGGAAGTCAGTCAAGCTGTTCAAAAAATTCCTGTTTTTTTTTTTTTTTTTCTAGCACTGCACTTCCCCATCCCTTTTGAAATTAGGTGTGGCCATATGACTAGGCATGGTCAAACTTAAGAAAAATTAAACAACTTTCAAGTTGTTTCAAATACTACTACAGATCCGTTTTTAATCTCAAAGTTAATATGCCAAAAAGAATCTCTAACTTATCTTCCCTCAGCAAATGGATTTATCCTGTAGTTCAAACCAAATTTATGAATCATTTTTAATTGTCGTTCTCCAACCATAGCCAATTTATCAATTCATCAGCAAATCCTGCAGCTCTGCCTTCAAAGAATATTTCAAAGCTGACTACTTCTCAATACCTCAACTGCTGCTACCTTAGTCTCAACCACCAATATTTTCAATACCATATAGGAAAACTGTGATAGTTTTCTAACTGGTCCCCTCATTTCCAATCTTCTTACTACAGATCTAGGGCCCTACACCATCTGCTCCGCCCTACCTCCCTACCCTCACTCTCCTATTCCCTAAAGATACTCTAACCACATGGGCCTTCCTGCTTCCTTGAACAGCCACATTCAAGGCCTTTCCTTTTGTCATTCCCCTCTGTCTGGCCCATCTTTTCTAATCATTTAGATCTCTCCTCAAACATCATCTCTTTGGAGAGGCTTTCCTCATCACCTTACCTAAAATATCCACAAATCCTAGTTTGTTTATGGGTCAGTTATCAATTTATTGCTCCAAATTCATTCTTCATTGTCTGCTCTACAAGCATAGAGCTAGATCCCTTAAATAAATATCTTTATTTTTCTAGGTACCATGATGTTAAGTTTTGTCAGCATGGGATACTACAGAGATATCACAAGAAAAAGGAGTTCTTGTTCCTGACTCATGTATCCTTGGCAAGCTTCTGCAGTGGAGGAAGGTTCTCCAGTGCCTAGCTCTTGATATTAATGGTAGTCAGCAACACTCAAAGGCCATCAGCTTTCCCTGGTGCTCCCTCTCTGGGGAGGTTTCAAAGCAGAGTATCTCTAACAAGATATCTCCCCATACACAGTTTTTTAGGGTACTCCAGAATAGGGATTTATAAACTTTTATCTTAATGGGACAAATAGTAAATTAGGCTTGCAGATTATAACATCATAACTCTACCTTTGTAGTGACAGATATAGACAATATGTAAATAGATTGGGCATAGCTGTGTTCTAATTAAACTTTATTTATAAAACAGCTGGCAAAAGGACTGTAGTTTGCCAATCCCTCAACTAGAGGGCATATTCCCCAGCAAGTTTTAAAGGATGCATTTCCAGTAAGTTCCACCAGAGCAACACTAGTGACTTCTCTGCTACTGAGTCATGGCCATATCCTCTCCAACAAGGTAAGAATCTTAGCCTTGGCAAAAAGCGTTCTTACTTGGGCACTCTATCTCAGCCATATCAGTAGTAGCTGCTTCTTAAAACTATTCCTGTATTCCCTGAATTTTCTTTAATTTCCCTGATAAAATCAGTAACTCTATTAAACTTACCCTCTTGAAAATATCTATGGCTTCTGACTTATGATTGGACCTTAATCAATACACAGTTTATCTTGCTTTTTTAAAGGCATTTATCACTAACTGAAATTATATTAATTGTGTTTTGCTTGCTTTTAATTTTTTTTTTTTTCTTTTAAGAGACAGGGGTCTCAGTATGTTGCCCAGGCTAGCCTCAAACTCCTGGGCTCAAGCAATCCTCCCAACTCAGCCTCTCCAGTACCTGGGACTACAGACATGCACCACCACACCCAGCTTGTATTTGCTTACTTTTTATTTATTAATATCCATCACTCAAATGTAAGCTCCATAAAGGTAGGCACTTTGGTTCACTACTGAATGAATTCCTAATACCCAGCACACTATCAGGTCATAACAGACTCATAACAAGTATCTGTGACTGACTAAATTAATCTTTGGCCAAATAAACTGAATTTTTAGAATTTCATCAAATTTTATTTGATTATATAAAATAGGAAGATGACAATAATCTCTTGCTTATACCTGTGCTCACTCTCTCTCACAAACCCTCCTTATTCATTCACATCACTCTATCTCTGCTTATTGTATTCCCTCAGTCTCTATTCTAAAATTAGTAAATAACTTAGAGTGCAAAAATTCACCTTCCTCCCTTTTAAACCTGTGAGGTTCAAGCAATACAACACAGAATCTCCCTCTAAGTATTTTACAAGGATCAGAAAACTACTACTGAGTGAGGTGGGAAAGACAGGCACCTTCTCCTTAAACCCTACCCAAAAATGTTGGCAAGATTCCAAAGAGTAGAAACGATAGTTACTCTCCAAATTAACCATTTGGCACTCTTGGTTTAGAACACTCAAAATATTCCTAATAATCTAATACTTCAGCCACATTACTTTAAAACATTTTTCAGAACAGAAATTTGTGACTTACTAATCTATAATTTTTTAATATGTACCAGCCAATCCTTTGGAGTCTTTAAAAGCTCATTCTTTCTCTTATATATACACAAGTAAAAATACTTGAAAATCAATCTTTCAACTTTTCTGCAGGTCTATCTAAGTTGGATTTTACCCTCATCTTCCCACACTTGTAGTCTTTCTTATTTTCACTTTGAAACACTGAAATAATGCAATGGTTGCTGGGATGTTCAAAACAATACTAGTACTTTGTGAAGTCCAAGGGCCTACTGCTCAAATTCATCCAAAACAGCTAGAAAACAATGGAAAAATTCTGTTTTTGCTCTCTCTCCCTCCTACCTATTTCCTAATTCATTTCTGCTGACATGAGGGGGACAGAGAAGCAGAGAATACCAAAGGGCACAAAAAGGGGGAAAAGCTGGGTATGAAGTCTTTGGTGGAAATCACTTCATTTTCTCAAACAATCTGAAAAACAGAGACAAAGGTAACAACACTGACAAAAGAATGACCCTCCAGTTCTTTCCTTCTTTTACACTGCTTCACTTCAGCGTACACTGGTTATCACATTTCATTAACTTGTAAAGGCTGTTTTTCACTATATAACTTCATTCAACTTCTACAGCCTTGTCTCTGAGTATCAAGTTTCACCAGTTGCTTCCAAGCTAATATGTGCCCTCTCTTTAGGACACTTAAGATTTAAAACAGCTTTAGGTTGTCTGACAGTACAATCTCTGTACTTGATTCTGACAACAGACTATCAAAGCCAAGAGCAGTTATATAAAATTTTACATTTAAAGGAAATGTTAAAAAATGAAACTTTTCATTTTTGTTTTTCAGAAGAGTAAGGATAAAATGGAAATATGTAAAACGCTCTTTCTTTTCTGTTTGTTGTTGTTTTGAGACAGGATTTTGTTCTGTTGCTCAGGCTGGCTTGCAGTGGTGTGATCTCAGCTCACTGCAACCTCTGCCTCGTGGACTCAAGCCATCTTCCCTCTTCAGCCTCCTGAGTAGCTGGGACTAAAGATGCATGCCACCATACCTGGCTACTTTCTGTATTTTTTTGTAGAGACAGGGTTTCGCCATGTTGCCCAGGCTGGTCTCAAACTCCTGAGCTCAAGCCGTCTGCCCATCTTGGCCTCCCAAAGTGCTGGGATTACAGGCATGAGCCACTGCACCTAGTCACATTATGCTTTCTTAAAGACAGTCTGGAATTAAGGCATTTCTATTATTTTAGAGTCAGTAACACATTTAAGTATAATTTCAATTGTTCAGATCATTATATTCTTGTATTTAATGGTGAGAGGTATTATTTCACTTTTTAATTTTGTCATATTGCAAACTTCAAGGAAAATAAAAGTTATATAAGTCTCCAGAGATATTATCCAGAGATAATTTGGATAACGCAGTTGGTTTTGGAAAAACGCAGTTGGTAAGAGTTTTTTCCCCTTGCCTTACACTCAAGGTAGAGAAATAAATTATTTTCCACCACTGAAAAAAAAATTGCACAAAAGGTTGTCTGGTTCCCAAAACAACTGCTTCTTCTAAAAGTTCTCAATAATTTTCATAGTACAAATGCTAAATTAGCTCAACAGAAGTAAAACACAAGTTTGAAGGAAACCAGAAACCACCATAAATAGCCACTTTTAAAAGATGAGAGTACCTGGGCACCTGTGGCTCACACCTGTAATCTCAACACTTTGGGAGGCCAAGACAGGCGGATCACTTGAGGTCAGCAGTTTGAGACTGCCTGGCCAACATGGTGAAACACCCTCTCTACTAAAAACACAAAAATTAGCCAGGCATGGTGGTGTGCATCTGTAATCACAACTACTCAAGAGGCTAAGGCAGAAGAATCGTTTGAGCCCAGGAGGCAGAGGTTGCAGGGAGCTGAGATCGTGCCACTGTACTCTAGAGTGACAAGAGTGATACTCTACTACAAAAAAAAAAAAAAAAGAATGTGATATAATCTCTGCCACTTAGAAATTCAAAGCCTGCTGAGGACTATTATATCATCGTTCCTACCACTCTCATTACATTTTCTAGGGATTTCATTTATTTATCAAAGAAAAGAGAAAGACGAAAGTAACTTATTTTGGTTTTTCCACCTAACATTATTGTTAAAGTTTTACTTTTCAGTGTTAGCACTGCTTTTAGAAAAATTAATGGAGAGCACGAGTGAGACAACTAAGCAACTAGGCTTAGCCCTAGACAACATTTATTCAGAACTATCCACTGACTTGTGGCAAGCAACATTTTGGTATAAAACTAATTATGATGTCAACTTGTATTGTCTAGTTCTATTGGTGGAAGACTGATCTGGGAGCTCAGAAATCTATTAGGGTGGGGGTGTCCAATCTTTGGGTTTTCCTGGGCAGCACTGGAAGAATTGTTTTGGGCCACACATAAAATACACTAACACTAATGATAACTGATGAGCTTAAAAGCAAAACTGCAAAAATATCTCATATTTCTTTAAGAAACTTTATGAATTTGTGTCGGAATGCATTCAAACCCATCCTTGGCCACATGTGGGCTTCGGGTTGGACAAGCTTATGTTAAGAGTCTCATCTCCAATCTTGGCGAGCTGTATAATTATGGATAAATAATCTCACCTGTCCAAGCCTCAAATCCTCATCTATACAATGATGAGGCTAACCTAGATGATCTCTAAGATTCAGTTCAAACATAATTTTATCTTCATCATTCCTACCACTCCATTACATTTTCGAGGGATCTCATTTATTCATCAATTATTAAACATCTGTGTCTCCGCCACAGTGATCTTACTGAGCTTACATTTTGATTGTCCCATAGGCATATTAGAAAATTAGTTAACACATAAGCTTAAAGTTAGTAATGGGATTAAAAAATGGTTAAGTGGCTTGTTTATTTGGCTTAGAACTCACAGAATGATGCATTTGTGGATCAGTACAAAACTCTCCACATTTGACACTGCTCAGAAAATAAGAATGCTATTAAAACAGTTACTAATCAGAATTTAACAGGCCTACGACCGGCATGATACTCTGATTAAAAGCAATTGCCAATATATATGGCCCCTATTTCTGGCCTGTAAAAGACAAAAAGGTATGATAAAGTCAGCTTTCGTGGGGAGAGAATCTCAGTCCGATCTCTAACACGAATACATGTCTGAATAACAGTCTGTGCTGACCCTTCTTGTCAACTTTTAATCCTTCTAACTGATGAAGAGCATGAGACATGTGTTTATTTTAAGTACAAGCTAGTGGCTGGCTTTCTTTTCACCTAGCTTTGTACAATTGTACAGAACTCATTAAATTCTTAATACAAACACTCACACAATGCCCCCGCCCCACCACCTCCCCGCACTCAACTCCAAGCAGGGAGTGGGGCTAAAAGGATAACTCAGTTGCTCATAAGGAACACACAAAAATTAAACCCTAGAAGGAAGTTAGAAAAAAGAACAAATAATAACACAAGGCAAACTATGGTATTAGAGTAGTCAAAACTTCAGGGTCTTAATATGGTGCTCACTCCCTGTTAAGATAAAAATAAATAAAACTGAGAGTTCCTATAATAGGAGGAGAACAGGAAAGAAAGGAGGACGGGAGATAACATTTACTCAGCACTTAACAGGTGCCAGGCACTATGCAGGTAGTTTTCACTTACTTTTCTCAAGAACTACACACATGAAAATATGCCTCAATAGGTGATCATCTACAACAAGAGTTAACCACTTCCCTTCATAAAATGATTCCAACAGCCTAGGATTGTATTCTAATGTAAAGGTAGTGTGGATGTAAATAATCATTCTGCCTAGAATCTTGTATTTGGAACTGAAAGAGGTCTTGGGTCACCTAGGCAACCCATCCATCTTACGGATTTAACTTAGGCCAGACAAGAAAAGGGGCTGGACTAAGGTCATCCTTGTTTATAAGCAGAGTTGAGATCAGACCAATAATCAACACATCGATATGCCCCTCTGTTGGTAACAGTTCAGTGAAATTTAGTAACTACTAAGTTACTGACCACCTATTAGTACTTTATTAAAACAATCCTAATAATCCGACTATACAAACAGCACAGAATCTCGAAAGAATGTTAATTTCTATATATTTTTAAAACCAACTGATAAGCAGTAATCTGCGTTTGAATATATGTCTATTTCCTTGACTGCTCTCCACATAAAGATCCCAGATGCAAAGCAGTGTTGGGGGAACGGGGAGGGGGTGATCCGTCGCTGAGGTAAAAGATCGCCTCCTGTAAAGCCCCAGGTCGATGATCCTGGCCCTGGACTCCCCGTCCCCTCCGCGATTTGTAACCCCTGAGCCGGGCGGGAGGACAGAGGATGAGTGTGCAGTAAAGAGGCTCCCGCGCCCTCGGCTCGCCGATTCCCCTCGCGACGCCGGGCCGGTTCCGAACGCGGACCAGACCGTTAAGGGGCTGCCAGGGCCGCTACGCCCCGCGCGGGCCGCCCCTCCCCCACCGCGGCCTGAGGCGAGCGGCGCTGCCGGCCAGGCCCCCGCGGCTCCCCTAGCGAACAATACAGGGGGTCCCCCGCGAGACCGAACGCCAAGGCCCCGCATCGCGGGCCTGGCAGGCAGCGTCGAGACGCAAGGCCGCGAGAGACCACCCAGCGGGAGAGCGAGTGAGGACGCGGTTATTCAGGGGGTTCAGAGGCCGCCGTGGCCTGACCGTACCTGGCTCCAGGTGATGAACTCGTTAGTGTGGGTTTCCTCCACAAGCGTCCACAGCTTGCTGAGGAAAGCCGGCACGTTCGAACTCTGCTTCATTGTTAACGCGGCGCAGGGATTCCAAATTCTAGACCCGAACGCGGTGGTAGCGGCGGCAGCAGCTCAGGCAGCAGCTCCCCGAGAACGCCCACAACGCAGGCGCAGCAGATCTTGGTCCCCGCCCCCCAACCCCGCCAGGCGCGCGGCGAGGCAGAGAGGCCGGGCGGCCGCACGTGACGGACAAGTCCCCGCGCTCCGCCTGTGCGCGCAGTGGTTCCGCGCCGGTCCCTTCCCTGGCCAATCCCAGGGGCCGACCACACGATGGAGAAAAGCGATTGGCTGCTGCTGACATGAAGGGGGTGGGAGCAGAAGGGGGTGGGAGCAGAAGGGGGCGCTGCCTTCTCATTTGTCTTTTATATAGAAGCTTTGATGGTAGCGGATCTTCGGCTTGGGAGACCGTCGGTGTTTGGACGTTTCACGTGGAAACAGCTTATGGTTTCTGGGCTGTGGCTGGGAGGCTACAAAAAGCCCTTCGGGGCCTTTGAGTCATAAGTTTGGCAGGCAAAGTGTGGTTTGCACCAGTTTAGAGAAGATCATTCGCAGAAGGAAAAAACCAGCTCTCAAGCATGATGTGCTAGGCCCCGAATTGAAATTGTCTTAAAAATAATGAACCTTGTTCTTACATTATCATTGAGAGAAAAAGCCCCCTTTAAAATATGTTTATCAAAAAGAGCAGTTTAAATAACTCACTCTCTATTACTTAAAACTGTAAACCAGGAACTGCAATTGATGTATCATGTGCTGTTTTTAATCCAGTCATCAAGTGCCTACTCTACACCCAGAATAAAAAGAAATAGGCTGTTTATACTATTTTAGTTAATTAAAATAGTTGTTCCTGCGTATACTTTACAGATACATTCTTTTTTGCCTGAGAGATTGGTATAGTGAAAAAAAAATAATGGAGAAGGAGTCAGTAGATCTGAGTTTAGATAACGCCTCTTGAACGTTTTTCTGTATATTAAAATACACTGGTACTGTCACTTAGAGCAATTCCTTAGCCACCAGTGCCAGTTTTTCCCATTTCTTGATTGGGAATAAGATCTATCTTTTTACCCATTAAGAGTGTCTTTAATGCTATAATGGCTGTGCAAATGCTTTGAAAATATGAGGTCTACAAAATTCGACCTTTTTTTTTTTTTTTTTTACAGAAGTCAGCATGTGAAGGTAAAAACTTACAAACAAGTCAGAGCCAACACATTATACAAAAATTCAACATAGGATTGGTTTACTTCTTGGGTAAATGTAAAATAGTACATTAAAAAAATATATATAGAGAGAGTATATTCCAATGAGCAAATATTTATTGAATGCTGCCTTTGTGTTCAGCACTGGGATGTTGGCTGAAGCAAAATCAGATATATGGAGGCATACATGTGATAGAGGAACTAGTATTTGATGAGCCCTTATATATATGCCAAGGGCTTTACATATATTATTGAATCCTCACAACAATCCAATGAATTAGGTTTTATTATCCCATTTTCCCAGTGAAGATTCTGAGACTCAAAAGTTGATTAATTTCCCCAGTCACAGCAAGTAAATAGGAGAGAGTATTTACACCCAAGCTTTATTGAGCTCAAAAGTATGTGCCCTTTCCATTGTACAATGATGACACTGTTTCAAAGCTCAAGATGCTTATATTCAAACTCGAGAAACAACATGACCATAGTGATCAGCACTCATTAATATATACAAAAAGAGCTAAATGTTTGGTATAAAATAAGTACTAGGTGAGTTTAAAAAGACAGACTAGTAGGTTAAGGTGATAAGGAAAGATTTCATGGAGGATAGGGACCTTAAGTTGGTCCTTGAGGTACAAATATATTTGAATAGCTAAAAGGAAGATACCAGAATAAGCAAAAACCAGGAAGCTAATGATCATGTCTGTCTATGGAGGGCAACAGCTCAGAGGTAAGATTGGCAGTGTCTAAGGAGGAAATGTGGCCTACTTTCATGGCATTATATTATTTTCTTCTAAAAAAAATAAGGTGTGGTTAGATAGAAGTGGAAACTTGTCTTTGGACATTCAAAGGCTGGGCATTCATAGGGCTGGGCTTAGTGGGGTGCCATACTTGGTTTAATGCTCTGCTCTCATCCTCTTGAAATTCTCAATTTTTGAACAAGGGACTCTGCATTTTCATTTTGCAATGGACCTTGCAAAATATGTAGCTGATTCTGTTTCCAGTGTATGGCATCTTATAGACCGTACGTTTGAAACAAGTGGTTCTTAAACTTAAGCATGTGTCTGAATCACTTGGAGAGGGGAGCCTTCCAGTAAGCAGATGAGCAATATCAGTTCTCAGGTAGTATTTGTAATACTTATAAGGGCAGCGACAAGGATAAGTTATTAACCAGGTAAGAAAACCTTGGTACCAGGAAATTAGATGATGTATCCAAAATAATCCAGCTAAAGTTGGAATTGAAACCAGGTCTTTCGTAGTCTGAAACATGCTTTTTAAATTTACACCAATGTGCCTCAAACTTCAGCGCAGAATCACCTGTATGGCTTCTTAAAAAACAAATTGCTGCTTCTGCTTCCACGGCACTCAGTAAGTCTGGGATACAGGTTAAGAATTTTTATTTTTAACAAGTCCCAGCTGAGGCAGATGCTACCGGCCCTGGAACCACATTTTGAGAACTGCTGTTATAGAGGAAAAATTAGTAAACTGACCTTCCCTTACTACTAACATGTACTGATTAATTGTTATGCTTCACTTCTTTTTTTGTTATTGTTTGTTTGTTTCTTTGTTTTAACAGAGTCTTACTCTGTCGTCCAGGCTGGAGTGCAGTGGTGTGATCTTGGCTCACTGCAAACTCTGCCTCCCGGGTTCAAGTGATTTTCCTACCTCAACCTCCTGAGTAGCTGGGATTACAGGGCTGTACCATGAAACCCCGCTAATTTTTGTATTCTTAGAAGAGATGGGGTTTCACCGTGTTGGCCGGGCTGGTCTTGAACTCCTGATCTCAAGTGATGCGCCACCTTGGCCTCCCAAAGTGATAAGATTATAGGTGTGAGCCACTGCACCTGACCACGCTTCATCTCTTAATAAAATCCAGATGTTCCAGGAATAACTTAAACTACTATGTTTTGTTTTTCTATGAACTTAATGGTTAATATTTATTATAATTAATACATTTTCTGAAAAACTAAGTATTGAATGAAGACATTTTTGGGGTAAAATAAAATTCTAACTTGTTGGCTTGTTTGCACTTACTTATAAAACTGAGAGGGGAAGAAAACAAAAATCAAGCTTTATCTCACAATTATTTGCCACCTATAATATCCCTAAAATATCAGAAGAAACAGATTTGAGCCAGTGGCAGCAATTTTGACCTGTTCATAATACAAGAAGATAAAAATGTCACTTTCTTAAAGGAGTTGCCTCCTATTAACTCCAATTTTAAAAGCTGTATTATTTTCATGGTTTATTTGCAGCCTACAATGTAAGACTTAGATTTAGAATAACATTCGAAAATATGAATGACCCAGACCTTTGTCTAGGAACTAGAAAAGCATATTATGGAGCAATTTGATGCTTCAGATCATCAGATGATGCCATAAATTCTATCCAATCAATTTTGCAAAACTAATTGGAATCAACAGTGCAACCAGTATTAGCTTTTAAAGATTTTTTTTCAAGGATAGGATGATTAAATCCAAAGGTGAACTGCATAGAGGTTTCCACCTATATTGCTATCTGGACAAAGTGTTGATTTTCTTCAATTTTGGAATGACTTAGGGGACGTTAGGCAAATCACCTAACATTTTCCAGTCCTTGCTCCTTATATATAAGATGTGAGTGAAAAATATCTGCTATACTCACTTCACAGGGTGGTTTTGAAGATCAAAGAAATTGTCTCTTCCTCCAGTCCACTTTCACAATCTTTATGGATCTCTTTCTAAAACACTAATCTGAAAAGGTCACTTCCAGACTTAAAACTATTCAGTGACTTCCTATAATTTCCGGAATAAATTCAAACCCCTGAAGGGGCATAAAAGGCCTTCTCTGATCTGATGTCACCTACCATTTCAGTTATTGTCTACCATTGTTTACAACACCTTTCCCTTAGCCACACCTAAATGATTGTAGTTACCTTGCTGGTCATATTCTTTTATACCTCTATGTATTTCCATAGGCTGTTGTCTGTGCCCGCAGAGCCCTTCTTCTTCACCATTTTTCTCTAAATTCTTCTTCAACCTTTCAGGTCAAGTATAATCCTGTACAAACCTAAGTTCTTTGGTGAAATCTTCCTTGGTAACATTTATTATAGCACTTACTACATCATATTATAATTATTTATATACATGTATTTTTCATTCTAGACTATGAAACTGCTTCAACATAAATACTATGTCATATGTGCATTCATTTATTTACAATGACATTCACAGTGCATGATATATGTTAAAATATCAATAAATATTTGTTGAATTAATAAATGAATACATAAACAGGTAAGTGCTAACCATCCGCTTATTCTTGCATGACCCCCAAATCGGGGTTAGTTTTTCCTCCCATGTGCTCCTATAACTTCTGGAACTTGACCTTCACAGTTTTTACCACACTATTGCTGCTCATTTACTTCTCAGCAACCCTTACTAGACTAGCAAATTGTGCTTGCATTGTTCACTCTTGTATCCTGAGCACTCAGCACAGTGCTAATAATAACGTAGGAGCCACTTGATAAATATTTGTTGAATGAATAATTTTAGCTTTTGAAATCCTTTGGATAAAATGTGCCCTACCTAATAATAAAGAAACCCCTTACAATTTATTCTCAGTCAGTAGAAACCTTTTTGTTTACAAGAGAAGAAAATGAAGAGAAGAGCTTAAGGATAGCTCAACTGAGAAGCATGCGAATGAGGAGCTGTTAGTAACTGAACAAATATTAGAATCCCGGAAATGCCAGATGTTAACAGAATGCTATAGAGGCCCAGGTTTGAGGCCACTTATGTCTTCAAAACAAATGACAGTGGCAAAATGCTTAAGGACTCCTGAATAGGCTTTTGAGTAAGTGAAGAGCTAGAAGACTGTGAAAGTTAATTTTTAAAAATTTTCAAGAAGCTGCCTTTTTCTAAGGCTACAACCTGGGTGCAAAAGACACTGGCCAGAGGAGCTTTTTATGTAGGAAATGTGTTAGTACTGCTTGTACCAGACTTGGGCTGGAACTGCTCTACGTTAAAACTCCAATCTATGCCAGATTTGCTAGAATCCAATCAGTCATCCAACTAGGGTGACAAACTAGTTCAGGTTTGCACAATGCATTTCCAGCTTTGATACTGAAAGTCCTATGTCCCAGGAAATCCCTCAGGCCCAAGCAAACCAGATTGTTTGGTCACCCTAACTCCAGCCTCTTCCAGTTATAGATGTTGGACAGGAAGAAGAGGCTCTTTAAACAAAGCAAAATATTGTATAGCAACAACGTAGATAAGGGATCTGAAAACCTTAACGCAGCTTTGGTCTTTCTGGAAGCAGTGTGGAGGCTCTCTTTCACAGGCACTCCAACAGCTAGCTGATAAATAGAAGGAATTGATGTACCCCCGCAACTCAAGGTCCCGGTGAAGTCTCAGACACACGCAGAGAGATGTTGATAAGAAAGAAAATTCAAGGCTAAAAAAACATCAAGGACTGGAAACATTAGAAAAATGGAGTGGGTTAGAGAAATGGCCTGCAATGTAAGTCTTCCATTATTTCCATTAGAATAAAACCATGTTAGGGTTTAAGTTTCTACTTCACTGGTACTTGTCTTGTTCTAAGAGGAGGTGGTGTCCAAGACAGATGGAAAGTGTTAGGAGTTCATCTTTCTGGAAAATGTGGTTTAAGTGATCATTTTATTCAAATCATTTGATAACTAAGACCTTTGAGCTCCTCAAAGATGAATGAGCTGAATTATAGGAATTGGATACAGAAATATACTCATACCATGAATATTAAACTGGAGAACTTGGGTTCAGTGAGGAGGTAGTCACTATCACAGCTGTGTGTCGTGATTTGAGAGGTGTGCATGAAGAATTGGCAACGACTGGGACATTTCTAACCTCTTTAGAGTTTAGTCATCTATAAGCAGCACCCAGGTACCAGCCATAAAGAGAGATGACTTTTCTATTCTGTGCTCACAGTGTGGTGCAGTACAGTAGAGATGAAACAGAGGCTCAAGCTGCTGCTTTCTTGAGAAGGCGTCCTAGGATAGAATTGAATGAATTCTGATCTTTCAGAGAAAAGTCTGCCATTGTCTGAATCAAGTAGTTGCTAGGACGTATTAAAGATTTGTGGCTGGGCACAGTGGCTCACGCCTGTAATCATAACACTTTCGGGAGGCCAAGGCGGGCGGATCACAAGGTCAGCAGATCAAGACCACCCTGGCTAACACGGTGAAACCCCGTCTCTACTAAAAATACAAAAAATTAGCCAGGCGTGGTGGCAAACGCCTGTACTCTCAGCTACTCGGGAGGCTGAGGCAGGAGACTTGCTTGAACCCAGGAGGCGGAGTTTGCAGTGATCTGAGATTGCGCCACTGCACTCCAGCCTGGGCGACAAAGCAAGACTCTGTCTCAAAAAAAAAAAAAAAAAAAAAAAGGTTTGCTAATTAATGGCAGAACTCTTGATTTATAAAGCCCTTTATATATGGTAATTGTTGTATTTGCTATAATTTACTTTAAAATAGTACAATTTAAACAGGAGTATATAGTGTGATAGTTAATTGTAATCTGCACCCCAGGGACAGTCAACTTAACAGTTGAAAAACCCTAATTAGGAAGGCAGTCTCCAGGGATGGTTAGTTAGCATATGAAAGACCAATCTAATGCTTTTTCTATGAAGATTTTATCTTAATGTTTATTTTTTTAATCAATACCAAAAGTTTTGTTAACTAGGATAATGGATATGGAAATGATTTCTTTCTTGGTAAAATTAGTGAAGTTCAGGATATGTGTATTGACTAAAAATAGTGTATTGTCTTTCCCCATTTTTGACTAACCTGAGAATGGCATTATCTTGAACTGGTAGCCTATTCTCTTCTCAAGGTGCCCTCACCTTAGGATCCTCATAGACCCATTGTTCAGGCGATTTAGGTGGCCTGAAGCAAAAGTAAAAATAGAGAGTTACATGCCATATTTCAGAAATTTTAAAGATTACAAATCAAGCTAACAAACAGTTAAATAAAATATGTTCTAGTCTCCTAGCTTGACAAATGTATCTTCATAACAATAAAATTAAAAGATATGTGTCAAATAATAGTTTTCAGCTGAGCATGGTGCTGCATGCCTGTAGTTCCAGCTACCCAGGAGGCTAAGGCAGGGTTGCTTGAGCCCAGAGTTTAAGATTGCAATGAGCTGTGATTGTGCCATTGCACTGCAGGCTGGGTAACTGAGTGAGACCCTGTCTCAAGAAACAAACAAACAAACAAACTCTCTCTCTCTCTCTCTCCATGTATATATATGTGTGTGTGTGTGTGTGTGTGTGTAGTTTTCATAAGACACTAGGTTGGCAAAATATTTTTAAATTAACTTTGACCCAAGAAGATCAAATGTAATTATTGTTTGCTGTTCTGTTGACGGAGGAATGATGTTTTAGATGATTAATAAAATAGAGATATATAATTTGT
The DNA here is from genome assembly GCF_003255815.1 of Theropithecus gelada. Lineage (NCBI taxonomy): Eukaryota > Metazoa > Chordata > Mammalia > Primates > Cercopithecidae > Theropithecus > Theropithecus gelada. The sequence continues at coordinate 147,019,185 of NC_037671.1, read as the reverse complement.
AGATCATTGTATATTTATTCCATAAAATTATTTTTTCTTACCTATATTTCAGTTAGATTGTCACCATCAAGGTTGTCACGTAACCTATGTTCTATTGGATCAGAGTATTTGAAAATGTAGTTGTACTCAACGTACAGCTGTATTTAACAACCAAATCTGAATATATTTTATAAAACGTATTTCAAATACTTGCTAAAAATAGGAAAATTAAAGTTTTTGTGCATTTTGTTTTAAAATATTTAGAAATGTCGTAAAATTAAAAACTAAATTATAATTAATAAATTTCTAATTTAAAAACAAAATCATTTATATAAATTTGACATTTTAAGCTTAATATTTTGAAACTATAATCAGATTGCATTAAGCATTTCAAAAAATAAACTCTTTTCTCATTCTGAAGCAGCTGGCATGGGCATAAAGTAGTACAACCTGCAAACCTTGTGTCTCAAGGGCATAGGAGAAGAGTTTTCCTGGAGCTCTTAGTTGCTAGAATGATATTTAGAGTTACGCTATGCCAACATGGAGTGCTGGATTCCAAATGATAGAAGAGATCATTTGTTCCTTAATAAATTATTTTTTTTTTGTATGTGTTAAATGATATTCAGGGCCCTTTAAGGTGCTGGGCTCCAGAAAGAGATTCCTCCTCTAGATTATGAAGGCAATACTGCTACTTAGAGTAGATTTTTTCACCTCACTTTCTTGAAAGTTAGCTGAATCCCACTATTAGAATACTGCAACATATTCTACGCAATGTACTTCATCAGGTTTATACAGCAGGGTGAAGCCTTCTTGCTAATACATCTTTGTATGTGTGGCAGAATTTCTGCTTTTTTATGATGATTATTTTAATGTTTTTAAAATATAAACTTCTTTCTGGTGGTAAGGTTGTGTTCAACTCAACTTCACCTAGCTCTAACTCTTTGAAGCTACCAAAATAGTCATTGTGGATAATCAAATTGGCTTAGATTAGTTCTCAGAAGTGTAAATCTGGCAAAATTTCCTAAATTGATGCGACAAAATAGATCCCTACATAGAACTATGAGTTCAGTTAGCTGGGAAGCTAATTTTCAGTGCTGGGGGTCATAGGTTTTATTGGATATGACTTTGTAGGCATTAGTGGCTAAAGATATATTTCAAGAAGTACTGAAAAGCACTATGGTCAATAAAGACCTCCAGGTATCACTCTGTAGAGAACTCCCATTGCCTCCATGTAGGGATTATATCATTTATTTTCTTGATTTATTTGAACAACGTACTATTCTCTCTAGTTTGCATTCATGCAGAGTAACTCATTTGACAAGCTGGTGTCATCCTTACAAATTTTCTCTATTTACAATAGGTTATATATGTATTTATATGTGTAGAGAGAGTTTATTGGCATTATTTTTTATATAAAACATTTTCCCAATTTTTAAAATTTACTTTTAATTGCAGTACAATATACATAATATAAAATTTACCATCTTAACAATTTTTAAGTGTACAGTTTAATATAAGTGTTAAGTACATTCACATTCTTGTGCAATCAATCTCTAGAATGCCTTTCATCTTACAAATCTGAAACTCCATACCCATTAAATAACATTTATGCTTTTCCTCTTCCCCTCAGCCCCTGGCAACCACCATTTTACTTTCTGTGGTTGTAAATTTGACTACTCTATTACCTCATATATTTGGGATCATACAGTGTTTGTCTTTTTGTGACTGGTTTATTTCACTTAGCACAATGTCTTCAAGGTTCATCCATATTGTGAACATGGGTCATAATTTTCTGTCTTTTTTAAAGCTAAATAATATTCATTTGTATGCATATACCACATTTTGTTTATTCGTTCATCAGTGGACTCAAGTTATTTCTGCCTTTTGACGATAGTGAATAATGCTGCTATCAACACTGGTATATATAAACAATTTTATGCATTTTGCTTTTCTCACTTGATAACACATGGTAGAAATTCTTCCATGTCAATTAGCATAGCTATAATTTATTCCTTTTAATGGTTCCATGGTATTCTGTGGTTTGTATGCAGCACAATAGATTCAGCCATTCTCCTACTGATGGGCGTCTGCTTTGTTTCAAGGTTTTTATTTTTTTTCCACTCTGAGATGCTGCAAAAATATTCCTTAAACATAAATCGCTAAGCATTGGTGGTTTTATTTCTCTGGAGTAGTAAATTCAGACTTTCATGTATAATTTGCATGGTAAATCTATACTTTAGATTACTGTACCAAGATATAAAAAGAGCATGCTGCTGTTTAAAAAGCCCCACGTTTGAGCTAACAGAATGCTATTGTATATGTATCCAACACTATGACACTCCTAGCAACAAGAAATGTCAACATCATGCTTCTATGGCAATAGCAAATGTTTAAGCGAGACAGAGAGAAAAATCTAATATTTAGTGCTCAGGAGTGATTGCACCTTTGGATAGAAATAAAAGGAGACACCTTTTTTTCTTTGTTATTTTCATAACACAATGCAAAGCCAGGCAACTACATTTTATTACATGTGATTTTCAGGGAGCATTGGTGGCTGAAGATATATTCTGTATTGCTTTTGGAGCAATTTGGTTCTGGTTTACTTTCCACTGAATTAATTTATAATTATCTGTAACTATCTCTTCTAGTCCTAGCCAGCTGTGAAAAATGAAGAGAGTAAACAAAAGGAGCTAATGTTCTGGTGTTTAGAGATATTTATTGAAATTGAGACCCAGAGAGGTTTGATTACATTCTAATAGGTTCACAATCAGTATGATATATATGTGTGTGTGTGTGTGTGCGCGCGCACGCGTGCATGCGTGTTTTGATTCAGACTTTTCCACTTGGAAATCTATGTCTCTATCATTTTATGATTTACCCTATGATGACCCTAGAAGAATCCAAACCAAATCTGATATCCCAAGTCTCTTGTATTTGATGTTCCCAGAGTGAGTGCTTGACATCCCCTGTTCAAAGTGGCAGGCTTCCAATTTGACTCTTTTTAGCCTGTAACTAGGTGGCACTCCAGTTCCCATAGGAGAGGCAGAGCTCTGCTGCCAATACCCACCTACTTGGCTGGGCTGCTCCCTTAGCCCTTATTCAGGATCTTCCACAGGCTGGCTAAGACCTATAGTAACCAGTTAACAAGACTCTCTTCTAATAAGAATTAGAATGTGTAATAAAGTTCTGCTTTTTTATGATGACTATTTTAATGTTTTTAAGATATAAAAATCTGCAACAAACCAATGAATATAATTGAACAAAAACATGTTCTGGTTCTCCTGCTTTGGTGCTTAGTGAGGTCATTGTGTGCTCTGATCCTGAGTCTTGTTTCCAACAGATAGATCATTTGGGTCTTGATGCTATGTGTTATGGGCTGAATTGTGTCCCCTCAAGCTTTATTTGTTGGCATTTGAATCCCCCAGTACCTCAGAATGTGACTGTTTTTTTGAGATAGGGCCTTTAAGGATATAATTGATGTAAAATGAGTCCATGCAGGTAGACCTGATCTAGTGTTACTGGTGTCCTTATAAGAAGGGGAGATTCAAATGCAGACAATACACAGACCTACAGACTGAGGGGTAACTATATGAGAACACAGGGAGAAGGAATACATTGGCAAGCCAAGAAAGAAAAGTCTTAGAAGAAACTAGATCTGCCAACACTTTGATCTTGGACTTCTACCTTCCAGAACAGTAAGAAAATAATTTTCCATTGTTTTAGCAACTGAGACTGCTAATGTACTCTCTATAGGAGGACTTTCAACTATACCAAAACCTTGGGACAACCAAAAAGTCCAAGTACTCTGGATATTAAAGCAACTTTAATAAAAACCTTTTACTAACCTTGTTGATTTATAGTGACTGGATAAACTCATGAACACATTTTAATGGCTATTAATATTTTTTATTTTTGTAACCAAAAAAGTTAATTATGAGATATTAAGGCATTATTTTAAGCCTAGGTGAAATGAGATTTCTCCATATTAAAATTTTGATAATCATTGTGAAATTTGTCACTAAGTATAAGAAGCTTAATGAATATGCAATACTTGATACCTAAGAATACAAAATTGACTACTTATATTTTAAGTGTTATCAAATGACATTTTCCCTTGGCTAGTTTAATGCTTTTAAATTATCCTTGAACAAGTAGTTGGATGGCTTTATACTATTTATTTACATATTTTTTAAAGATTTTATCATATAGAGTACTTAATTATCTGGGGATACAACTTCTAGAAAATGGAAGATTCAGTTTTGTTTTGTTCAGAACCTTACCAAGAGTTATTCACATCGCCAATACGTGCTATTGATTTTCAACTGCACATGTCACTCCTCTGCTCAAAACTCTGCAAAGCTCTCCATCTCCATCTCTCCACTCCAATTAAAGTCAAAGTCCTTTCAATGCGTACAAACATCTATGTGATTTGTCTTCACCCAACCCTGGCTCCTGGTAAAACCTCTGCACCTGGGTTGTGGGGATTGGGGGAAGATTGATCACATATGTCTTCTCTTAATGCTCTTATTTCTTTACAGATGTATTGGAGTCCTTATTCTTCAAACACGTTGGGAGCACTTTGTCTTAGGGTCTTTGCACTAACAGCTTCCTCTGCCTGGAATGCTGTTTCCTCTAGATACTCTCCTTCTGGCTTCTAAGATTTTGCTTAAATGTCATATTTTCTATGACACCTGTCCTGACCAGCCTATTTAAAATTGTAACCTTCTTGATTACTCTCCCCTATACACCCCCAATTTCTTTTTATTTTTTTCCACAAGGCCAGGGATCTTCATTTTTTTTCCATGGATGTATTCCAAGTAGTGTGCTTGGCACATTATGAGTGTTCATTAAATATTTATTGAAAAAATGAATAAATGAATAAATAAGAGGAGAGCATCTTTATGCAATGCTATCAGCTAAGTTAATAACCAGAGCTGAGTAAAGGACTTGGCATAAAGACAAGCTTTATTTAATGATGCATTAACTCTACTACAAGTTAGCAAAGAAATGGCCCACTCCTGGGGGTTCAAGAAAAGGCGTAGGCTGATTCTTAAAAACATGAAAGAAAAATAAAAGTATTTTATTGCTATTATGAAACTTGATTCTCTCGATAATAAATATTTGTCCAAGATTTTCAATACTAACTATAAAAACGTATTTGTTTCACTATTGGAAAATTTTAATATTAATGTATTTTGGGAATTCAAAATACATGTGCAAAATTTCAACCTTTTAAATCAATCAATTTTTGACATTTGACTACTCCTGCTGTGTTTCTTTAGCTAATTCTGGAAATACACACTTTGATTTTTCTTATTCTCACTTTATGCCTCTATAATTGTGCTAATTATATAAAACGTCTATTTAGTCCCCAAATGGAAATTATTTCTCCAATTTACTTATATCAGTGGAAGGTATTACAGAAGAAAGAGCACATATTAGAAGTCTGGCAGACATAGCTTTGCCATTATTATTATTATTATTATTATTATTATTATTGAGACAAGATCTCCCTTTTTCACTCTGGTTGGAGTGCAATGACGTGATCATACCTCACAGTAGCCTCAACTCCTGGATTTAAGTGATCTTGCACCCTCAGCCTCCTGAATAGCTAGGACTATAGGTGTGTACCACTATGCCCAGCTAATTTTTGTATTTATGTAGAGATGGGGTCTCGCTATGTTGCCAGAGTGTTGAACTCCTGGGGCCAAGCAATCTTCCGGTCTTAACCTCCCGAAGCACTGGGATTACAGGCATGAATCACCACGCCTGGCAAGCTTTGTCATTATTAATGACAGTGTGACTGTGAACCTCTCTGAGCCTCATTCATTTACAAAACCTCACATTTAAATAATGAATTTATTATGGACAAATAGACACATAATAGTAGGTGTCTCATAGATATTCCCTGATACTGTTGAATAACTCGGAAATACTAAAATACTCTATTTGAGCAGTTCTTCTTCGATGTCTTTTGAAGTTATTTATAATTTTTATTTTCCATTAATGAATGTGCAGGCTTACATTTCATACTATTTACTCCTACACTTCTAAGATACAAAATATATTGATGAGTTTAGCTAATTTTTTTGAGTGTCTATTAGGTGTCCTCAGTCATATTAGTTACACTGACAATTGTACAATACTTGTGGTTCCCGCCAAGAGGAATTTATGATCTAACAAAAACATGAAATGAAAATACACAAAATAACTAGCAAATAATTAAATATTAACCAGGTAACACTGACTAGGTGTACAGCAAAGTTAAAGATCAGAGTGGGTTGAAGAGATTAGAAAATCTTCATGGAATGAATATGGAGTATTTGAATTGGCCCCAATTAACCCTCAGCATAACAACAACATAAGAATCGGCTTTACACTCCTATACATTGCAAGAACAGTTATAATTACTTTACATTTATTAACTCATTTAGTTCTCAACAGCCCCCCAGGAATTAGGTACTATTTTAATCCCATTTAAAAGAAAGAAATAAACCAAGAAAAGGTACTGATTAGTAATTGTGATTTTCAATCTTTCCCACCAAGTCTATAGAAGGATTGAAAAGGTTTACCAATAGGCAGAGTCTATTATGAATACTGCATAGAAACCATTCTTACTGTAGGACACATAATATACAAAATTTCCAGCTATTCTTCCGCTTCTACCCCTTACTTCAATACAATTAAGCTATTCCTTCTTTCTGCCTCAGTGTTATTAGGCATCTTGCTCTCCTCACTTACATTTATGAATATCTTATGCGTCCCTCAAGAGCCCTCACAGTTTCTATGTTAATGCCCTGTCCAGGAGAAAAATATTGTATTTTTCTTATGATATTGATATTAAACTGCCTTGTAGTTATTTTGTGTGTTGCTTATTATTTATTTATTTTTTTAAGACGAAGTCTCACTCTGTCTCCCAAGCTGGAGTGCAGTGGCATGATCTTGGCTCACTGCAACCTCCGCCTCCTGGGTTCAAACGAATCTCCTGCCTCAGTCTCCTGAGTAGCTGGGAATACAGGTGCGTGCCCCCATGTGTGGCTAAGTTTTGTATTTTTAGTAGAGATGGGGTTTCACCATGTTGGCCCGACTGGTCCCGAACTCCCGACCTCGTGATTTGCCCTCCTCGGCCTCCCAACGCACTGAGATTACAGGTGTGAGCCACCACCTTGTGTGTGAGCCCGGCCTTGTGTTTATTTCTTATGAGCAACAGAGGAAAGGAATTATGTTTTTTTCATTTTCATCTTCCCCATTCATTCCTTATTGCTACTTCCCAACCATGATGCCTGGTATGTCTTATATACTGTAGGCATTCGTTGAGTATTTATGAAACAAGTAAATGAATGAATACCACCAAGATATTGTTCCCACTTTGCAAAAGTGGAGAAGAGGTAGCTTTCTCAATAAATGTGAAAAGAAAAAGAGAAAAGGGCATTATTATTATTCTTTTTGAGACAGGGTCTCACTCTGTTGCCCAGGCTGGAGTGCAGTGGCACAATCATAGTTCACGGCAGTCTTGGACTCCTGGTTCAAGCACTCCTCCCTCCTCAGTGTCTCAAGTAGCTGGGACCACAGTCATGTGCAACCACATTCAGCTAATTTTTGTATTTTTTATAGAGACAGGGGTCTTGCTTTGTAGCCTAGGTTTGTTTTGAACTCATGAGCTCAAGTGATCCTTCTGCCTTGGCCTCCCAAACTATTGGAATTAGAGGAATGAGCCACCATGCTTGATGAAAAAGAAATTTTTTTAAGTTAATAACTTACACTATAAAAGAAGAAAAACCCATGGATGGAAAAAAAGATGAATGAGAAAAAGAGGGAAAATTATTAAAAATAAACATAAATTGAATGGCAATAATAAATGGGTTCAAATAAAATGTGACTGGAACAAATGGTAAAATAGAAATAGCCAAGAACAAATAGGAAACTCTTGGAAAAAAGGAGTTGTGGAAATGAAAGAAAAATGACAAGCAAATGAAATGTAAGAGAAAGGCAACATGGAAGAAAGGAAGTAAAAAACATGGAACAGTGCAGAAGAGAGTAGCAAATAGAAATGAAAAGAATGCTCTGTGTCAAAAGGTTTGTACCTGGGTCACCCTAAACAAGTTCTTCTTAGTGAAAATAATAAGAGGATTTTGTTCTGGCTTACTCTTCTACCCTCTTTGCACTGATTGGTATTACTCATAACAGGAATCTGGAGATGCTGAAATATTTGAAAATTGCATTTCCAAGATATTTTAAAGATAAATGCATTAAAAAATCTTTTTGAGTCATCTATGATAAACCCACAGCCAACATCATACTGAATGGGCAAAAGTTGGAAGCATTACCCTTAAAAACTGTCACAATGATACCCTGTCTCACCACTCCTATTCACCATATTATTGGAAGTCCTGGTCAGAGCAATCAGGGAAGAGAAATAAAGGGCATACAAATAGGAAGAGAAGAAGTCAAACTATCTCTGTTTACAGATGATATAAATCTATATCTAGAAAACCCCATAGTCTCAGCCCAATAGCTCCTTAAGCAGATAAACAATTTCAGCAAAGTCTCAGGATACAAAATCAACATACAAAAATCACTTACATTCCTATACACCAAAAATAGTCAAGCCAAAAGCCAAATCAGAAGGCAATCCAATTCACAATTGACACAAAAATTAAATACCTGTGAATACAGCTAACCAGGGGGGTGAAAGACCTCTACAATAAAAATTACAAAACGCTGCTCAAAGACATCAGAGATGACACAAACAATTGGAAAAATATTCCATGCTCATGGATAGTAAGAATCAATATAATTAAAATGGCCACTCAGCCCAAAGCAATTATAGATTCATTGCTATTCCTATCAAACTACAATATCATTCTTCACAGAACTAGAAAAAATATTTTAAAATTCATAAACAAGCAATAATAGCCAATGCAATCCTAAGCAAAAAGAACAAATCTGGAGGCATAACACCACAGAGCCTCACACTGTACCACAGGACTACAGTAACCAAAACAGCATGATATTTGTACAAAAACGTACACATAGACCAATGGAGCAGAATAGAGAGCTCAGAAATAAGGTCACATACATCTACAACCAACTAATCTTCAGCAAAGCTGACAAAAACAATCAATGAGGAAAGGACTCCCCTATTCAATAAATGGTGCTGGGATAACTGGCTGGTCATATGCAGAAGATTGAAACTGGACCCCTTCCTTACACCATATACAAAATCCACTCAAGATGGATTATAGACTTAAATGTAAAACACCAAACTATAAAAAACTCTAGAAAATAACCTAGGCAATACCAACCTGGACGTAGGAATGAGCAAAAATCTTATGACAAAGAAACCAAAAGCAATTGCATAAAAAGCCAAAATTGACAAATGGGATCTAATTAAACTAAAGAGCTTCTGCACAGCAAAAGAAACTATCAACAGAATAAACAGACAACCTACAGAATGGGGGAAAATATTTGCAAACTATGCATCTGACAAAGGTCTAATATATAGCATCTATAAGGCACTTAAACAAATTTACAAGACCCATTAAAAAGTGGGCCAAGGTCATGAATGAACACTTTTCAAAAGAAATTGTGTCCAACAAGCATATGAATAAAAGCTCAATATCACCAATTATTAGAGAAATGCAATTCAAAACCACATCGATCATCTCACACCAGTCATAATGACTATTATTAAAAAGTCAAAAAATAACAGGTGCTGGCAAGGTTGCAGAGAAAAAGGAACGCTTATAAATTGTTGGTGAGAATGTAAATTAGTTCAACCATCGTGGAAAACAGTGTGGGGATCCCTCAAAGACCTAAAAACGGAACTATCATTAGACCCAGCAATCCCATTACTGGATATTTACTTAAAGGAGTATAAACCATTCTATCATAAAGACGCATGCATGTGTATGTTCATTACTGCACTATTCACAATAGCAAAGACATGGAATCAACCTAGGAGCCCATCAATGGTAGACCGGATAAAGAAAATGTGCTACACCACATGCAAAACATGAATGAAGCTGAAGGCCATTATTCTTACCAAACTAATGCAGGAATAGAAAACCAAATATCGCATGCTCTCGCTTACAAATGGGAGCTAAATGATGAAAACACTAGGACACATAGAGGAGAACAGACACTGTGGGCTACTGGAGGGTGGAGACTGGGAGGAGAGAGAGGATCGGGAGAAATAAACAATGGGTACAAGGCTTAATACATGGGTGATGAAATAATCTCTACAACAAACCCCCCTTGGCACAAGTTTACCTATATCACAAATCTGCACATGTACTCCTGGACTTATTAAAATCTTTTCCTAATCACATTGGCCCCCAAAATAATATTTGTCAAGAATGGATTCTATTAAAGATAGCTTTATGTTTTTATAATTTTTTAAAGAATAAGTAAATATCCTAATTATTTCAATCAGTATGCTTTGCACAGCCTCTCGGTGCCGAGTTTTGCACATGAACGCCGCTAAATCCAAGCCTGCTGTGAAATACTGGTCTTACAGATGTTCACCGGTTGGCCTGCGCCTTTAGCTCCCTCTGCTGTTCACTCTCTGTTACTACTGCGACCTATAAATGCATGCAGAAAAAGATCACCTGTAAGAGAAATCTGCTAAAGAAAGCTGAATCTCATTTTCGGTGGCCCCAAAATGGTGATAAATATGATTAATTTCTTAAGTTTCACTCTCCTGGCAGTAGAATTGTTCATTCTCAGCAAACCTACATCACTGAATGTACTTCAGAGAGTTGTATTCCCTAGGATCAGATTTTCCCCCTTAGTCAATATCCATTTTATTTTAATTAATGATAAAATATGAATTTACAGTCAGTGCTTCTCTTGGTAAGTATAATTTAAAGAATTATCTGGATGATGTCAAATGCACATGATTTCTCTGAGTTCTTTCAATGATTCATTAAGACAGTGGAATTTTGGAATATGTGGAATATGTGGGTCACATTATTTTTTTTGAAGTTATTTTCTTATATTTAAAAAGTGTGGTCATCTCTGAGATTTCAGAGAAGAGGTCAAGCATTATATTTGTAATATTTAGTAAGTTTAATTTGTTTACAATAATGATTTTGTTATAGAGATCAATAAACTAATTTCTAAAATCCTATTTCCATGGCCACCAATCCACTGAGTATTAAATATCCCAACAGGGATCAGCCAAGACTGTAAGGCAGGCCACTAACATATGAAAGCTTAGGCAGAGCAACCAGTATAGATGGAGAGAAGAACATGAAAGAGAAAAAGGGACAAGGGAAGAAAAAAAGAAAGAGAAGGAAAAAAAGAAAGGAACATAGCAAAGAGAAGTAGAAACTGAAAGATCACAGAACAATGAGAATTTGGCTTAGAAGTGTTCACATTTGATACTTTAATCCTATTTGACTTCAGATAGATTTTTATTAATTTCATAGACTTTAGATAGACTTTTATTAGTTTCATAGCAGAGCTTAAAAGTGTATTGTATAGGCTGGGTGTGGTGGCTGACACCCATAATCCCAGAACTTTGGGAGACCAAGGTGGGCAGATTACTTGAGCCCTGGAGTTTGAGACCAGCCTGGGCAACATGGCAAGACCCTGTCTCTAACAACAACAATAACAACAAAAATTGTATAAATTTAAATTTGGCAAATATAGGCTTTTGAAATGACTGTTAAAGTTATTTTAAATAAACAAGTTTTTTGTTATCAAAACATTAAGAAATAAAAGAGTAATAAGAAAGGTATTTCTTATTAAAAGAAATGAAAGATAGTAAGAAAGGTAAATAATGAAAATTAGAAGGTCTATGGTTCCCTTCAGTATCTTCACCAGTATCACTCACCAATATATTTACTTATTTGTACGCGGCACTCACAATGTACCAGGCACTGTTATAAGTGATTACATATATTGACTCATTTAATCATCACAAGCACCACAAGGTATGTACTATTATTATTCTCGTTTTAAAGGTGAAGAAACTGAGGCATACTGGGGTTAACTAACTTGGCAGTTACACAGCTTGTGCACTGTTAAGATATTTCCAAAATGTGCTTATATATCTCTTCCAAGATTTATCAATTTTAGATATTCTTTATTGACTCCTACTATGATAGAGGAGGACTTAGCTCATTTTTACTAAGCTTTCTTACATTCCCCTGCCTTCTAGTGCATTTCAATTAAAAATTTTATCTTCTATCTATTGCTTTAGTTCCTGCAATTTTAAGATTTATACAACCTTGATTCCTTGTTTCTCCAACTATAGAGAGTATCTTTTGTTTCCACTCTGCACAACATGGACAGGAGCCCCACTCTACCCTTCAGTTCCCCAAATTTCCCTTCCACCTGTTACCTTTTGTCACTGTACTTTCACTTTTAATGAGCTTCATGCCACTTACATTGTACTCTGTAACCACAGTGCTTTCACAGTTTGTCCATGAATTGATTCTAAAATATGAAATTCAGTAGACAGTGTTAATGTCTTTACGATCAGGTAAATGTCGTTTACTGGAGAGGTAAGTAGTGCATTATATCTATATTTTCTTTCTTTTACAATTGTTTATTTCTTGTAGTTTCTAATTGGCTCCTTCTTCCTCCTTGCATCATTTGCCTTTGTTTCATTTTACATTTTGTTCAAAGTTTATGTTGTACAGTCCATAACATTGTGGACTTTCCCTCCACCTGGTTCTTTTGTCTGGAGACCGCCATCTTGCCGGGCCACAGAGTACAGCTTTCTGTTCTGGTGTTCCTCTGTCATCCTGGGACACCTCCTGTGTCTTCCGTGCTCTTCTGAGAAAGACCCATTGTTGCCTGTCATTTTTCTCCCTCTTGGTCTGTTTCTTTCTTTTGTAGGAATGTATCCTAAAGGAATTTCACCAGAAAGCACCGTGGTAGTTAAATTTTCTGATTGCTTATATGTCTGAAAGTATTTCTTTCTTTTCCCTCACATTTGATAGATGGTTTTGCTGGAGTACATGCATTTCAAGGTGGAAAATCATTTTCCTTCAGAATTTTGAAAACCTTATTCCATTGTTTTCTGTCACTGAGTACTGCTGATAACTCTGATGATAGTCTATCTTCTGTTCCTTTTTAAAAATTTGTTTTTATCTCCACAGTGAAAAATTTAAATATATTTTCTATATTTATTATTTTGAGGTTTTATAATGATATGGCTCAGCATATGTCTTTCTTTTATTAGTTGAGCCAGACACACCATGGGCTCTTTCAATCTGTAGACTTTCACTGAATAAGTACTTATCTCTGCTCTCTTTTATGTTGCATATCTTGGAGTAATCATCTTTGTCTCATTTTCTCTGCTATTTTCTATTGCTTATCTTTTAGTTCTATAGTCTGGAAGATTTTTTAGTATTCATGTTTTAATTTCCATTAACACATTTGCTTTCTTATTTTTACTTTTTAATAGTATCTAGTTCTTGTTTTTTGTTTATTTGTTTTATAGATGCAATAGATCAAATAGCTTCTGGAATATCTTTCAGGATGCAATAAGAAATTTTTATTTTTTTTAAGAGTCGTTTTGTTGATGAATTACCTCTGGTTTTTCTGGAGTCATTTTTGCTTATTTTGGCTTTTCTCATCCATGTTGCAGGTTTTTTTCTTGGTGGTTCTTGTTTGTCCATTTGACTTATGAAAGAGGTAATAGAAAAGCCAAGTAAGTTTCCATCAGGTACAGTTATTGTACTGGCAAGCTTTGTTTTAAGGTATGTGGGTAGGGCACCAAACATTATCATTGTGGGTGGGGCACTAAACATTACAATTTGAGACTCCTAAATGTCTGAGTTTCCATTCTCATGCAAACTGCCCTGGTTCTTCCAAAGTATATTCAGTTTTATACAGAGAAGAGTGGCACCTTACTTCTTTCCTTCTTTTCCTTCCTTCCTTCCTTCCTTCCTTCCTTCCTTCCTTCCTTCCTTCCTTCCTTCCTTCCTTCCTTCCTTCCTTCCTTCCTTTCCTTCCTTCCTTCCTTCCTTCCTTCTCTTTTCCTTCCTTTCTGTCCCACATGTGTGAGCACTTTCTCTCTGTCACTTTCACCTGGGGTTAGTATGGGGATAAATGTAAGGCAGTTGGACCTTCTGAGAAAGTAGAGGTTGAAGGAGGGAGATGGCTGTGGGGGGAAGTAACATGTCTTATCTGAAATCTTTTGAATTATCTCTGTTTTTAAGCCATGCCTCACTTCAACTCTCCACCGTAGTGGCAGTTCAAACTCCTCAGTCCTCTGGTTTCTAATGGACAGATTAGCTTTCCTCTTCTTCCCTTTCTGTGTATGTCCTGTATAGCATCTTCCTTTGCCTTACTTTATTAGTTACTAGTTCATCACCTACTTTCAGTCTTCTGAAAATTTGTTGGCATCATTTGTTGAGTGTCCCACTTTCTGTTCTATTTCTCATTATTGGTTTACACCATTTTTGTGTTTACTTATAATATTTTTTTCACTGGGTCTTGGGAAAGAGAGGAGATAAAGTGACAAACTTCAGTACCCTTTCTTTTATCTTTATTTTCTTTCAGCAAGAAAACCAAAGTGAGCATTCTCATTCATGCATTTGTTTCTTCCTTCAAGAAATATTTAAGTTCTTACTAACTCTATGCTGTGCACTGAGAATGTAATGATGAGCAAAACCGGAGTTTTCTGTGTTCATGGGATTTCCCAGGAGGTGGATAAGTGAAAGTGCCTGACTTAGTCCCAGGGGGTGGGTTCCCCAAGAAAGCAAATTTGAATTGACATCGAAAGTATAACTGAAAATAAGATAATTCGATGAAAATGGGGCAAGAGGAAGAACATTTAAAGAAAAAGTATAACATTTACCAAATTCTAGTCTTGGAAAAGAGAATGGTATTTAGAGAAATTGAGAGGATTCCAGTGGCTACAGCATGGAGGACAAAGGGAAAAGAAATGTGACATGAGACCAGTGAAGCATGCATTGGCCATATAGGGGAGCCTTCGTAACTAGAGTCGGGCCTGGGATCTTGGCCTCTAGGTGCAATGGGAAGCCACTAAAAGCTTATAGAAGGTTTCCAGGCAGAAGCAGTGCAAAGAGAACAGGCTAGCTGCTGTGTGGTGAATTGAGTGTGGGCAATATAATACAAGGTGATGATTGGAGGTTGTGACCGTTGCCCAGGTCAGAGTGTTCTTAGTTTAAACTGGATTGAAGGAATAAAGATAGACAAGGTGAACAGATTTGAGAGTTACTTAGAGTTAAATTAGTGGTTTGGATGATGGCTTAGATATGGAAAAACAGGAAGAGGGAGTTTTTCAAGGATGACTTTCAAGTTTCATGGCGCCATAGGCCGAACAAAGGGGTGCGGCAAGAGAAGCAAACTGTGGAGGAAGGAACACAATAGCTCTGAATGTGTTGAGTTGAAATATCTTTGAAACATACAAGTAGAGATGCTGAGTTACTTTTAAATATACAGAGGTGATAATATATTCTATATATTAATTTGGAGTCATTGTCATATAACTATTAACTGAGACTTTATTTTTCAGTGAGGTTAATTAGGAAGAGAGGGTATATATTAAGAAGAGATGAGACGTAGAGTTTTTGTCCTGGTTAGGTTCTTTCGATATCGCATAGTAAGACAATAAGGGACCTCTTCTCGTTTAAAAAAAATTGTGTTTAAAAGTAATTGTAACAATTATTGTTAGGAAATAGCTTGAATATCAACTATAAAGACAGAGTTGCATATTACACATATTTACTAATAGAAGATAGTGCAAGCATTGATTTAACTCATTTTGCTCTATGGATTCTAGGAAGCTTAGAAAGATATTTGGAAAAAGTGTTTGATGATGAAGTTCAATTCTTGTCTCTTTTTTGGTAATAGAACACTTAGGTCTGAACGTTTTTCTAATCTATATTTTGATTTCCTTGTCAATAAAACAGAGCTTTTTAAAAATATATATATTGAAAATAAAAAAAGGATTTTTCTTTGTTGTTTAAACTATGGATAACACAAGTGGTATATTTAATTTTAAATAAATAACCTTCAGTTTAATGTTAGAGAAAATCTAGCTGTAGGCCCTCTAATTTGCCAAGGGAAATTAAAGTTTAAATTATATTCAAGCAACAGTTTTAAGTAATTGCAACTATAAATATTCATGGTAGATTCCAACTGATATCTAACTTCATCTACATAAGATGGGTATTCATATTCCAGCAAGACTACATGAAAATCATCTTAGGTAGATGAAATAGTTTTTAGTTTATAACTGTCATGATGAGATTGTTCAATTTGTCTCCACAACCAATGTAAGCGTTTCTGCTCAGTATAAATTTCACATCTTTCCTCTAGATGGTGCACAAGGCACAATTATGTTAGAAAATCAACAGAAAGTTCCAAAAGACTTCCTACATTTTATTTGGAATCTGAATAAAACCTAATCTTCTTCTATCTATCTCCTGTAATCTAATAATTGAGATGATGTGTCATATCTTTGAGATACTCAGATTTATACAATAATTGCTTAGAATATAGTAAAATGCAGGTATAATTTTGATGTTATTATAAAATTAATTCTTAGCCCTCAATGAATAAAGTTTTGATATATATCAGATCTATTTCTTTCAGTTTTTTCAAGTGAATGATAAATATCCAAATATCAAGATCAATTATACAGCTACCAGTGTAGAATGGAAGATATATCTACATTTAAGTACTTCCGAAGAACTCCTGAAGATGTGTACTGCTGCTGTGTCTTCACGTACATTGAACAATCCTTATGTTTGCCCAAACATCAAGGAAAGACCCAGGAAGTCTGAATGCAGGGGCATATACAGTTTGGAATCTCTTCCCTGTACTGCAAGTACTTTTGAGGATGTTTGTTGTGTAGGAAAGAAGCTGCCACAAGAGGACAAAGCATTATTTTGCAGAAAATTATACAACAGTGGATTAATGAGCACTGGATTAGTATATCTGGACAGAATCACTTTTGGGGTGTTAATATGAAAATTTTAGTAATTTCTAAAACTTATCTTGCTTTTCTGAAAGAAGTAGCTATGTTCAAATATCCCCCAAATCTTCATTCATTAATTCTGCATTAATTCTTTAAGGTTGCATTACTTTTTCTTCTGACTGACTGACTGACCCAGAAGTTTAAAACTATGGTACTGAATTAAGGTCTGTATTTTTCAAATGTGCATTTTCTTTATTCTTTTCTTTCTAATGGCAGATAAAGTAATGCAGATAATTTGTGAATAACCCATCTTTTTGCAAATATAAGGCATTAGTATTATCATGGTAAACACTTCTTGAAAAATCTATAATTCCAGAGTCAAATATTTTAAGAAAGACTTTCTAAGTCTCAAATACATAGTGTTAGACAATAAATAAAATACCTCTGTTGTTCTGAGTTCTGTTGAGATTTCATGCAGGAAAGAAAGTTTTAAAATAGGCATTGAAGGAATGGGATGAGCAAAGGCTTAGAGGAGGCAATTCCTTCTTTCTCTTGCAATTTCTTCCTTTTCATTATCCTCCTGATTAATTTTAGATTACAACAAAAATACGGCAATACCAAAAAAGTTAAGCAATATAGAATTATATTAATGTAAAAAATAAAATTCCACTCTCTTTTTCCCCAGTTCTATCACATTCTCTAGAGATAAGCATTATTAACAGTTAGGTGTGTATATTCTTGATATTTTATTTTAATTTTTTTGAGACAGAGTCTCGCTCTGTTGGCCAGGCTGGAGTGCAATGGCAACATCTCAGCTCACTGCAACCTTCTTCTCCCGAGCGCAAGTGATTCTTGTGCCTTAGCCTCCCAAGTAGCTGGGACTGCAGGTGGGCACCACCATGCCTGGCTAATTTTTGTATTTTTAGTAGAAATGGAGTTTCAGCATTTTGGCCAGGCTGGTCTTGAACTCCTGACCTTAGGTGATCTGCCCACCTTGGCCTCCCAAAGTGCTGAGATTACAGGCATGAACCAACATGTGGTCTCTTTCTTTATATTTTAGTCAATAAATATTTACATATTTTACATAAATGAGATACAACTGTTCATCTATTCTTCAGCTTGTTCTTTTTATTGTTGGCTGTTTACACTACATTTGTTAAGAGTTTATAAGATTATGCCAACATATTTTAGCCATCCTAAAACGTTCATATAGGCTTTACACTCCTCTTAAAGTATTAACAATATTCAGCTTTCTATTTTGGTAAGAATTTCACAATCTTTACCTTTATTTTGAAATAATTATATGTTCATAAGAAATAATTACATACTTATAGGAAGCGGTAAAGATATGTATGGGGAAAACCATGTACTGCACCCTTTACCTAAAATTCCCTAATGCTAACATCTATAACATAATATCAAAACTAGGAAATTAACATGGATGCAACCCATAGTTTATTCAAATTTCACCAGTCGTATACACACGCATTTGTGTGTGAATGTGTGTGTCCAATTCAATGCAATTTTTCAATATTTTTATTTTTGTTATTGATATGTAATAATTGTACGTATGTATTTTGTTATTGATATGTAATAATTGCACATATCACATGGGGTACATGTGATAATCTGATACAGACATACAATGTATAATGATCAAATCAGGGTATTTAGGATATCCACCACCTTAAACATTTATTATGTCTTTGTGTTGGGAACATTTTAAATCTTTCTTTTAGCCATTTTGAAATACACAATAAATTATTAACTATTGTCAGCTTATTGTGCTATCAAACCCTATAATTTATCCCTTAGCATCTTTGCATATCTACTCAGTTAAAAATGTATTTTATTGTTTTAATTAATGTATCTTTAGTTGTGAATGATGGTGAGCCCATTTATATATATTATTTTTTCATATTTCACTTAAGAGAAAGTAATGTAAACATATATTCAGGGAAAAATGAGTAAAGGAGTTTGTCTGGATTTGAGTCTTTGGCTAGGGAGTTAGTAGAGTATTATATTGGAGATGTAGGGGCCAGACCATGACCAAAGGATGTGGACGTTAATCTGAAGTCAATCAGAATCCATTAAATAGTTTGTGTAAAGGTAATATGTACTGTGTCAAATTTATTGTAATTCGGAATCTAGAAACTGAAATCCACTTAAAATGTTTTTGTGATGTTTTAAGGCCTAAAATAATCATTTAGACCTTTAGAGGACTTAGGTTAATTGTAGTGGTAGTCATCAATGAAAAGATTCATGGGAGGAATATTCTCAAAGAAAAATAAGCAGGAGATGCTGACTTAACAGATTATGTGAAGGAGAGTGGATTCCAAATTGACATAGTGGCCTGTGCAGGGGAATGACATGTCTTATAGAAGCAAGAAAAATTTGAAAAATGGATTTGGAGACTAAGGGCTGGGTGGAGTTATATGAATCTGTCTTAGACATTATAAATCAGAATGAGCAGATATTACTTGAGTGCTGAGAATGTGCTGGCACATGTCTGTGCTTTTCTATGCAGTGATGCTCTAAGTGCTTTAAGATTCCCAATCTTTTCCACTAGAAAAAGTTTTAAAAATTTGGGATTTTTTAGGGGGTGATAGAAATAAATGGTCAAGATATTTTTGTCATGGACTAAACAAAGTGTGAGAATATTAAGGGTTCCCAAGTCAGGCAAAGTTGGGTTCCAGTTCTGGCTTTCCTTCTTTCTAGTTTTGTGACCCTGGATAATGTGTAGTCACTAAGCCTTAATTCCCTCTTCCCTACCACAGAAATAATAACAGCAATTATCAAATAACTGTTGCAAAAATTAAATAGCCTATGTAATGGTGCTCAGTGTAGCTCCTTGTATTAGTAAACATTTAATATTTTAATTATTATTTTTATTATAATTATGATTGGATACAATTATGTAAGTATTTTCACCCCTTCCCTCTCGCTTCTCCTGAAGAGGATTCTGGCAGTGCTCACTTAGCTTTATTCCTTCCATCCCCTTCTAAAGGGTTCTGACAATTCCAGAAAGGATTTTAGGTTGTATATGATGTCAGATAAGGAGAACAGGTCCATAAATGTAAAAGATAGAGTCAGTGGACTGATCCTTAGGGAAAAAAGTTATGGATGTTAAAGATGACATCCCCTGGAAAGTCACAGTCTGTAGGGAAAGTTCTGGAGCATCAACTGCAGAGGGAAATGAAGAGAGAGGAAGAACAAAGAGGAAGAAGAGGCAGCAAAAATAATTGATCTCTGGATTGAGAAATTGGGGGTTTGAGGATTGAGTTTCTGGAGAACTTAGGGATTCTAGAGAATGCAGAAGAAAGGGATTTTGTTATATTTTGGTGAACCATGCATTTGGATCTCCTTTTAATGTTCTTTGATGAATGTGAGTAGAAGATTTGGGTCATAAAGCTTATATTCTACTGTGTGTTGTGTACTACTGTGGCTGCTGTTGGTGCTGTCAGGCAGGGGACCATGGGGTAACTGGCAAAAAGTCTCCTCCATGCCCTTTTAACCGTGTATCACTGACTCATAACACAGTGCCTGGCACATAGTATTTACTAAGAAAATATTTGTCAAACTGAAAGCATAGTGATAGGCTGAGTTCTGCTTTCTTTGTTTCCTGATTTCTCTTAACAGCAGCACCATTATTTTTCAGATTCCTCTGTCAGTCCCCAGAATAAAATGTTTGGTGTCCATCCATGAAGTTTCGTTCCTTATATCCAGATGGTATCAATCTATCACCAAATCTCATCCATACGAATTCAGAAAACTCTTCTTCACTCCCCCTATCATTACTCTGGTCCAGAGGTCACACTCAAATGCCTACTTGTGTTAGGCAGGTAACAGCTCTCTGATGTGACAAAACAGGGTGTGGTTGTGCTTTAAGAACTGGAAATATTTGGGATTTGGAGAGGAACAGTACATAACATCTCTCCAAATCCTTTCTCGTAATTCTGTTTCAATTGAGATAGACAAGGAAGTCTAGCTGAGGAGGATTTAAATGTTTGCTTTGTTATTGCTAGAGCTGTTGAGATACTTGTCTACAAGTGTGTGGCAAACATACTGAATCCCATAAATACCAAATATTACTGCCCATAAACAGGCAGATTTTCTCATCCACAGGCCTGTCTGGACTATGGCAGGTCTCCTCCCAGGGGGCAGAGTTGTAAAATTACATTTGTGTTAAAGATAGACAATAATATGTAACCTCTGCAGGCGGATTGGTTCCCAAAAAGGAGGGAAGGGAAAAGATCTCAGCTCTCCTTGTCCAGTTCCTTGTCCAAAATTTGTCAATCTAATAATATACTCGGTTTCCTCCTTCCTCTGTGCTGTGGTCTGAATGTTTACATTCCCCAAAATGTATATGTGGAAATCTCCACACCCCCCCCCCCCAAAGATGATGGTATTGGGATGTAGGACATTGGGAGGTAATTACATTATGAGAGCAAAGCCTTCATGAATGAGATTAGTGTTTTTATAAAAGAGGCCCCCAGAGAGAGCCCCTGCCTTTCTACCATGTGAAGGTAAAGTGAGAAGACAGCTGTCTATGAAGATGGAGGCCCTCACTAGACACTGAACTTGCCAGGTGCCTTGGTCTTGGACTTCTCAGCCTCCAAAACAATGATAGACACATTTTTGTTGTTTAAAGGGTAGCTAGTTTGTAGTATTTTGTTTTAGTAGCCTGAAAGGACCAAGGTACTCTGCCATCATCTTAGACTGTTATTGGTCTTGTTGTTTTTGTTGCTTTTCACCCATCAAGTTTAACCAATAAACCTATGCTCACTTAGGAGTATGGCTTTTCCTCTTGGAGGAGAAGATGGACTTCTTGAGACAGCTTCCCCCTTCATGAGGTCACTCCCCTGTGCCAATTATTGATCCTTCTGGGATCATTAATTGTCAGTGTCGATTTAGCACCCAGAAGGCTCTGATATAGGTCAGAACTGTTTGTTAATTAAGTGAGCATTTCACAACTAGGGCTGACCATAATGTAAAATTGCTTGTCAGAATTTTGCAATAAGAATGAATGAGACATTATGATATTCTGGTAATAAACTTTCATCAGCACAGAGATGTTCCAAATTTGAGTGTAACTGCCTTCTAATTGTACAATTTCCAGAGAGATTCCATGGATTTCAAGTCCCAAATCAAATTATATTGCTTAAGTAAAATGAAAATAAAAGGACTTCAAGTCTTTCCCAATTTCTCTTCCTGGCCTGGGTAGAGTTAGGTTTTCTTTAGCATCTGTAGCCAGATTTTTTCATATAAATATATGGGTTTCTTTCAGTTGCATCTGTTACATTTTTTATACCCTTGTTTTTTTTGAAAAAGTGTCCAACACATTAATAGAATAAAAAATTATCCAAGCACCAATTCCACATCCATTCAGTTTGGAAAATGGGTCAATTCCCATTTCCCGGACCACTGATCTCAAACAGAAGTGTGTATCTAGGACCATGAACTTAGTGTTGTCTCAAGAGTATTTAAGAGAAGGAAGTTAGATGGAGATATTTTTCTTAGTTCAAACTTGCTGTGACTCCTGCCTATGATTTCAGTTCTTTCAAATCCATGAATAGTGAATCTGAAAGCCTGAGATCTCTGCTAGCAAGAGTCCATTTTGTCACTACCCCATGATTAGAATTGGGGAGGGAAACCTATGCATGCACTCTCTCTCTATATTTTTGTAGCTCAGAAATTATGATGGTGGTGGTTTTGGCATATGAGTATCATTTCAGATGCTTTTATTTTCCTTCTGCATACTTAAACTCTTTTAATTTATATTTCTCCCTTGAGTCATGTGCCTCAGGCACCCTAAAGTTTAATAGCTATGAAATCCACTTAATGTTACAGTGTTCCAATATTTTGTGAGCAAGCATTTTCCACCCTGAACCTGTTCATTTTTTTTTTCAGTATTAATTGCTTAAGCCCAGAAACTTGCTACTAGAAAAAAATTTTCTTAGTATCTGAGAATCACCCTTAATAGCTTTCTGAAATGAAGGTTCTTCTGATTATTCTGAAATCTGTACCCTTTAGGGGCCTGCTCTTTAAAACTTTGTGCTCAGTTTTCAAATGTTTCAACTCTTGAGTAACATTATTTTCTCACATCTATTTTTCTGTAGTTGTAGGAGATTTGTCTCTAGTTTCATTTCTCTCTACCATTCCAGTATATACCTTCAGTGAAGCTCAGTTGAATTTTTAAGTTTAAATTACTGTGTAAGTTGTTTCCTTTTCTTCTACAGCACTGTTTGCTTGATCTAATTCAATATTTTCCTTTAGATTATTCTTTGTATTTCTATTTTATCCCTTCAGATTTTTTTTGTAGACACTGATAGTGCTATATTCTAGAATTGCCTATTTGCCAAATATACTAATTATCAAAATTATACTCTTTGAGTTGGATAACCCCACCCAGGAGATATTCTCCCATTAGACCAGCATCTAACTCAGACTCCATCTGCTTTTGTCCTGCCTGGCTCCACTTTCATCTGCCCCATCTTTGCTTTGACATCCTGTCAGGTTCCAACCTGAGCTGAATCCAAAGGGAGTTGGTTGGCGAGTAGCTGAAAGAACACTTGGGGGGCTGTAGGCAGGTGGGACATGGCTTTATTACACACTGCCACTCTCACAGTGTCAGTGATACATTTATGCACCTCACAGACAACAGTGGCTCAGAGTCAGATGATGAGCCCACCCATAGCATGGTTTCATGGATTCATAATATATAATCATTGTGCATGATTATATAATGCACAAGATTGTGTGCCTGCTGTGTCATCCTGCTGTGTCATGCTGCACCAGACATTTACCTCAGCCTACTCCTGACTGCTGCACAGCCATTTTTCTTACACTCCACCCGCTAAGCTGAGGGGGTCCTCTTAGTGGGGAAACGTGCCCATAGAGCGGCACCCTGGACCCACAGGCGACAGCAACAATACAGGAAGCAGCAACCTAGGACTAATATTTCTGCTATGCTGCCTATGATTATCAGGGCCTAATGTAGACCAGAGCCCAGGCACGCCCACCATCTCTGTAGGGGTTGGTCAGTAAGGCTCTCAACTGCTTTAATCTCCTGTGACATCCCTTGTAAGGCTGCTGTTATGTGTTGTTGATTGTCTGGAATAAAGGTACAACATTGCACTCCTATAAGGGCACAGGTCCCACTTTGGGCAGCTGTTACTATATATTTAAGGCCATCTGGTTTTGCAGCACCACCTTTCTGGTTTTATCAACCTCATTGGTTAAGAGGAGGAGGATGACTCAGGTATAATTCAGGGCCCGAGCTGGGTGCTCTGCAAGGGCTGTAACCTGCATTTTCACAGTGATGACACCTGCTCCAGGGATGGTCAAATCAAAAGGGGAGAGCCTCCACAGGGCCTGGTGCACTAGCAAAATCCAGGAATATAGCACCTCCCGGTTGTGTGGGCATCTAGGCAATGTGGGAAGCTCAGTGGCAGGCACACAAGGCCACCCCTTGGCACAGCAGCCAGTCTAGTTCACTGGCAAATATTTGGCCAACCTGTGTCTCCACAGACCCATAAACTCCCAGGTGGCACAAAGTCCACTGGGGCCCGGCCTTGATGAGGCCACTTATTCCACCACACCTTGTGCAGGCTATGGTGGGCAACCACTGCATGGTGATGCTACCCCAATGTTGCTCTATACATTGTGGTCCCTGTGGCGGGGGCACCACTTGTTTTCCCACTAACCAGCCCCATCCATCATAGACACTACAGGTCAGCCAGGGGGCAGGCATGTCATGGGTTTTGTGGCACCCCCTATCCAAAGCTTGCCGTGTCACATTCCGGGCATTGCTGATGAGACCCTAAGTCTCTAGCCATGTCTAGTTGTCTATAGAAGCTGGGTATATGTGCCAGGGCAAGCTGTCCACAGATGCTGCTGGAAGGGTGGTGTAGATTTACTAACTGGAAATGTTAGTCACTTCGGCGTAGGTGTGAGCCCATTCCACAATACTGTTGGAGTATGTCAACCTATAGTCGAAATGACAAAGCAGGCACAGGTACTAACAGGGGTAAATCTCGCTCCTTAGGCAAAATACAGGCCAACTCTTCATCTCTGGATAGTAGTGCAGCTGCCAGGGTCTTCTCTCCTGGATAATGGTACCATACCTTTTCAGTTCCCAATGGTTCCTTTGGGTGCTGTATTCATGCTAAAGTTACTGGGGAGTTAATAATAGGCTACACAGACAGTACATATGTCCATTAGAGGAGGATTCTTTTCTTGGTTGTTCTCTTATGAATGGTCAATTGTGGAGGCTATACTTCAAGTACCCAAGGAGTGACATGTAAATCATACTGTAGACCTTCCTCCCAGGGGCTACGATGGCCAACCACTTGCACTGGGGGACTTGGAGGGTCCATGGCCAAAGCCAGGTTTTTTGTTCTCTTACCTTTAGAGGTGTTGGGACAGGCAACAACAGATTACTGTTCGTCCCCATACCTGGTTAGAGGAGGTCATTCTTGGTGTGTATCTGTAACTGAATGGAGGCAGCAGCCTGGTGTACCAGTACCTCCACTGGGGCTGGGCCACCTTTTCGTGGCCGCTCATTCAAGGTCTGGAGCACCAGGTCCAGACTTGAACTCCAGCCTTGCAAAGATGGGAGAGTAACATGTAAGTGTAACCCACTTTTCAAGAGTCCGTTATATTGTTCAGTCATTCCAGCAACCTGTGGGTTATATGGAACATGAAATCCCCACTTTCTGTCCATCTGCCGTGCCCAGTGTTTTGTCTGCTGTCCAGTGAAATGTGTTCCTCTATCACTTTCCATCGCTAAGGGTGACTATATAGAGCACACAAGTGTTACAGGGCCTGAATGGTATGTTGTTGGTCTGCCACCCTACAAGGTAGGTTATCAACAGGCCAGTGGCCATGTCTATAGACATCAGCACATGTGCATATCCCTGTGATTTTGGCAGTGGCCCAGTGTAATCTATCTGCCATCTGGTCAAGGGAATCTGCCCTATCGTCACTTGTTACATGACACTAGGCAGCTGCCTCCATCTGGGGTATGCCTGTGTGCATGCTGGGCACTTACTACAGGCCTCCCAAATATTCTGCCTGGGCAAGAACAGACCCCAGTGCTCTATTGCATCAGTTTACCCCCCATGTGGCCTAATTTCCAGTGTAGCCATAGGGCCACATCTCACATAGGCGCTCATTCCAACTATCGGATTCTGGCCAAGGCATCTGCCTTGTCATTGCCGGGGGCAGCCAAAGGCACATGACCTGTCACATAATACAGAGTCACACCCTTTTGTTGGCATATCTCCCATATGTCTTGCCACATGGCTTGGCCCCAAATGGGTTGGTGGCCAACCAACTAATTCTGTGACTTCCAGTTAGTTAACCACAATGTTAGGTCTTGATAAACTGCCAAACTATTGGTGCAGATTACCATAGGTGTCTCCTTGGTGATCACCATCTACACTGCCTTGAGTTCCGCCAGTTGACTACTTTGTCCATACCCGATGTCAAACCATATGGTATCAGTAATAGGCTGGACCATGATGGGAGTCCAGGTAGCAGTGGCACTTTGGTAAACCATGCTTCATTAGGAATAAGGAGGCACCCTTTCTTAAATGGCGATGGCTCAGGGTCCAGGGGTGCCTCTGGCCAATCCATGGCCTTATCTTACATGAGGAATACAGGTCCCAAGGCTTCTCATAATTCTGCTGCTAAGGGGTTTGTATTCATGGTACTCTGCTGTTCTAAGTAGGCATCCCACTTTACTAAAGTGGATGTCTGAGCCATCCCAGTCTGGAGGGTTTCACACATGAACATATCCACCCCACAATTGGGTAAGTCATCTGCACGATGACTATAGCCTTTTCTGTCAAACTCTCACAAGGCTGAAGGGCAGCATATATAGCTGCTAATTGCTTCTCTATCAATGAATACCAGAGCTTGTCTCCCTTCCAAAGTTGGGAGCAAAAGCCTACTGGTGTTCTAAAGTGCTCCATGCACTGCCATAGGCTCCAGCTAAAGCCATCTGTTGTCCCATGCACATCGAGTTCAAATGGGTGCCCCTGGTCAATCAGTTGCAGGGCCTGTGCTTGCTGAATAGCCTGCTTGGCTGCCAGAAAGACTGTCTCATTGGGATGTCATCATCCCAATCCCAGGTAGTCTCCTTTTCTGTCAACCGGTACAGTGGTTTTATCATTTGAGCTAAATGGTGCACGGATGTCCACCAATATCCTAGGAGGCCCACAAAGGTCTGCAGCTGCCTTATCTTGGTGGGCCAGGGATATACCTGAATTTTGTCTATGATGGCCTCCGGTATGGCTTTTGTCTTACCCAGCCAGATAACTCCTAGGAATGTGGCAGATAATCCAGGCCCTTGCACCTTGGATTCATTGATGGCCCAACTGCATGCTGCCAAAGGTTGTTGCAAAAGGGGTGCTGCCAATTCTAAATCTGCAACAGAATCAGAGGTTAACATAATATCATCAATATAATGGAATAGGTAGATTCCCTTTGGACTTGTCTAGGCAGCTAAATCTGTGGCAATGAGACCATAACATATGTTGGGGCTAAGCACATAGCCCTGCGGCAACACTGTGAAAGTCCACTGTAGCCCTTCTTATGTGAAGCAAACTGTTCCCGGCTCTCTGGAGTAAGGTCAATGGAAAAGAATGCATTAGTCAAGTCCACTACATAGCGTTACTGTCCCAATTCCATCATCAAGCGGTTCATCAAATCTGCAATAGACAGGATAGCTGCATGTAAAAGGGGTGTTACTTTATGTAGTTCTTGATAGTCCACTGTCATCCACTAAGTCCCATCAGGCTTTCGGACTGGCCATTCTAGAGAATTGTAGGAGCTGTGCGTGCCATGCACTCTCTATGCCTCCTCTAACTTCTGAATAGTCTCAGTTATCTCTGTATGCACCCCTGGCAAGCGATATTGGCGAGTGGAGGTAACCCACTGGGGTTGTGGCAGAACCTGGGGCTGGTGATATGTATGTCCCTGTAGTACCAGCTTTACCCCACATACTTGGAGTCTGAATTTTCTGGCCATAGTGTGTAAGTCTAGACCGTGCAAAATGTCCACCCCCAGAATGTATTCCAGTATGAGAGACATGTATAGTGTATAAGTGGGGAGCCGAGCAGCTGATACTGAGGTGCAGAGATACAGTTTCACTTTCACTGACTGGCCTCCCTAGTCGTCTATGTATTCAGTCTTGCCCAAAAACTTATCCGCATTCCCATAGATGAGGCTGCAATCTGTGCCAGTATCTACTGTATATTGGCGGAAGACCAGTGGATTGTCAATTCCACATGTGACCTCTGGTCATCCAGTGTCCCCCCAAGCCGGGCATCTTGGCCAGTTCCCTAATCAAACACAAAAGACTCTATTCCTCTGCCTGTCTGCAAGAAATCCTTGAGCTGGAGCATCCGGGCAGGACTGGGTGGAGCAGCATTGTCCCGCCCCCTCTTGGGCATTTTCCAGAATTGCTGCTCTGGGGACAATTGCCTCCACAAAGTTAACAGCACTTCATGGGGTTGCCTATCAATTTTCTCCAGAACAACCCCAGCCAATATCAGATCAATCCACATCTGCAGGCGTGTCACCTACTGGGGCCCCTTTTTGTCCCCTTAGATGGCTCCCTGTGGGAGGGATACCTTCCCTTTCTTTATGGCACACACTCCCTGCTCCTGCCGCTGGCTTTCTGCTTCCCTGAGGGTTGCCATGGTAGTAGTCACCTCATGTATGTGACAAGGACAGCATATGGAGTAAGGACCGCGGCCAGAGAGCCGAGGGCACTCAGGAGTACAGAGCCCAACACAAGGTACTTCATGTGGGAGGTAAAGCGTTCATCATACGGCTCTCTCAGCATTTAAATCAAACATGACCGGCCGCATACCCATCTCCTAAATGACCTGCACCAGCTTTGCATATGATTGCCATTTACTCCCAGTTTCTTGTATTTCTCCAGCATCCTTCCACACTGTCTGTATGGCTGCCATCAGCCATTCAGTCAGGGTGTGGTCACCTTGCCCTTGTGCCAACCACCTGCTCACCTGCAACCGCTGACGGAGGGAGGGGTGAGTTGTGATATAAGCCAACTTTTCCATCTTGGCCGCAGAACGGGAAATACTCTCAGCTCCTTTCTCCCAGAGGCGGAGCATCCAGGCAGGTAGGGGATTCCCTGGATGCTGCCGACACTGTTTGCCTAACTCCCGCAACTTAGTCGGGGTGTAGGCACTATATGAAGTGTGCTCCACCACGGTAGGGGATCCCTGGGCCTGCCTTTGGGGCCCAATCGGCGGTTCATGCTCTATCTTCTGGTGGACCACGGGGTGAGCTCGCAGTGAGGGTTCTTCCTCCTTGGTGTCAGACCGAGTGGAAGTCTCTGCCCGGGAAGGCAGGCTCAAGCCCACACTTACATCAGTCCCCAATTCTCGTTTCAAGCTGTGTATCCCGGCCTCCAGGTGCTCTGCTTGTGCCTGGAGGTCCCTTGCCTGTGCTGCGTCCCGCAGGGACTGGGCCTGCACTTCCGGTAGTGCAGTCAAAAACGCCCATCTGACTCTGCCGGCAAAGACATGCTCCTTCTCGGTGCTGTGAGCTTCCAGGTGCTTCAGCGCTTTCTCCATGCTTATGAGGGACCCGTCCACCACCACCCATGTTTCCACTGGGGCCCATTCTAGCAGCACGGCTGCCACCGGGTACCATAACCCATGCTAGGGCCACATAGCTGACCCGGGATCACTGGGGGCTGAGGACTCACTCACCTTGGTATCCTGAGCCAATTGTCAGGTTCCAACCCAAGCTGGGGTTTGAGGGGAGTTGGTGGACAGGTGGGGGGTAGTTGAAAGAACACTCGGGTCTGTAGGCAGGTGGGACATGGCTTTATTATGCACCGCTGCTCTCATGGTGTGGGTGATACGTTTATGCACTTCACAGACGATAGTAGCTCAGAGCCAGGTGATGAGCCTACCCATAACATGGTTACATAACTGTGATTATATAAAGCATGGGATTGTGCACCTGTGCTCCAATCCCACTGTGTCATGCTGCACCAGATGTTTACCTTGGCCTACTCTTAATTGCCACGCAGCCATTTTCTTTACACACCCTTAGAGTCAAATCCCATCCATATTTAGGGCATGTGCTTTCAAGGCACTGTGTCACGCTGAAACTCAATTAATTCTTAAAACACTTTATTATAATGATCTTTTCTCCTCTTAAATCTAGGCACATTTTAAATTTTATTTAGCAATTTAGTATTGTTGTCCCAACCTTAACAGGTGAGAGTAGTTCGAGTTGTTCTCCAACTACTTTTACACTAAACTCTATATTTTCAGCTTAAGAAGCTACCTCTTAGTTCCCAGGATCTGGTCTCCTTGGGGGGAATCATTTATTTCTATTTTCTGAGATTGTACCTCTCTCTCTTTCTGATATCATTGGCCCCAAGGAGCTTTTTAGAAATCTCTCTCTCTCTCTCTCTTTTATTGCCTTTTTTTTTTTTTTTTTTTTTTAACAACAGAAGCGAGTTCTGGATGCATTCTTTCTATTCTCACTTTCAGAATCTCATTTTCTCCAGTGTAGCTGTCTATCCTGTCTTCTATATTTTGGTTTTCTCTTGTGAAATGTTTCTCTTTCTCCAGCTTACTCTCTTCCTTTATTTCTAATTTTTCCCCTTGGAAAATGAGTTTGAGAAACAAACTTGCGTCAGATTTTAGAGGACCCTGAATGTAAGATGGCCTTGTAGCTTACTCTAGTGAGGCTGCACATTAGAACTGCCTGTGGAGCTTTAAAAAAGCCAGTGCTAAAGGCTCACTTCCAGAGGCTCTGAGTTGATATGGCTAAAACCTGGGAATCGGTG
Organism: Theropithecus gelada; assembly: GCF_003255815.1. Lineage (NCBI taxonomy): Eukaryota > Metazoa > Chordata > Mammalia > Primates > Cercopithecidae > Theropithecus > Theropithecus gelada. Next base: position 146,988,457 of record NC_037671.1, on the reverse strand, counting down.
TTTTTAAATGTCTCTCTAGGTGATTCTAATTATGAAGAACTGTGAAGGTTCTGAAATCTTATACTATTTGTTAGCTAAAATGTTAGTTTACCACAGTTTCAAGAATGCTGGTATAAAATATGAAACTCCTGAGTCAGAGATTAAAAATGGTTTATTAGAGAAATAAAAATAGCCAGAGTGTTGGCATTATTTTGTGCTAGTTCCTTGAGCCCTAATTCCTATTGGGTGATACAAAGAGGGCCAGATGACACCTGCACACATACTAGGTATAATTGCAGGAGACTATTCCAGAGTTTCGGAGCTTAATATTTTACACTGGAAAGTAATATGCCTACCATTTGTTTCAGTTAGAGAAACTATCCCTTGTCTTTCAAAGTCTTCAGCAAACCTGCCATTTTCTTTGAAAGGAGACACTGTATTTATTTTCTATATAAGCATCCTTGAAAAAATAATCTGAAAAAGAGGTCAGTCAGTCCTTTGTTTCACAAATGTGACAGACCTGTGGAAAATGGACTCCTAACAGAATTGAGACTGCTACTGTTGAAAGAGGGAATCATGGAATTGTTTTAAGCAGGTGAATCAAATAAATATCTTAAATTTTATATATATATATTTTATTTTTTATTTATTTATTTATTTTTACCAGGAAAGGAAGCAAGCAGAATAACAGCTTAGAAGCTATTATGCGATTCTGGCAAAAGTTGAAAAAGGCTCTGGCCAGGTGGTAGTAGAAGACAGGGATTGAGATAAGGGGAAATTTCAAAGAAAAATTGACAGGTACACGTTAGTAATTAGATATGAGGAGAGGAAGATATTGATGATAACATCCAGTTTTCTTTGTGGGAAGATTTGTACTGATAATTCTGATTTCTTTAATAGCTATATGGCTATTCAGGTTATCTATTTCTTCTGGAATGAGTCTTGGTATTTAATATCATTTAGGGACTTTATCCATTTTATCTATCTTGTTGAAATTATAGACATAAAATTCTTCATAATATTCCTTATCCACTTAGTATCTTTAACCTGTACGAATGTCACTTCTCCCACTCCTGATGTTGGTATTTGCCTCTTCTCTGTCTCTTTTTCCTCATCAATCTACCTTGAAGTTTATTAATTTTATTAATCTTCTTTTTAAAAAACCCAGCTTCGGTTTCATTAGCTTTTCTCAATCAGTCTTCTACTTTCTATTTTATTCATCTCCTGTCTTTATTATTTCCCTTCTTCTGCTTACCTGGTGTTTTATTTTCTCTTCTTTTTCTAGTTTCTTAAGGTGGAAACTAAGGTCAATGATTTGAGAACTCTATTCTCCCTAATATGAATGTTTAGGCTATACATTTCCCTTTAAATACTGCATTAGATACATTTCACAAATTGGATTAAGCTGTATTTTTATTTTCATTTAGGTAAAAAATACTTTAAAGTTTCCTTTATGATATCTTTTTGGCCCATAGCATGTTTAGAAATGTATTATTTAGCTTTCAAATAATTTAAAAAGTTTCTGGGCTTGGCGTAGTGGCTCTTACCTATAATTCCAACACTTTGGGAGGCAAGGTGGGCGGATCACTTGAGTTCAGGAGTCCAAGACAGTCTAGCCAACATGGTAAAACCCTGTTTCTAGTAAAATACAAAAATTAGTCAGGCATGGTAGCAGGCACCTGTAATCCCAGCTACTCAGGAGGCTGAGGCAGGAGAATCACTTGAACACAGAGGTGGAGGTTGCAGTGGGCTGAAATCATGCCATTGCACTCCAGCCTGGGTGACAGAGCAAGACTCCCTCTCAAGAAAGAAAAAAAAGATTCTGGACATTTTTCTGTAACTGATTTCCAATTTTATTCTGTTGTGGTTATAGACAGCATATTTTGCATGGTTTGAAATTTTAAATATCTATTGAGACTTGTTTTCTTACCCAGATATGTTCTGTTGTGATAAATGTTATGTGTTCAGGTGAAATGAATAGAATTCTGCTATTGAGTATTCTATACATGTGCATTACTTCAAATTGATCAAAAGTGTTGTTCAAATCTTCTATATTCTTAATGATTTTCTGTGTACTTAATATCAGTATCAAGAAACTGAAGCTGAAATCTCTGATTGTAAACAGATTTGTCTGTTTCTTCTTGCAGTTCCTTCACATTTTGCTATGTGCATTTTTATGTAATCATATGTTAAGTGCATAAAAACTTAGAATTGTTATATTCTCTTAATAAATTTATTCTTTTAACTCTGTAAAATAAATCTTTTAATTTCTGGTAATATTTCTTTGCTCTGACATCTGCTTTGTCTGGTATTAATGTAGATACTCTAGCTTTCTTTTGATGTTTTAGCATGATATATTTTTCTTCCATTCTTTTACTTTGAACCTATTTGTTTCCTCATGGAATTTAAACCAAGTTTCCTTTCAAAAACTCATATTTACACCTTCCTTCTTTATCTAATTTACAATCTCTGCCTTTAATTGGAGTGTTTGTTTCCATTTAATGTGTTTTTTTTTTTTTTTTCATAGGTGGAGTTTCGCTCTTTTGGCCAAGCTGGAGTGAAGTGGCGCAGTCTCGGCTCACTACAACCTCCGTCCCCTGGGTTCAAGTGATTTTTCTGTCTCAGCCTCCCGAGTAGCTGGGATTATAGGCACGTGCCACCATGTCTGGCTAATTTTTGTATTTTTAGTAGAGACAGTTTTTCACCAGGTTGGCCATGATGAAGGCCATGGCCTTCACCTCCCAAAGTGCTAGGATTATAGGCATAATGTGATTCTTGAGATGATTGGATTTAAATATTTCTTTCTTTTTTTAAATTACAGTTTAAGTTCTGTGGTACATGTGCAGAACGTGCAGGTTTGATACATAGGTAGACATATGCCATGGTGATTTGCTGCACCCATCAGCACTTCATCTACATTAGGTATTTCTCCTAATGCTATACCCCACTAGCCCCCCAACCCACGACAGGACCTGGTGTGTAATAATCCTCTCCTTGTGTCCATGTGTTCTCATTGTTCAGCTCTCACTTATGAGTGAGAACATGTGGTATTTGGTTTTCTGTTCTTGTGTTAAATATTTCTTTTGCTATTTTTTTATCTCACCTATTATTTGATTTTTAAATCTGATTTCTTAGGATTAGTTAAGATTTTTTATAATTCTTTTTTGATAACTGTTTTAATGTCCTTGTGTACTAATTCTAACATCTGTGTCATTTGTAGGTATATTTTGATTGATTTCACCTTCATTATTGGTTATATTTTTCTGCATCTTTGCATGTTGGGTAATTTTTGGTTGGTTGCCAGGATGAGACAAAGTAGAAAATGTAAGAAAATGTATTTGCTTATTCTGCTTGCCTTACATTTTATTTTTCTTGCCTGCAGAATTTTACAAAGTCCCTGATTCAGTGACTGAACTGGCCCTCTGGAAGAATTCCTAAAGACAATAAGCAGGTTACAGCATGGGTTCCTCCATCTCTTGCTTGAATCACTGCATTTCTAAATAAGTTCAATGATCTCAGCCCTTGCTTCTTCTTGTACATAACCAGATCTGTAATCTATAACCAGATGTACTCTCACACCTGAACTTGGATGATTTTATTCTAAAGTAACTTCTGAACATGTTTAATGTAACTTTGGAGCACATGCAGAACCTCTACCACCTGATACATAAGCTGTGGGCTGAAACACTGCTTTGGAGCAGTCAAACAGAAACTCTCTGAAAGACTCTCCTGGTTCCAATCCTCAGTAAGACTCTGAATAAAACTGGTTTTAATCCTATAAAAGCCTGAGTTTTTCTTTAGTTGACACCAGTCATTGTAAAGTTTTTTTTTTGTAGGATTTTGGATATTTTTGTATTCTTTTTTGTTTGTTTGTTTTAGAGACAGGATCTTGCTCTGTCACCCAGCCTAGAGTGCAATGGCATGATCATAACTCACTGTATCCTTGACCCCTGGGATCAAGTGATCCTCCTGCCTCAGTCTCCCAAGTAGCTAGGACTACAGGCACACACCACCATGCCTAGCTAATTTTTAACTTTTTTGGAGAAATGGGGTCTTACTATGTTGACTAGGCTGGTCTCAAACCCTTGGCCTCGAGTGATCCTCCCTCCTCGGCCTCCCAAAGTGTTGGGATTACAGGCATGAGCCACCCTACCTGGCCCATTTTTTTATTCTTATAAATATTATTCCTGAGCTTTTTTTTCTGGGCCATAGTTAAAGTTACTTGGAAACACTTTGATACATTCAGATCTTGCTTTTAATATTTGTTAGACAGAACCAGAGTAGCCTTTTTTCTGGAAATAATTTTCTCCTACCACTGAGGCTAAACTCTTCTGAGTACTCTACTCAAGCCCCATGAATTATGAGTTTTCTCTCAGGCTGGGGAAATTAGCAACTGTTCCAGGCTCTTCGTAAACTTCAACACTATTTCCTCTAATCCTTTCTACTGGTTCATTCTCCAGCCACAGGTAGTTTTCTCATTGTCATGTGCTAATTGGTACTTTGTTGAAGACAAAAAGGGGAACCTGCAGATTTCTGGAGCTCTCTATATGTAATTCCCTCCTTTCCAGAACACTGCTTTGCAAACTCTAGACACCTTGCCCTCCCTGCTAGTTATATCTCCTATAACTTGAGATATTTTCTTTTTACTCTTTGTATTAGTCAAGGTTCTCCAGAGTAACAGAACCAAGAGGACATATTTATTTCATTATTAGGAGAATTGGCTCACCTGATTATGGAGGCTGAGAAGTCCCACTTACTGCTGCCTACAAGCTGGAGAACAAGGAAAGCTGGTGGTGTAATTCAGTTAAAATCTGAAGTCTGAGTCTGAAGGCCTGGGAGCCAATGGTGCCAAGTCCTGGTCTGATTCCAAAGATCCAAAAAACACGGAACACCAATGTTGGAGGGCAGAAGCAGATAAATGTCTCCAGTCCAGTCAAGTTGACAAATAAAATGAACCATCACACTCTCTTAATTATCCTTTGGCAGAGGTGGGGATGGCTTATGAACAGAAATTCTTAATTGTATTATAGTTCAATTTATGATTGTTTTTTCATCATTACTATTTTTTGCATCATGATTAAAAAGCCCTCACTCATCTCAAGGCCATGAAAATATTCTTCTATGTTTTCTAACATATTTTATATTAATTGCTTAGTTACTTTAGTGTCTTACTCACAAACCTATACACTTCTTGAGGGAGGTACTGCGCTATACTTAAAACTTCAGCACTTAGAGCATTGTGTGGCACCTAGTAATAATTTAAAACCTAGGCCGGGCGCGGTGGCTCAAGCCTGTAATCCCAGCACTTTGGGAGGCCGAGACGGGCGGATCACGAGGTCAGGAGATCGAGACCATCCTGGCTAACAGGGTGAAACCCCGTCTCTATTAAGAAATACAAAAAAAACTAGCCGGGCGAGGTGGCGGGCGCCTGTAGTCCCAGCTACTCGGGAGGCTGAGGCCGGAGAATGGCGTGAATCCGGGAGGCGGAGCTTGCAGTGAGCTGAGATCCGGCCACTGCACTCCAGCCTGGGCGACAGAGCGAGACTCCGTCTCAAAAAAAAAAAAAAAAAAAAAAAAAAAAAAAAAAAAAAAAAAAAAAAATTTAAAACCTGAGTGATCAAATGACCTAATTTTTGCTGTTTGTATGGTGACCTTGAGTAAGTAATCTAACTTTGCCTTAACTTCTATGTCATTAAAATTTAAAGCCTCCCTTTTTTAAGTCCTAAAAATCAATAAAAATGATTTTCACTTTTAGTAGCCTGTCATCATATTTTAATTACAACTTCATTAGCCAGATGGGGATGGGATATACAAATAACTACCCAATGGCTTTAAATAGCTGAAAATAGAGACGATTTGTTTTTCCTTTTGCTCACTAAGGAGATGATACTCCTTTCCTTTTCCTTTTTCCCTTCCCTCTCCTCCTGTCCCCTCCCCTCCCCTTCCCTCTATTCCCTTCCTTTTTATCTTTTCTCATCTTTGAAGAATCAGCGTGGCCAAGGGAAATATGCCTTCGACTTTGGCATTGGTCAAACCTTCAACAATTCTTAAACACCCACTACATGTCTGACACTATTTTAGGATTACTGATGAATTAGACTAAATTTCTGTAAATGTTGATAATATTCAAGTGAATGAAGCAATGAATGAAGTAATGAATGACTTAATGAAACAAGGAATGCCACGTTTCTGGTACATAATATCTACTTGTGAAATGCTGTCTATTATTACTATCACCAAATTCTTTTTGGTATATTTAAGCATTTTCATTTTTTTAAATGAAAATTTCTTTTTTTTTTTTTTTTTTTTTTTTTTGAGACGGAGTCTCGCTCTGTCACCCAGGCTGGAGTGCAGTGGCCGGATCTCAGCTCACTGCAAGCTCCGCCTCCCGGGTTCCCGCCATTCTCCTGCCTCAGCCTCCCGAGTAGCTGGGACTATAGGCGCCCGCCACCTCGCCCGGCTAAGTTTTTTTTGTATTTTTAATAGAGACGGGGTTTCACTGTGTTAACCAGGATGGTCTCGATCTCCTGACCTCGTGATCCGCCCGTCTCGGCCTCCCAAAGTGCTGAGATTACAGGCTTGAGCCACCGCGCCCGGCCTTAAATGAAAATTTCTAAATTCCAGGTAGGTTGGTCAGAAGTCAGATTCCTTAACAAAGTATACAGCTGTATGCTGCTCACTGATAATGCTTTTGAGATCTCCAAGTGATAACTCAAAATTCGAGTTGAGAATTGAGGATTAGCCTTCTCCACTGACAAGGACATTTATCTGAGGATGACACTTTTCTTCTAAATCTGTAAGAAATAGCTTTCCCTGCTAGGCGTGGTGGCTTACGCCTATAATCCCAGCACTTAGGGAGGCTGAGGCGGGTGGATCCACTGAGGTCCAGGAGTTCAAGACCAGCCTGTCTGACATGGCAAAACCCCGTCTCCACTAAAAATGCAAATAATTAGCCAAGCGTGGTGGTGGGCGTCTGTTATCCCAGCTACTCAGGAGGCTGAGGCACGAAAATCACTTGAACCTGGGAGGCGGAGGTGGCAGTGAGCCGAGATCATGCCATTGCACTCCAGCCTGGGCAACACAGTGAGACTTGGCCGCCACCCCCCTCAAAACAAACAAACAAACCAACAAACAAACCCTTTCCCTTACTTTACCGCACTGTACGTATGGTCTTTTTGCTTTACTTGTCACATGGGTGACTTTGACAATATTTCTGTTGTCCTTAGATAATTTGCTCAGTAGATTAACCAGAAACAAGGTGCAAGTTCATTTCACTTTTAAGCTATAGAACTTTATACATGGTTCCTGTGGTATGTTTTAAACCAAAGGCTGTCACGAACATGAAGAGAAAGCACAGGAAAAGTTCCACCCATAGCAGATTTTCCTTTATTAGTGTAGATTAATTCTATTTCATAATAGCAATATGAAAGGCAAGCAAAATGATTTTCAGCTGATTTATGCAGTTCTTGTGAATTTCCTTGCTTTTGGCCTGGGGCCTCACAATAGCCACCTGAGGTATGGTCTCTGGTAGCCACTCAGAAGTGCTGCCTTGCAGGCTGCTATACTTAAATAATCTGGTTTTGTTATTTCACTCAACAGTAATGTGACTTTGAGGGAGATGAACTTAATCCCAAACACTCCTTTCTGAAGTAAAGGAAAATTCAGAACCTTAAAGGAGTGGAGATCTCATTTTAGGAAGCTTCTGATAATTATGTGGATTACTGACATCTCAATATGATAAAGTTGCAAACAACCTTTATATTCTCTTACTATAAATCACAAAGCAATTCTGAATTGAAAGTGTAATTTAAAAGATTTTTCTAACATTTTTATGTTTTGGATGAAGGTTTCTGGTAACTGAATATATTACTGTATTTGAAACTAATACATATAGCTAACCCTTGAGTTTTTGGAGAGGTCATCAAGAGTTCATAGATTATTTGAGTCAGACAGTTCCCTTGATGACAGATCAATTTCAATGAAGCCAAAACATTAGCTCTTTTTATGTGCTAGTTAGTGTCACACAAAAACATACACTGTTCCTTGGCCACAAGCTGCATTGAAATTTCTGGTTAGCTTTTACTTATATACTTATTCAAAATTGAAGGTTGGAGCAAACACATCTATTAATAGAAACCAACTTGAAGTTGCATCTCATGACAGTTTTGTGGAATTTCATCTGTGAAATTATCTTACCACTAATTAACCCTTTTAACAGGGAAATATGGGGGAAAATGAGAAAGCGATTAAATACATATTCAGAAATATGGTACATTGAATAGTTTCAGATTCTTTTTCTAAATTACTTAGAAAAGTTTATTAGTTGTGTATCACACCAGTGATATTTTAATTAAAAAAATCATGGCACTTTCACAGAATCGCCTGTTAAAATTATTATACAAGTATTTTCTCTTTAGATATGAATAGATGCAACTAAATTAGCTTATATAGTGTTTCAGGTAAATGCAATAAATCATTGTCTAATTCACATATTAGGTTGATCAACTGCAGTTACTAGAGGCAGCACAGTATTGTTGAGAGACAATGGATTTTGGAATAAGGAAAATTTAGATTTGAATTCTCATTCTTCCATTTGGCTACTGAGCGATGATAGTCTCTCTGGTAACAGAAGGTCAATAATATCCACTTTCTAAAGTTGCTGTAAAGATTGTATTTAATGCTCTTAACATCAAAGCAGGAACATAGTAGTTGTTCAATGAATTGCATTACTTTTCCTCCTAAGATTTTAAAGAAGTGTAACAAGGGAGATTGACCTATACCCAGGATTTCTGTCATTACCATGAGTTTTGGAGAGATTATAACTGTAAGAAAAAAATCAGCATGCCACTGTAACTTAGTGATGGAGACAATATGCAACACAGACGTTGGGCAAAAATGTGAAATATCTTCTTCTCATTAACTCAGAAAGCTATAGCCACTCTCTTCAAAGCAAAAAACAAACTGATAAGCCTTCTGATTGAGTTCATTTTGAAAATTTTCTAAAGGTATTTTATAAGAAATCTTGTTACTTATAACCTTATATACTTTATTTAAAGATGTACACACAAAAGGTTTTAAGGAAAAGGCATCTCCTCTATGTACCTGAGAAGCCAAGCTGTTTTTGTCTTTCCTTTTTATTAATATATTGCTACAGAGGATTTGGAAGGTCAGATGTTCATATTTTTATTCTTCCCACTTCATTATTTATGCCTAGTCTTCTCTTTTGGGACTTGTTATGGAATAGGTAGAGAAACAGAATACATTGACTTGGACTATGAATCCTCATTTTTTGTGTGTAAAACATTTTTAAAACCATCTCTTGATTTATTTCTATGTCAAGCTTCCAATAAGTGCTTTACACAAAAACCATGTTCACTTTAGAGCCCTTAAATTAGTGTTTTGGTTTTCAGTGAGGAAGAGCAAAATTCATGTGGCTTGTTGCTGGAACAAGACGTACATTTGAGACTCTGGAATTCTACTGTGATTTTTATCCCATCTTCCCCCCTGCCTTTTTGTAGCAACAACTGTCAGGATTGGAAGATTGTGTGAGTCGTTTGTTTAATTTATCTTTAAAAGGAATTGAAATCTGTAGGCAAAATGACTTTTCAGCTTGGTAAAGCATTAATGTTGGCAATTTAGGATGTTGAATTATTCTTTCGAAATAGTGTTGAGTCAATACCATACAAACTAGTTAGTTCTGTGCTCTTGGGAAATCTTAAAATTAGAACTTCTTATAAAACCCCATGAAATTTCTCCTTGATAGTAGTAGTTCCCCAGGAACATTATTAAGATGACAATATATTTGAGCTGTATGTATTCACATTTTTATTTTGATATCTACTCAGCATTATTTAGATTCCCCATGTCTTTCCAAATTGGTAATGTATTACTTCTCTGTTGCTTGAACTTAATTTGCTTTCAGTGAATTGCTTCAATAGGTATTATATTTCACCCTGGGAATATCTTAATTTTACAGGTGAAAACAAATTAGCTGTATCTTGTAAATGAAGTTTAGTAAGAGGATAGGAATGATAGGATGATATATATGCTAATGATTAAAACACAATTATTGTTAAATTTGGTCTCAGCATTGGAACCACAGCTTAGGAATAAAGAAGCTTTTGTGATAAACGAAACCTTAAACTGGAAGACATAACACTTGGTCTTAAATCTGCCACAAATTTGCTTTATGATTTTGATTAGTTAATTAATCTATCTGGGCTCAGTTTTATCAGCTATGAAATTATTGCGTGCTACATATATTTTTCCTACTTTAAAATTATGATTTTGGTTGAATCCAAAGGTCATCAAATTAGAGTCCAGAAGCACCCTTGAATACAAAAGATTTAGTGTGAAATGATGTTAGAAACTAGGATGAAAAACAACAGTCAGGGAACACTTGAATGTGAAAGTCAGATACTCTGGCAGGACTCAAGAGAAAATATATGCCCAAGGACAAGGTAGACCAGAGAGTTTAAAATTTGAGAAACCTGGCCTTAAGACACTGACAAAAGCCGTCAGTGTAGGGCAAGTGAATAGACGGATAAATTTAAGTCCCTAGCTCCAAGTAAACTTCAGTACTTGAGATAACACCCTGCCTCACACAATCCCTTACAAAATTCTTGTTCAGGCAGTAACAAATTTCAATTGTGTCTGGCCTAGTAACTGAAAGGAGAAATAGTAAAGCAGGAATACATTGCAAACATAAATTGAGTCTAGGTCTAGAAGAAGCCATATTAATCTTTATATTATATAAATAGTAATATGCAAATCAAACCAGTTTTTTCTTTCACTTAGTGTTTAATGAAAATTGTTTTCTTCTATGTTGTTGAATTGGGGCACAGCTTGATATCTAAGGTCATATAGTCTGAAATATAACTTAAATCACTAATTGTTCTGGTGATGATCACGTAATTCTTAAAAAAGCACTGTCAAGTTGCATCAATGTTTTGAATCTCCATGAATCTTAAGCTAGGGATATAAGCTAGAAATCTGGCATCACTACAAAAAGTGAGAATTGATTTTCAGAGTTTTTTCCTCTAAATCTAGATGTATGTGTGAGAGAACAGACAATACAGATATGATTTTTATAAAGGAAAAAGTGAAAGGAAACAATTCAACTCCTAAAGTATTAATTGAGATACCTATTGGGTATGGTAGGTCCACTTGAAGATCATGCCATCATCCCATCTGCTGAACTCCCCTTTCCCCTTCTCTGAAGTCCCTCTTGCATTTCTTATTTGTTTCAGGCATCCAAATTTAAAACTCAAAACTCATCCTTCACTTCTTCTCTCTGGCATTTTGTACGCAGGCAGGTACTACGTTCTGTGTATTCTCTGTCTAAAATGTATCTAGCACCGAACCTCTTATTTCTTGCCAGATGTTATCCTAAGCAGCTCTCCACCCACACCCCCTGAGCTGCCACTGCTTTCGTAATTCATTCTCATCATACTCTAATTCAGTGGCCACTTCTTTAAATCCCTTCATTAATTTTCCAACTCTTCATTTTATGTCTTGAAAAGTTCTAATTATAAAATAAACTGCATTTATGAGGTGGGATGGTATTTTGTTAGTTTATCTATATTTTCTAAATCCAATATCTATAATAGTAACTACAATAAAACTCTTGATTGACATTCAATAATCAGCATAGCTATGTCAAATGCAATGCTCTTTTAACTGCCTGTCCTATCCTTCCTTTATCAACTAGGCATTTTGAGACACTGTTCTGATCCATTCAGGTGAAATACCAATTCCATTATGTTTAAGGATACCATATTGTTTGTTATTGTTGTTGTTGTTGTTTTTGAGACAGCTTTGCTCCTGTTGCCCAGGCTGGAGTGCAATGGCGCTATCTCATCTCACTGCGCCCTCTACCTCCTGGGTTCAAGTGATTCTCCTGCCTCATCTTCCTGAGTATCTGGGATTACAGGCATGTACCACAACGCCTGGCTTTTTGTATTTTTAGTAGAGACGAGGTTTCTCCATGTTAGTTAGGCTGGTCTTGAACTCCAGACCTCAGGTGATCTGCCCGCCTCGGCCTCCCAAGGTGCTGGGGTTACAGGCATGAGCCACTGCACCCGGCCTAGGATATCATATAGTTTATTGTTCAAACTGGATCACTTTGAAGCATGAAAGAGGGTTATTCATAATGATTATAATTATGGCTGGACAGTCGTGTAAACTGGAACTGTCCTAGGCAAAGTGGGAAGTGGGATAACCCTAGTCGTCGCACTCCTTCTTATAACCTCAGTGCCTTCTACTACCTACAAATAGAACTACAGCTTTTTTTAGCTTGGCGTTCGGGAAATTCATGTTAGGCTCTCTGCCTCTTTTTGATGGTTGTACTCACAGATCACCTCGCCTATTTGCTTAGATGTTTCTACCCTTGCACATTTGTTTATGTTATCCTCTCTCTTTACCTTTTAAATTGTCTCACATCAGTTTACCTTTTTAACCCCTATACAACTTTTAAAGTGGAGTTTATCCCCAATATTTCTCATGAAGTTCCCCTACTTTAATCTACTGTCATTAAGTACTCTTTTCTCTGAACTCCTAAGTACTGGTTGATCACTTGATCCCTATATGCTATCTTTGTAACAGATTTTTAGGCCTAATTGTCTGATCTCAAGTGGATTTCAGATTCCCAATGGCATTGATTTTATCTTGTACCTCCGTTTGGGAATTTAGGGTTCTCTTTCACTCTTTCTTCCCATTCTCATTGTCTAGACACTGGTTAACTTATGAGGAACTCTGGAGGTGATGTCAAATGAAAGAAGGGACTCCAAGGCCAGAAACTAGAAGAGGAAATATTTGTCTGAAATTAGAAACATGGAGGCTAGAGAGATGAGCAAAGCTACAAACCCTGTGGATGAACCGATGGCTAATAGAAGGGGAATTGGGGCAAAGCATCATGAAAGACAGGCTATGGAGAAGAGAATAAGTAGCCTGGGAACAAATCATGGGAGAATTTGAGAGGAATGGAAGCAGTTGAGTTCTGAGCATTGTCTAGCTCTGGAAACTTTTTGTGCAACATGACCCACAGTCCAACAGCTTTGACATCATCTGGAAACTTATTAGAAATGCAGATCCTCACACCCTACTCTTCATATTACAAGATCTCTAGGTGATTCATTTGGCAAGCACTGGCCTAGAGTATCAGCTTATCTTTGTGTACAGATTTTATAGTTGAGCTGGGACCTGGCACATAAATGAATCTTTCTGAGTTGAATATTCAATTGTGATATTCAGGATATCCAATAATAAATATGAGTTGGCTCAACATTGGGTTGAGAATCTACTTTTATTTCTTCATTGGTTTTTTAGTGCTTGAAATGATAGTGTAGATCTTGTATAGACTTTCAACAAAAGTAGGGATAGAGGAGATTTGAGCTCAATGTGTGTTAGAATAATATTTTTCAGATAACAAACTGTGACTTAATAAGAGTTGGGTGGAGAATAACTAAAATAATCTAATTATGGATGTACTAGAATTTTCAAGTGTCCGTTCATTTTGTTAGGATCTGTAACTTTTTTGACCTTAAATCTCTTCTTGCCAGTTTTAAGTGCTTCAAGACAGGAAAACAGTTGGCCATCTGGTTTTACTAAACACTTTCTCACGTACAAGGAAAAGATGTATTACTTGGAGCAGCTAAGAAGTGCACTGTTGAAAGAATTTAGGACACTTCTCTATACAAACTATTTCTCAAGGATGAAGAGCTTGGCCTGTATCAAAAATTAAAAGAATTTTTGTTGGAAATACTTCTGACTTTTTCTTCATATGCTTCAGCTATCTGTAATGATATATAAATAAGCATTTAATTAAGTACAGAAAGTATCTCACTGTGTGAGCTACACATAGCTTCTCATCTACCCTTCCCTTTTTGGAATAGAAAACTGCTATCTAAATTTGTTAAGTAGATCCTGTTTTACTTTTCATGTTATTTGCATTATTAAATCAGAGATGACTTTGGCTAGATAAAATTCTGTTACTTAAGAAAAAATTAAATTACATCTTGAAAAAGACTAATGATAAATTTCTGATAAAACATTAACTATATTGGTCTATAGGGGAAAAAGGCAACATAAAACACACTGAACAAAATTCAGTGTATTGTGCTAAATATGGTTTTTGCTATAAACATAAGAGACAATAAAAATAAAAGCCTTTCAACATTACTAACTCAATACTTTAAGTTTCTTCTCCTTCCTCCATGATTTGGTCTAAATAGTTTCCAACAGACATTATTTTTTCCCAATGATTCTTGTCATAGAATGCTTTGATTACAGTGAATAGCAGCACAAAAAAAATGACAAAAATATAGGGTCAAACTACCAATTTATATCTAGGAGGATAGATTAAAACAGATGTCAGCTGGCATATATATTTGTCCAGCCACAGACCAGGATTACTCAGCAAATACTTAGTAGATTGTGTTTCCTGATTTTTGTATTTGATCCAATTGTTTGTTTAACCAATAATTTGCTCTGAGGCAGCATCATACAGGCATTTATCATAATATTGACCATTGTATGATATTAGCCAGTTGCTACATTTTAAATATAATTTAACAGGAGAAGCAGGATATACAAACTGGGGGTCAAGAGAGCTACTGAAAACAGTAACAATAATGCACGCAGATTCACTAAGATTGGAGATGTATTTGCAGAGAATTTGTGACTTCCAGAACTCCTTACACTTACAATTCTCTTTAGAAAACCTATTTTAAGTCAGGGATAATGATACAGAGAGGCATCAATAAACAAAACATTTATAAAACCAGACAACTTCTTGTTGCACATAGTACAGCTTGACACCTGTGTGCAGGGTGGGATTGCAGGCATCCTGTGTGCCTCTCCATCCCTGCCATGACACCAGTGTGGCCACCCCAACTGCCTCTCAGGCTCCTTGTTCTGTATTAGGCAGTTCTCAAAGATTTTGAGACCCTTGCTATATAATGTCAGTGGGCCTCTCTTGAGCTGGTCCTAAGCCATGTGAAATAAAAGGATGCATATTCCTTGCATAAATGGAACCATTCCTCTTGTGTTACCCATGGGTCTCTTGCCTATCCTCCCTGATGGGGTGACGTGTAGAAGGCAGGAGTATGGTCAACATTGTTATAAGATGTGTTGTCCTACTTTTACACTATAAAATTCTGAACAATAAATTTCACATGACCTCAAAAAGAATTATTGCATACTCTGGATAAGATGCATTTGTGGTCATCATCATTCTTTGAGAAAAATATTAGCTACCTTTGAGAGAATTATTGGAAGAAAATAACCACAGCAGCATGAGGCATAATTGAGCATCGTGAGTAATAATTTAGCTACGATTAAGTAAATGTTATTAAGGAAGCTGCAGAAGCAAGAGGATCTGTGAGTAATAATTTAGCTACCATTAAGTAAATGTTATTAAGGAAGCTGCAGAAGCAAGAGGATCTGTGTTGTTTTCATACAAATGGGCTCTGAAAACCATGGCCTTGTGATAATATAGTCTTTCAGTGAGAAATACAAAATTAGCACATTTTGACAATAAAGAATACACAAGGCTGGTTCTGAGACCTGAACAGGAAGAGATGGCACCTGGATATTATGAAGAATCTTCCTAAGAACTTATTGGACAACAAACAGCTAAGTACCTGTTACTTCAAATTTTTATCAAGAAGTCACTAATCTTTTCAGAGACCCATGAATTTTGTAGCATATTTAAAAGTTGAATGATTAATGTAGATAGGGGTTGTACAAAAATATTTTCCCAGGGCCTTGCACATCTTAGAGGGGTCTCTGCTTAAATACTTTCAGTCATAATTTCAGGTTTTGTTGCTATAGTTTTGATGTAGTTCATTTTAAAAATAAGGAACAAAACAAAAAAGGAGCGGTATACTTTGCTGAGCTTCCTCTACAGTAACTTTTTTGTTATTGTTGTTTAGATTCAGGGTTTATGTGTAGGTTTGTTACATGGGTAATTCGTGTAATGCTGGGGTTTGGGCTTCTTGTAAGCCCATCACCCAGATAGTGAACATAGTACCCAATAAAAGTAGTTTTTCAATCCTTACTCCCCTCCATCCTTGCCCCCTTTTGGAATCCCCAGTGTCAACTGTTCCCGTCTTTATGTCCATGTGTACCCACTGTTCAGCTCCCACTTGTAAGTGAGAACATGCAGCATTTCATTTTCTGTTTTTGCATTAATTCACTTAGGATAATGGACTCCAGCTGCATCTATGTTGCTGCAAAGGACGTGATTTCATTCTCTTTTGTGGCTGCATAGTATTCTATGATGCATATATACCACATTTTCTTTATCTAGTCCACCATTGATGAGCGCTTGACTACAACACTTTTTGATGAGAGTTAGACTTTCGAATTAGACAAAGTTGGAACTTGAAGTGAAGACATACTGGCAGTGGGGCTTTAGCTATGCCATTTTTGTGGAATACCTGGCAAGTCTCTTACTGCAGCAAGTCAGTTACTTCATCTCCTCATAAAGTTGTATATAAAGATAGGATAGAATAATTGTGTAAGTAATTAGCACATGTTTAGTACATAGTAAGGATTCTATTTTGGTTAGATATTTTCATATACTATTATTAAACGAGTAGGGAAAATACATCAAAACTGAGTTCTTAAGATAGTATTATAATTAATTAATTATCTCTTTTTTATTATTTCTTGCCAGAAAGCTATATATTTAATATAATTTTAGCTTACTGTCCTGAAAGAAGGAAATATAAATAGGGTTGGTGGCTGATTTTCAGTAGGTTCATCATTGCTACTATATTTTATTTAATCTTTTACCCTGCATCATCTCTGGGATTGACACATTGGTATAATTTCCAGAGTTATCAGGTAATTTTCCTGAACTGCAGCTCGTGATTCTGAGAGGCAGTTAGTGGAAAAGTAGAAGGAGGCTTTCTGTCTTTTGTTATGTCAAAATATGTGAGACTTATTTGAATAAAATCAACACTAACTGAATAATACACTCGCTTTCATTAAATTCAGGTTGCTTGAAATGCATGTTTGCCCTTTTTGAGGGTCTGAACAACATCAGAAACCCCTTCTTATATTCCTGGAATTGGCTACGTGGTTCGTCCTGGTGAGAGACAGAGCCTGTCATGCATAATAGAGACAGAAAATACTTGGTATTTGTTTTCCCAAGGTACTTTTCATCACGGATATGAGCACATGACTTTCTTTAAATAATTAGATAAAAACGTTTTTTTCCAACTTTGAATAAAAAGCTACCGATTCAAAGGAGCAGACCCTGGAGAAAATCCATTTTGGTGCTGAGTAGTGGCAGCAGAAGTGGCAGTAATATTGAGTTTCTGAAGACAGCTGTGACTTTCAATGTCTAGTGCCAGAAGCAATGGCACAGCAACCCAAGACTTCCAGCGTTTCATGGCGAAAGCAGTGGTGACTTCTCTGGATGGGTTTTGTCGGTTGGCCGTGTTTTATTTTTGCCCTCATTTCCACCTGTTTTCCAATTCAGAAAATTGTGAGCAACCATGTAACTTTTTAATGAATTCCCTTTTTTCTAAAATCAGGCTTGGTATCTGTTATTTGCAACTTTGAATCCTGATTGATGTGTGCTTCATGCTCCATCTATTCTACCTTATTGCTATGCTGGAGCCCTTCCCTGATCTTCTTTCCCTTTCAGGTCTCCCTGATGCTCTTCTTATCCTGATCTCTCCACCCCTTACCCCAATCCTCACTTCTAGTGGGAGATGGAAGACACTGTGATATGTCTTGTAGTCCTACATCTTACATTGAGAACTAGCCCTGCTGCCATCAGAAAGCAACTTTCTACAGGTTATTGAATGATGCATAAAGAAGCAGCCACTATATCTGAATATATGAAGCTCATCCACAGGTTTTGTGATGTAATATTTCACTTATATTCTTTTTTACATTACATTAGTGATTACATTACTTGCTACGCCATCAAATGTCTGCATTTATTTTAAGGTAATTTCCTCGGTTGAACTGTTGCATGACACAGCTTCAATTGTTTAAAGTCGTGAAATCCCAGACGGCTTTAATTTTATTGACATTTCTCCCTCCCTCCAATCTCTGAGAGGTTAAAAATTGTTCATATAAGAGTCCCGTCAAATTCCTGATGCTTTCCATTTTAGTACTTGTACTGGTTTCTTCCAAGCAAAATTCCAACTAATTTAGAATTTATAGAAAGGTTATTATT
This sequence comes from Theropithecus gelada, assembly GCF_003255815.1. NCBI lineage: Eukaryota > Metazoa > Chordata > Mammalia > Primates > Cercopithecidae > Theropithecus > Theropithecus gelada. The sequence continues at coordinate 146,970,282 of NC_037671.1, read as the reverse complement.
CTGACATTGAAACTTATTTGGTGGTAAATGTGGCAAAGCTTTCTTTAAATACCACAAGGAGAAAAATTCTAACCAAAAATCAGTTTATGGGTTTTTAATTCTTTTTTTAAAGCAGTAATTTTTGAACAATAAAAACAGCAAAAGGTCACACTTATAGACTCCAGGCAATTAGTTTGAGCAGTAAATCTTGTTCTGAAACCAGCAAAACAATTTTGAGCGCTTTAAAAAATCCAGATGCTGACTTAGTACAATAAAGTAACTGTACCATCATACATACAAATCACTGACTACATAAAATAAGATCCCTTTAAGAATCTATACAAATGAGCTTGAAAATGAAGTAGCAACCCAGGGAAGGACAAAAACTTCACCCAAATATTTTCTGTTTTTTAGAGAGAAAGTCATCTTATATAGACTATTTGAGTTGGCTCTTTAGTTGTTCACTGAAAAACACGTTAAGGAGAGCGTATTTTTCTACTGCTGCTATAACAAATTACCACACATTTACCGGCTTAAAACACAAATGTATTGTCTTACAGTTCTGAAGGTTAGAAATCTGACATGAATCTCACCGTGCTAAAATGAAGACATCAGAAGACGTTTTTTTTTTTTTTTTTTTTTTTTTTTTTGGAGGGCCTAGGAAAAGATGTATTTATCCTTTCTTTTTCCAGCTTTGAGAAGCTCCTCGCCCCCATTCTCCATCTGTGAAACTAGCAGCACTCTCTCTCTGTGACCATTCCTCAAGAGTCACTTCCCTCTGTGACTCTGATTCCCTCTTCCATTTTTAAGTATTCTTGTGATTACATTCGACCCACCTGGATAATTCAGCATAATTTAGCTATTTCATGATCAGCTAGTTAGCAACCTTAATTCCGTTGAAAGTTAATTTCCTTTTGCCATGTACTCTAACGTATTCATAAGTTTCAGGGGTTAGGACGTAGACATTTTTGGGGCAGAACATATTTATGTCTACAGAACAAGAAGATAATAATACGGAGTTAGATTTTTTAAAAAGGCAGAAATGCTAGAGCTACATGAAGAATAATTATTTGGGTATCCTTCGGGACACTATGAGGATGTCCCAGGCCCTGCTACACAAAGTATGGGCCATGTGTCAGAGCATGGGCATTACCCAGGAACTTGTTAGAAAGGTATAATGTTGGGTCATACCACAGACCTGCTGATGTGGGATCTGCAGTTTAACAAAATCCTCAAGTGAGGTTCATATGGATATTAAAGTATGAAAAAGGGCTCTATTTGCTTCCTTCAACCAGAGAAGGAATTACACACTTCAATTATATCTGCTTCTGTTACCGGATTACCACTACGTTTTCATCTGAAGAAATTGTATGATAACTGAAGGAAACTTGAAAATATCAGCAGTGCAAGATGTAGCAGCATCCTCCTCTCAGCCATTTCTGCTCTTGCTGCAAGCCCACGTCTTCGTTTGGTATTAGTGACCTTCTGGTTCTAATAAAAAATTATAATTTTCTTGTTACCTTTTGGGAAAAGAGGAAAAACGACACTACAGACAGCAAACTGTTAAACTTCCAGAAGATGAAGAGGAGTCTTGGGAACAACAGACTTGAAAACATAATCTCAATCCCCAGCAAAATTGTAGAATGGAGTAATAAAAACACTGTGAGCACTTAGAAGAACTTTGGAGAACTGTGACATCAAAAGGCTTCAAAATGAGTTATCTGAGAACTAAGCATAATAAACTTTACATCCTTTTATAATATTATTAATATGGTAAATCAGGAAAATATGCATATAATACATCTTAACTTGAGTAAAACACTTGATATACATCATAAAGCACTGGATATGATTTGTAAATACATCGATAAAATGTAGGGTGAATGATAGAACTGATCAATTCTGATATGGTTAAAACATTGTACTCAAGGTGTGTTACATGATGACTTACAAGAACACAGAGGGAAGGCTCACTATAGGTTCTTGTCCTTCACTCAGTGCATCTCATTTTTATAGAAACAATTTAAGAAAGTGAAAGAACTTTTTTTCCTAACTTTTAGACAAGTTTAAAGAGATAACAATGAAATAAAGTATGGGGAAGCAGAACTAAAAACTGTCATTCTTAAAAGTAATTAGGATTACTTTGTAATCCTTGATTAAAGTCATCGTGACTGTCACCAGTGTTGGAGGTAAGTTTCTCTACTTATCAGTAGACAGAGGTAGTGATCTGCTTCTAGAAATACAAATAAAGAAGAACCAAGGCTGGGTGCAGTGACTCACGCCTGTAATCTCAGCACTTTGGGAGGCTGAGGCAGGGGGATTACCTGAGGTCAGGAGTTTGAGACCAGTCTGGCCAACATGACGAAATGACATCTCTACTAAAAATACAAAAATTAGCTGGGCATGATGGTACACGCCTGCAATCTCAGCTACTCAGGAGGCTGAGGCAGGAGAATCCCTTGAACCCAGGGGTGAAGGTTGCAGTGAGCCAAGATTGTGCCACTGCACTCCAGCCTGGGTGACAGAAGGATATTCCGTCTAAAAAAACAAACAAACAAAAACTCAAAAAGCTGAAATTTTAACTGATTATATATTTATTTCACATAGCTAATAGTATAGTGTAGTTACATGAAGTCAAGGAGTAAGACTTTCTTGATTTTGAATTCCCAAGGCTCAGCCTAAAACCCAGAACTTAGTAAGTACTTGGTAAACGTTAGCTGAATGAATAATTCTTGAATTATATAAAAGATATAATTATGTCAGATTGCAGTAATAGAAGTCTAAAATTTGAGATGGTTCACACCTAAAATATTACATCTGCTTCTTGGTGCCATATTTTTAACTTTACATTGAGAAAATGCTATGCAGGAGAAAAGACTGAAAACTCTGTTGGAAAAACCTGGAAACTGTCTTCTGGGGAGTGTTACAGTGGAATAAAGAAGTAAAAGGGGACATGTAAAATAGACCTTATTTAAAAACTCTTATGCAATCTTAACGACAAGCTTTTGTTCTAATAGGCTGATACAGAGCAAATGTAGGAAAGCTACAAAGTGCTAAATTATAGTTTAACATAAACATTTTCTGACCAGCAGGAATGTCTAATGATGAAATGGGCTTCTCTTGGTGGGGATGCATTTCTATTATGAAAGGCTAAATGACCATTGGTCAGGGATGCTGGGGAAAGCAGTCTTTATGGCATAAAGGAATTTCTTAAAGAAATTTCTCAGTCTCAAGCATGTTAGGGCCTAGGCAGCAGATTTTTGTTTTTAATCTATTATTTCGGAAGTATTTATTGACTTGGCATTTGTTAACTTCTGTGGAGTAAATATCCCTTTATTTTGCTTCTGTCAAGTCAAATGAGACAAAGTGACAGAAGATGAAGAAACCAACACATGAGAAATGGGAAAAAAAAATAGGACTTTTCAAGACATTTAGAAGATTCAGAAATGTATAGTTAACTCTTAGTTGCTAACTTTCTCTGCAATTCAGTTCTCTTACTGATTGCTCTTTTACAGTGAATAAGTAAAGAACTTAAACATGCTAATGGAGCAGAATTTTATTTGGATTTTCTTTAATGTTTAATAATTCCAGTAGACTATATTGTTGGATAACATTTGGCTCAATCACTCACTCACATCTCTTACTTTAAGAAACAGAAAAATTATAAGACATGCCAACACAAATGTGGGGACACAGAAATTATAATAAAATTTATATTTTAAATTTATAAATATGAGAATTATTGCCATTAGAGATGTTATACTGTTATTCAAAGACATAACTTTACTTTTGATGTGATGTGATATGATAATGTAAACATTACCTCTTGAATAGGATGATTTCCTAAGGGGGATGTGTGGATTCAGAAAGAGATCCTGGCAGGTATGATAGTTCATGTACTAAGACACTCAAAGAGTGTAAGAAATCGATATTATAGCTTAGTTGACAAAATCTCTTAAAAGGAGGCAAAAAAATCAGATTGCACGTGTTTTCTAGGAACATTGCAGTTTCTAATGACCTTCATATTGAATCAAAGTTTGTATCACAATTAAACAAAGTTCTGAAAAAGTTACCAAATTGCTGCAAAATGTAACGAAACTAAACAAAAACACTTGAATTGATGTTTGTTATAACTCCTCCCACCCCCAATTGTCCCTAGTAAATTTGAGGACAAAGCCAGTGATCTGCTTAAACAAAGAGATGGTTCTGTGCATGACAATGTGAAATATAAGACTTTTCTGTCTAATTTTTCCCATATGTTGGACATACTAAGTTTATTGTTCAGAATACTTTGATGGGAAAGAAAAGTTAATGATATAAAAATGAGTAATGAATCTTGTAAATTCATTATAATCCTCAATCAATCTCCCACTATTATACATTGCTATTAATTATGAACATTACTAGCTCTCTGAGGTAGGATCTCCAAGTTGTGTGTGTGTGTGTGTGTGTGTGTGTGTTTGTGTATGTATTAAAGCTGAATATATATATTCAGTCCTCATTTTGGAGCAGATGTGAAAGAGTTTCTCTAGCGTATATATAATTTCTGTAGGAGCGGAAGTCCTGGGTTATTGGATATGCACAAGTTCTGCTTTACAATGTAACGAATGCCAAACTATTTTCCAAATTGTTCCAATTTTCCCTGTTCCTCATATTATGCAAGTGTTACGGTTGATTCTTATCCTCTCCAACATTTGATATTATTAGAATTCTTAATTTTTGCCATTTGAATTGTCATAAATATTAAAATGCAAATGTGAACATTCATAGACTTTTTTAAACAAAAGGGGTATTAATAAAATGCCAGTCAAGGAAAAATTGATGCTTATTCATCCAATGAATACTAAGTGCCTACTGAGTGCCTATAGTGTGGTATATAAACATGTGTATATGAAGAAAATATATTAAAAAATGTTCTAACTCTAAGGAGATTAGAATATACATTAAACTGAGGCATTCAAATAATGGTACAAGACAGTGGTATTGTTTTTCAGTTTTCACTCTCCTCTTTCTTCAAAGTCTTTGTTTCTATATCTTAGGATATCCCAAGAAAGAAACCTAAGTGCTTTCTGCTTTCTGAAACAGACAGAATCTGTCTATTCTGTTTTCTTCCTGCCATTTGTTCTATCAGCTTTCACCCAGACTGCCACCTCAATCACCTGTTGCTGGATGACCCAGACCTGAATGTGCACAGGGACAGTAAAATAAGTGAGGTTTTTTTTTTTTTTTTTTTTTTTTAAATGTGAGTGAAAAAATGTAGGAAAGTAGAAGACTGGGAAGGCTTGGTTTGAACCATCCTGTTCAGGAACTTAAGTGCCAGATTGGAAGAGTTTGAACTTCTACAGACAACAGAGAGCATCTAAAGGATTAAAAACAAAACAAAACATTTTCTTAGTAACTGATTTACTCAGAGGGGACTCTACTTAGGAGATATTTGTTGAAGTTAAATGTACAAAGGAAAAAAATGTAAGTCTCAGGCATACTTTACAAGTTTTCAATTTTAATTAATTAATATATTTATTTTGAGATAAAGTCTTAATCTGTGGCCCAGGCTAGAATGCAGAGGCACAATCATGGCTTACTGCAGCCTCTACCTCCTCAGCTAAAGTGATCTTCCCACCTGAGCCTTCCTGAGTATCTGGGACTGCAAGCACACACCACCATGACCAGCACTTTGGTTTTTTGTGTGTTTTTTTTTTTTTTTTTTTAGTTTTGTAGAGAAGGAGACTCACTACATTGCCAAGCCAAGGCTGGTCTCAAACTCCTGGGGTCAAGCAATCCTCCTGCCTCGGCCTCCTGAAGTGCTGGGATTACAGGCACAAGCCACAACACCTCGCCAGGAATACATTTTAGTGAACAAAATAAGAGTAAATGAGCATGTGGTACCAAAAATCAGTATCTAATACAGTCTTTAAAGTAGTATTTCCAATAAAGACAGCAAATTAAGAGACTATACTGTCCTAGAAAAAAATAATAAAATTAACATTCTTTACTTCTTACCTGTTATAAATTATTCTGGGTAAATTTAATGCCTACCCTAAAGCAGTATTCTATTTCCAACTAGTTAGTTTATTGCTGTGTTTTAAAACTTTTGTTTTGAGTTGTTTTCATGTCAAACATTATTATCTAGTTTCCTAATTTGTATATAGCACAAATTCCTACCAAAGGCTGTAGCTCAATATTCATTGATTTGGACTTTTAGTTTACACAGCTAAACATGTTTTTGGAAAGACTATGAAGATCAGCACGAAGACCCAGAGTCCAAATGAAATGTGGGATGAATGAAAATGATGCAGTGGACAGAATGACATTCAACATGTCCTATTTCTCTTGGTAGTTATAGCATCATGTTTATGTGACTGCTTTCCCATGAGAATCTTTTCTAGTGAATTGTGAGAAAGAATGTTACCAGTAAAGATAAAAAAGAATTGTAAATTCTGGAATGCATATGTATATATGTGTATATATGCACACATATACATATGTACACACACACATATTTAAGTCTGATGAAATTTAAACTATTCAAGGGTGTTTTAGGATTCATACATTTATCCTACCATTCAACGTGTAACTTTAAATATGTGATTGATAAACAAAACTCAGAAAGAGCCTTTTAGTACTTGCAAGATGAACATGATTAATTCTTCTGGAAGTAGGTGCCATTTGTGTAGTACTTCCACCTAGGAATAAAGGAACAAAAAAGACAACTCTTTATCTTAAAATGAAATGATGCTAATTTCACTACTGTTTCTACTCAATCCATACAGACCAAAATAGCACTCAGTATTCTGAAATAATTTCCATAGTGGATATGAACTTCAACTGGAAGAACCATTGTATGCAAATTTAGAGTTGGTAGAACTTTAAAATTCTCTGATAAATTTATATAAAAACAATACTATTTTAGACCCATTTTTGTTTTTTTGAAGTGACTCAACATTTCATTGAGTTGCATAAGGAGATCTGCTGTGGTTTAACATTAACAATGGGAAGAAGGGGAATTAAAAATATCATGGCAGAAAACAGTCTGGAAACTCTTTCATGCTGTAATTATGTGAAGTTTTGCTTTGTTATGTGAAGTTTGCAGGCTTAACTTTAAAAAATAGGTGTTAATTTTTCAGAAATAAATAACGAAACCAAAACATACACACAATCTTAACATCATAATTTTGTTTGCCTCAATCAAGCCTCGGGCATATTTGCTAATGACTGAAAGAAGCCATTTTATGACTTTGTTAGAACAGTTTGTTTTCGTATTTTATTTATTCATAATTTCGATTCCCTTTTATTCCCATTTCCTTCTCTTGTCTCCACATAGTCAATAATCCTAAAGTATCTGATATGTGACTTTTACATTGTATATCTGAAATATTTTATACAGTTGTCACTGTTAAATTTCTAAAATCAACTAAGCTAAATCTCTACCTTACTTTTTCAATAATATTATTCTTTATCTTCTAAAAAGTAGTGTGTTCTGACCTTTTGTCTTATATATTTAAAATAGAAAAATGTGGAATATACTAACAAGATAAAGAATCACAGAAAAATAAATGACACAGAAGTCCACTGTCAAAAGATGGCTGATTAACATATTGGCTTACATCCTTTCAACTTGAAAAATAAAATTCAGGTCTTATTTTACAACCAATTTTGTAATTTTTTTCTCTATGTATGCTGTAATGCTATAATATTAGCATTTCATTTAAGCTCTTTTAATATACTACAATTTCTTTTTTTTTTTTTTAGAGACAGGGCCACCCTCTTTAACCCAGGCTGGAGGCAGTTGCAACCTCATAGCTCACTGCAGCCTTGAACTTCTGGGCTCAAGCGATACACCCACCTTAGCCTCCTGAGTAGCTAGGATTACAGGCATGCACCACCATTCCTGGCTAATTTTTAAATCTTTTGTAGAGAGAAGGTCCCACTCTGTTGACAAGACTAATCTCGAATTTCTGGCCTGAAGTGATCCTCCCGCTTCCACTTCCCAAAATGCTGGGATTACAGGCTTGTGCCATGGCGCCTGAACTTAAACATAATTTTGTTGGCTATATTATATTCCATTATATGACATAGTCAATCATCTGGTTAAGGTTAGACTTTTGTTTCCATTATTTGTTATTTTGTCATAATATTGTATTAAACCTTTTGTACATAAATATTGGCCTTTTATTTATTCCTTATTATAAATTTTTGGATGTAGAAACACTGGCTTTTGAAGTATATTGCCAAGGATTTTTCAGAAAGGTTCTACCAGTTGTCATTCTCACCTGCAGTGTGTGAGAGTGTTCATATTGTTAAGCTCTTGCAAATATTAACTATTATCTTTATTGCTAATTTGGTGAATTAAAGTAATGTAGCATCACAGTTTTATTAATTTTACATTTTCCTTCATACAGTTGAACATTTTGTTGAAATGTTTACTATTTGCAATTCTTCTTTAAATATTGTCCATCCATTGTCCTTGTTTATTTGTCAATGTGGATTCAGTGTTTTTCTCAGGTAAGTATGAGCTTTTTTTGTATTTGCAAAGTAGTTTAAAAATTTTGTTCAGATTTTGTTCAGTTTTTGCATTTTTATTATTAATGTTCCAAATAAAATTTTGTGTTCTTAAAATTTTGTGTTATTAAAAATTTTTAAATTTTTGTTTTATTTGTATTTCTTTTATTTTAGAAAACTTTTTCTCTTAAGAGAGTAAATAAGTGTATATTGACTTACTAAATATAATTCTTTGATCTATTTATAATTTGTACTTATTAAGTATCTACATTGTGTATTTTTCAAAACCCAAGTATCTCAGCCCTGTCTCTCCGTAGTGTATGATTTATGCTGCCTTCTCTGTTGCGGCTGAGATCTGTTTTGGGTTTTTCTAATACTGTGATCTCTCTATTTATACATTCCTTAGCACTACACTTATTACATTTTTATATGTGTCAGTTATGTTATGTATATATCTGACGGGTCTTGCCCTGAAATCTTGAACTTTGGAAAACTTTTCCCATAGGTTTGCCCTCAGTTCTGGGGATTGTTTGGCCTCAGGCCACTTCGCTGCTTCTCTCTCAGCACTCAGCACTTTCGTTATGCATCATCCAAGGGCAACAGACTCAGATCAAATTACCTTAGGTGCAAGAGGATTCTTGGCTGTTAATAAGGAAAGCAGAATGGGTGCAAGAGATAGGTGTGAGAGATGAGAATTTACCTAATGGGTACAATGCACACTATTTGGGTGACGGGTAAACTAAAAGCCCAGACTTTACCACTATGCAATATATCCATGTAACAAAACTGCATGTAAATCCCCTAAATCTATAAAAATAAAAAAATTTAAAAACTAAGAAAAGCAAGGAAAAGAATCAGCAAAGCAGCTGCCAGTGACTATAGCACAAGAAGATGAAATCATGGCCAGGCCCAGAGGAACAGGTAATATGGGTTGCATGCAGCCTGTGATCCCCCTGTGAGGAAGTAATGGGAGAAAAATCCCTTACAGAGCCACATATGGCCCAGGATCTGGTGAGGACGGAAAGGGAACAATGGGGAAATATCCACATAAACCTTGAGAGAGTTCTGTGAGTAACTCTTATGAAAATTCAAGAGAATGATAGAACTGTCTTCACCGATTAAAAGTTTCAGATAAACTTGAATAATCTAAACCTTTTTTTTTTTTTTTTTTTTTGAGACGGAGTCTCGCTCTGTCGCCCAGGCTGGAGTGCAGTGGCCGGATCTCAGCTCACTGCAAGCTCCGCCTCCCGGGTTCACGCCATTCTCCGGCCTCAGCCTCCCGAGTAGCTGGGACTACAGGCGCCCGCCATCTCGCCCGGCTATTTTTTGTATTTCTTAGTAGAGACGGGGTTTCACTGTGTTCGCCAGGATGGTCTCGATCTCCTGACCTCGTGATCCGCCCATCTCGGCCTCCCAAAGTGCTGGGATTACAGGCTTGAGCCACCGCGCCCGGCCAATCTAAACCTTTAATACAATATAAACTCTATGAGCATAGTTTAGTAAGTTATATGATTATTGTAGCCAATTAGATATGAGATGAAAATAAGATGATTTAAATTCCAAGTATAATGACATTTTGGATAATAGTTTGGAAGGAGATTTACATAAATGATTATTGCAGTGCACTCTTTCATACGTTATACTCCTGAAAAGGAGGTGAGGAGAAAGAGGGCTCAGCATATTGCAGTCTCTTCATGTACAAACAAGGAGTAGAACTTTAACTGGCACAGAAAAATGCCTAAAAGCAGAAATTCCCTACGACAGGAATACTGATTACTGTTGGCCATCTATGTAGGGACTTTACTTGAGGACAAGGGCTATGATTTCTCCAAAGTAGGGGCTAAGGGAATCCCATGTTGTCAATGAGTACTTCTTGATTATACCAGGGTGTTTCTCACCCAGAAGTCATCATCCTGCTTACAAAGGCTCTTTTACCTCTCTTTACCATCTCCTGTCTTTGTCCTAAAACAGAAAGAGGCTATGGAAGGAATATATGTGTGTGTGTATATATATATGCATGTATATCTATCTATATCTAGATATGTATATCGAGATATATCTACCAACTTCTCACCCCTCATAAAACCCAGCCAGCAGGATACTCAGTAAATAAACATAGCTGGAATTTTTAGAATTTTTAGAGTTCATTCAGTTTAATTTTTCTAGCACTTGTAATTATCTAGAAAGGATTTTACCATTACCTTGAAAATTGTCTTAGTACTTCCTATTTACCATAAGGCAGAAGGTTAAAGAGAAACACATACGCAGCCTCTTTATGCCACGAAGTACATAACCTCATGTTTTTCCTGCCAATAAAAAAGAATTATTTTATAATTTTGCTTTTATAGCATTAGTTCTCCCACTACTTTAAACCAAAGGTTATTGTTGGTTAGCAGTGATTTTATTTATGCACATAATTAATTATGTCTCTTTCTAGCAGATGGTTGTTTCAGATAATGGTTCATAGTAAACCTTTTTAACAACCATATTATTAGATTACAGAATTGGTGGCCAGCACTACTACAGGAGGCTGGAAGTTAGCTTTAAACAACTGTTATCATTAACTAGAACAAGATATTTTAGGCAATATTTTTTTGAAATCTACATTTTGAGGCTTAGCTCTTTTTAATCATGGACAGTCTTGAGACATTCTCTCCAGCAGTTCTCTCAGAAACAGAGGCCATTGTGCAATGACCTTATTATGGTGTGTACCAAATGAGGGTGCCTCTTGCCAAGCTGGCATAATACCAGTGTTAGGAGTACACGACTCTGAAGTAAAAATGCTAATTTTTCAAGTTGTTTTCATACAATCTTCTTCTTTGTTTTTTAAAAATATTTTCAACTTTAATTTAGATTTTTGGGGGTACATGTGCAGTTTTGTTACATGGGTATATTGGGTGAAGCTGAGGTTTGGAGTATGAATGACGCTGTCACACAGGTAGTGAGCACAGTACCCAATAGTTAGTTTTTCAACTCTTGTTCCCTCCCTCCCTCCTGCCTCTAGTAGTCCCCAGTGTCTATTTTTGCTGTCTTTATGCCCATGAGTACCTAACGTTTCGTTCCTACTTGTAAGTGAAAACAATGTGGTATTTGGTTTCCTGTTCCTGGATTAATTTGCTTACGATGATGGCCTCCAGCTCTATCCATGTTGCTGCAAAGGACATGATTTTGTTCTTTTTTATGGCTGTATAGTATTCCATAGTGTATATGTACCACATTTTCTTAATCCATTCCACTGTTGACAGATCCCTAGGTTGACTCCATGTCTTTGCTACGGTGAATAATGCTGCAATCTTCTTTGTGCATGTGTTTTTTTGGTATAATGATCTATTTTCCTCTGGGTATATACCCAGTAAGGGGATTGCTTGGTTGAATGGTAGTTCTTTTTAAAGGTTTTAATGGTAATTCTTTGAGAAATCCTCAAACCGCTTTCCATAGTGACTGAACCAATTTACATTTCGCCAATAATGAATAAATACTTCCTTTTCTCTGCAGCCTCGCCAGCATCCGTTTAAAATCTTTTTTAAAGAGCCAAAGGCACTATATCAATAGTAATACATTTTCCTTACAGTAGGATTAGTTCATTTTAGTTCATCAAGCACTTATTATTGATTAGCCAGATACTGTCCCTGGTGATGGAGACCCAAAGAGGAATCCATAAAATGTGGGCCTTATAGTTCAGTGATTCTCAAACTTTAGTTTGCATAAGAATCATTTTGGGGGCTTACTAAAAATGTTTATTTCTGGTCTTTGTCCCCACAGATACTAATTCAGACAGTCTATATTTTAATAAAATATTCCAGATAATTCTGGTGTAGACATTTCTCAGGCATCTTTTAATGAATGTTTAAGGAAGAACATAAATTTTAGCATCTGATTGATCAGGCACTGGCTTCCCATTTAATTGTGTGATCATATGTAAGTTTCTAGTTCCTAAACTCACTGAACCTGTTCCCTTATTAGTAAAATTCGTAATGCAGAATTATTGAGAATATTGGATGAGAAAGTATATAAAAAGTGCTTAGCAAACGGTCTTGTTTGGAATAGAAACTCACTAACTGGATGTCTTCACTAGGATTAACAGGCAAATCTATACCAGCTTTACTACTTTTGTGGAATCCAATTGGGAAATGTTCAAAGTAGGATTCTGGGGATAATTGAGGAGTGCAGGAGAAATTGACTTATGATGAAAGGCAGGAATAATTCAGCATTTACAAATGCATAAAGTTAAAAGGTTTAGAATGGTCATGGAAAGAGACTTAGCTGAAGGGCATAAAGAAGGCACTGGTGACCAAAATGCAATAGATGATTAGATTATTTGATGCCAGTAGACAAAGAAAAAGGAAATTGCAACAGTCTTCTTAATAAAAAGCAAGGAAGATTACTGGTCACTCCAATGTGTTGGAAAGAACATTCATTTTTAGAAATTTAAATTCATTTAAAAATATAATTTCAGTAAGAGCAAAACAAATTATTCTTTTGCCCTTTGTTGATATACAAAAGAGAGAGAGAAAAAAGAAAAACATCCAGGGAATATTGTCTCCAAAGAGCAAAGAAACAAAAAAAATAAGGACCTGGTGAAGAATAGAGACCATCAAATAAGGGGTCCAGATCCTGGGATCATTATTATTTTCAAAAGCCATGCATTGTGTGGAAAATGATGAACTATATCTATTTACCAAAACATTTTAGTGGCCTTATGAAGTAAAAAATAATTAAATCAAATGTTATTATTTCACTGCACTGTTTTTCATTTCATTTTATACTCAACATTTTTATGTTATATGGGACATATGAAGCAATAAAGGTAAATGCAAAATCAATTCAAGTGAATTTACTGGAAAATACCTTAGTTTTATAAATTGCTGATCCAAATTTTGGACCCCAAAGTCAAGGGCTAGATATTTTTTAAGTTGAAACAGTAAAACCCATATCACCCTAACCAGTCTAGAGAGCTTTAAGTTATGCACAAATAGCCAGTGAGCCAAAGACTGCCAAAGCCAATCAGAAAGCCTCCCCACAAGCCCTTCCCCAAATCCTACCTCACAAAAAATTCCACCTTAACAGAACAGTCACCAATCAAAGACTTTCTTAAGACTTCCTCCACTCACTCCACAAAACCCCCTCTCCTTTCCAACCCTTTTTAGTTTACCAGAACCAAAGTGACCATAGCTGGCTTTCTTACCAGCATAAGCTTTGCATAAATGGCCTCTGATTAATTCCATGTGCAGTTTTCATCCTTTTGACATTTTGAATAAGGCTTAATTTTAAATCACAACTTAGTCATGGGTATACTGTGATAGTATTTTGCTTGAGATCACAAAACCTGTGTCACAGTAATATCCCTAGAGACATTTATAAGCATGTCACAAAAGGTGTACACATGTCCTTTCAGCAAGTTGCCTCCCCTGTTAAAAACAGAATATAAAATTCTTCACTCTTGTAGAAAATAGAACTCTACAGAGAACATCTCCATTTGGGAGGCTTGGTTTGTTTTGCAGGGCTGTGTCAGAACTTCACTGAGTGCTAGGTTCTTTCCAAGTTCACTGCTATAGCCTGGGTCTTGCCAACTCCTTCCCTTTATAGTAAGCAAGTCTTAGTATAAGAGGAAAGGTAGAGTTAAATGAAGAATAAAGCAGAAATCAAATAATGATTTTTTAAGAAGTAGATTAATATTTTCCTGACTCATGATGATGCTTTAGAAGTATTTATTTAAATAAATACTTTGGTTACTAGTAAGAAGAGTATACATCTTTTATGTTCAAATTAAGCTAATTTCTCCCAGTGATTATCATGTGAAACAGGTAGGGGTTGAGATGGAGAGCACTTGCAGAGCTAATGTCACCTACGTTGGTCAATGAACCAGATATTTAATGCAGTTTGGTGGATTCCTGAAAGTCTGCTCTCCTAGAATTTCTCCTACACTAAATAGCTAGGATGACTAAAACTTACAACATTGGAGAAGTAGACTTTTCGAGAATCCTGGTGAATAGATCGTATTTATTTTAGAGTGTAATTAAAAAATGTCAATATGTTCTCAGAAAGTATGAGACGTTATTATGTTAGCACCCACTAATCCTTAATATAGATTTGTTTATCAAATTAAGAGTTTGAAGATATGATTCTGGGGTGATGACAGTAGTTACTCAAAGACAGAGAGATTATAAAAGAGCTGAAAGTGAGGGTGGAAGACAAAATTTACTCATGTCTAAATTTAGGGCAAGGTTGCCAAAAGCTTTTCTCTACATTGTTAATTATATGTAGTTTTTCCTTTTTTGAGAAATATTTGAAACCTCTTCTTTCAATTTCTCTTTTCTTCTCTCCTCCTTTTCTTCCCTTGTCTTCCTCCTTTCTTTTCTTCCTTTTCTCTTTCCTTTTACATTTACTCAGCGTATAACCTTACAATTAAACATCCTCTTAAGGTGCAAAGTTGAAAGGCCTACTGGCTAGATTTAGCATCTGTTGATCTAATAGATCAAAATAGTTTGAAGAACTTTGGCAGACCTCACTGGGGAGAATGTAAGATGAGTTGGTTGCCCAGCTCACCTCAGGAGAAAATGTTTAGCAAAAAACATGACCTGAGAGGGTGAGCAAGCTCCACCCTGATCACAGCAGGCCTGGCTGCAGTTTCATTACACGGCAAGACGACTTGTCTGGGACCTAAGGAATGGACCATTAAACGAGGTCAGCAGCTATGAAAAAAAGGAAGTTTGCAAAGGAAAAATACCTCAGCCTTTCAGCATAGTGCAGTAAATACTGGGAATCAAAATAATGTAAGAGGAACCCTACAAATGGATTTATTAACGATTGCTAACACTTGTTACACACATGGTTTTAGGTACTGTTTTAAGAATTTACATGTCTTAACTCATTTATTTCTTGCAACAATTCTATGAAGTAGGTATTAATCTTATCTCCATTTTATAGATGAATCACTCATTGATATTAAAAATAGTGCAATGACTCTTGTGCATGTCTCATGGTGGTCTGTGTGAGAAGTTTTTAGAGTATGTACTGAAGAGTGGAATTGGTGGATTGCAAAAGATGCGCATCTTCACCTCACTAGATAAGATCAAATTGTCCTCCAGAGCAATTGCACTATTTTACCCTCCCAACAATATACAAGATCTCTCATTGCTCCATATGGTCAGGCTTTTAAACTTTTGCCAATTTGAGGGGTTGAAATTGCATCTCATTTACTTTTGTGTTTCATTGATTACTAAATCTTTCTCATATTCCTATATGTTTATTAGCCATTTTTCCCTAGGAATTATTTTTTAGTATTTGCTGATTTTTATTGAGTTGTACTTTTTTTTTTGGAGACAAGTTCTCACTCTGTCTTCCAGGCTTGAGTGCAGTGGCATGATCTCCGCTCACTGCAGCCTCTGCCTCTGACTCAAGCAATTGTCTCACATCAGCCTCCCGAGTAGCGCACCACCACACCTGGCTAATATTTGTATTTTTTTGTAGAGACAGACTCTCGCTGTGTTGCCCAGGCTGGTCTTGAATTCTTGGACTCAAGCGATCTACCTGCTTCTGCCTCCCAAAGTGCTGGGATTACAAGGGTGAGCCACTGCACTCAGCCTTGTGCTGGTTTAATCGATTGTACAGTTGACCCTTGAACAACATGGTTCTCAATTGTGTGAGTTCCTTTATAAACAGGTTTTAAGAAATAAATACATTGGAAACATTTTTTTGAAGATTTGTGACAATTCGAAAAAACCTCATAGATTGACTGTATAGCCTAGAAATATTGAAAAAGAAATTAAGAAAAAAATTAGGTATGTGATGAATACACAAAATATATGTGGATGTTAGTCTATTTTATCATATAGTACCATAAGCTATACATATATTTATTAT
Organism: Theropithecus gelada; assembly: GCF_003255815.1. Lineage (NCBI taxonomy): Eukaryota > Metazoa > Chordata > Mammalia > Primates > Cercopithecidae > Theropithecus > Theropithecus gelada. The sequence continues at coordinate 146,953,941 of NC_037671.1, read as the reverse complement.
ATAAAGTTGAAATTTATCTAGACATCTATACATACTTACAGACTGTACATGGTATCATTCACAGTCAAGAGAAATATAAACAAATGTAAAGAGGCAGTATTAAATCATAACTGCATAAAATAAATTTTAGTACATATTGTACTGCTGTAATGATTTCATAGCCACCTACTGTTCCTATTGCATGAGCTTATGTTTTGTGAGTATCCACTTGAAACCTCTTCGTGTGAGCAGTTTGTCTCTCCAGTAAATTGCATATCATGGTTAAAAAGTGATTTCTTATTGTTTGTGCGTATTTTTCACTATGTTTAGTGCAATAACATAAACTTTCAATAACAACACCATGGGACCCATCGAAATGCCACTAGTGATCCTGAAAGTGCTACTAAGGAGCAGAGAAAAGTGATGACATTACAAAAAAAAGTTGAATTGCTTGATATCTACCATAGATTTCGTTTGTAGCTGTGGTTGACCTCCATTTCAAGATAAACAAATCCAGCCTAAGGAGCATTGTAAAGAAAAGAAACAGAAATTCGTGAAACTATTGCTTCAGCTAGGCAAGCATGTACAAAATCTTGCACTTTTGGTGAAATACCTTTTTATCTATTATTGAAAATACTGCTTTTGTGGGTGCAGGATTCTTATAAGAAAGGCATACCTTTAGCCTCCAATATTACTAAGAAAATGCAAAGTCATTACATGATATCTTAAAGAAAAATGAAGGGGAAGTATCTAAAGCTGGAGTATTTAATGACAGCAATGGATGGTTTGACAATTTTAGAAAGAGATTTGGCTTAAAAAATAACAAGATAGCAAAAGTAACTTCTTCTGGCCAAGAGATAGTAGACAAGTTTCCGGATACTCTTAAGAAAATCGTTGAGGAGAAAAGACGTCTACTTGAACAAGTTTATAATGCAGATGAAAGTGCCCTGTTCTGGAAAAGAATGCCACAAGGGACATTTATTAGGAAGAGAAGCAAGAGCCAGGATTTAAGGTAGGAAGAAATAGACTAACTCTACTCTTCGATAGAAATGCAGTCAGCTTTCTAACCAAGATTGCCCTTATTTACGAAGCTGCTAATCCCTAAGCCTTGAAGGGAAAAAATAACCACCAGCTGGCAGTCTTTTTATCATACAACAAGAAGGCCTGGACAATGAGAACCCTTTTTCTGGATTGGTTTCATTGGTGCTTTGCTCCTGAAGTCAGGAAATATCTTGCTATTAAGGGACTGTCTTTTACAGCTTTTTTTTTTTTTTTTTTTTTTTTTTTTTGATATTGGACAATGCTCCTGGTCACTCAGAACACCATTTCTACCCCAAAGGCATTAAAGTGCTCTCCTTGCCCCCAAACACAATATCTGTAATTTAGCCTTTGGCTCAGGGCACCATAAGGACCTTTGAGGCTCATTACATACACTATTCTATGGAAAAGATTGTTAACAAGAGAAAAAGATTGTCAAGAGAGAACCTCGAGAGAGAGAACATCATGAAAGTATGGAAGGATTACCCCATTGAAGATGCCATCATTGTTATAGAAAAAGCTGTGAAAACCATCAAGTTGAAACAATAAATTGCTGCTGGAGAAAACTCTGCAGACGTTGTGCATACTTTCGCTTTCACTGGATTTATAACAGAGACACTCAAAGAGATCATGACAAAAGTTGTAAATATGGCAAAAAAGGTGGGGGAGCAGTGGTTGTGGTGAAGGGTTTTAAGATATGAATCTTGGAAAAGTTCAAGAGCTAATAGACAACATACCAGAGGATTAAGAGAAAATGACTGGATAGAGATGAATGCTTTTGAACCAGTGCCAAAGAGGAAGATGTAAAAGCAGTGCCAGCAAAATAAATTGATATTAGACAATCTGGCAGAAGGGCTCCAATTATTTAAGACTGCTATCGACTTCTTTTACAACATGGACCTTTCTATGATACAGGCACTGAAACTAAAGGAAATGGTGAAAGAAGGATTGGTACTGTATGAAAACATTTTTAGAAAAGTGAAAAAGCAAAAAGTGAGACAGAAATTGTGATTTTTTTCATAAAGCTACACCAAGTGTTCCTACCTTTCTTGCCTGTGCTTCTGCCTTCTCCATATTTGGCATCCATGAGACAGCAAAACCAACCCCTCAGATTTCTCCTCTTCAGCCTACTCAATGCAAAGATGACAAGGATGAAGCCCTGTAGGAATAATCCCCTTTCACTTAATGAAGAATAAATATATTTCTCTTCCTTATGATTCTCTAAATAACTTTTTTCTTTAGCTTACTTTATTGTAAGAATACAGTATATAATATATATAACACACAAAATATGGGTTGACTGTTTATATTATTGGTGAAGACCACCAGTCAACAACTTAACAGTTGTTAAGTTTTTACGTAGCCAAAGTTATATGTGGATTTTTGACTGCATGGGGTCAGTGGTGCCCCAAACTCCTATGTTGTTCAAAGGGCAACCATGTATGATTATGTGCTTTAGCTACTAATTTTCTGCTGATTTTATGTAGGACAAATGTCCTTTCTCAGTCTTTCTCCCTTCCTCCTTCCCTCTCCATCTCTCTCTTCCTTTTATAATGCTCTTCAATGTACCTTAGTTTTAAATTATAATATAATTTATCAATCTTTTCCTTAAAGGCTTATTCTTTGTATCCTGAAGAACTAAAACATTTTCCTATGAATAATAATCTCATCTTCATCATGTCCAAAGTTCTCATATGTACATGACTCTGATTCTGGGATCTTTTCTGATCACCCCTTCTTCCTCCTGCTCCTACTTTTCCTCCCCCTTCACCTTCCTCTCCCTCTTCCTCTTCTTCTTCTTCCTTAAATCTTCCCAATGTGCCAATACCACATAGTCTCAATTGCTTTTACTTTATAACTAGCTAAGATATTAATAGAGCAATTATCCATTCCTTATAATTTTTCTTCAGTATTATACTTATTTGTTATAAATCTTATCATTTTCTTCTCAATATTTTACTTACTATTCTTGGATCTTTCTTCATTTTTATACATGTGATAATTGGTTTTGTTAACTTCAATGAATTGACATTCTGTGAATTTGAATGTAACTGAATGATTTAATAGATGAACCTGGAGCTATAGCTCTCTATTTATTTTGGTCTTCAATGTTTTCCAATAACATTTTATCAGTTATTCTTTATATCTTTTGCTAGATTTATCTCTGATATCTTATTATTACTATTATAAATGGAAGATTTAAGAGATTTTATTTTCTAGCTGTTTGTTACTTGCATATGGGAATGTAATTGATGTTCTGCAATGGTTTTTAGGTAGAACATGCACCCAGCAACATTGTTGAAGTCTCTGATTAATTGTAGTATTTAGCTGTCAGTTCTCTTGGGAAAGTGTCAGTTTTATTTTACTACTTCTCATATGTATTTCTATATTTTTTAGATAATATAAATATACAAAACCTATCTGTGTCTATCATCTATATTCTTATTCTTGTCTTACAGAACTAACTAGAACATGTAATACAATATTATATAGTATTGTTGATAGTGAGTATCCTTAGATTTAACCCACGGAATATACTTCTAAAGTTTCACTAGTGTCATCTTTGCTGTAGGCAAACAGGACATTTCCTCCTATTTTTGGATAGTTTAGATCAGGCTGTATCAACAAATGACTTTAATATTTCAATGGCTTTTAAAGAAAGGTTTATGTTTTGCTTATACTTTTTCTCCCTTATGGGTTAGCTGTGGCTCTATTCCCATCACTTAATGCCAGGAAAAAAAATGATGGAGCTGGCCTTGTCTATTACAGTACCAGCTACATGGCTGGGTAATCAGTTCATGATGACTAGTGTGATGGCTTCTAAAGTTTTTACCTGGAGTAGAGAACACATCTCTTCTGCTTACATGTCATTAACCAAAGGAAGTTCAACAGTCATACCTGATTAAACAGGCTGAGAACATATAATCCTCCCTTAGGGATGGAGCATCATAATAAGAGACTGAAAATATTTTGAACACTAATACAATTTCCAACAATGAGTAGATTCAATTTCATTAATAGCTATGTCTGTTTAAGTTTTATGTGCACATGTATGTTCACTGCAGCAGTATTCACAATAGCAAAGACGTGGAATCAACCTAGGTGCCCATCACTGATAGACGGGATAAAGACAATGTGTTACATATACACTATGAAATACTATGCAGCCATAAAAAAGAAAATCATGCCCTTTGCAGGAACAAAGATGGAGCTAGAGGCCATTATCCTTAGCATACTAATGCAGGAACAGAAAACCAAATACCCCTTCTCCTCACTTATAAGTGGGAGTTAAATAATGGGAACACATGAACACATAGAGGGGAACAGCAGACACTGGGATCTGTCAGAGGGTGGAGGATAGGAAGAGGGAGAGGATCGGGAAAAATAACTGATGGGTACTAGGCTTAATACATGGGTGATGAAATAATCTGCACAACAAACCCCCATGACATGAGTTTACCTGCATAACAAACCTGCACATGTACCCCTGAACTTAAAATAAAACTTAAATTTAAAAAGGTTTTATAAGGCATTTTGCCCACAATTTCAAATTTAGTGACATGAAGTTGTTATTTTCTCCTCCTTTCTTTTTTTAAACCTGAAGATGAATTATCTGAATAAAGAAGTAAAATTTCTCCAAGTCTAAAAAGCCTCATTTGAATAATCAATGTCTTTGTTCACTTAGGGAAAAGCTTTTTTGCATGACAATTGTTACTTTAGAAAGATAACTTCTTGGCATTCACCTGTCTTGAGTCTGCTCATAACTATTGTGATGAATGCAGAAAAGCTAAAAAGCTAAAAACACACACTTTTTTTCTTGATGTGAAAACTTTGCCCTTGATATTTTTGATATGAGGGCATTGGGTATTGGAATATTATCTTCCAAGACCAACATTATTATAGGGGAGGATACTAGGAATCTGGAATTGTCCAAGGCTATGACTGATTTAGAAAATGATATATTTTTAGAAAGAATAGGAAAGCAAAAAGGAAGACACTGAAAGATTCATTTGTTAAAGAATATATATTATCACTATAGGGTTATGTATACTAGCACAGCGATGGTAAGTGGTGTGTGTGTGTGTGTTTGTGAAAAGCAAGAGTTTAAAAATTATAATAGTTATCAGAGGCTCATTTGTAGAAGGCTGGGTGCAAGTTTTCTGCTGTGTCAGGCTGAAGAGAAGTCCAATGCTTTCATGGTGTTCCTGGGCATAATGTTCTTGTTAAGAATTAAATAAAATTTCCTCGGATTTTGTGACGAAGATTAATGTCGTTCTTCTTTGCATAACCCAGAAATCTGAAGTGCTCTGTCAGAGTAGAGGACCTTGGTATGGCAAGGGAGCTTCCAACAAAAATATTTGCCTCCCAAAGACTGAGATTAGTGTTTTCCATGTTCTTCTTTCTCATCTGTTTTATTTTTTCTTTTGTGGACACAATTGGGGGCAGCTTATTTAATTATGTGTATTATATTAAACTTCTAGTAGAAACCATTTTGAACATTTGCCTTAAATGATTTACCTTAATTTTTAAAAACAAGGTTTCAAATCTTTTAAAGAAATTTTTAAAAAAATTTCAAATGTCATTATGTGAAAACTACTAAAATATTTGGAGGTCCAGTGGAAAAATCCCTGGAGTAAGAGTCATAGCACTTGAGCCCAGATTCTCAATAAGAACCTTTCTACTTATGGGACTTTGGCAAATAGTATAATCTCCTGTGTCCCACTATACACAGTGGTTAAAAATAAGTGGGTGGGACTATGTGAAATTAACTGAGCAGTTTTCATTTGGGTTTCTAAAATAATTTATATCCTTACTGTAAGCATTTCTCTTTAATGTAGGTCAATGTCTTCAAATGCAAGAACTTGGAAGTAGGTGGAAAAGAAAAAGTGTATTCCTATAATTAAAGTCAAAATAGTTTTGGAACAGCTAGCACAGTCTGTAATTCCTTAGCACATCAGTTCTTCCATTGGCTGACTTTTGCCTTTCTCTCCTGTTACCTTCTTTTCTTGTACCGAGCTAGTGTACTTGTAAATTTACGAAATAAAACTCACTGTTTCATGCCTTCAAGCCTTAACACACATAATTTTATCTGCTTTTAATGCTCATCTTTATTTTATCTGTCTTACAAGTCCTTAGTCTTTAACAGCTCAAGTCTTCTCAATCTCCCTCATGAGCAATGTTTACTAGTTTATTTTATTATTATTATTTACTTCTATCAATGTATAACATTTGTAGATGCTAGTTTATTTTGTGTCATAAATGTTATCCAGTATGTACTTCTATCGTGTCCTTTATTGTGGACTTATTTATTAATTGTGGAAAAGGAGAATGCAAATAAATTCTTAGCATAACATCTAGCATGTAAGTTGCACACAATAAGTGCTGCCCATTATTATTAAGATTATTGTTCATTGGTCTTTTGAACTTCTTGAGGACAGCTATTAGCATGGGCTATTTTTACACTTCTAATAACACTAGAGGCTGGCACATGCTAGAAGATCAAAAATTTTTGTTAAATTAATTATTTAGAAGCTTTAGAAGCCAAAATTCCTTCTTTGCTTTATTAGCTCGGTTCATTCATTTTAAATTATTGGCTTTATGATTTAAGCATTTCAATTTGAAAGAAAATAATTAAGATTTATTTTTATTTCTAGATTCACAAAGAAATGATTTCCACAGGGAGTGACCAGAGAAAACATATCTGTTACTTCATTTAAAATGAACAGCATTGCCATAGAGATGATTTCTGATGCCTTTCTAAAAGAAGACAAAGTCTTTGCTTTTTGTTTTTTGCTTTCTGTTTTTTTTCTAACATGATATTAGTTTTCTATTTTTGTGTAGAAATTTGCTACAAATTTAGTGACTTAAAACAACACTCATTTATTATTACACAATTATGTAAGTTAAAAATCCAGGTAGACTCAGCTGGGTACTCTGCCTAGGGTCTCAAAAGGCTGAAATTAAGAGGGTGACTAATCTGGGCTTTTTTCTGGAGGCTGTGGGAGGCAATCCACTTCCAGGCTCCTTTAGGTTGTTAACAGAATTCGTTTCCTTGTGGTTGTAGGAGTGAGGTCCCTATTCCCTTGCTAGGAGTTGGCTGGAGGTTGTTCTCAGCATTAGAGGTTACCCACATTCCTTGGCTCATGCCCGCTCTATCTTCAAATTTAGCAAAAGCACACTGAGGCCTTCTTCTGACATCCCCTTCCACCACCAGGTAGAAAAGTTATCTCCTTTTGTGATTATGTTAGGGCTTGTGTGATTAAATTAGGCCAAGCCATATGATGTCCCTATCTTCAGCAACTGTGCTATGCCATTGTGTAAACACAGGAGTGATATATTATCATATTCATATATTCTGGGCATTAGAACAGGACATCTTTGAGGGACCATTTTTCTGTCTACCACAGCCTACCCTTTGGCCCCCGCAAAGATTCGCATCTGTTCTACATGTAAGATACATTCATCCCATTCCAGTGTCCTCAAAAGTCTCATTCCATTATAGCATCAGCTCAAAATTCAAAATATCGTCATTGAAATAATCTAAATCAGCATGAATGAGGTTCCTGAGCACAATGTCATTCCATTTGTGGATCTGTAATATTAAATAAACATTTATCTGTTCCTATCACACAATTGTGGGACAAAAACAGAATAATAATTGTAAAAGTGGTTGTTCAAATAGGAGAAAATTGAAAATAAAAGGGAGTCAAGGGTCCAAAGACATTTTGAAATCCCACTGGGCAGACTCCCTTAGGTTTAAAAGTCTGTGGCCAATAATTCTCTGTGGCTCTCAGAAATTCTCTCTGGGCTCTTGGTTCCACACTGTTGGCCTACTTTCTGCCAGTCGAATCATGGGGATCTAAAACCCGCTTTCATTTTGTAATCTATTTTTCCCTTTAGCCCATGCTGTAAGTATTTCTACTGATATAGATATCTCACCCCATTAGACAGATCTCAAGTCCACAAATCATTTTGAGATATCTTTTTTCTATCTTTGGCTTTTGGTGAAATGGCTGAGGTACAACACCTTTAAGCTTCTTAGAAGCTGTTTGACTTGATTGAGAAGATCTATAAAGCAAATTTTTAATCTCTTGTGACTTAATATTCTTTTTGATCTAAGATTTGATCAAAGTGTTGCCTATCCACACAAATGACTTTTTCTCTATGCTCCACTTTCAAAAGCAATTTCTTAATTTTAGTAGCTTGTGCTGTCAGAATAGGCTGAAATTTTCCCAAATCATCAAATTCTGTTTGCTTTTTGTTTAACAGTTCTTCGATTAATTTATCTATTTCCTCTTACATTTTACCATAAGGCAAGTTAAAACCAGGCAGTACCTTTAACATCTTGCTTGAAAACCTCCTCAGCTAAATAAATAATTTTATCATCTACAAGTTCTGCTTTCTACATACATTCAGGAAAAAATTCTGTCAAGCTTTTGGCCACTAGAGTATTATGATCCCTTTTCCTTGATTTTCAATAACATGTTCTTTACTTCATTCTAAGCCTTCTCAAGCAGTATGTTTAACATCCATAGTTTAACTAAGAGTTTGTTAAAGCAAATCTAGGCTTCATCTGTCAGGATTCTTAAAAAGTTATTCTCAAGCTTCTTTTGGCCTCTAACACTGACTAATTCCAAAGACATTCCAATATTTTGTATATTAGTTATGACAGCTCCCCAACTCCTGGTACCAAAATCTATATTAGTTTTCTATTGCTTTCTAACAAATTACCACAGATAAAATGATTAAAAGCAACAAAAATTTGTTAGCTTAAAGTTCTGTAGATCAGAAGGCCAGCATGCTAAACTTTCTGCCTAAGATTCTCTATGGCTGAAATCAAGATATTGGTTGGATGGGCTCTTATCTAGAAGATCTGGAGAAGAATCTGCTTCTGAGGTCATTAAGGTCGTGGGTAGAATCAGTTCCCTGTGGTTGTAGGACTGAGGTTCTGGTTTCTTTGCTGACTGTTAGCTGGGGACTGCTCTCTGCTCCTAGAGGTTGCTTGCATTCTTTCTCATGTGTACTTTCCATCTTTAGACTTGTAGTGATGTGGTGACTCTTTTTCAGGCTTTGATTCTGTCCAATCTCCTCTCCTATCTTTTACTTCTGCTTTTAACAGGCTCGTGTGGTTAGATTATCTCTCTCTCTTAAATAATCTTTGTATATTGAGATAAACTGACTTAGAACTTTAATTACATCTGAAAACTCCCTTCAAAACAGAGCCTAGTTTAGTGTTTGATTGAATAAACGGAGGCTTAAAAAACTTTTTTGAGGCGTGGGTGATCTTTAGACTTCTTCCTACTACAATGATTACTAGAGAATTGATTTACATAAATCAATTTGAAGTCAAGATATACAACTTTTTATTCAATAAGAAGTTTTTAATCTATATTTAATGTATCCATTATAAGCATCATATTTAACACTTCTCCAGTTTTATTAATTCCATACTTCTCTCTTGACGTACAATCAACATTCCTTAAAAACTCACAGAACAATTTTTTTTTTTTTGAGACGGAGTCTGGCTCTGTCGCCCAGGCTGGAGTGCAGTGGCCGGATCTCAACTCACTGCAAGCTCCGCCTCCCGGTTTACGCCATTCTCCTGCCTCAGCCTCCCGAGTAGCTGGGACTACAGGCGCCCGCCACCTCGCCTGGCTAGTTTTTTGTATTTTTTAGTAGAGACCGGGTTTCACCATGTTAGCCAGGATGGTGTAGATCTCTTGACCTCGTGATCCGCCTGTCTCGGCCTCCCAAAGTGCTGGGATTACAGGCTTGAGTCACCGCGCCCGGCACAATTTTTATCTTACTAATAGGTTTCCTTGAAATTGTCTCTTATGATATCTTCAATGATTTAAAAATTTTGACCTAATTGTAGAGCTTCGTTATCTTTGAATGTGAACGTGTTCTTCATATCTTAGTATAAGAAAACAGAGAATCAGATTATCAAATCAGACTCAGATAAATTAAACTTTTTAGCTGGTATCACACTTAACTAATAATTTCAAATAGCCTTAGTTTTCGTATCAGAAGTCTGTTATTTGCAGTTTTAAATATTAGTCTGGATCATCTTTTTTCTTACATAAAGAGAGAGAATATATTGCAGATCATTTGCTTTCCATAGCACATAAACATTTAAAAGATGAAATACCAGTGGTGTACTTTTCTGTAAAGAAATAGGCTTCTCCAAAATTTCTTTCTTTTTTATTTATTATATACTTTGTGTTCTGTGGACCAGAGGCTAACTCATTCACACGTGCATGTGTGCATGTGTGCGTGCACGAGAGTATACACACACACACACACTTCAAGCACACTGATATTGTTAGGAGAGAATAATGGAGCCAATGAGAGGGCTTAGCAGAAGTGGCATGTAAAGAAACTGCATTTTGGGAAAAGGTAATAAAAATGTAGACATGATGTAGCCTACTCAATATTCATTTTCCTTTTTATACTCAGAAAATTCAGATATTTGGAGTGAGGGAAGCAGCAGTGTATTCAATTCAAAACAAAATTCCAGTCCCTTTTGCCAATAACAATGGCCATGTAACCCAATTGTGGACAATGATTTATAGGTAGAAGTGAGGCCTCTGGGAAAGCTCCTTGCAAAGGGGTCAGATTCAGTGGGTGTATGTTTTTGCCTTTCTTCATTATGGATTGGTTCCAGATGTGGAGCATCATCTTATGGCCACAAAGCCACTCTGAGAGAAGTATTAAGAGGAATGAAGAGACTTTATCCGTGATGTCTACAAGCTTCTGAACTGATACCAGAAAGTACTTATCTCTGGACATCTCACGATGTGAGAAAAAACACAACATATAATTTGTTTAGGCTGTTGTTGGCGGGGGAGGGTTGTGTTACTTGGCAGCAATTCTTCACTCACATAGTAGTTCAGAGTAGTGCCTAGAGGAAATGATTACATCACCATAATAGAGGAGTACATGAATCCTTTGACCTGCTGAAATATAGGAGTCCTACCTTATTCGTGGTTGTGCTGCCAGGTCTCAGTTACACGCAGTTAACTGCAGTCCAAAAATATTAAATGCAAAATTACAGAAATAAACAATTGATAAGTTTTAAATTGTGTGTTATTCTAAGTAGCATTTTGGAATCACAAGCTGTCCTCTGTCTGGGTAAGATAGTTGTATTACCCTATCTGGGTAAGATAGTTGTATTATTAGTTGTTATTAATCTCTTACTGTGTGCAATTTATAAATTAAACTTTATTGTAAGTATGTATGTATAAAAAAAAACATAGTGTATATAGGGTTTGGTGTTTTCTGTCATTTCAATCATCTTTTGAGGGTCTTGGAACATATTCCCTAAGGATAAGGTGGTGACTTGACTTATATGTCTAATGGCATTTGTGGGTAGCAGTTGGCTGTGTGAAAATATAATCTCTTGTACTGGTCTAAAAACTCCTCAGAGGATTTTCAATCTTTGTTTCTTTTCTTTTCTTTCTTTCTTTCTTTTTTTTTTTTTTTTTTTACTAGGCAAAGAACTTTATTAACCTTTGTTTCAAACTTGATTCCCAGGTTTCTTCGGCTTAATTAGCTGCAAAGAATGAATTGTGTATAAGCAAAAACTGAAAAGAGCTGCACTGTCCAAGGGGCTTGGGCTTAAAAATATTAGAGATCTAGATTTTATCAGATCCATAAACAAAAATTTCTTAAAAAGCAGTCATAATATAAAATAGCAGCTCCCAGTAACTTCTTCAAGTTTTATCTTCAGAAGTTGACTCAATTCAGTTTGCCTCATTCTTAGAAGCCTCATCAAAATTCTCCACAAGATCTGGAACTTCATCATCATCATCCTCTCCAGTAGCAAGTGGTGCTTTTCCATACACAAATTGTTTGGGTAGAGCTTCGGCCAGTCTCGTTAAACTAGTCAGACTATCTGCGCCAAGCTGGTTTAAGATGCTGGGTAGCATTTCTGTCAGCTGCTTCGTCTCAGCATGGCCTGTAATGGTGAAAGTGTTCGCTGCCAGAGATGCCTGAACTTTAGGGTTGTTAAAGTGGATCACCGTTCATTGGTTTGTAAACATATTCACCTCTTCAATACCGGAGATATTGTTTACCCCTAACTTCTTTAAGGAGAACTGAAGTTTTTTATCATCTGCTGTGGCTGTTCTATGAACCACCTTCTTCTTTCTGCGAGCGGTTCCTTTCCCACCAATGCGCACTTGTGCCTGCAGTTTGGCAAGTTTTTCCTGGTTCATGATTGTTTCTTTCATCTTGTCGGAGCGAATAAGGGGCCGCGCGGGGGACTAGGGTTGGTGCTCAGTGGGTCTCGGGTGGACCAGCTGAGATTAGGCACACACACGCGGGGACGCAAGATGGCAGCTCAGTCTTTGTTTCTAACACATTTTAGCAGGATTCTAAAATACTATTGATGAGTTTAAGCTTTGTATTATGAGAACCAATTAAGTCAATGAGGGCAAAGAAGCATTCAATTTAGATTCTTGCAGCTTGCCATGTAAAGATTATTTTTATTATGAAAGGGAAATAGGGAATAGAAATAATCTCTTATGAGGAAAAAAAGGGGAAAGGTCCTAAGGAATCCCAGTATGAATTTGCAGCTAGAACTTCAGAAGATTAAGGGCAACCATCCTCCCACTCAGCATCACAAAAGAGTGTATTCAGATAGGAGGAGCCATAACGCAGGAAAATATAAAAGACCGGTATGGAATGGTGTGGAATGTGTCAAGAGCCTTGTGGGAAATACAAAATGGGAATTTGTAGAAGTTGTATTCTGGGTACGATCTGTTTGATGTGTGTTATAGTATGATTTTCACAGATGATTGTGAGAAGGGAAATTTTGGATTTTTATTTTGTGTTGAGTAGCACAATTGTGAAACTGGAAAAATGCAGCAGGACTTTGTCTTTGCAGGTGTTTCATTTCCATTTACTAACATTGATAAGAGAAGTCTATAACTGAAATTTAGTAATTTTATAAAAGAATTTCTAATTTTATAATTTTTTTTCTTTCGATTGGGAAAAATTTTGTTAGTACTTGAGTGGATAAAAAACATACTTAGATATCACTCATTTTTAGTTAATTAAGAAATTCTTACTATGAATTTATTGAGTGCCTGCCATGTTGCAGGCACTGTGTTTGGGGCTGCAAATGTAGCAGTGAACAGCCGGATCTGTTTTCTGCTCTCTGAAATTAACGTCTTCCATGAAAGATGGGCACTGAAGGAATAATAATAAAGTGACCATTCTTGGGATGAGGAAATACAGAAGTAACAAAGTGAGAGGAGGCAGAAATCCAGATATTAGGAAATTCTGGGTACACAGGAAAAGGATAAGAGAATGTTTAGTCTAAATCTGGTAGAATGATAAACTGTGCTCGTAAAGGGAGCTTCTTACATTTGTATTTAAAAACGGCTATCAAGGTTCAGGAATTTCCCTGTTTAAAAGATTTTTATGCCACATGTTCTAAGCTAAAATACCAACTTTTAAAATCCAACAAACTTTCATTTGGTATTTGTGGTCTTATGAAATAATATGAAAGAATCCATGCTAAAACATGAGAAAAAATAAAGGTAATTAGAATATATTTCAATCTTTCTTAATTTCTTTTTCTTGTTTCATAAAAGCAAACAAAAAACTAATGAAACAAAGCAGAAAAAGCCAAACAACCAACCCAGTTTATTGTAAAATAATTTGTTATGATGTGTCTTCTTGCTGTGAAACGTTGTAGTTTTAAAATTCAGAAGGGCCTATTTTTACCTTTAGTCTATAAAAAATCGCAGTTGACAATATCATTGTCTATTTAATAAAGTTAGAATAATGCATGTAATAAATTGTTTTTTTTTCTGTTTCATGGTAAAATATCCTTTTTGTGCAAAATGTTTTCTATCAATATTGTTTTCCTCACAAGCTACCCCATGATTAGTATCAGTTATGCTTCATGGTACATTTAGCATCTTAAGCCATAGCCATGTTAATTGAGAAATGTTTAATTTGCAGGGGAAGATGTCTATTTTGAATATAATCTCATGCATATAAGTTGTTAACCTGAAGTGTGACGAGAAACATTTGTTCAGGGTGCTCCAAACACTGGAAGGGGTGGGAGAGGATAGAGAGGAAGGAAGAAGGAAAGGACATGAGGAAGAAATGATGTTTATTCACTAATGACAATTAAGGAGTTTTATTAAATGTCCCAACACAAACTATGTAAAGTGGCCTAGCGCAGTATGTATCAAAATTTAGCATCTGTACATCTGAGACCTTTTAAAGAGGCAGATTCTGATTTATAGTACAGGTCCAGAGTCTGAGATGATAAATTACTAACCAACTTCCACAAACCGCTGGTCTGTGGAGTAGCCAGGGTCTAGAGGTATGCTTTGAACTTTGGTTCATGTTAGAAACACCTGTGGAAATGGAAAAGATCTTGACACTCAGGCCACACTTCTGAACAAATAAATTAGAATTTCTGGTGCTGAGACTGAGGCTTCAGCATTTCTTAAATCTCTCCCAGGATATAACAATGTGCAGCTAGTCTTGAGAAACCACTAGTCAAAAGATGATTGTCCCTTATCATTGGCAAGAGCTGGAGTATTCACTCCAGTGGTGCTTTAGAATCACTTATAATCTGGGAGTCAAATTACTCCATTACAATAGACTACAGTTGAGAAACCAAAACATGCACCACATTATTTAAATAAAAACATACCCAGTATACATAGGATACTTTTGGCTTCATAGATTCTCAGAAATGATATTGTTTCTCTCTTTGCATAATCTTGCTATTGAGTTCCTGTGTATAAGTACATACTGGGAATAGCGGTTAAAACAAGAAAAATAAGCCATTGGGTTTCTCACTGCATGAGCCTAGAGTGATTGGAAGACTGATTTCTTCACATTGACTTATCTGATCTTCTTAGGGATGGCAGGATTTCAGGGAACAAAGCCTTAAATGCTGGTCCTAACTTCTCCTGGTTCATTCCATAGAGAGTAAGTTTCCTCTGAGGATAGTCCTTCTGACAGCCAGGATTACTCCTACTTTCCATATACACGAAAAGTATCAATCTTAATTTGTTTAATGTAGCACTGACTGTTAGAATTGCTTTCCTTTGCTCAAACTAACTGCATTTGTCAATGTTTTTAACTATAAGCAGCCAAAAAGGAGTCTGGGCGAATTAAACAGAAAATAATTTATTTAAAAGGTTAATGGTACACTCACAGGACCAATGGCCATCAAAAGAACCAATTCAAGGCTGAATGTCCAGGAACAATGCCCCAACCACACTGTAGAACTGTTTGAAGGGGAATTGCTGCTGCTGCTGCTAGATGTTAGAATATTCTCTGCTACCATTTTGCACCAGAAACACAACATTGCAGCCACTTTGTGATTTGGGGTGAAAGATAAAAATTCTTACCACTGCTTAGAAACAATGGATTTCCAGCAAGGCTGTAGTACCAAGAAAGTTTGCTTTCTCTTCCCCGGTATCCTAAGTTTTTATTTACACCTCACTCAGAAAAATAGAAGCAGCAGGTTTTTTGTTCATGCCCTGGTGGTAGCTGCTTACCTCCCACATGATGCCCCCTCTGGGGGAAATGGCTCATCCTGATCTCCTGCATTCCCATATCTTTCTCATGAGTACCTAGTAGAGGACCATGGAAAAGACTTTGTGTGTAGGAGTAAATTACCTTCTACCTGAGGCTCTAGGTTATTCCAAATTGTTCCATTAGCCCATACTTGGTCTTCAGGAATTTGCTAAAGTTATAGCTTATTTATTCTTGCTTACTTTTATGGAGGTGACCACTTCCTCCTGTCTCTGCCAAATGGTTCATGTGTCCACCCTCTCTTCAGAGGGTCTGGTCACACTTCGAAATTCAGTTTAGTTTGCTTTCTTATTACCTGAGGTCTCTGATGGGTTTGATATTTATTTATTATTATTTTTTTTTGGTAGATTAACTGGCTTTTCTTGTTTTAAGGATGACAGTGATGTTCTTTTGCAGCATTCTACATTCTATGCTGAAGTAAAACCCATTACCATTATTTTCAAAAATTTAGACATTATATTGTCTTTTTGGATTCACAGCCAAATTCTACCAGAGGTACAAGGATTCTTTAAAAATTAAGAAAAGAAAAATTGTCTTTTGTACATACCCACATATTTACCGTTTTTACTGCTTGTCATTTCCTTGTGTTTCTGATTTTCATCTGGTATACTCATTTCTGTTCACCCCAAGGAACTACTTTTAGCATTTTTTTTTTGATGCAAATCTGCTGGCAACTAATTTTGCCAAAAGTTGTGTATCTAAACATAACCTTATTTTTCATTTGTTTGGAAGATATTTTTCCAGATACAGAATTCCATGTTGTCAGCTTCCTTTTCAAGTCACTAAATATGTTGTTCCATTGTCTTTTTTCCTTGTTTTTAAAAATAAAACTGGAAGTCATTCATTATTCCCATTAATATATCTCTGTATATAACATGTCTTTTCCTTTGGTTGCTTTTAAAATCATTCTCTATAGCTTTGGTTTTCAGCAGTTTGACTACCATGTAAGTACTTGTTTCTTTTCTCCTCTTATCACACAAGGAGTGCTTTTTAAAAATGTTATTTAACCAATTTGAAGTTTGCTGAGTGTTTTAGTCTGTTTGTGCATTGCTATAAAAAATACCCATGGCTGGATAACTTATAAAGAAAAGAGGCTTAATTGACTCATGGTCTTTCAGTCTGTACACAAAGCATAGTTCCGGCATCTGCCTGGGTTCTGGTGAGGCCTTGGAGATTTTTCTTATTGCCAAAGGTAGAGTAGGAGGTACCATGTCACATGGTGAGAGGGGGAGCAAGATAGAAAAGGGGGAGGTCTTAGACTGTTTTAAAGAAACAGATCTTGCATGAACTAACTGAGCAATAACTCACTCATCACCAAGGGGATGGCTCTAAGCCATTCGTGAGGGATCTATCCCCATGACCCAAACATCTCCTACTAGGTCCCACATTTCAACATGAGATTTGGAGGGGACAAGCATCCAAACTATATAATTCCAGCCCTGTGCACCGCCCCCCTCAAAATCTCATGTTCTTCTTATCATTCAAAATACAATCATGCCTTCTCGATAGTCCCCCAAAGTCTTAACTTGTTCCAACATCAAAGTCGAATGTCTCATCTGAGATTTAAGGCATGTTACTTCCACCCTATATCCTATAAAATCAAAAACAAGTTATTTACTCCCAAGATACAGTGGAGCTATAGGTGCTGGGTAAACATACCCATTCTAAAAGGGAGAAATCAGCCAAAAGAAAAGGGCTACAGACCTCATGCAAGTCTGAAACTCATCAGGGCAGACATTAAATGTTAAAACTCCCAAATACACTTATTTGACTCTATGTCCTGCATCCAAGGCACACTAGTGTAACATGTGGGCTCCAAAGGTATTGGGAAACTCTGCATCTGTGGCTTTGCAGGGTGCAGCCTCCATGGCTGCTCTTAAGGGCTGCAGTTTAGTGCCTGTGGCTTTTCCAGGCTCAAGGGACAAGCTGCTGATTACTATTGTTGGATGTGGAGGGCAGCAGCCGCCTTCCCACAGCTCCACTAGGCAGTGCCCTAGAGGGAACTCTGAGTGGGGATTCCAATGCCACATTTCCCTTTGGCAATGCCCTAGCAGAGCCCCTTTGTGAGGGCTCCAACCCTAAAGCAGGCTTCTGTATGGTGACCCAGGTTTTTCATCCATCCTCTGAAATCTAGGTGGAAGCTGCCAAGCCTTCTTCACTCTTGCATGCTATACACTTACAGACTTAACACCACTTGGAGGCTGCCAAGACTTACAGTAGCTTGAACTCTCCAAAGCGGCAGCTGGAGCTCTACCTAGGGCCCATTGAGCCACTGGTGGAGCAAAGCATCTGGGATGTGGGAAGCAGCCCCCTGAGGTGCTACAGATCAGTGGTGCTCTGGACCTGGCCTCCCAAACCAAATCATTCTTTCCTTCTAGGCCTCTGGGCCTGTTATGGGAAGGGCTGCCTCTAAAATGCCTTTGTGGCCTTTTCCCCATTGTCTTGAATATTAGCACTTGGCTCCCTTTTAGTCATGCTAATCTCTTTAACAAGTAGTTGTTCTACAGTCCAGGATGCAAGATTTCCAAATTTTTACACTCTGAATCCCTTTAAAATATGAGTTCAAACTTTACGTCAAAACTTTGCTCTCATATCTTATTTAGGCTGTCAGAAGCATTCAAGTCACTTCTCGAATGCTTTGCTGTTTAGAAATTTCTTCCACCAGATACCCTAAGTCATCACTCTTAAGTTCAACCTTACACAAATCCCTAGCATATGGATACAATGCAGTCAAGTTCTTTGCCAGGGCTTACCAAGGGTAACCTTTCCTCTCATTCTCAATAAACTTCTGATTTCTGTCTGAGGACTCATTAGCCTGCCCTTCACTGTTCATATTTCTATTGGCATTTTGATCACAGCCAATTATCTAGTCTATAAGAAGTTCTAAACTTTTTCTCATTTTCCTGTCTTCTTTTGAGCCATCTAAACTCTTCCAGCCTCTGTCCATTACTGAGCTTCAAAGCCACTTTCACATTTTCAGGTATCTTTATAGCAATGACCCACTCCTTGGTTGCATTTTTATTTTTTTTCTTAGTCCATTTTTGCCTCACTATAAAAAAATACCTGAGGCTGGGTAAATTATAGAAAAATGAGGATCAATTGGCTCACAGTTCTGTAGGCTGTACAGAAAATATGGTGCTGGCATCTGCTCAGCTTCTGGTGAGGCCTCTAGGAGATTTTACTTATAGCAGGTGAAGCAGGAGCCAGCATATCACATGGCAAGAAAAGGAGCAAGACAGAGAAGGGAGAGGTTCTAGACTCTTTTAAACAACCAGATCTTGTGTGATCTAACTGAATAAGAACTCAGTCATCATCAAGAAGATGACACTAAACCATCCATAAGGGATCACCCCCGTGTCCCATATAGCTCCCATCAGGCCCCACCTCCAGCTTTAAAAATTACACTTCAACATGCTATTTGGAGAGGACAAACATTTAAATTATATCACCCAGTTTATCAAGTCTGGGGGTTTCCAAATTTTGTTTCTCACATTTGGAAAAACTTGGCCATTATTTCT
This sequence comes from Theropithecus gelada, assembly GCF_003255815.1. Taxonomy (NCBI): domain Eukaryota; kingdom Metazoa; phylum Chordata; class Mammalia; order Primates; family Cercopithecidae; genus Theropithecus; species Theropithecus gelada. The sequence goes on along the minus strand of NC_037671.1, from coordinate 146,934,835 downwards.
TCAAAAGTCTTTTTGCCCTATTCTCCCTCTTATCTACCTCTGGAACTCTAATTGCACTTATTTTGTACAGTTTAACATTGTCTTATAGTTCATTGAGTCAGTGGTTATTTTATTTTTATTCCTTTGTGATTTTGACTTGTTTTTACATTTATTGTTTCTTCTGCAGAATCTAATCTGCTATTAATTCAATGTATTTTTAATTTATATATTGTATTTTTCAGCTCTAGGATTTAAAATTTTTTGTTAGAGTTTAAAAATACCTCTTGAAAATCCTGTTATTACATTCATCTTCTCTAACAATTTTCTTAACGTATTTATATTGTATAGTTCTTATACAATAATTCTGACATTTGGATTCTTTGTGGCTCTACTTCTGTTTATGCTTTGTTTTCATTATGGACCAATTTTACCTGTTTCTTTGCATGCCTAATGCTAACAATTATTGATGATATGTTATGGACACTTGACTAAGTCGTCTTGCTCTGAGGCATTGAATTTTGCTCTAACAGGCAGTTATATTACTGTCAAGTCACCTAGATCCTGTGGCAAATTTATTTAGGCTCTGTTAGGGTTATTTGTTTTTATTTTACCTTTAATCCAAGGGTATAGCATTTAGTCTTAACATATAGTCATTATTGTAAGGCTGACAATCCCTAATAATTTGATTCAACTTGAACTCCAAACCCTGTTTTCCCAGTAATAAACCACTGCTGAAATCACTACCCAGCAATAGTAATCTTTTAGCTTGATTCCTAGAAATCTCAAGGAATGTTTGCATTCTAAAACATAGAACTTATCCAAAGATTTAACAGGTATTTACATGCAGAGTGTAGGGCTGATCTATTTGTGGCTTTCTCATGTTGAAGCAGTGTTGTTGTCTGACTGTGAGATTCGTTGTCTCATGGCCACAGAAAACTAGGTTGCAGACACAAAGAGTGAGGTTCAGAGTGGAAGTTTAATAGGTGAAAGAAAGAGAAGAGCTCTCTCTGCTTCAGAGAGAGGGGTGCCAGAGAAATGGGTTGCTGCTTCCGTGGTGAAGTGCAGGAGATTTTATAGATGAGCTTGAGGAGGTGGTATCTGATTTACACAGGGCACAAAAGATTGGTTGGATCAGGTGTGCCATTATCATAGGGTACAAAAAAGCTGACCACACTATCCTAATCTTTTATTATGCAGATGGGTTCTCTACCTGACCAGTGCCATGCTGCCTGTTCCTTTACCATACATATGGGGACAAAGAAACGGGAAGATAGAGCCTCCATGTTGAACATAACCTGGCATTCAGGTAACCCTTTTCTATTGGCACAGCTTCCAGCACTCCCCCATGCAAGCTTCCAGCTTGCTGATCTATGTCTGCAGCTTGATTTTTTAGGCTACCTTTTGTTAGAAAATAAATGATTTGGGGGTTGCTTTTTATTAAAAGGGAAATTCCACCAAGGACTTTGTTGTCCTCACTACCTGCCTAAATAATTTCTTTCTACCCCTTGTATCAATGTTTGGGATTTCCCTTTTTAATTTCTATCAAAGATCAACCCTGAACTTTGACCTATAACCCCTATGTCAAATAAGACAGCTACTTACTGCTTGAGCTCAATCATCTATGCACAATACAAACTAGGAAGTATCCTTAAGGGAAAATCCAGTCAAATATAGATCTCTGTTATTTAGCTTCTCTTCTTTAAGGGGCTATAGCCTCTCTAGTCTCTGTTTCCTTTTGTAGGAATGACATTTTAAAAGTGTATTTTGAATACAAAAATTAGTCAGGCATGGTGGTGCATGCCTATAATCCCAGCTACTGGGGAGGCTGAGGCAGGACAATTGTTTGAACCTGGGAGGTGGAGGTCGCAGTGAGCTGAGATTGTGCCACTGCCCTCCATCCTGGGTGATAGAGTGAGACTCTGTCTCGAAAAATAAAATAAAATAGAATAAAATAAAATAAAAGTGGATTTTGAGCAAACAGTACACTTTTTATATAGATGCAAAGCACAACAATTTCTTTCCCAAATAAATAAAATAAGAGCACAATGCTGACCAAAGAGTTTTTCTTTGATGTACTGTAGGCTATCAAACCAATTCCTATGCCTTTTTTCTTTAAGTCTCTATGGATTAGACATTTTACTAAGCCGGAACTTTCAAAGGTTACAATAATCTTACTTGATTTTTGATGCCATGCATAGTGTTGTCAACATGAAATAATTGAACAGGTCAAGATCTGGTTTAAGAGAGTTTATTTAAGTAAAACCCTGAAAATGGCCATTCAAGTAACAGAGACTTCAGAGGAATGGGACCAATACTAAGAAGTTAAAATTAGTTAAGATCTTGCTTATACAGGCAGAAAACAAAGAAATTTAGTAAAATTATAACATTTTCTGTACAAGGCTGGTTTATAAGCTACAACAATTTAATTACAGCTTTCCTTCTTTTTTTCCCCCCCAATTTAAAATTCTGTATTTAGCATTCCATCTCAGGCAATGTCATAATCATGCAGTCTTTGTATGGGAGAGGAAAGAAGGAAGTTCATGTATAGTAAAGATCAACAGTTAAAAGGGAAGGGGTCTTCCCTGGTGCTCTTTAGTCCTTTACAACATTTTAGAAAACAATGTAAGTAAGGAAAAAAGCTAATCTATAATCGGAGAAAAAATGGTTACAGCTCCCAGTTTACATGATTCGGGTCCCATAATCACACTCTCTTAGGTCTCAAAATATTTAAAAATTTCAACTGCTTAGATTTTGAATTACATATTTTCACAGTGTACATTATAATATTCATAGCTAATCACTTCTTTTTGTGCTTACTCTATTTCAGGCACTTTGATGAGTACTCAATTTTATTATTTCCTTTAAACTTTATAAATTATATCCATTATCATTTAATATATGAGTAACTGAGGCCTAATGAGATGCAATACATGTTCCAGGGTCATAAAAATGTGTTAGGACCAGGACGTAAATCCAGGTACATCTAATTCCAAAGCGTATGTCTATATCCTTTCAGCAATAAATGGGATTATTTGCTAATCATTTTATTGCACAATTTCTTATAGTATGAAGACTTTGTTTTTCTGTCTTAGAAGATTATATTTGCCTGGGAATTTACAAAATTACAGAAAAGTAATACTAATCATAATGAAATACTGTATTTTATTGGATTAGGCAGGATAGCTCATCTTATATTTGGTTTAATAGCACATTTTTTATTTTAAAACCTTTGTTTCAGTCTTGAAATTTGGCAGATAAATAAAGGCATTAGATGCATAGTGGCTCAGTGGGAGGAGTATCATTTGATAGCATATGTCCAGATGATGACTGCTCAGCTGGAAGCAATTCAAATTACGACGTATCTTTATCTTTTAATAGCTACCATTACCTCACTGAATAATGATTAGGAGCTACATTTTACTTTCCTTACATAATGATATGCTGCAACAAAATTCCCCATTTTAACTGGAAAAAAACACTTTCAGGTTTTAATATAGCTTTCAGAAACAACATTTAATGAGAAATCCAAAGGATGCTTGTAGTAGAAGATAACTTGCAGTCAAGAAACTCATAGTCATGATTCTCATTGGTTTTCAATGTTTTGTGTCATGAACTTCAATTACTGCTTCCACTAACTACATATTTTCTGTACTTTTTCCTCACTGTTCATCAATGTAAAAGGTAAGGTATTTCTCCTTAAGAATACTGCCAGTGTTTGCCAAGTACCCATTCTCAGTTTAATGTTAATGTTCTGTTTCCCTAAGAGCCATGATGTTGTTTGCTGACTAAATACCCATTGCTTCATTCCATCAGTAGTTAGTATTCAGTTGATAGTCAAAATGCTTTAGAATTTATCAAAGTAAAAGCATGCCATAAGAATAAAATCAACAATTTTAGGGAGCTAACAAAATGTTTAAATTTTTGTCTTTTGATATAACGCATGTTGATATTAAAAATAAGGGACAATTAACATGAATTTAAATTGTATCAGAAATTCAGTTTTTAAAAATTTAATAATGGTATCAACTTTCAAAAGGGCCTTGTTATATTGTTTTATTGTAAATTTTGCTAAGAAAATAGACACAATCAGATTCAGGTAAGAAATTTCTGTTTACTATCATGTATTTAATCTATCTATAATCTAATTTTAGTTATTAAGTATTGGCCAGCACTTTTCATGCATTTTATTAAATTTCTCTTAATTGTGTTACTATCTTGAGAGATTTACAACTGTATTGTCATCTGTAATTTGAGTAATGTGCACTGTTAGCATGTTAGAACTACGTTAAGGAAATATAAATCCATTTATCATCCCTAGAGGTTAACATGTTTTATCTTTGCTTTTCCCCCTTGCTTTAACTTACATGGCTATAAATATTTTTTACAGAATTATATACAACTATAGTAAATTGAGTATGTTTACAAACATATTATAACTTAATTTTTTATGAAATAACTCAACTATATTTTGGGTTTTACACATCTTTGCTGTTGCAGTGGAATGAGGCTGGAAGTTAGGTAGACTCTATCCTTTCTGGTGTTTCCTCCAACTCTCCAGCTTATTCCAGAGTCTCAGGGTCTTACCCGGGTGTGCATGTGTGTGTGACAGCAGTGACTATCTTGTCATTGCTTATCAATGACATCCTATGTCCCCAGAAACATGGCTCCTTCAGTCCTGGCAGCTCTCTGATGCTTTGTTGCCACATTTCAGGCTGGGAGATCATTTGAAAGGCTGCATCTCTGTCTAGACATACCATAAAGCTCTTTCTTTCTCGGTTTTGTTTCTTTACTGGGGTACTGTTATACAGCAGGAATTTCCTTTCTCTTCTCTCATGACTCCAAAAACATGTATTTCTTGATTTTCTCACCTTTGTTGGTTGGTGGGTAAGAAGGTAGGAGACAGGCTGAGCATTTTGTCTGTAAAATCAGCATTTGGCTGGAAGACTTCATGATGGCAACTGAGGGTGAATGTTGGCTAATGATTTCCATCTCTCTCTTCTTCTAAGTCACCTGCATTTCAACTAGTTCTGCTGTGGCTGACACACCTTGAACTAGCCCCGTAGTTACAAGAGAAAGGACAAATTGGAAGTGACATGATGCTCCTAAACAACAATAGATAAAAGAGAAAGAAAAACAGAGGGAAAAGGAGAGGAAGTTTTCAAATAATGAAATAGTAAGGGAAAAGGGACATCTGTAAAAGGAGAGTTTTAGTGTTCAATCAGGCAGGGTATGGGTTCTGTGGTTTCTTGTGTATTCAAACATGCATACACACATGCCTAATAGAAACCGATTACAGCATCAATTCCAATGTGCGGTAGATACTCTTTGAAGTGTACCTGCAAATAATGAAACATGATAAGTGGCAGCTGAGAGAGCAAGGTTTCACCAACTACCCATGTGCTCCACATTTATTGTTCCCTTTGCAGTTAGATTGAGACCATGTGTCTCGTTCTGTCCAGTGGACGGTGGGCAGAAATGGTGCATGTTATATAGGCCTGACCATGAATACTCCTTTAAGACATTCTAGCCACATTTTCTGTTGCCACAGCACCCCTGGAAGTGATGAGTAGAGATGAAGAGAAACTGAGTCCCTGAGTTACCACAATAAAGAGAGATGCCTTGAAGTGCTCCTTAACCATCAGACAGTGATACATATCAGAAAGTGATACATAAACTTTGGTGTGTTAAGCCACTGATACTTGGAAATTTATTTGCTTTTGTAGCCTAGCTATCCCATTCTAACCAGTACGGTTTAGAGGGTAACATGGCTATTCTTTTGAACTGCCATTCTGTTACCTTGTATCATAAAAATATTTACTGAAAAGCCCCTCTTCACTAAAAGTGCTGTCTATTACTTCTTTTTTTTTTATCATTATAAATCATTTAGTACAGGACAGGTTCTTGACAGGGAAACTAAAAGCCAAATTATTAGTCATTTCTGCCAATTGCAGAATGAGTTGGGATGAAGATAAAGCTTGTTAGTGGAGAAATATTATTCCATTAGAAAAATAAAAGATTCATGAACAACATTTGGTAGCATGTCTATTCCATAAAATGAGATTTTCTCAAGAACTGGAGGTCATTCAGATAGAGGCAGTTTCTGGTCATTAAAAATTGATTTAAGTATTCTCCATTGTTTTAGCAAATTTTAAAATCTACTATAGAAAATTCTTACATAAAAGGTTCATGTTTTATTATTATTTGATGTGGCTTTTGCCCCAGACCTAAGATTCATGCTTAGGAGATTTAAATGTTTCTAGATATAGAAGACCTTAGGTCCTTTAATTAGTTTATAAGGAACAGAAATTTGATTTAGAATGTTGACATTTTTCTCTAAATACGAATTTTGATTCTCTGGTTCCCTTCCTTTCTTTTTTCTCTTCCTCTTCCTTTCCCCTTTCCTTTCTCTTCCTTTCCTTCCCTTCCTTTCCCTCATCTTGCTTCATGTATATCTTCACCACCACCTACCTCATCTCTAGCTTGGATTTTTAGGTCAACTGCTTCTGTAACAGCCTTAGAGGGGCACTGACCAGATCTCCCTTCAAGAGAAAACCAGCCATAAGGAGTGCAGACGATGGTTGTTGCCTCCAGGATTGGCCCCACATTTCGAAATGAGGTGAAACACTTTTCTTGCAGCCCCAGCCAATGACTAATCACAGAAAGGATAGTAGGGCTTGGCCTCTTTTGACCAGTGTGGAACTCCTCTATGAATAGTCTTTGCATTGTAGCTCTCCATTGAACTGATAGAGACTTTATCAAAGCTGTATGGCAGTCTGAGGCTCTGTTCATAAATTCTTTCTTCCTGATACCTCTTTTCCATAGGTTTCAGACTTGTTTTGCAGTCTGAAATGTTTACCTCTCACAGCTCCTGCTCTTATTATCTTTCACAGACATCACCCTCAATAAATCTCTTGCAGTTCCAACTCCATCTTGGCATCTGTTTCTTGGAGGGCCTGAACTGACACACTTCTGAATTGCTCTCCTTGTATCACTCTTTCTCCCTTCCAAATTTCTTGATGCAGTCAGAATATTTTTATGTCCCCCTGTGGTTCCATGGTTAGAATTTTTCAATAGATTCCATCTTTCATAAGACAGTGACCAAAATAATTAACACAGTGTATCAATCCCTGCCAATTCTGGCTCAGCCTCTCACTCTAACCTCAACTTGCCCCAAGATCCATACTGGAGTTTCTTTAGTTTCTTGAATGTTCCCTCCTTTTCCCTTGCAGGTCTATATGCCTGTACATTTTTCTCCCCTCTTGTAACTGTCCATTAGTCATTCAGAATGCAGTGTAAACATTTTTTCATCAGAGAAGTTTTATCTGACATCAAGATTTATATCATATCTTCCTATATTATATTAACATAATATACATCTTTCCATCATACAACCTATCATAGCTGTGATTTAATATTTATTCTGATGCCTTTGGTTAAAAATCAGCTCCCTCAACAGATCCAGCACTCCATGATGACAGTGTCTGTACTTTTGTTTACTGATGTCTCTAAAACAACTGAAACAACGAGTAACATGTAGTCACTACTAAGAGCTTTTATCACATAAATAAATAATGAAAAAATTTAGAAGATTATTCTTTATTCAAAAAACTACTTATTATAAAATTTATTTTAAATAGGTATTTGGACTTCAAAACTTTTAATTTCTACTCTTTTTTCCTAAATTAAAAGTGTTTTTTAACCTTCTCCTTGGGCAGAAACTAGATTAGCATAAGTGAAAAACTGAGGACATCTCCATTTCAAATGATCTTTCTCTTTTCACTTCATTGGTTGTTTGGAGAAATAGAACTGGCCCAGTGATAGGGAATCCAGAGTCTGCACTTCTTGTAAAAGACATGTGGGCATAAAAAACAGGTGAGAAGTCACTGTTTTATGCAAGAGCACCTAGAAATCAAGTTAGTAAGTCACTTCTTACTAACTTAGTTTTGGTCTAGAAGGTGACCTTGAATAAGGTTTAGGCTGACTTAGGAATGGGATAGATAAGGTAGATTTATTTTTAAAAAATTGATTGGTAATTATTTCTCCAGATCCTTTGGAAAACCTAGTTCCAGATGGAGGAAGAGCCAATTCTACCTAGGGACTAAGAGCATAGACTCTGTGTTCAGCATGACTGGGCTGCAATTTTGGATCTGTCATGTACCAGTTTTGTAATCATGGGAAAATTGCTATCCTCTTTAAGCCCAGTCTCATGATCTGTAACATAGGGATAAGAGCTCCTACTTCATATGATTTTATGAAGATTAAATGAGGAACTGTATGTCTAGCTTTTAACATGGTATCTGGCACATAGTTAGTGCTAAACATCCTCAACTATTACCAATATTCTTCTGTTTTCTTGCTATTTATTCCTTGTATTTGAAATTTATGAATTAAGCACGTGGCATTCTTGGATAGAATTTTTTTTTCATTCCATTTGCTGTTTTTCTGCAATTCTTCCATATGATTGATGGGAAGCAGGAGGCCTGTAGTATGGTGAACAGCGTAGGGATAATGTAGTCTCATTTATAGTTAGACTGCACTCTGTCACTCACAAGCCACCTCATGATCTCAAGCGTGTCCCTTAGCCTCTGGTGACTCAGTCTCTTCACACCTGAAATGGAGATGATAAAAATTCCCACTTCATAGGGTTTTTGTGAATATTAAATAGGTTAATGAATGTAAAGGCTATAGAGTATGCCAGGCATATAATAATGTTTGCCATTAGCAAGACTTGACTTCCCAGTAAGTTTAAAGCTCTTTGAAGGTAAAGACTTTGACAAAAAATTGTTTTTCACAAAGCACATTTATGTTGGACACATACTAAATATGCAATACATAAAGGCTTGTTAACTGATTAGCTATTTTATATGCACAGCAAAGACTTTGATTATAAATCTGATATTGTCTGTATTTGAATACCATTTTCACTGAGCCTAGATTTGAGTCCTATTATATCTAGTACTCAGCCCAAAATCTGTAGCTCATTTGGAATATGTTACATGGTTTTAATGGAGAAATTTTTATATTCCTAAGTAGTAGCTCAAATGTCCGTAGCATATTCACAATCAGGTTTTGTTGTCCTTTCCTGAACTGACTCCTGGTCTAGAAATCAAATCTTAAATTAGTGGTATTTACTGCTGCCCAACTATATATATTAGCCTTGAAGAAAATAATATGCTTCAGAAAAAGGACTGAAATTTCTGGTCAGGCTTTAAACAAAACTCTAATCTATGTTTTTGGGAAGTCTCATCTAAAGATCAAAAAAACATGTAATTAGGAGATAGACTTCAATTTATAGAAGTAATCTTTAGTGACTGTTTTATTGAAGAATGTCTATTTGAAGAACACATAACTATTTAAAATTATAATTTTCTTAATATTGGCTCCTTTGAACAAGTAGCCATTACCAGCTTAGGTTCTAATGCCTATACAGCTGAGCTGTTCCTCACACTCTGTTTATGAATTGAACCAGCAGACCCCACTGTTAACTTCTTGAAAATTTTGATGTGTTTGTGTATGTGTGTGCACTTAAGACATGCAGCTCAAATTTAAATTAACAATCTTAAAAATGTGCAGATACTGACAAAGTGTAGGGAAAAGAAGTCAATATATAAAGTTTCCCAGTAGAAATTTTTTAAAAATCATGACTGCTTAGATACAACATAAAAATGATGTAGTGTAGAATGTTAGTACCTTAGTTTCCCCCCAAATTACTAAATTACTGTTTACTATTATTACATGGAAGGCAGGATATACAGTTGTTAAGACCTGGCATTGTAGAGTTAGACAAGCCTGGAATAAAGTCTAACTCTGGCACTTTCTATGTGTAGGATCTTGGGCATTTTAGTCAATATCATTAAGATTCAGCTTTTATATGTGAAGATGTTTGCCACGTCAATGGACTCTTTACACCTCATTTTATGGTACTTTGTTTTATTGTGGTAACCTTGCTTTGAACAATTGTATTGGTGCCGTTTTTTTCCAACTGTATGTGCTCACTTTGTCTCTGTGTCACATTTTCATAAGTCTCACAGTATTTCAAACTATGTCGTTGTTTTATATTTGTTATGGTGATCTGTGATCTTTGTTGCTACTATTGTAATTGTTTCAGGGTGCCATAAACTGTGCCCATAAAAGATGGTGAAATTAAATATTGTATGTGTTCTGACTGCTCCACTGACCAGCCATTCCGTCCATCTCTCTCCCTCTCCTTGGGCCTTCCTGTTCCTTGAGACACAACCATATTGAAATTAGACCAGCTGATACTCCTACAATGCCCTCTAAGTGTTCAAGTGAGAAGAAAACTCACAAGTCTCCCATTTTCAATAAAACACTAGAAATGATTAAGCTTAGTATGGAACACATGTTGAAAACTGAGATGGGCCAAAATCTCAGCCACTTGTGTCAAACAACCAAGTTATGAAAGAGATGTAAAAGATCTTGAAGGGAATTTAAAGCGCTGCTTCAGTGAACACATGAATAATAGAAAGCAAAATAGCTAATTGTTGATATGGAGGAAGTTTTCGTGGCCTGGATAGATCAAACTAGCCACAAAATTTCCTTAAGCTAAAGCCTAATCCAGAGCAAGGTGCTAACTCTCTTTAATTTTATGATGGCTGAGGGAGGCAAGGAAGCCACAGAAGAAAAGTTTAAAGCTATCGTTGGTTGGTTCATGAGGTTTAAGGAAATATAAAACTGTCTCCATAGCAAGTGCTATGTAGAAGCTGCAGCAAGTTATCCAGAAGATCTAGCTGAGATAATTGGTAAAGGCGGCTACTCAAAACCATAGATTTTCAATAAAGACAAAACAGTCTCATATTGGAAGAAGATCCTATCTATGACTTTCATAGATAGAGAGAAGTCAATGCCTGGTTTCAAATCTTCAAAGCACGGGCAGATTCTCTTCTTAGAGGCTAATGCTGCTGTTGACTTTAAGTTGAAGCCAATGCTCACTTACTATTGCAAAAATCCTGCAGTCCTTAAGAATTATGCTAAGTCTACTCTGCTTGTACTCTATAAAAAGAATAGCAAAGTCTGGATGACAGCACCTCTGCTGACAGCATGGTTCACTGAATATTTAAAGCCCACTGCTGAGACCTACTGCTTAGGAAAAAAAAGTTTCTTTTAAAATATTACTGCTCGTTAACAATGTACCTAATCACCCAAGAGCTCTGATGGAGATGTACAAGGAGATTAATGTTGCTTGCATGCCTACTAACACAACATCAATTCTGTAGCCCATGGATCAAGGAGTAAATTTGACTTTTAAGTCTTATTGTTGAAGAAATACACTTTGTAAGGCTGTAGCTGACATAGATGGTGATTCCTCTGATGGATCTGGATGAGGTAAATTGAAAACCTTCTGGAGAGAATTCACCACTTTATATACCTTTAAGAGCATTCATGATTCATGAGAGGAGGTCAAAGTATCAACATTAAGAGGAGTTTAGAAGTTGATTTCAACCCTCTTGGGTTACTTTGAGTGGTTCAAGGCTTCTTAGAGGAGGTAAGTGCATATGGGGTGGGAATAGCAAGAGAACTAGGATTCAAAGTGGAGCTTGAAAATATGACTCAATTGATGCAATCTTATGATCAAACATTAACAGGTTAGGAGTTGCTTCTCATGAATACACAAATAATTTCTTGAGATGAAACTTATTCCTGGTAAAGATGCAGTGAACGTTGTTGAAATGACATCAAAGGATTTTGAATATTTTTAAAACTTTTCTGGTAAATCATCAGCCGAGTTTGAAAGGGTTGATTCCAATTTGGAAAGAAATTCTACTGTGGGTAAATGCTATCAAGCAGCTTTGCACGCTATGGAGAAATCTTTCATGAAAGGAAAAGTCCATTGATGTGGCAAATTCTATTGTTGCCTTATTTTAAGAAATTGCCACAGTCATCCAAAACTTTTGCAACCACACCCTGATCAGTCAGCAGCCATCAACATGGAGGCACGACCCTCTACCAGCAAAAAGATTACAATTCACTGGAGACTCACACGATCATTAGCATTTTCTATAATAAAGTATTTTTAATTAAGATATACGCATTGTGTTTTTAGGAATGTACACTTAATAGTCTATAATGTAGTATAAACATAAGTTTTATATGCACAGGGCAACCAAAGAATTTGTGTGTCTCACTGTCTTGTGATATGTGATATTCACTTTATTGTGGTAGTCTTGAACCACACCTGCAATATCTCCAACTCATGCTTAACTAAGATCTTCCTCAGAAATATTTTGAGTTGAAATGGGGCAATGTATGCCAAAAGTTTAGTGCCTAGAACATAGTGTGCTTTTATTTAAAGTATTATCAATATTTTGTTAAACTTCAGAAAAGAGAAATCCAAACTTTTCCTAGAGTAATGATTAGATTTATTGATGTGAATTCACAGAGTTCCTCTATTTTTGCTCTGTATTCCTTTTTCCTCTTATATTTCATTAAATTATTTATAGAAATGGTATATAGAGAGATGGATCAAATGGCTTAGAGACAATAGAAGTTGATTCTCTCTCATGTGATAGTCACGAGGTAGGTGGATGGTCCAAGGCAGTGGTGAGCCCTGCTCAGTGAGGTCATCAGGGGTCTGGTTTCCCTTCACTGTGTTGTCCACTATAACTAGGAGAATGTTTCTTTTATGTAACTGAAGCTGGCTCACTAGCACCTTGTCCATGTTATAGCCTTAGGCACTGGGAAGGAGAAGGTAGGTATCAAGCAGATTCTTTCTGAGAATTGACCCAGAAGTGGCATACTTCAATTCTATCCACATCCCAGTTTAATTCTATTCAATCTGTGTACATTGATCAGAATGTACATATATGGAGACATCTATCTGCAAGAGAGGATCCAAAAGATACTCCCTAATTGTGTGTGTGACCCCTTTCCAGACGAAAATACAGGGATATTTTACTAAAGTGAAAGGGACAGTTAGCAGCCTCTGCCCCAAATCACGTGATATAGTGCAAAAACGCTTTAGGACCAGAGGCCAAGACAGCTGGGAATGTTTTGAGCCTGTTCAAAGTAGTCGTGCGGCCAAGAGACCACAGCTTCACAGGTCTTAGCTATCTCTAGATCTCAGTGCTTTACTTCTTCACTGCCTAGGGTATTCCTTAATCCTCCTCCATCACATGACAGAAGAATAGTGAACGTTTACGGAGCTCTTGCTGCGTAATGCACGTTTATCTTATTATTTTACATGTATTTTCTCACTTAATACTCTCAACAACCCTGTGAGGTGGCACTATTATTATCCTCACTTTACAGACAAGGTAACTGAAGCATGGAGAAATTAAGTAAGTTGTGCCATTGGAATTTTATCTCAGTCTCTTAACTCCAGAGTTCAAGTGTTTCTGTGAAGAGTAGTAACTCATTTCACCACTTGACTGAAATGCTATACTAGTTTCCTATTTCTATGGTAGCAAATTACCAGAAACCTAGTGGTTTAAAAACATCACACACTTGTTATTTTACAGTCCTGGGGGTCAGAAGTGTGAAATCGGTCTTGTGAGGGTAAAATCAGGATGTTGGCAGAACTGGATCTTTTTGGAGGTTCCAGGTGAGAATCCTGTCCTTGCCTTTTCCATTTCTAGAGGCTGCCTGGTATTCCTTTGCTCATAGCCAGAAATCTCATCACTCTGAACTTTGCTTCCATCATCAAATCTTTTTCTATCCCACTCCTGCCTTCCTTTTTCGCCTGTAAAGACACTGTGATTACATTTAGCACCCACCAAATAATCCAGGATAATCTTCCCATCAAAATCCTTAACTTCGTCACATCTGCAAATTCCCTCTTGTCCATAAGTGTCAAGGATTTAGGTTTGAACTTCTTGGGGCAGCCATTATGCTGCCTACTACAAACACTTTCGAAAAGGATGTCAGTAATTTATTAATTAACAAATTCTATGGACTTCCTCAGGTTTTTCTACCTTTGAGCTACCTGTAACATTTGATATTGTCTACCACATATTCTCTTAAAAACTCTCTCCACTTTTAATTTCTTAATTACCACTTGCCTGAATTTCTACTATCTTTGATGACTTTTTTTCAATGTCTTTGCTTGCCTCTCAATGTAGATGTTTCCCAAAGACTTTAAAAATTATTTATTCTTCTTACTTTATACTATTTGCATTAATATCCTCTTGCACCTGATCTTATAAACGATCTGTAATCAATATGTAGATAGCATCCACTATTTGTGTCCTCAAACTTTTTGAATTTCAATGCAACAGTTTAGAGATGTCTGCTAGACAGTCCCCGACTGTTCTGATCTCTCCAGTTCAACATTTCAAACTGAAATTGTGGTCTACTTTCTCGTATCTGCGGTTCTCTTGGGCTTAATATTTTTGTTGATAGCCCTTCACCTTGTCAGTCATCCTGTCTCATGAACTAATCCTCTTCATTCTTTTATCTAATTTGTCCCTCAAAATGCACAGAGTCTAGTTGTATGATACGTTATTCTTATTCCTCTTACTTGCTCCATTTCCACTGCCATTTTTATAGTTCTCTTGTTAGGTCTATCTTATTAGCATTCCAGTCTATTTTATATATTGCTGCCAGATTTACCTGTCCAAAGCTGAGCTCTAGTTTTATTACACCCTTTGACCTCAAACATCTTTTACAGAATTTTATATTTGTCAGAACCTCTTTCATCTGCTTCAACATTATTTCTTCCAGTGTGCACTTACATACATTTTGCTTCTCACAACTTGACTTTTGTTTCCTGTTCATCACCTACTTTCCTATCTCTGCCCTCTTGCTAATAATTTGCTTTTATCCAAAATATCTTTCTCAACTATATACATTTATCAAAACCCAATGCGTTTTTGGGATTTAGTTTAATACTACTTCTACCCGGAATCCCTCGTTCATTTCTTCCTTTCTGAATTATCACATACTTTCCCATTGTTTGTTAAAGTTAATATCTTTTCTTTATTTATATAGCTATTTTTGAAAATGTCATTGAAGAAAAGAATGTATTGGGTTGGTGCAAACGTAATAATAAAACCGCAATTACATTTGCACCAACCTAAATATTTGGTTCATCACTCCGTATAGGTGTTTAAGAAATACTCCTAAAGGCAAGACTCTATAAAATGGGAAAGTTGAACAAGAGAAATGATTTTCAGTTTGGAGAGTAAGACTGAAGTATCAGAGTTCTTGGGTTTGTATAATTGTTTTAAAAGGTAAATTAACTATTATAAAATATTTAGAAAAATTAAGAACCTATTTTCAAAATTCAAATATTTATAAAGTGCACTCTTTTTGTTTTTTCCATATGTTCATAGCAAATGCCTGTGTGGGTTTTGAAGCCAACTCTTTGGGTTCGAATCCTGGCCAGGCCAGGCCATAGCAAGTGAATTATTCAACATTTTTGTTATTTATATTTCTGTACTCAAAAGCTGAGATGTAACAATAGTTACCTCATAAGTACCTCAGAATACACACAGAATAGTGCCTAGCACGATAAGCTCCTAATACATTTAGTCAATTATTAGCTATCATTGTTATTTCTCAAAAGTGGGCATAGGTTTAAAAGACTAAGTACTGGAGTAGATGATCTTTGCCATAACTGTGTCCCTAAAATTCTATCAGTCTAACAACAGCATAGCCCTGCCTAAGATATACCAAATAATCAGGTATACTTTAATAACAAAATCTTACTGGTGTTTTTGCTGGTAGGTAAAAAAAAGTACAAGGTTTTTATTCAATTCACTGGTAAAATCTGTTGACAGCTAGAAAAATGATTTATTTTATAAATAAATGGTCTTGGCATAACATTGAAAAGAAATATACGAGGCATGATAAAAGTTGTTATACAGTTGATGAATATCATAACAAATTTTCAATTCATGGATACAGTTAATCTATTCTTTAGTTTTATGTTATATAATAAAAAACATGTAACTAAATATATAACAATTGTTCTCAACTTTGTTGACATATTAGAATCACTTGGGGAGCTTTAAAAAAAACAATTTATTAACATCATAATCATTGTAACTAAAGTTATAGCATTCACAATTTTTAAGAGCTCCTAAGGTGATTCCAATACTCAATCAAATTTAAGAATCACTGGTATAAATACTTTGGTTTTAGGCCCATGTTGACATATGGGAATGTATATAATACCTGCATACACACACACACACACACACACACACACATACAGAAACAAATTTACATACAGAAATATTATAATAAAATGCTATCATTTAATTCTTCATGTGTGAATTTTGCTATGATAATAACATTGATTATTATAATGCTAACATTTAATGAACTAAGTGTCAGTCACTGTTATCAGTGCCCTGAGCACATTCCCTTATTTAAAACTCACAATACCCACATGCAGTGTCTATTCTTTTTATTTTAATGATGATGAAATGAAGGCACAGAGATGCCAAGTTACTTGTCCAATGTTATACCGCTAGTAAGTTGTACAACCAGAACTGGAAAATGAGCCTCTAACTTCAGATTCTGAGCTGCTAATCACTTTGCCATACTGCCTATAGTAGTCATTTATAGGTTATTGATTAAGTGGTTATACACGACAAAAATTAGATAGAGGTGAATACTGCTGTGGAAATATAAAGATTATCAGAGATCCTTATTGATGTTTATGCATTGCTTTCTTTCTTTACTTTTTGAGATATGGTCTCACTCTGCCACCCAGGGTGGAGTGCAGTGGCATGATCACAGCTTACGGCTACTTTGATCTCCTGGACGAAAGAGGTCCTCCCACCTCAGCCTCCAGAGTAGCTGGGACCATAGGTGCACCACCATGCCTGGCTAATTTTTAATTATTTTTGTGTGTGGGAATGGGGTCTTGCTATGTTGCTGAGACTGGTTTTGAACTCCTGGGCTCAAGTAATATTACCATCTTGACCTCACAAAATGATGAGGTTACAGAAGTGAGCCACTGTGCCTGGCCTATGTATTACTTTATAGAAGAAAACTAATTTACTAAAACCATTCAATGTTTTAACATACTTTTAAAAATTAAATGCATCCTGGCTTAAAAGATAAAGTCTGACTAATGTGCAGAAATCTCAGAGATTATCTGGAAGGTTCTAGTAAGCAAGGAGCTTTCTAAGAGTTTTGTTTTAGAGTAATGTGGGCTGATACATCAAATCTGTTTACTACAGGGATTCTTTGTTCTTTGAATTTTAAAAAAATGTTTAAATACTTAGGATAAAGTTCCACAAATCCTGCAGATGGCAGCAACTTTCTTTTACTGGCATTTGCTCCTGCTAAGCACTTTTGGCTGGAGAGTTGACTCAAATTAAATGTAGGACCACAATCTGTGGTGGCTATGTCCTAAGATACGCAAATGGCGGTGTATTTTCTATTTGGCTTTCCAAAAGCAATTTTCTATTATTGATTTTGAAAGACTATCCCATGCCCTTTATTTGAAAAAGGATTGAATTGCATTTGTCTGGATCTGAAAGGAAAAGCTGAGCTAAATGATGGGCATTCTCAACAAAAGCAATATCAGAGCATTCTGTTATCATTCTTTGACATTGCATCTAGGCAGTTACACACTTTTTCTAAATACAGTGACCTGCATGATTTATGTTGAATTCCAAAAGCAATGATCCAGTAAATTTACTAACAGTTCCAGTAAATTTGCTTCACGGATCCCGCATCCGATGATTGCCTTCTGCTCTTGGCATTTTCTGCCTAATGTACCATATAATATGGTTCAAGTTGCAAGTTTTATTTTGTCAAATCATTCACTGGAGAGGCTGGTGAAGGCTTTTACTGTATATTAGACAAATAGAGGCCACTGCTGGCTCAGGTTACATTGCTTTTGAAGACTTTATTAGAATTCACAAGAAAGAGTCATCCATACTCCTATTGCCCTTCAAATAAATTTACTTAAATATCTTGGATCTTCCTTATGTTCATGTTAAGTTATTTACAGGTATTAAGATTGCTATAATTAAGATAATTCTTTGTGATTAATGCCATCCTTTGGATTGGATAACTGGTATTGATGAGAAAGGACGTTTCTGTTAACAAGTTTTAATAGAATGAGAACATTAGCTCTCCAGGTCCCAAATATTTGAAACTTTCTCAGGGCTGTTTGAGTCTAAAGAAACAGAGAGAAATATTTTGCAGATCTGACCCTCCGTGGGTCGCCCTCTGACTGCTATAGTCAGATAAGTCTTGGCATAACTGTATTGTTACCCAGGCTGGTTTCTGACATCTGTTTTTTTGTTTGTTTGTTTGTTTGTTTGTTTTTGGTCAGTGGGCCAGAATCCAAATAAATATTTTTGGAAGCAGGACACCTTGTTCAAAAGTTGACAAGTTCAAGTAAATATTCATGTTTAGCAAGACCAAATGAGATAGAGATGAGCCAAAAACATTTATTTATGGAAACACATTTTCTTTATTTAATTGATCTTAAAGGGAGGATGAAAGCTAATGAGCTCCAGGGATTTTCCCCATAATTAGTTTTACATTGTCATGGATACAATGAACATAAAGTGATACACAACTTACATTGTCACGGATACAATGAACATAAAGTGATACACAACTTACATAGAGAATGCCTTTACAATTCTGACATGTGAGGACAAGAGAAGCATCTGCTTTCAGTTGATTAAATGAACATATAATCAACATTATATATTAAATGGTATATTAAATGGTTTATATAACCAACTCTAAGCATATGATTTGCACTGTAAAATCATTTTATATAAAGATGCTTAATGGAATAACTTTATTTTACAACATAGCTGTCATGCAAACACTTTAAAATTGTTTAAAATAAAAGAGACTATCAGGATAGTCACTTTCTCTCATTTATAAAAGTGCTCAATGAGCCAGAGCAATGTGTCCTCACTCTCTCTATCCTTACGGGCATCACAGTCAGTAACAGAACTGGAAATAGTAAGTATCAGAAATCCAAATGAATTTGGTTTTAGTGCCAAGAATCCAACTTTCCACAGGCCATTTCTAAGAGCCATAAAACATTATTCCCAACTTTAATTAGAAGTCAGAAACTTGAAATCTATTAACTAATTATTTTATTCCATAAATATTCCATTACCTACATTATGCAGGCAATGGACTAGTGAACAAGAGAGATGTGGTTCTTACACCCAAGGAATTTAGATGCTTTCAGGGGAGAGGGAGATAAAACAAACAATTTCAATGTAATTTAAAAAATTATAACCAAGTAATTACAAAGTAATTTAATAATTATAACCATGCTAATTGTGGTAAACAACAAGTAGAAGGTTCATGAACATATTCAACAGAGGAGTGTAACACAATTAGGAATTTTAAAAGAGTTCTTTAAAATTTATTTGAAATTCTTTAAAATAAAATAAGATTTTGACATGCACATAGCTTACATATTTCCACTGATGAATGGGAAGCTGTACTTTTACACTGTATGGTTATAGGACACCTATAGAACAAAATATGCAGGGATTAGGAAAAGGAAGTTAGCATGCTCTGTTAGCAGAAATATGGATATTATATATCTATTGGTGCTGTGAGTTCTTAACAACCAATTTCTCACACATGTGAGATGGACATACATGCATTTAAGTGGGCAAAGATATATTTGTCTTTTAGAAATGAATTTAACTGTAATTTAAATGAATTAAATTTGCCTTTTTGTTACTGTGTAAGATGACCCACAAGACAGAACCATACAAGTAGATTGAGTTTTCCTGAAATGAACAGTTTAAAAACCCGAGAACATTATCTAGGAAAAAGCATGTTGGATTTGGGTGTGTATAAAAATTGTAGAAAACAAGTCAGGAAAATACGTAATGTTCAGCTCTGTGTGTAGGTTTGTCCACTCCTGTGAAAATTAGAGCAGACTTGTAAAACGTCAACATTCTATCCCAGAGTACCAGGGAGACAAAAAGCCATTCACACTTTTTAGATTGAATTATTTTAATTTTCAATATATAAGTGATTGGTTAATAGGAATAGAATTTAATTTTATAAGTGAATAGCTTTTTAAAAGCTTGAAAATTTCTGGACACGTGAAAGTGTGTGTGTGAGAGAGAGACAACAAATATACTGGTAAAAAACACGCAGAAAAGAGAAACACAATAAGATGACAAACAACTAAAATGATAACATTTAATCCCTGAAGATGCAGATAAGTGAATTGCCCTTTCGATGCCAGACATACTTCTTTCGTTTTTAAAATATACACAAAAATGCTCTAACTGTCCATGTTTTAGACATTCTACTTTTTAGTAAGAATTTTTGTTTTTGTCTTATACTTGATAGTTGACATGCTCTCAACTTTTCTTAGCTAAGTTAACAGACGTTTGCTTATTTCATCAGTCTTATCAAAGGCTCATTGATGACAGGTGTTATTTTTTTATTCAGAACTTTGTGGTTTTGTTTTTATAAAGTATAATTCTTTATAATTTGTTCTGAAGTTTATATTAGCCTAAGTAAATTAATCTAAAACCATTCAGTTCTCTTTTAAGTTGAATGTGAATTCAAAAATACGATAAACTCTATCCAAATCATTTTAATTTTTCTGCAGAACTTATTCTACATTTTAATTTTTCTGCAGAAGTTATTCTACTATTGCTTAATTAAGAATTTTCTCTTCTTCAAGTAAATATTCAAAAACATCATTTGCTATCTTGCTGAGACATAGTGTATGCAGGTGGTTCCTCAAAATAGTCAAATTTGAGAATGCTTTGTGCACATTACAAATAATAGATGTGTTTTCTTGATATTTAACACTTGTCTGCTACATTCAAACATAGGGCTACTGATGATGTTTAATGAACTAGACTTTCTTGTGGTAAAGAAAATAATCAAGAAAAGATTTACTAAGTCTTTGTACCCATAAAACATTATTATTATTATTATGCAAAGGATAGTGACCATCTGTTCTTTATCTCCACTGAAGCCAGAATATGACGAAATAAACTTAAACTGCAGTATGAGGTAGTTGAGTTAGAATAACTGAGGCATTTCCTGACAGGGTTGTTAAACACTGAAATGAATCAGGAAGAGAGGTTGTGAAATCTTAGCTTTTTTCCCCTATTAAATAGAATGATATATTCTTGGTGTATGTTAGTTGCCCTGTAAGCTGATAAAACTTCCTAAGGTTTAGTTGTCTCTACCTATGATTTCATGAAGATGTTCTTTCAAATGTTAATGTCAGAGGGAGACTCATGAAAAATAAACAATAATTAAATAATAGTCAAGATTTATTGGGTTTGTATTATGCAGTAAGCTCTGTGTGAATAACTTTATTTTGCAGGAACTCTGGGCATTTTTCCATTTGAATACCATAATGAATCAGGTAGTTGAGTCTACGTGGATTCCGTGTGCAGCTTCTGTGTACAGATGATGGATGGCTGACACACACCAAATAACTCAATGCTAGCAGATTTGTATAACATTGATAATTCCCTTATTCCATAACAGTGATAACTCTTATTTTGAGAAAGACAGAAATACAGCATAGGAGTTGACTTGGTCAGGTCACTTTGGATATGTTAATATGACATAGAGAACCTGACTGGGTTTCATTGGGTTATATCAGGAAACTTACTGTTGCTAATGCTCTATATTGTCTCTGATGATAACATGATTATGGATGCTCCTGCCTTCAGAGTTTGCCTTGAATAATTCAGAGAGCTGAAGATAATATTTTCCTTCTAAAAGGCAGAATGCACTTCTGCAAAAGAATGAACCCTGGTGGGTGTCAAACTTTGTAATCTGGAAAAGAAACCTATGTTTTTAACAGCTCCAGACCTGTGAAGCCCAAATGCCTATATCTACCTCATTGCCATCTCTTCCTTTTCTGAAACAAACCCTTCATTTTAGGTTTTCAAAATAGTTAAGTCCAAGGTCTTCCTTGAGTTTGCCAATCCTATGTGATGAGGCTTATTTTTGTATTTGTTCTGTGTTCTTTTGATTGTAAACTCTAACAACGGGGATAAGCCTTGATTTCACAACCTTGTAAGCATGCCCAGAGGTTTCACCAATGGGAGATGCAGTAAGTCCAGCTGAAAAAAAATAAAGGTGAAAACATGAAAGTTGGCAGACAGTTTGCTAAAATTCCCTGAGTTGATGAAAGGAAAGAACGTTTCTCTCTTTTGATAAGGCTCCCCAGATGCACTCATTTCTTTATCTATGGTTGCACTATTGTTGCTGTTTCCAAGAGTTCTAGTCTCAGTTTCATGAAAATTAGAAGTCCCTAAGGGTGGGAGCAGTGAATAAGAAGTCCAGAACTCTGAGTTCTAATCAGAGCTTACCATTTGAGTCACCAAGATTAAATTGACACAGACTGCAAAATTAAAACACATTTTCTTCATGGCTTTGAAGTTGTTTCAAACAGCTTTCTATTTTTTTCTAGAGGAGCAACAATCGAAACCAGCACAGAAGTTATCTATAAGGCCAGATATTGTCATGGCCTAGATAACTCACGGAATGTAAATTAAGCACATTGAAAAAAATTAGTGAATAATTTACAGACTTTTATCATTGTCTTCTTGACTGTGTTGAAACTGGTTTTATTTTTAAAAAATTGCTGCTAGAACCCTGTCATTCCCATCCATGTAGGCAAGTGACTTTTGATAATTTTTGGTTTCCAAGAGGACGGTATAACACAATGAACATTTGTTTGGGCTTTATAGTTGATAGTCCTGACCATGAGCGGTGTGAATTTGGGCAAGTTGCACACTCTTTTTTTGCTTGATTGTAAAATGAGGATAATAACAGTACTTAGCTCATGCAACTGTAAGGATTTGAGTTGCTAATTCAGATAAGACTCTTGACACCATTCTGTTGTGCAGGCTGCACTCCATGAATGTTATTTTTTGTATTCCTGCTCTTCCTCTTGCTTCTACTCATTCTCTTCCACCCAACCTGTCTTCGAGTCCCACAACCTAATGAAAAGCTTTGACTCCAGATAATAAATATTAATATGAACATATCTGCCTATATTTTTATATATGTTTCAGGTAGTTCATAGAAACCTTGAAAATTATATGGTTAAGACCTACTTTAAGTTAAGTGGATTTAATTAAGAAGCACCATTCTAGAAGCACTGTGAACACAAGCAAAGGTATAATTTCTATACAGCACTTCAGAAGTTGCTTCTATCCAACCCAACCTCACCAGTCTTTCTGGCTCTGATGTTTGCTTGGCAAGGGATATGGTTGTTCATGCTTGCTCTCATCCATTCCTCCCACTGTTCTACCAGTTTCAGGTACCAATACAGTGTCTAAATCTCTGAAAAACAAAACAAAACAAAACAAAACAAAACAAAAAAACCCCTCTCTTTCTATATAGGTTTGTTGCTAGGTTCTGCTCCATTCCATATTGTCACTTTACCATTTGGCCACAAAACTTCCAAATTATTTCCATTTACATTTATGTATTCGTTATTCACATCTCCATTAACTGGCTTCTTCTGTCTTCAGTGACTTTACTAAACTTCCACAGCCATCTGCTTGAATCTGCTACTTTTGTCATTGTTCCTAGTCTTGCTTGTGTGTCTCTAGCATTTCTCTTTACTCATTGGCAAACTTTTGATGGCTAACTGAGGAGAGCTCTTGGAAACCATAGAAGTGCAAGATTTTCTAACAAAGTATAAAAATGAGTGTTAATGACATCACAAAAATAGCAAGTGAAGATATCAAAACAGAGATATCCTCATATCAGTGTTATGACTGTGGCACAGACTTTATTTCAATAATCAGGAGGGAAAGGGTTGGGAGTAAGTGGCTTCCACCTATAATTCCAGCGCTTTGGGAGGCTAAAGATGGAGGATCACTTGAGGCAAGGAGTTTGAGAGCAGCCTGGGCAGCACAGCAAGACCTCATCTCTACAAAAACTATTTTAAAATAGCCAGGCATGATGGCTCTGAGGTGGAATGATCGCTTGAGCCTAGGAGTTTCATGCTATGGTGAGCTATGATCACAGCACTGCACTGCCCTCCAGCCTGAGCAATAGAGTAAGATCTCATCTCTAAAATAAACAAATGACAACAATATTATTAATAATAATGAGGTAAAGCAGATTCTACAAAGTGTATTTTTTAGAATAGCAGAATATAATTTCAAATACTTACTTGGTAATAGTATAAATGTTACCATGAGTCTCATCAAGTAGATGGAATTTCCAAAGATCAGGACAGAACATTACTTTGATCATTCATGAAGAATACTTACTCATTCAACGTTTTACTTATTAATTAAATATTTGTTGATTACTCCCTAAAAA
Source organism: Theropithecus gelada (assembly GCF_003255815.1). Lineage (NCBI taxonomy): Eukaryota > Metazoa > Chordata > Mammalia > Primates > Cercopithecidae > Theropithecus > Theropithecus gelada. The sequence goes on along the minus strand of NC_037671.1, from coordinate 146,910,619 downwards.
CCAGTGGTGAAGCAAATACATCCTTTTCTAAAAGAAACACAATAGTCAAACTATTGATTCATAAGGTAGATGATATAATAGAAAAATTTATACTTTATATATTCAGTCATTTTATTTTCATTAAAGAATGCAATGAGATAGTAATTAGCTGCATTTTATTCTGCTTGTTTATCTATAATTATGTTTTATTTTTTATTTTTTAAGTTTTTTTTGTTAAACTTCTTACTTTGGAATAACTTTTATTTACAAAAATGTTGCAAAGATAATACAGAGAGTCCCCATATATTCATTACCCAGTTTCTATTATGATTGCTTTTTTACATAACCATGGTAAATTTGTCACAACTAACAAACTAACATTGGTACATTACTAAACTCCATGAACTAAACTTTAGATTTTATTCAGATTTAACTAGTTTTCCCACAAAGGTCTTTTTTCTATTCCAAGATTCAGTCTTGGGCTATAAATTGTCCTTAGTTTTGTCTCCTTAGTCTCCTATGATCTGTGAAATCTTTATTTTTCATGATCTTTACAGTTTTAATGGATATTGGTCAGGGATTTTGTAGAATGCTCCTCAATTTGGGTTTGCCTGTTGTTTTGTCCTGAATATACTGGGGTTATGAGTTTTGGTAAGAATACCACAGAGGCGAATACCAACCTTATCACATTATATGAAGCAGTACATGTTATTAACATGACATCATTATTGTTAAATAACAAAATTTCAACAAATTTAGTTTCAAACATCAAGTTGACTTTTACTAGTGATCCATGAACGGGGCAGCATGCAGTCTATAAAATAAGAAGGATCTCCAATGAGCTAGACAGAATGAGTTTTATAGGCAGAAAAAAAGCCAGGGAAAAGCAAGAACAATGAACGAATAGTGGTCTGGTTGTTTTAAGATTACTTTTCATATAAGGGTGTAAATAAAATCTTGTTGGCTTAATCGCATTTTGCTATCACCTTGCTCCATAGTCTTAGAACGTCAAATGTCTCCTGATTTCTCAGGTCAGTTCTCTCAGTTAAACATTCAGATTTTGATTTGATGACATGAAACCTTAGCATGAGTGACTATGCTGGACTTGCTGCTTTTTTCCTTAACATTATTGATATCGAAACTCATCACACGGCTGAGGTCGTGTTTTTCAGGTTTCTCCATGGAAAAATTACTTACTCTTCTTTTCATATTCAATTTTCTAAAAGCAAGTTGGTAAGTCCAGCTTACGCTTCAAGGAACAGGGGATGTAATATTGTTTTTAAAGATTATTTGTTCAGCTGATCAGCAGAACCTTACCCCAAAGGCACAAAGTAAAGTGCCTTTAGTTTCTTAGAGAAAAGGTATAAATAAAGCTCATTACTACTGTGGATCTCCTGATCTTCACTGAATCACTCTTCCATGCTGAAGTATGACATTCAGAGCAGAAATAGGCATATTATTTTCTTGTCCATCACTGAAAATGAATGGGCACCAAAGTAATACAGGCCAATTTTTTACTGACATAAAATGACTTTATTCAAATCCTTATGGGGACACTGAGCTAGATCTCAAGATTATGCCTCAATATATCCCACCATCATGCTGGCCACATCCAGACCTGTAGTACTATTTTATGGTCTGTTTACAGTAATCTTGAAAGAGATAGGAAAGGTTCGTCCAAAGGATATAATCTTTGACCTAGGCCTAACAGCTCTTTTTTTCTTCACTATTATTTATTGAGAACTATTATGTGCCAGATTTTCCTGGTATTTTTTTAAACTCTGTCTTGCTGACATAATAGTTTTATAAAATAGTTGTTAGTAGACCAGTTTTACAAAGAGACCGAAACTTAAAGAGGTCAAGTAACTTGACCATACCAGTGGGCTATATATAGGGCTTAAAATAAGTTTTCTATATTCCAAAGTGTACACTTTTCTACATACATATGTAAAATATGTATTTAAAAAAATAAGTTATAATAGCAAAAAGTCTGTGAGTATGGGTGCTTGATAGTTATTTTAGCAATATCATGAAGACTGCTCTATAATAATTAAGATTAATAGCCATTGTATTTGGATACAGTCATTTGGTGATCATAATGTTCCCAGATCCAAGTAAATTCTGAATATTAGTATATTGCCCAAAGCCTCTAGGTAGACAAAAGATTATTACATTAAGAAGCATTCAGCTGGCCGGGCGCGGTGGCTTAAGCCTGTAATCCCAGCACTTTGGGAGGCCAAGACGGGCGGATCACGAGGTCAGGAGATCAAGACCATCCTGGCTAACCCGGTGAAACCCCGTCTCTACTAAAAAATACAATAAAAACTAGCCGGGCGAGGTGGCAGGTGCCTGTAGTCCCAGCTACTCCGGAGGCTGAGGCAGGAGAATGGCGTGAACCAGGGGAGGCGGAGCTTGCAGTGAGCTGAGATCCGGCCACTGCACTCCAGCCTGGGTGACAGAGCGAGACTCCGTCTCAAAAAAAAAAAAAAAAAAAAAAAAAAAAAAAAAAAAAAAGAAGCATTCAGCTGAAATTGGTGCTGGAAGCAATCTTATGTCATTTTCCTCAGCGTGCAAACAAAACAAATGTTTTGATGTTTTTGTAAACATCAGAAAACGTTTAACAGTCAAGATACAGGCAAAAATCAAATCAAAGAGTCTGTCTTGAATATTGTTTGATAGAAGTTAATCTTTTAGGCATTCAGTTCCTGATTCTCAAAAATACTTAAAAATATTATTAAAAATCATTGAGTATGGAAAAACCCATAAATTCCTGTGAAGCCTTATAAAGTTATGTTCCTGGTAGCTGAAAAAAGGGGTGAGTTATGCCCAAATACGCAGGTGAAAAGTCCATTCCCTATAGTCATTTGGATAACCCTCTCTAACTGAACATATACCCGAATAATTGGTCACTTCTCTATATTTGTGCTTCTTTTAGAAATGGTTTTAAGTAGTCTCACATTATTTAAAGTAATCATGAACTCACAATAAAGTTTGCTATTGAGAAGACAAGTGATGGTGCAGATTTTTAGTGTCTTTTCCTAACTGCCCATCTGGAATTTATACAGAGAGGGTGCCAGGCAAAATTTGGAGTAGGGGACTTTTTTTCCCATCTTTCTCTTTACCATCTTTGTTATAGTTTTCCCTTCACACAAAGCATAGAAAGTAATAACTTTCTATTATTACTTAGATTCTCTTGCCAAATGGAAGAGATCTAGTCCTTAACACCTTGTTATGAGTTAGTTAACTCTGTAACTTTCCCTAAAGAGTCTGTAATTTTTTTTTTTTTTTTTTTTGAGACAGGACCTTGCTCTATTGCCCAGGCTGGAGTGCAGTGGCAGGAACATGGCTCACTGCAGCATCGCCCTCACGGGCTCAAGTGATCCTCCCACCTAAGCCACCTGATTATCTGGGACTATAAGTATGTGCCACCACGCCTGGCTAATTTTTGTATTTTTTGAAGAGATGGAATCTCACCATGTTGCCCAGGCTGGTCTTAAACTCCTGGCCTCAAGTGATCCACCTGCCTTGGCCTCTCCAAGAGCTGAGATTACAGGCATGAGCTGCTGCACCTGACCTAACAGTCTGTATTTTAAGAGAGACTCCCTTAGTAGGAACCTGATTTAATGATGTATTTTCATTCACAGTAGTTTTTGAATAGAAAAAATATTTTGGCCAGCTGAAATGTTAAAATGTTCAAAATCTATCCATTTGTAAAGTCTGTCTGTGATTTATTTTAAAACCTATCTACTTTGGCTACAAAAAAGAATGATGAGCCTACTACGAGCCTTACTCGTACTGTTGTGGACATGGGATATCACAGTGGCCAAATTCAAAGGTTTCTGCTTTCATGGAGTTGATATTCTAGAGGGAGGATACAACAATAAGAAAATATGGCTGGGCATGGCGGTTCATGTCTGTAATCCCAGAGCTTTACGATGCCAAGGCAGAAGGAACACTTGAGGCTAGAAGTTCAATTTCAGCCTTGCTGGTCAAGATATAATAAGACATCATATGACAAAAAAGTTTTTTTTTTTTTTTTAATTATCCAGGGATGGTTGTGCATGCCTGTAGTTCTCACTACTGGGGAGGCTGAGGTAGGAGGATTGCTTGAGCCCAGGAGTTTGAGGTTACAGTGGGCTCTCATTGTGCCACCACTGGACTCCAGCCTGAGCAACAGAAGGAGAACCTGTCTCTTAAAAAATAAACAAAGATAAAAAAGAAAACACACACACACACACACACACACACACACACACATATGTTAAATTATAATAAGTGAAAAAATAAAAATAGGAAAATAAACGGTGTGTGCATAAAGTGCTGGAATTGGCAGGAGAAATGTCAAGGATGAAAACATAAATCTTTTATATGTGGTAATATAAGAAAACAAGAAAAAAAAAGTGGTCTACCTTAGAGATATTTTTAATAGGTTGAGGGGAAAAGCAATAGGTTAATCCATAACATGCTTCATTTTATATCTCATTTCTATATTTTAAAAATAGGACCTTTATATGCTAGGTAATACACAAGCACATTCAATATGTTCTTTTAGTTAACTCTTCAATAACCCTGAAACATTGGTAGGATTAGCCCACCTCTATTTTACAAGTAAGAAAACTGAGGCTCAAATACTTTAGGTACCCTATTTAAGATCACATAGTTAATGGCAAAAACAGAATTAGGACTCAGGATTGTATGACTCCACAATGCCTGCCTGCTTTTTCATCTCTGTTACATGGCAGTCTGTCAGCTCTTACCTTTATTCCTGTCTCCACATCCCCAGAGACTTGTAGTCCAATCATGTGATAGTTTCATTCTAAAGGATTAGGCTCATTTCTGCTCTTGAACTAATAATAAAGTAGGTGAATCTACTACTTTATAAAAGTAGTTGAGAATTACTCCAAAGAAATAAGATAAGTTAGAACGGTAACACATATATCTTTAACATGTAGCCATTTTATAATAATTTTATACATGTATATTCACACATAGATACATAGATTTGCTTTTTCCCTCTACTTTCAGTAGGCAATAAGCATAGAGTACCCATCATATGAGTGAAGGTATATTAGTATATAGATTAATATTCACATGTATTTAGATGCATTTCTTTTTCTAAGAAGAGCACATAATTGTGTTCAAAATATTCAATTGTGCGTTCCGCTTGTGCTTAAAATGGACATTGAAATCTGCAAATTCAATAGAAATTAGAGTCTATTTCTGAAGATAGTGACAAATGTGTGGACATTCATTTTAGAATTTGGCAAGTTTTTCTTGGAAACTTCTGCTATCAAAGCAAAAATCAAAGAGTCCTATCATCTTCATTAATCCACTCAACAAATATTTATTGGGATTTCTTTATGTGATAAGCACTGGATATACATGCTGCCAAACATAGTACAGACACAGTCTCTGATGTCACAGAACTTGTGGTGTAGCAGGAAATGTAGAAAATTATCATTTCAGTTCAAGAGTATCATGAATGGTGAAGTGCAGGTTGCAGTGAGAATGGATCACAAGGATATGACATGGACCAATGGTCATTGAAAAACTCCCTGAGGAGGTAGAGTTAAAACTGAGACAGGAGGATGAGTGAGTCAATAAAGTGCCCAATGGATGCTGGAAGTTGGGGTAGGTGGGATAACTGAAAATAGATTGAGATTAGTATTTCAACATTCTATAGGCAAGAGAGTGTATGGTGAGTATGGAAAGTAGAAAGATTAGAAACTGATCTTCTTATGTTTTATAGTCAATGTTAAAGGTTTTGTTTTTTTTTGTTTTTTACCTTATCCTAAGGAAAATAAGAAATTAAGGAAATGTATTATGAGTAGAAGACATGACATCATTGTTAGGTTTTTAAAACCTTCAATTGAAGAAGCAAAAGTGGATAAAATTAGAAGAGAGAGAATCAGTTAGGATGACATTCCAGGGATATGGGTGAGAGATCCTGTTAGCTTGGAGTAGGATTGTGTCAGTGCTGACGGAAAGAAATAGAGGGATAAGAGAAACAGGAGGCAGAACTGACACAATTTGGTGGTAGTTTTGATATCTATTATACTCAAAATCAATATCTTTGGCCATGGTCTGGGAAAGAGCTTAAAAATCAAGGGCATTGCTGGGTATCAAAGAAAAATATGTTTCTTAGGGAGTTGGTCTCTGAGGACCTTAGAGCAAGTAGGCAAATACTTCAACAGCTTTTCTCACTACTATACTTATTTAAGGTGACTCCAAATGAGCCTAAACAACCTTATAGACATTATCTAATTAATATCAAGACATGCTTTTGAATGAGAAAGAGTGGCCAATATGATGATTTGATGCCTGCTAAAAACTATATTTTCTCAACTTTTGGGAAAAGATGTTAGCCTCTGGCCCAGCTTGGTACCATAAGAATTAAATAAGCCTTATAAGATAGGTAAGTCCTCAGCTGGGTCTTAAATCCCAATCCAGTAGACTGTGTGAGAAGGCAGACACTTCACTGTGGGTTTTTGAAAGGTATTTTTTTAACTTAGAAAAGTACCAAACTATCCAGAACAATTTGAAGAGTTTCTGAACAGCATGCCTGTTGCAATGTGTAAAATTAGACTTTCTGTTACTCTTTGCCACAAATTTGATTTGGACATCAACCTTTTGATTGATGGAACCTGACTACTCTACTGAAGGGATTTGACAACTTCTCTTTTTGTTGATGCTTTACCTGTTTCTGCAGGAATGACTTGCAGAAAAGTGGGTATGGGTAATAGCATTCTCTTGAAAATAAGTTCTCGCACTAATGGGCAGAGATGCAAATCTCATTAAAAAGCCAGTGAAAATCAGGCTACAGGCCAAGAATGACTGAGGGATGACATTAAAATAAATGAAATAATTTTTGCTTTCCTTTCATTTGCCTGGGGAATCTGTTTTCCTACAGCTACAAGGTATATTCTCTTGGGTTAATGATTTGAAAAGCAATGACAGAAGTTTAGAGATTGCCTCTGAGGGATCAAAATGTTTTTGAGATACGAGGACAGAACACTAAAAATATGATGGTCTCAATACATTTTTTTGCAAACCAGGTGAAATCAGGAAAGTGATTTGCAATATTATTCTATAGCAGAGAACTTGATATTTTATGGACCATTAATTCCAAGTGTTTATTCTCATAGACTTTCTTCATTTGCCTCTGCTTACTTTCTCACAAACTCAGCAAACCTGTAAAGCATCCCACAGTTGTTTATCTTCTGCAGATATGTGGTTTAATGAGCTGACAACAGACCATTGAGCTCTTTAGTTAGACCAATGCAAACCTACTCCTATCCTTTATACTTTTGGGGTGAATACATAGAAGGATTTTTATCCCTATTATTCTACTTGAGCAACTCTCGTACATATAATTAGTGATGGACAAGCAGTAGCTAGATTTAGTGTACACAGAGGTAGGCTGAGAGGCTCATGCAGTAGTTTTTATAAATGTTAGAATGTAGTTGACCCAAAACGCTGCGCCTTTTCTGACTCCCATGCCTTCAGTCCCACTGACATATGTTTAGTTTGTAGTATTTAATAGTGCCTGTAATAATCATCATATGATTAATGTGTCAGTGTGTTGGAATATCTCTTTACATTTGTAAAAATATTGTCGTTCTCTGAGAAGATGTTACACCTTAAATATCGACCCATTAGCAATGATTAATTTACATATTATCATCTGATATTACAAATTTCAGGGTAGGTCATGAAAAAAATGTCAATTTTTATTTAGTAGAAAAGAATAAGAACATTAGAAACTAGAGTTGATCTCATAATGAGGGTGTTGGAACTCATTATGTTCCAATGGTGGGAGAACAGCATGCCAACACTTGTAGGACGAAGTTCTAACAAAATGTGGGTTCGGTAAAAATCATGAAGGCAGGAGTGTTGTAGCATATCTAGTAAAGGCAGGATCTTTGGAATCTGACACATCTGGGATAACATCCTTGCTCTGTCACAGTAAATGTGTGACCTTGGGAAAGTCATTTAATCTTTCTAAGCCTTGGTCTCCTCATCTATGTAACAATCGTAGTAATGATATCTAATCACTGCATTGTTGATGAGCATTTAAATGCTATTATTTAAAAATTGTTATTAATATTATTACTATTTGGAAGTTTGAGCTGTTTCCATTTAATGGTAGGGACTGGAAAAAACACAGATGATCAAAGAGCCTTTTCTAGGCATGGAGAATCCTCTGATAAGAAGTATTACTATGAAGAAAACCAGATATAGTTAACTTAGGTGATTCAAGAAAAGAATTTAGGGGTATCACTAGGTGTTAAAAGTAGGAAACAAATAGTTAAGCATATATTTCTTTTAAAAATATCATTTTTTAAATCATATTCCCAGGCAAAATATGAATACACCGATGGCATTTGCCATGGTTTCCAGCTACCTTGGAGAACTAAGGCCCATCATTCAATTTTATTTGTAGGTGAAATCCAGTTCTGCTTGGGGTAGCAGAAATAAAAAAGACTTCATTTCAAATCCTTGTTCTTAGTCATTTTACAGATTTATAATTTTTAGAAAATCATCTGAGCTTTTAAAAAAATCTAAAAAGCAGTAATAATAATAATGATAGCTATCTTATAGAATTGTTATGAGGCTAGAATGATGTAAGATATGGAAATAGCTTTTGCAAGCTAAAATGAAATATAAAAATTTAGCTTTAAAAATAATTTTATAGGCAATGGACTACACTGAGAGAATCAATGGACTACACTGAGAGATCTACAAAATATTGCATTTTTTCCAGCCCTTGGCAAAATTGCAACGTGCTATATATCTCTCCATGTATCACTCCTTCTAAGAGACCTGTCCATATCACGGGGCCAATTTTCCATTGTTCTCCCTTATGGATTAATTCAGCTGATTTCAGTTAAGCCTATCTCAAACTGGGTTAAGCAATACACTCACATAAATAAAAAGCCAAAGACAAGTGAAGATAGACCTAGTGGGTTATCAAATGCCACCTAGGACCCAATTTATCCTGGCTCTATATTAGTGGTGCTGCCTTTATCTTTAAGATCCCCGAATGGATGCTGGTAGCTCCCAAGACTATACGTTCTTGCTCACGTCTAGCATGTAAAAGAGTCTATGTGCCAATATTCCGACTTTAAATATTGAGGCTTTCAGGTTTTATCACTTGCCCGTCTGTGGGCCAAACCTTATGGCCAAAGGAAAGGAATGCACTAAATTAGCTGATCTCAGGTCGTATACTTTACTCTTAGATGTGAAGGTGGAGTCAGCTTCATGATAAATACTTGAATCTGAAAGTTTAAATAAGGAGCTATTTAAAAGGTAAGGGGAAGAATAAGCAATGGAATACCAACCACAAAATTTCTACTACACGCTAGCTAAACAAAGCCAGAGGGAATGGCTCTCTAAGGAAAGAATTTCTAAGAATAATGATGGGTGTTGTGGTGGGGTTATCGGGAAGAGGTGAAGCAGGGATTTCCTGGTGTTATAAGACTACACAAGAGGATATTTTATGTACTCATGGGCTATCAGTATGGCAAGTCATAGAGAGCTCCAGCCCAAGTATCAATTTTAAGTTTGGATTCTGCTTTTATGGCTTTCTGACCGTGTAACTTTGAGTAAATTGCTTATAATCTGTAAGCTTCAATTTTCTCATCTGTAAATTGGAGGCAGTAGTAATAATACCTACAAACCTGCTTTGAATAGTAAATGAGATAATTCAAATAAAGTGTTTAGTGTAGTTCCTGGGACACACAGACATAGGGCGTTAATACATTTTAACCTACTAGAATTATTTTCATGCACTTTCACTAGAAGTTTCTGAGTAGGCTCTAAGCCTGTATCATTTATATGATAATTTATGAAAATGTTTGGCCATAGTGTTCAGACAGTGTCCTCCGCTCTTTTCTTGTATCATTAATTTGCCCATGCTCGGAGTAATGTCCTTATGCTAGCTACCATTCTTGAGAACTATGGAAATCCATCACATTTAGGATGACCATTTAACTCATCATTCAAACCAGGACACCGTTGGTAATGACAGGAGGCACTTAAAACAATTCACATGTAATAATAGATCTAGAAGGGATATAAACTAGAATTAATACAGTTAAACTATCTAATGATATTGAAAATTTTTATGTAAAATAACTTTAGAGTAAAATTGCTCGGAGACCTAACAAAGGCAAAAAGTTCTAAAATGAAGAGACGCTTTCTCTCCTTTTTAAATTCTGTACTGTCAGTGAAAACTATCCCAGTATTAAGCATTTTTGATTTGTTATTTTATTCTATTTAAAATATTATTATAAGTGATTCATATATCCACATAAATATTATAGCAGATGTATTTTTCTCTTAATTTGAGTTCATCTGTAATAAGAAATTGAACCAACCAAAATACATTGGTATGGTTATATTTAAATATAACTACACTTTTAAAATAATAAAGCTGATTAATTTTAACTTTCCTTCTATTGTTGAACAACGGATATGTTAGTCTGAACTTGGAGTCAGTAGTGCATTAATATCAAATTTCTGATTGTTTGAACCATTATGATTATTTACTTTGACATATTTTTATTTCTCTATGAGTTAAATTGAATTTGTATGTCTGACAGCCAAGGCCTCTATAAACACTTTTAAAATAATAAAGCTGACTAACATTAACATCTTTTGATTATTGACTTCAGAAAGAGGAAAATATAATTATCTTTCACAGTCTATCCTAATACCTATACTACTTTCAATGTCTTCAATGGATAGCTAAAAATTCCAATGTTAGCATAATTTACTAGCTAATTAAATTAGAATTTGTGTTGTTCCAAAAAAAGAAATAGTAAAGGAATATTTAAAGGAATATTTAAGAAATAGTAAAGGAATATTTACATTTAAGAGTACTAATGATTTAAAATAATTTAAAAGAAGCAAAAAGAAGGTAAAATGAAAGAGAAAAGATGGCCACTGGAATGATGAAAGAACATAAAATTTAGGTCATGAACTTATATCCACTTGGTAGAAGAAGTACATAAATATATCCCTAAGCTGTAGCAGTCAAACAAAAAAGCAGAAAACATAATCAATCCAACAGTCAGAAAGTCCATAAACTAAAATCAAAGCTACTAGTCATTAAGAGCACAATTCTTCCTATATGGAGAATAGAGAAAAAATTCTTCCCAAAGAATACATGCTTTGACTTTCTATTTCTCCAAGATAAGTAATGTTATTTGCTTCATAATACCAGACAACAGTATTTTTCCTTAAGCTAGTGGTTCCAATACTAAAGTATTAACAATTTCCTTTATTTATTTATTTTTCTTTTTTATTATACTTTAAGTTCTAGGGTACATGTGCACAACGTACAAGTTTGTTACATAGGTATACACGTGTCATGTTGGTTTGCTGCACCCATTAACTCGTCATTTACTTTAGGTATTTCTCCTAATGCTATCCCTTCCCCTGCGCTCCACCGCACAAGGATCTAGAACTAGAAATATCATTTGACCCAGCAATCCCATTACTGGGAATATACCCAAAGGATTATAAATCATGCTATTACAAAGACACATGCACACATATGTTTTTTTGTGGCACTATTCACAATAGCAAAGATTTGGAACCAACCCAAATGTCCATCAGTGATAGACTGGATGAAGAAAATGTGGCACATACACCCCATGGAATACTATGCAGCCATAGAAAAGGATGAGTTCATGTCCTTTGCAGGGACATGGATGAAATTTCCTTTATTTTAAAAAAACATTCATTCAAGCAGTTTGCTTGCATACTGTTCATGTAATAGTTTCGTGTTTTAATTGTATGCTTCCTATATCTTATACAAAAATGTGTGCAGATTGCAATGTGAAGTAAATATTAACTTCCATCAAATTGTTTAACAAGCAAGCACATGTGAAAGGCACAATATTTTAGAATGCAGACTTTAGTTCTTCCCACATAAGTATCTTTTAAAAAAATTTATAGCCCATTGTAGCCTTCTTTCCTATACTAGACACTATTTTTCTTATGTCAATAGCCTTAAGATTTAAAAATCTTAAGGTATGTTACACTATAAATGGTGGTCTTAGGGGACTAATGGGAAGGCAACCTTGGCCTGTGGATCTGGCATCTGTGGGTGTGAAATAGATTGTCCTATTTGTGTGGCCATGGTTGGCTTCTAAAGTAAAAATACTTTGGTGAATTTGATTGAGTATGGCATAAAATGGACTTTTAACATGCATGCTAAAATCAAGACTAAATAGTTTTTATATTTATTTATTTACTTAATTATTAGTATTAGAGACAGAGTAATATGGTTTGGATCTGCGTTCCCACTCGAATCTCATGCTGAATTGTAATCCCCAGTGTTGTGGGCGGGGCCTGATGGGAGGTGATTGGATCATGGGGGTGGTTTTTCATGGTTTAACACCAGCCCCCTTGGTTCTGTCTTCACAATAGTGAGTTCTCATGAGATCTGATTGTTTAAAGTGTGTAGCACCCCCACCCCCTCTCTTGTTCCTGCTCCTGCCATGTGAGACATCTCACTCACCATTTGCCTTCTGCCATAATTGGAAGCTTCCTGAGGCCTCCCCAGAAACAGAAGCCACTGTGCTTCTCATAGAGCCTACAGAACCGTGAGCCAAATAAAACTTTTTCTGTAAGTTTCCTAGTCTCAGGTATTTCTTTGTAGCAGTATGAGATGGACAATACACAGATTTCTCTCTGTTAACTAGGCTGGAGTGCATTGGTGGTGCGATCATAGCTCACTGTGATCTCAAACTACTGACTGAAGTGATCCTCTGGTGTGACTGGGACTACAGGCACACACCACCACATCCAGCTAATTTTTAAATTTTTTTGTAGAGAGAGGGTCTGTCTTGCTATCTTACCCAGTTAGGTCTGGAACTCCTGGGCTCAAGCGATCCTCCCGCCTTGGCCTTCTAGTGTTGGGATTACAGGCATGAGCCACCATGCCTGGTCTTTAAACAGCTTTTAAAAATTATAGTGGCACAAGATGAATTGGAGAATGGGCAATCATCTGGTAAATTTGAAATAGACATAAATGTTGGAATTTAGGGACACCAATAAATATCCATATCCTCCTCTGGGTTTGAAATTAACTGAAATATAGATCAGGTTCTGAGACATAAAGATTAAAAAAAAAAGAATTTGTGGGTACCCTGTTCACTATTTGGGTGGTGAGTTTAACAGAAGCCCAAACCCCAGCATTATGCAATATACTCATAAAACAAATCTGCACATGTACTCCCTGAATCTAAAATCAAATAAAATAAAGAGAATGTGTCTTGACCTGTGTGCACAATCGAAGCTCCAGAAATGTACCACTGTGAATTAAACTTCCCTGACTTTGATAAGCTTGCTATGAGATATGTATTATGTATCCTGAGAAGTGGGTACTCCAAAAAGGGAACTCAAAAGATTCGAGGATATATATGGCCTTATAAAGCAGAAAACTCCAAATAACAGAGCCTCAAACCAAATGAAGTTTCTATTGCTCTCATGTAGAAGAAATTTGAAGGCAGGCTGAACCAGAGCGAGTGTTGTGGTGCTGTGGTCACAGGGGAGTTGGGCTCCATTGCTTACGAGTTGTTTGACCCTAGAAAATTACTTCCTGTTATGAGTCTCAGTTTCCTCATTTATAAAATAGGTGCAGACTTGCCAGCATTATAAAGATGGTAGGATTAAATAAGATAACTTATATAAGGCAACCATGTAGGTAGGCGGTGCATATTATTTAACTTTCAGAGTTATAGACAAACATTAGAAGGTAAAAAGTCTCTAAATTAAAAAAAAAAAAAAAAAAGCAAAGATGAAACTAAAATGACAGAAAACAGAGCAGCAATTGCCAGGGTCTAGAGATGGGATTGACTATAAAGGACTGTGGGGAAAACTTCTGAGAGAACGAAATTGTTATATATCTTGATTTTGTGGTACTGATTATGCAACTGTATGTGTGTGTCAAAACTCACAGAACTGTACACTAAAAAGGGTCCATTTACTACAAGTAAAAAAGTTTAATTTTTTAAAATGAGAAAAATACAAAGTAGGATCATAAAATAAGTTTGAAGATTCTATTGATTAATAGGCATATCCTAATGCATGCATAAATTGTACACAGAGATATACCTTGAATACTTATACATTTTATTCTTTGATGTGGAATAAACATAATTCACCTGAAAGACAGAATCATAGATGTTTAGATCTGGAGAAAACCTTATAAATCATATAGACTAACTGCATTAAAAGCTAAGAAACTTGAGGCCTATCAAGATGAGGTGATGAGAAAAATAAGAAAAGGCATAAGCTATTTCTTTGGTTGCAGAGTGGTATTTAAAATCATGTTTTCTAATTTGCAGTCTTGTGCTTCCTGCCACATCATAATTTTATTTTTTAATAAAAGTTTCTTTTTATAAAACGAAAAAATTAATACTAGCATTTCAATTGCTGGGCACAGAACAGGATACTAAAGCATTTATCACTATTCTGAAATATATACTAAATGGAAATTATAGATATATTTGAAGTTGATTCTGAAGTTCCTGTAGTCACATGAGCACTAGAGTACCTATGTCATTTTAACTCTATGTGTGGTTGGGTGCCCACACTTTATTAAGCAATCTCTATAGCTTGGGTGTAAAAATTCTGGACCAGATGCCAAAGACCAGCATCCCATCTTAGCTTCACCACCAGTCATCGCTCCAACCTCAGATAAATCTTACTCTCTTGAGCTTTTAATGTCCTCATTTGGTTTGGACTAGCTTTCCAAACAGTTATTAAGAGATCCCTTTGACAAACAAAATCTTCAACTAAACCCTAATATAATAAAGATAAAAGAAAACTTTTCCCTTTCAAGTAGGGAGGGGAGACTCTGGTCCTTCCCACTCAGCTTCCTCTCCTCATCCCACTGCAGGCGTACCTCAAGCTACTTCTTAGTTGTAGGGTGCCAGAATGCAGTTTTAAAACTCCTGGAGAGGATCATCTTTAAGGTTATTTTCTCTCTGATTTGTGAGACCAAAGGCAAAAGTTATTTTTTTCCCTTAGCTGTAAGATTGGAAATTACAGATATTATGTGAGACATTTTTGGTGCAATTGTACTTATTTCATTGAAACTTTAATCTTTGTCTTTGAAGAATGAATTAAAGTACAAAAAAAGAAGAGTGACATCTTTGCAGTAAATCCAGATTGTAGAACACAGCCAAAAATCTTAAATCAGTGTTAGAAATGTGTGCATATTGGAGCTATGGTACCTTGGGCTAATACTTCCAGCAACATTGCTACTGTAGTTTTAGTATATCCAGCATTATTTCAGTAGGATAGTTTGGGAGGGCCTGTCAAGTGCCAGGAAATTTGGTGAATATTAGTGAAATGATACTTTCTATTGCCTGATTGCCCTTGATCAAACACATGCAAAGAATGGGTAGTAAGGAGACACATGAATATGTGTTCTGTGGTGGTAATAAAAAGGTAGAGTAAAGTTCAGTGCAAGAACACAGTGAAGAGAAACTTCAAATAATGTTGATGGTATAATGAAATGGTGAAAAGCAAATGTCATGGAGCTAAAGGGTAGCACCTTGATATTCCAGGGTTGTTTAGGCCCAGTTGCTCAAGTCATTGACCACAAAATAGCTTTTATTTGTTCAGAAAGAGGAAAAACACTGATCCCTTAATGGTCTTTTGCTACTTATCTGGGAAAACTGTCACTGCCATCAATGTTTCAATACATATGAAAGTGGTAGGAATGGGGTACAGGGAGTTCGAATTTAAATAAGTATCTGTACTTTTTGGATACAAGCAAGAGGCAGCAACAGAGAGAACCCAAAACACAGTGGTTCAAGCAAAACAGATGTAAGAAACCTGGAGGAGGCTGCTGAGTCAATCAGGAGCCCATATGCTTTCTGCATTGTTGCTCTGTTATTCCTTAAATTTGTCCTAGATTATCTGGTGGATACTGGCTCAACACCAAGTTTATTTTCTAGACTGTGAGATGTGGGACAGAGAAGTAGAGGGCAAGTGATTTTCTCTTTCAAAGAGGGGAGACTGAAGTTGCACATGTAATTCCAGTTAAAATACCATTAGAAAGAAACCAGTCACCTGATCACACATAGCTGCAAGAAATGCTAGGAAATGTAGTCTCTAACTGAGTAGCTACCTCTTCAAAAGGAGAAGGGTGTCCCTTACAGGAAGGAAGAGAGAAAGGGGATGTGTAGATAAAAGTCTCTGCCACTGCATGTAAACCCATTGTGTGATGAAATTTCATTTTGCAATACAGGATATAGTTTCATGATAATTTAATAAAATAAATTGAGAGCAAATGAAAGGAAATATTCGTGAGGGGGGGATCACTTACTTTGCAGCATGATAATTATAAATAGAAGGCAATAAAATCCTAAGACTGATGTCATCTTAGTTTAGAGTCCCTTTGAATCATGTTCAGGGTGCAGGATCCCCTTCCACTCAAATTTGTCGGGTTCTTGTAGTTTAGAGAGCAGCTGGTTAAGTCTTTGCAAAATCTGATGAAGATAAAGGAAATCAATTTGGTTTTATTTTCATCAGACTTCTTTGACAAGATGATAATTATACAACATCTGTAGAATTGTTTCTTACATTTTTCATTTTGTTCAAATTCCAACACATCAAATTCCAGTGCTTTTTGAGATTATAGGAGGTAAATTCAATCTATCAGGAAAAGTCTGTGTGTTATCAATATTTGACTATGGGGATACTCCCAGTACTATCAACTTTGGATTAGAAGCCTAGAAGTTGCATGTCCAACTTGGCACCAACACAGGGTGCCCCTGAACAACTTGCTCCAAGCTTTTGACATTTATTTTGTAGCACAGCTAATGATATATATTTAGTCTATGAGAAAGTTTCGTAAATTAAATAAACTTAGTATTTCAAAAGTCTTATCTGAGAGTTAAATACAGTAATTTGATGGGAGTTTTAATAACCTTTTGGGGTCAGATTTGAAAACAGTAATAAATGCCACAAACTTACCACTCTCACAAAGTCCTTTTCTCAAATTCCTGAGTTAGACTCCTACAGAGTCACACTGTTTGCATTTGAAAGATCATATGCTGACTTTGCCTATGGAGCTTTTGCTTAGAGTTGAGAACATTTTTGCAGCTGGAGTGAACCTATAGTTTGCTGGGGAAAATCAACATGAAGTAATTGATCACTCATCCAAAAATAAGAATTCTAACAGAAAGAGGTGGTAACTGCAAAAAGAGCATGCTGGCATCAAATAAAAAATATGTAGGAAAAACATTCTGCTGATACAGAATGGTTTTAAAATAAATTCTTTGTGTTTGGGGCTCATTTTTCTTTACTTTCTTATTAAACAGATTAATTTTGTTTTCCTGAATAAAAATGAATCATATCTCTAAAGGACTGAAATCCTGCTGTTTGTTCTCCATATGAAATTATCCTGTGGAATAACATGGCATGCTGCTCTGGAAGTTATCTATGGGATTTCTTAGCTTAAGATCAAAGTTCTGTGATTGAAAGTTAGAAAAAGTAATTCTTTTTGTTATTAATATTTTTGTTTTAACTTATTTTTTAATTAACAAATAAAAATTGTATATATTTTTTGGTATACAACATGATGTTTTGATATATGTATACTTTGTGGATTGGCAAAATCAGGCTGATTAACATATGCATTACCTAACTACGTATTCTTTTTTTGTGGTGAAAATACTTTAAAATCTACTCTCAGCAACTTTCAAGTATGCAATACATTGTTATTAACTATAGTCACCATGACCTCTATTCCTATCCCCTAGAAATCACATTTATTGTCTGCTTCTATGAGCTCTGCTTTTTTAGACTCTATATTTATATTTGTCTCTTTGCGCACAACTTATTTCACTTCACATGATGATTTTTCCAGGGTCATCTATGTTGCAAGGGACAAGATTTCCTTTGTTTTTAACGCTGAATGGTATCCCACTGTGTGTATGTGTGTTTGTGTGTTTGTGTTCGTGTGTGTATAAAGCACATTTTCTTTAGCCGTCCATCCATTGAAGGATATTTAGGTTAATTCCATACCTTGACTATTGTAATAAAGTGTTGATGAACATAGAATTACAGATATCTCTTCAACATATTGATTTCGTTTCCTTTGAATTTGGATCATATGTTAGAATTATTTTTAATTTTCTGAGGAATTATCATACTGTTTTGCATAATGGCTGTACTAATTCATATTCCCATCAATGGTGTGCAAGGGTTTCCTTTTGTTCACATCTGCCTCAATGCTTATTAGCTCTCTCTCTTTTCTATATTAGTCATTCTAATAGACGTGAGAAGATAATTCATTACAGTTTTAATGTGCATTTCCCTGGTGATTAGTGATGTTGAACTTTTTTAATCTACCATTTGTATGTTTTCTTTTGAAAAATACCTATTTAGGTCCTTTTCCCATTTTTAAAATTTGGTTATTTTTTTAAAATTAAGTTGTTTAGTATTTTGATTATTAACTCCTTGTCAGATGTATGGTTTGCAAATATTTTCTTCCATTTTGTAAGTTGTCTCTTCATATTCTTGGTTGCTTTGCTTTCTAGTTTGAAATAATCCTATTTGTCTATTTTTCTTGTGCTGCTTGTGATTTTTAGGTCAAATTTAAAAAAATCTATGTCCAGACCAATGTTATGGAGCATGGAGATTTTCCCCTATGTTTTCTTCTGTTAGTTTATAGTTTCAGGTCTTATGTTTAAGTCTATAATCTATTTTGAGTTGATTTTTGTATATGGTACAAGATGGGGTTGAATTTTATTCTTCTGAATGTGGATATCCAGAATTTCCAACTCTACCAAAAACTGTTAGAACTAATTAATGAATTCAGGAATATTGCAAGATGCAAAATCAACAACAAAAATTAGTAGTGTTTCTACACACTAAGAATAAACTATGCAAAAAAGAAATTGAGAAAACAATCCCATTAACAATACCTACTAAAAATACTTAGAAATACATTTAATCAAGGAGGTGAAATATTTGTATGCCAAACTATAAGACATTGATGAAAGAAATTGAAGAAGATGCAAATAATGGGACGATATCCCATTTTCATGCATTGGAAAAACTAATATTGTTAAAATGTTCATGCTACCCAAAATGATCTACAGATTCAACAAAATCTCTATCAAAATTCCAAGGACTTTTTTTTTACAGAAATAGAAAAAAACAACCTTAAAATTTATATGGAACCACAAAAAATCTGAATAAACAATAACTTTTGAATAAAAAAAAAATAAGCTGAAGGTACTATACTACCTAATTTGAAAATATACTACAAAGCTACAGTAATCAAAACAGTATTGTATTGGCATACAACAGACACATAGATCAACGGAACAGAAAAGAGAATGCAGAAATAAATCTATGCTTTATGATTAATTAATTTTCAACAAAGATGCCAAGAACACACTATGGGGAAAGAACAGTCTCTTCTAGAAAGAGTATTTCTTAATCATTGAACATCATATATTCACAGAAAATTTTCTAGTAGTTGAATAAATGAATAATTATCAATCCAATCATTAATTTTTCTGCAATACAATAATTCTTAAATATTTGCTAAAATTTGATCCCAGTATATAAACTAAATCTGAAAACCTATGTCCTTAGTAGATATTTTCAAAGCAATAGATAAGATGCAATTTAGTAAACATTAAAAATTGACCAAATTTCTGTTTTCTCTTTTATTGTTTGGCGTCATTGAGGACTCTTTCAAATTGAATTTTTTTTTTTTTTTTGAGATGGAGTCTCGCTCTGTCGCCCAGACTGGAGTGCAGTGGCCGGGTCTCAGCTCACTGCAAGCTCCGCCTCCTGGGTTTACACCATTCTCCTGCCTCAGCCTCCCGAATAGCTGGGACTACAGGCGCCCGCCACCTTGCCCGGCTAGTTTTTTGTATTTTTAGTAGAGACGGGGTTTCACCATGTTAGCCAGGATGGTCTGGATCTCCTGACCTCATGATCCGCCTGTCTCGGCCTCCCAAAGTGCTGGGATTACAGCCTTGAGCCACCGCACCCGGTCTGTCTTTTTCATAGTCAAATCTGTTGCTCTTTTGATTTCTCCCACTGAATTTTACCTTAGTGTCCTTTCTACTCAAAGTTAGTAAAAAGTAACTGGTATTTTCTTCTTCTTTCTTCTCCTTCGCCTTTCTCTCCATCTCCTTCTTCTTCTACTTTTGAGACAGATCTCACTCTTTCGCCCAGGCTGCAGTGCAGTGTATTGATCTTCTCTCAGGGCAACCTCCGCCTTCTAGGCTCAAGGCATCCTCCCACCTCAGCCTCCCAAGTAGCTGGGACTACCTGCATGCACCACCACACCTGGCTAATTTTTTTATTTTCTTAAAAGACAGTGTTTTACCATGTTTTTTAGGCTGGCCTCAAACTTCTGAGCTTAAGCAATGCTTCTGCCTCAGCTTCCCAAAGTGCTGGGATTACAGATGTGAGCCACTGTGCCCGGCACTTATATTTTGTTCTAATATTTTAGTTTTACATAAATTTTTATCACTTGGAGTTTATTTTGGTGTATGATATGAGGAGATGACCTAAAATGATGTTTCCCCCAAGAAGCTAATTGTCTCAAAACCATTTACTGAAAGTAATTTTTAAAAATTGATTTTACCACTTAGTAATATGTACTGTACTATTAAAATTCATATTACATAATTAAATATTTTTAGTGTCCATTCTGTTTTATAGATATTTTTACTTTTACATCAATCTAAAACTCTTATAAGTGTTCTAATATAAATTTGAGCTACTTTTATTTCTTTTTAAAGAAAAAATTCATGTGAAAATTCTAGAGGTACATGTTAATACACACACACACACACACACACACAAACACAACGAGAAATTTTCCTAACATATATTTTTGCTCAGGTCCTCAGCCTGAGGCACACTATAATGGGTCTTTGCCATTTCCCATTACCTTAGAGGATTGCAGAAAGTTCCACATCTAAACTGCTCCCTCAGTCTCGCCTGTCCTTTGTTTTATACTTTTATTTTAAAAATAAAAACTGAGCTATTTCATGAGCCTCTTCTAAAACTCGAAAATTTATACTGCTTTGAATTTGCTGAGATACTTTCACTTCTCATCCTGAAGATGGACAAGCTCTACTTCCTCCTGTGGCCTGAAGATGTAGTGAGGTTAGGGCAGAAGTAAATATGGATTCTAGGTAAAAAGTCCTGCCAACACATGCACACGTATGTTTATTGCGGCACTATTCACAATAGCAAAGACTTGGAATCCACCCAAATGTCCATCAGTGACAGACTGGATGAAGAAAATGTGGCACATATACACTATGGAATACTATGCAGCCATAAAAAAGGATGAGTTTGTGTCCTTTGTAGGGACATGGATGCAGCTGGAAACCATCATTCTCAGCAAACTGTCGCAAGAACAGAAAACCAAATACTGCATGTTCTCACTTATAGGTGGGAATTGAACAATGAGATCACTTGGACACAGGAAGGGGAACATCACACACTGGGGCCTGTTGTGGGGTGGGGGAAGCGGGGAGGGATAGCATTAGGAGATATACCTAATGTAAATGACGAGTTAATGGGTGCAGCACACCAACATGACACATTTATACATACGTAACAAACCTGCACGTTGTGCATATGTACCCCAGAACTTAAAGTATAAAAAAAAAACTCACAAAAATAAGTCCTACCAAATGCAGTATTGATGTTATATTTTACTATGTTTATCAGTTATTGACCCATGTTTAAATTTTCCTCTGTTTTATGGAATTAACTACATGGTCTTCCCATGCTCATGGGTGTCTTACACTATGCAACGTTAACCACAAAGTTGGGGCATTCCTAGCTGCTATTACCTGCTATTTCACCTTCTAATTTTACTAGTTGGCACCCAAATATGAAAATGAACCAGCACTATTCTATACTTTCATCCCTGCCATTGTTGTTTTAGGGTACCCAAAATAAAATCTTGACTACTAAATTTTTACTTAGGAGATAAAAATCAATTGCATGTCAACCTATATTGAACTTTCTGTAGGATATCAAATCATATTCTCTTTTAAGAAGGATACATTCATTTAAATTAGTATTCTGCCTATGTAGTCTAAAAGAGAGACACAGAAAACAAAGTATTTGTAAACATATTCTGTAATTTCAAATGAAATAAAGTACTTTATCAAGCCTAATTTGCAAACGATTATTAGTAACAATTGGACTTTTGAATGAACAAGACTCAAACCCAAAAACTATATAAGATAATAAAAATATCCACTGCGTATAATCTTTGATAACTTCAAATGGTAAATAATTATGTAGAAAAAGGGACCAGATCGTTTTTAAAAAATTGAAAATTGACAAATTATATCAGTATATGTTTATGGGGTACAAAGTGAGGTTTATGACTTATGAATACAATGTGGAATAATTAAAGTTAATAAACAGATTCATAAACTCAAACACTTGTCTTTTTCTGTGGTGAGAACATTTGTATTTTACTCTTACTCATTTTGAAAAGTTAAATTATTTTAAATTAATTTAGAAACAATGGGTATAAACACTTTAATTTTCTAGGTTGGAAATTGCAAAAATGAGGTATGTAATAGAGTTTTGTGACTTTTAAACGTTTGGAAACTCAGTTTAAAGTAGTGTTTTATTTTTGTCTAAACCATGTATCTGAGAATATTACAAGTATGATTTTATTTTATTTAAAGTAAAGCTTGGTTAGTTTTTCATGATAACAATGATTTTCATAAGGGAGAAATAAGAGAAAAAGTGCATGAAGGGTCAACTCCCCCAAATTTTTAATCTAAATGATTCAAAGTCTAAGTATAACATATTAACATGATCTGAAGCATTCAAGATGTATCAAGGGCTTCATATTATAGGCCTGAGAACACGACATTCTCCATTACTTATCTTCAGAGATGAGCTAATGTTTTGTCTTGTTCCAAACAAATGTATATGGAGAAAAAACTGGAAATCTCTCATAACAAACCCCACATGGAGTTATTGCTAAATCTCTTAAAATGAAGCATTCATAGTTTTTGTTATGAAATTATAGTATCCTCTGATTAAAGAATTCAACACAAATGTGTATTTCTTTACATGACTTTCTGATTTCATATTGCTTATTTCAGGGTGAAACTGAGCAGACATGATGAAAACAGAGCAGTTGCAGCTCAGCCTTTGATTCATTTCCAGTGGTCATTATTATTCAGGCATGGGATGGATTACAAATGACCACATCTTTCCACATGTTACAATCATTAAAAAATTTATATGAAACTTGAATCGCTCTGTAAAATCCGAAGATGGGAATCTATAGTTAAATGAATGTGCTCTAGAAATGAACCTAGGTTTTTAAAGTTAAATAATAAAAAAGGTACACTATAAAAGATTAATTATCAAAGCATTCTGAATCTTCGTGGGCTAATCTTCTGTGAGTTGGAGAACTGTTTTGGGTTCTTTCACAAAGTTTCCTGTTAATTTACACTGACATTAAATTTTTAACGCCAAGGACTTTTCTCAGCATTTTAAAGGCGAAATGGAAAATATTGCATCAATTATATGAATGAACTCTGAGGGACCACTGTAGCTTTTAAGTTAAGAAAGTTGAAGGAGTCCAAGATTTACAAATGCCTCATTAGAGAGGATCAAGGGTTTATATCTTCTAATTGGTCCAGAAGAGCTTCTGGATTTTTGTCATCTAAATGGCATCAAGTTTTGTTAAAGCTTGATTAACTGCTCAATTATAAAAAATCATTTTGATTCTGAAATGTTCTTTTATAAATTCAAAAGTGTCGAGATAGAGTAAAATAAAACACTGCATAGTTATTATTAATCATTTAGTATTATATGAGTATATTTTTTCAGTTAGAGATAGTTGATTTCTAGAAAATACTGGAAACATTTTATTTCATTGCCATGTTATTGATGAATGTATTTAAGAATATTTTACAGATTTGTATTATTTATGGTGATTTTCATCTTGACAATGTTTAACTCCCCATAATTTGACCAGGAGCCTTTCAGAAATATTTTGAATCTGTGTAACTCTCTGGAATGGCCTTTCTTTCATGTGTTTGAACTTTGAGCATTCTGCCAAGGGTGTATCCTTAAGGAATTTAGTCTTGTAGTCTCATCTGTGTCTTCCTAGTGTTCCTTGAGCTAGGGTTCTAAAATTCTATTACCAGGAAAGATATCAGACGCAGTGGGTCACACTGGCGTTTAAAAATGACACATGAGTATCAGTCACAGCAACTGCCACTTTGAATCTTATATGAAGGGTGAGATAACAACCTAGAAAATACCAGCCATCCATTTTCAGGCCGTCCTGCACATTTTCTAAGAATTATTCTATAATTTCTCTGTAGTGACAAGAATACCAGTTCATATAAGCATCCTGCATAACAAAGTAGTAGAGTCTGGTAGCTCACGAAATATACTTTTTTAAACTTATAAGACAATATTTAACAGCAGCTGCTATTAGTATATTGAATGTCTCAAAATCTTTCTTAAAACGTGAAGCTTAAATGCTTCAGCTTCAGGAGTTTTTCTGCTGATAATTTGATGTTTTGACTTTTATTTCCCAAACTGATTCTTAGAGATTTTGTTGAGCTTCTTGGCTGAATAGTTTTATTCCAGAGGAGCTTTTGCATGGTTTTGGATTTAGAAATATTATACATACTTTCACTTTATTTGATAGGACTTGGTTTGTGATACTTAAAAACTTACATCTTTATAATAAATACTATTTAATTATATGGAACCATGGATATGCCGTCTCCTAGATATCAGGTTGTAAGGCAAAGGAAAATGGAGGCACATTTTGTTGGTGTTTGTAAAGAACCATCATTCCGGCAAGAAGTAATGCTTTAAGTTAATGACCGCAAAACTAAAAGGCCATTGAGAAAACACAGGCTTGATGATATGACACAAATGTGCCAAGCCAATGAAATAACATCGCTGCACACATGAAGTCTGAACGTTTGAGCAGGCATTATCACAGTTGGTAAAATTGCCATAGATGAAATGATTAGAAGGGATTATGGGCAGTCCAGAGAAATAAAATTAAAATGAAAGGACTATAAACATTAGGATTTAATCCTGTGGTCCCAATTATAAGCCAAACAGTAACCAGGCAAAATCGTGAAATTATTGTGGGGAAAAACAATTTATCTACAATGCATGTGTGTTTTTTTAGTACAAGCCCCAGAATAATAGATATTTTTCTTCAAATGGAAACAGGCCTACCAATGGAAAATCGTTGACTTGAAGAAAGGAAACATACTGTGTAATGCATGAACACTATGTTTATGTAGTGATAGTTAACACTAGACAACATTTGAGTTTTGATTCAGGTAATGAGATTTGTATAATTTATATTTCAAAAGAACAGGGACAGGCAAAGAAGCAGAAGTCTGACCCACCTAATTTTAAGTTTAGTCAATTTTGAAAATATCTGTTTAATATTAAGAAACAAGATTTAAGTTTCTTTAAAATATTTAACTTACAGCTAAGTAGCTGTGATTGTAACAGAATTATATATCTTATTTTTGCTGGGTATTGTAATATTTATAAAACCTGTGATCAATAGCAAAGAGTTTCATTTGGAATTATTTTCCTCATTATGCATTTATACTTTCTTAAGTCAGAAAGATATTCTAAAGTTAAGAGATATTTTGTACAGTAGAAAGCTTAGTGACAATGAACATTCCTAGGATTTTAGAGATCTGTGTTTGAATCTGATATCTGCCACTATCAGTGTGATCTTAATAAGTCTTTAGCCTTCTGAACCTCAATTTATTCATTTGAAAGTGTTTGATTGGATCTCTAAGGACTCTTTGTTTGAAAGTTCTGTTTAGATTTCTCTTAATTTAGAACTGCTGACTTCAACATAAGTATGAAGGCATGACTCTTTTTTTTGGTAATTCTTAAACTATTAAGAGAAAACTTTCAAATAGTTGGGGATGTGTCTTGTAAATTAGAGAGACAGATAAAAGTGCTTTGTTACTTTGCCAGCCTTTACCTCCATGGTCCTTATTTGGACTTAATAGAAGCAAAGAAGTTTTTATAAACTTCTTTGTTGCCCAGGCTGGAGTGCAGTGGGGCAATCTTGGCTTACTGCAAGCTCCGCCTCTTGGGCTCACGCCATTCTCCTGCCTCAGCCTCCCGAGTAGCTGGGACTACAGGCATCCGCCACCACGCCTGGCTAATTTTTTGTATATTTAGTAGAGACGGGGTTTCACTGTGTCTCCATTTCTTTCCTTGAGACAGATAAGAACATTAAGCCATACATGATATTTTTTATTTCTTTTTTTATTATTTTTTTTAAACCTAGGTATCCTTTACTCTCCAAAAGGTCAGAATTATTTGGCCTTCTATCATTTGAAATCTCCGGATATATGCTGTTAGGAAGTCTAGATAAACAGTGTAAAAAAAGCTTTAGGATTATATATGAGAATTGAAGAAGATGTAGAGGCCAAATATATCAGAAAGTTAAATTCCAGTGAAAGATATGGACACTTGTGTCCCTTTTTGGTTAAGAAAAATTATATTATCTTCAAATCAACAGTTAGGTATAATAAGTTTGTAGGACTTGAAAGACAAACTTTGCTTTGAATTGGATTGGGACTGAGGTAAAGGAAATTAAAAGGCCAAGTTTGATTTCTGTGGGAAACAAGTCTGATTCTTAGTGCCAAATTGGACTCAGTGAGAGAAATGAAAATATACATTTTTCTCCTGATTTATAGATTACTGAAATTTGATGAATGATCAATTGCTAGAAAAAAAATGCTAAGCAAAGAAAAAAATTCCAAGTTTCATATATTTTCAAAATGATATTTTAATTTGTCAAATTTATCAGTACATAAAAGAAGCTATTTAGACTAAAAATCGAGTGAATTCTTACAAAATAATAGGTAAATCATGGCCAAGAAAATGAATGCTGTTGAGAATAAAGAATGAGCTAAAAGCCCATTAAAATATGAAACCTCTAAAGAAGGCAAGCCACATTAAAAAAAGAAAAAATGTTTCCAAACCACAAATAGGATGTTCCAGAGGAAAGTCTCAGAAGTGCAGTGAGAGTGATGAGTCAAAATATGACTGGTAGATTTTTCTGCACAGTTTGTTTCAGTTAATTGTAAGATACTGACCCATGTGGCTATTGGAAATTTTTTTTTTTTTTAGGTGGGATTTTGGGATTGAAGGTATGGAACTGTTTCCTTATAGAGTAGAAGATAAGCCCTCTGAGGCTGAGGAAATGGAACTTCCTCAAAGAGGCCTTCATTGGAGGAGAGGTAGCAGTGGGTATTAGAAATGAAAAATGTATTTTTTTTTTTTTTTTTTTTTTTGAGATGGAGTCTCACTTTGTCCCCCAGGCTGGAGTGCAGTGGTGCAATCTCGGCTCACTGCAAGCTCCGCCTCCCGGGTTCACGACATTCTGCCTCAGCCTCCCGAGTAGCTGGGACTACAGGCGTCCGCCACCACGCCCGGCAAATTTTTTGTATATTTAGTAGAGACGGGGTTTCACCGTGGTAGCCAGGATGGTCTGGATCTCCTGACCTCGTGATCCATCCCCCTCGGCCTCCCAAAATGCTGGGATTACAGGTGTGAGCCACTGCGCCTGGCCTGGAATAATTTTATAAGGAATTTTCCCAGTGTTCTCAAACTGCCATCTTGACTTATAGCTGATAAAATTATAATTTTGGGAAAAGCCCACTTTTCAGTAGTAAGAGTAAATAAATACTTCGAAATAAAATACCATTGTTGTCTTTTTATTGCTTTGTCTTGAGTATATATTGTTGGCATTATTCTAGATGTATTAAAAAACAACTGGACCTTTCAAGAGTCATCTCTTTTTTTTTTTTTCTGAGAAGATGAATACAAATACCTCTTGGAACACAAGTCTCATGTTTTGTGCCCTACATACTATAGTATTGCCTCAAGTTATATGAACTGGGACAAAACACATTTTGTTGAAATCCTTCAAATTTGTGAGAAATGTAAGCACATAAAAGAAGAGACCTGTCTATGTCATCACACTATTCTGTCTGTCTGAATATTTAATCACCATCATGTAACCTATCTTAAGATTCTAAAATGGAATGAATGATCAAAAAGAGTTTTTGGCTGACTCTGGAAGTGAAGATATTTGTCAAACTCCTTCTCCTATTTGCTTCTCTGTATTCAGGAGATAGTAGCAGTCTGACTGTAGAGGAATTTCATATGAATAGAATATTAGCCTATGTGATTGAAAATTGACCAATTTTAAATCCACACAAATCTTGGGTGAAAGAAATACAGGCATAAAGCCCTTTGAATCCTTATTATCTGATAACCACCTCCTCAAAAGGACACCAATCTGAAGACCCTAAGAACAGATCTATAATATACTAAAACTTACAGTGTGCAGCAATGCTTAGAGGGAAATATATAGCTATTCATGCTTATATTATGAAAGACGAAAGATCTCAAATCAATAACCCAAATTTCATCTTAACTAGAAAAATGAGAACAAACAAACAAACAAAAAGCCTAAATAAAGCAGCAAGGAAATAAAAGTTAGGGCAGACATACATGAAATGGACAATAGAAAAACACACAAGAAAATTAGCACAACCAAAAGTTGTTTCTTTGAAAAGATTAACAAGGTTGACAAACCTTTGGCTAGACTGATCAGAAAAAAAGAGAGGTGACTTAACCTACTAACATCAGGAATAAAAGTGATGTAATGTGATGTTTCAATATATATTTACACTGCATAATGATTAAATCAAGCTAATTAACAAATCTATCATATATCAAAATCTCACATTGTGCCCCATAAATATATAGCTATTACTTGTCAATTAAAAATAAGAAATAAAAATAAAGATACAGAAAAAATTAAAAAGAATTAAAAAAGGAAATATTACTATTAACTCTACAGAAATAAGAAAGAATTATAAAGTAATAGTATAAACATTTGTATGTCAATGCAAGAGACGGTGTAATGGAATGAACTAATTCCTGGAAAAGGTAAATTACTGAAACTAATGCAAGAGACAGTAGAAGTCTTAACTGACCTGTAACAAGCAAAGAGATTGAATTAGTTAAAATAAATAAATAAATTAATTTATTAATTAATAAAATAAAACAGAGAAACCAAAACCAAACTTTTTCACAAGAAAAGCACAGGCCCAAATGGTTTATTTGGTTAATTCTTCCAAAGATTTAAAGAATAACACCAATTTTCACAAACATTTCCCCAAAATATAAGAATAGGTAACACTTCCTAACTCATTTAATGAGGCTACTATTACCATTTTAACAAAACTAGAGATGTCACAAGAAAAAACTATAGGCCAATATATCCTACAACTATACATGCAAAAATCATCAGGATAATAATAGCAAACAGCACCAGCAAAATAAATTTGGATTATACATGATGACCAAGTAGGATTTAGCCCAGAAATGCAATGTTGATTTAACATGCAAAAATCAAATGATATAATATATCATGTTAGTATGTTACAGGACAAAACCCACCTAAAATTATCTCAAAATATACTGAGATAGCATTTAACAAAATCCAACAATCTTTTAAGATAAAAACACTCAACAAGCTAGTATTGGAAAACTTTATCAACCTAAGTGCATCTATGAAAAACTCATAATTTACATCACAAATTATAAAAGACTGAAAGCTTTCCCACTAAGATCAGGGACCAGACAAGGATTTCTAATTTCATCGCGTCTATTAAACATTGTACTGAAGGTTCCAGTTAGAGCAGTTAAGCAAGAGGAGAAATCAAAGGCATTCAGATTTAAAAAAAGAAATAAAACTATCTGTATTAGCAAGTGACATGTGTTACGTACAGAAAATCCTAAGGAATACACACGCAATTATTAGAGGTAATAAATGAATACAGCAAGTTGCAGAATACAAGATCAATATATAAATATAAATATCACTGTATTTTCATGCAATATCAATGAAGTATCTGAAAACAAACATTTAAAAAGAAATTCCATTTACAATAACATCAAGAAGAAAAATGTACTTATGAATAAATTTTTAAAATAAGTTTAACACTTGCAAATTAAAAACTATAAAACATCATTAAAATAAAATAAAGGAGATTTAAATAAATGAGAAGGCATTCAATGTTCACAGATCAGAAGATTTCATATTGTTAAAATGGCATTGTGCTCAAAAGACATATAGATTCAATATAATCTTCCATCAAAATCCCAGCTTTTTTTTTTTTTTTTTTTTTTTTTTTTTTTTGCCGAAATGGACAAGCTGACCTAAAACTCAAAAACAAGGGACCCAGAGTAGCCAAAACAATCTTGAAAAAGATGAAAAGTTGGAGTACTCACACTTCCAATTTCAAAACTTACTACAAAGTTACAGTAATCAAAACAATGTGATATTGGCAAAATAATAGATATACTGATTGAGGGAAGAGAATTGAGAGTCCATAAATAAATCCTTAAATTTGTAGTCAATTGCTTTTGACAAGGGTGCTAAGAAATACAATGGAAAGAATTTTTTTTTCAATAATTTATGCAGGGACCATTGTATACTAACATGCAAAAGAATACATTTGAACTCCTGTGTTATATCATATTCAAAAAGTAACTCAAAATTCTTCATAAACCAAAATATAAGAGCTAAAATTATAAACCTTAGAAGAAAATAGAAGCATAAATACTGGTGACCTTGGATTAGGCGAGGTCACAAATATAAGACCAAAAGCACATGCAAAAACAACAAAATAGGTAAATTAAGCTTCATCATTTGGAAATGCATCCAGAATACATGAAGAATGCTTACAACTCAAGAATACAAAAAATAAAACTCAATAAAAAATGGCAAAAGGGGTCTTCTCCAAATAAAAAATACAGATTTGCAATAAGCTCATAAATAGATGCTCAACACCATTAGTCAGTAGTTAAATGCAAATCAAAACCACAAGAAGACACCACTCCACTTTTACTATAATGGACAATGAAAGTAAAATAGATGAACAATGAAAATGTTGATGGGGTGTGGAGAAACTGAAATCCTCAGGCAGGGAGTGAGTGTAGATCCTTTAGTAATAGCTCGGTAGGTTTTTTTTTTTTTTTTTTTTTTTTTTTTTAGGTAAAGCAATGTTTACATTTATGCCAATATTTCCCTCCCTTCTTTCATACATTCTTTGGTTCCTCTCTTTTTTTTCTTCTTCTCTTCCTCTTCTTTCCTTTTGGTCAATGTTTAATTGAATTTTGGAATCAAAATATGCTTGCTCTAATAGACTAGAGAATTTTTCTTTTCTATATTTCAGAATAATGGTAATTATAAAGTATTTGTTCTTTAAAGTTGGAATAAAATACAGCTATAAAAACTATCTGCACTGATAAAAAATGTATACTGGGCCTTTATATTTCCAATCTCTTCTGTGATTTTCAGTTTGGTCTACTTTTTCTTAAGTAATTTTGTTTTGTTTATTCTTTCTACCTCTTTTCTATCTCTTTCAACTTCATTTTTTTCTTTTATTAGTGCTATTATCTTTTTGTATTTTGTATTTTGGTTTATTATCTCATTTTTACTTTTTTCCTAAATATTTGTTATTTTTATTTGACAACAAATTCATATCAGCTATAAATCTTTATGTGAGCCTTATTTTAGCGGCATCCCATACATTTAGTGTGAGTCTTTAAATTATTTTCTAGACAGTTTGTAATTTCTGTTTTTCTCTCTAAGTCAGAAAATTTTCAATTTATATATTTTATAAAGTTATATATTTTCAATTTATATATTATATAAAATTTTATTAGAGCACGATCAAATAATAAGACCTATGAAATATCTCCATTTAAAACTTTTTAGAATTTTAAGATTGTGACCTGTTATAAAGATAATGCATATTTTTAAGTTCTATGAATATAAGAATGTATGTTCTCTGCTTCTGATGCATATTTATATATATGAACTATATACATATATATAAAAAATACAAATGCTCCATAAACTTATGGTGGGGTTATACCCCAATAAAATCATGGTAAATTGAAAATAACATTAAGTAAAAAATGTACTTAACCTACTGAATAGCATAGCTCAGTCTAGCCTATCTTAAACATGCTCAGAACACCTAGTTTACAGTTGGCAAAACTGTCTGGCAAGACAGTAACACTGTAGAATATGGGCTGTTTACCCTCATTATTGTATGTCTGACTGGGAGCTGTGCCTCCTGCAGCTGCCCAGCATCTTGAGAGAGTGTCATACTGCATATTGCTAGTCCAGGAAACGATCAAAATTCAAAACTCCAGTCACAGCCTCTAATGAATGTGAATCATTTTCGCACCATCATAAAGCTGAAAACTCTCAAGTCGAACGCTTGTAAGTTGGGGACTGTCTATATTTTGAGTCAGTTAAATGGATTAATTGACTAATTATATTCTTTTTTTAAAAAAATTTATTTATTATTATTATACTTTAAGTTGTAGGGTACATGTGCATAACGTGCAGGTTTGTTACATATGTATACTTGTGCCATGTTGGTCTGCTGCACCCATCAACTCGTCATTTACATCAGGTATAACTCCCAATGCAATCCCTCCCCCCTCCCCCCTCCCCATGATAGGCCCCGGTGTGTGATGTTCCCCTTCCTGAGTCCAAGTGATCTCATTGTTCAGTTCCCACCTATGAGTGAGAACATGTGGTGTTTGGTTTTCTGTTCTTGTGATAGTTTGCTAAGAATGATGGTTTCCAGCTGCATCCATGTCCCTACAAAGGACGCAAACTCATCCTTTTTTATGGCTGCATAGTATTCCATGGTGTATATGTGCCACATTTTCTTAATCCAATCTGTCACTGATGGACATTTGGGTTGATTCCAAGTCTTTGCTATTGTGAATAGTGCCGCAATAAACATACATGTGCATGTGTCTTTATAGCAGCATAATTTATAATCCTTTGGGTATATCCCCAGTAATGGGATGGCTGGGTCATATGGTACATCTAGTTCTAGATCCTTGAGGAATCGCCATACTGTTTTCCATAATGGTTGAACTAGTTTACAATCCCACCAACAGTGTAAAAGTGTTCCTATTTCTCCACATCCTCTCCAGCACCTGTTGTTTCCTGACTTTTGAATGATCGCCATTCTAACTGGTGTGAGATGGTATCTCATTGTGGTTTTGATTTGCATTTCTCTGATGGCCAGTGATGATGAGCATTTTTTCATATGTCTGTTGGCTGTATGAAAGTCTTCTTTTGAGAAATGTCTGTTCATATCCTTTGCCCACTTTTTGATGGGGTTGTTTGTTTTTTTTGACTAATTATATTCTTAATGATGTTTGATGTTATAATGTCTCCATATTTCTATACATTAGTGTTAAATTTCACTTTGATATTAATTATCTCAAGATTAATATCTAATATTTACTGTATAATTGTGATTTTCTTTGCGTTCTTTCATTCCTTTATTTACAATCTTTCTTTGTCACTGTTGAGGGTATAGTGTTTGAAAACAACAAAAATCTGCTTTAAAAAACTAGTTGGATTATCTGTTATTCTATCTATTGGGTATTCTGATCTCATTTTATTTTTACTATTTTTTTTGTTTTCTTACTTTAACTGTTTTTCGGGTTTGATTAAGTTTTAACTGTCTTCCTTTACTTCTTACATATTTGGAAGTTCTATGCTTTTCAATTTTGCTGGTGGTATGTAATGCATTCACTCATTACCAAACTAAAGGCTGATAAGTTGCCAACCATTGAGGACATATGCTGAAGAAGATAAATAGGATGATTGCTGCCTTAAAACTTACATTGTAGTGGGACTAGATGAAAAACAAGCAACTAACAAATAAGAAGTAATTAAATAAGCAAGATAATATTAGATACGCACTATGGAGAGAATTCAGATAGAAAGGCATGACTGAAAGTGACTGGAGGCTTCTTAGAAGTGGCCTCTTGGTTGTGCTGTCCTTCGTGCCCCAGTGGGTGACTCTTGAGGGAGAGGAAGGCAGTAACACGATGACTATCTTAGAACTCCCAGTGCTCTTTCCTTCACCTTTCTAGGTAAGTTTAGACACACACACACACATAACTTTTAATTTTTTTCTCACTTTAACATAAGCACATATGGAACTTGTATTGGGAAACTAGAAAACCTGTGTTTCGGTAAGACTAAATTTTGTTCCTTCAGTAAAACAGAATGTTTTTCCATTTTGATATTTCATTAATTTTGTTTTAAGCAAAGAAATGAGTTGATTAAAACTGGAAAAAATGACAGTAGTAGCATTTTGTGGTAATACTTTTATTTCATGTTAAATGAAATCAATAAAATATATGAAGATTATATTGAAATACTTTCATCATTTAGTTGAGATTTTTGAATAACGCTTTAAAGAAAATTAACCACAAGATGAATTATACTATGGTCACAGAAAGCTGATTGATATCACAGCTTCTAGTATGACAAAATATTTTTATAATCTATTTTAAGAGAGAATGAAATATACTAATATCAAAGTATTAATTTAGGAGTTTAAATTTTGCCCACTCAGCCATATAAGTCATAACCTTGGACAATTAAGCTTTTCATTTAATCATTAGTAAATCTTAAGTTATTACAATGTGTTTGCAACAGTATTAAACAATAATTGAAGTCTTTAACCATTCATTTTCCAAATAGTTATTCTTAATAATTCTGTTTTTATGGAAAGCTGGTTTTCTTAGCCCCTTTAAAAAATAAGTGAAATGATTTAAGAGTGATATAACTTAAGTAATTAAAATTATCCTGATTGTTTTTTTTACTTGGCCAGTGCAACCACAGACAAATTTTGGTGTGTCTGTGTAGCTTAATACAAAATCCAGATTTGACTTTACTCATTATATTACATGATAGTTGGTTTGATGTTATTTAAAACTGTCTGAGATACTAAGTGTTTAGTGGGGTTTTGATTAGTAACTGGCAAACTTCAAAAGGCCTGAATATTTGGTTTGGATACAACTTGATTAGTTTGGATGGCTATTCAGATTTTCACCAAAATCGCTGAAGGCCTTTTTCCAGGCCTTTCCAGTCTGAATATTTTATTCTTCATCCATTTCCCAAGAAACTGAGTTTCATGTTTCTAGGACTGTAGTTTCCAGCTATGTGTTCTGGAAGCCCCTCTTTATGAAGACTGATAGGTCATATAAACAATTTATTTTAGAAACTTCATATCCATTATCATTACTTACACAGATAACTTTTTCTATCATCAGAATCATGAACTTTTAGAACTATGTGGAATATTTCAAGATCGTCTAGCCAATTCTAGTTACACATGTTAGGAAAATGAATTGTTTAAACTCAGTTATGTAAGCTAAGTTTTTAAGTGGAGATACAAGTAGTTTCAATAAGACTGGGGTGAGGGATAAATAAGATAATACACTAAAAATATCACACCATTTTAGGCCACACACACACACACACACACACACACCCGTTTGTCTTTCTTTCTTCTTTCCATATAGAATGAGGTAGTGGTAAGTAGATGAACACAGCTTGGATTTTGCCTCATGGGTTCACTTTTGACCACAACTCATAAAACCATCTTCCTTCTTTCTCTCCTAATCTAGAACCATTTCCTTTTTTTCCTTTCCTGATGCTTCATTTTCTCTTGGCCTGTTCAATCTTTGCTATTTCAGTAATGTGAATTTTCCCCCACTACCCATACATTGTTATCTGGGATGAATAGGCAGAATTAATTAATTAATTAATAGGATATGCCACATTCCTTAATAATCAGTCACAAACAGATGAGCTTCATGGATGCAAATACATGCCTACTTTTATGTTCAAAGATGTTGCATATAGGAATTACATACATTATGAGGATCATTGATAAGCAAATATTTTCCTTAGATTACTTACTGGTTGTAGAGTGCTTTCTATGTATCCAGCCACTCTATTAATCCCTTTGTACTATAATTTCCTTTAATCCTCATATATATCTAATAAAATGCATATTTCCTCTACCTGGAACATTCTGCCTCCTGATCGTCAATAGGAAGCATTTCTTCTTATTTATGTTTCATCTCAAAAATTTCCTCCTCAGGGAGGCTGTTTGTAACATCTCATCTTGAAGAATCTGCTAGGCTCTCTTTAACACATCATTCACTTTCATTTCTTACCACCTAACTTATCAATATATAAAATTTCCATTTTTTTTTTTTTTTTTTTTTCAGTTTTTCAGGAATTTTTTTTTTTTTTTTTTTTGTTTTTTCTTTTTGTTATTTTTTAATTTGCTAACATGTTATTATGTTCCTCCCCTATTAAAACCTCATATTGGTTTTGCTCATTGCTGATTGTCAGTCTAACCCATGTCTTCTCCATTTTAATATCCAAGACCTTCAATTGCTCTCAGACTATCTTTAGACTTACCTAAAAGAGAAAAAGGAAAGCCATTTCACTCTTGTTTGTGTTAATTCAGAGTCACGGACATTCAAATGTTTTAGACAGAATTATTATTATCTCTAAGATGGATATACACGTTTTCCAGATTCTTAGATTTTTTATAGATGCAGCAATTTAAAAATTAGTCATTCATGGGGAGTAAATAGGGGACATGTATTTCTCCCCTTAGCTTTTAGGAATCATCAATGAGAATCTTTGGGCACATTTTCATCTTGATGGCAGCGGTGGCCTGTCTGGATCAGCTGCTGTGAGGACGCCAGCTGCAGCTGGGGAGGCGTGGCAGGGCTTCATGCTCTGCGGAGCTAGTGGGGGCCAGGAACAGGTGATCCCAGTGGAAGCCCTGCACCCTACAAAGTTGACTTGATAGGCTGGGAGTTTGCCTTCCTGGGCACAGCTGCAGCCGTCCAGCCCAGCCATGGCTCTAGAGCCAGGCATCCCTGTGTTCTTGGGGGCCCAGGAAGTCCCCTGCCCCTTCAGGCTTGGAGTGTCTGTTCTTGTTTTCTGACCTCTCCTTGATCCCAGCACCTGCTCTGGTGCAGAGTAAAGTTGTGGCTGAGCCAGAGTGTAGTTGCAACTCAGCCAGGTGTGCGTGCACTTGGGGTGGCACTGACATGCCAGTCTGCTGATGCCTCAGTCCCTTCCAGACTTTAGGCACCAATGAGCACGGGAGGGAGGCCAGGGTGCTGAGGGTGGCTTGGTGTGGACCTGCAGGTGCCCCTTGACACGGACAGCATGGGTGCTATAGATGGCACGTTGATGGCCTCAGGAGGCAGACAGGTGCTTAGATGGGAAGAGAGGGGTCCCCAGTGAAGCCTCACCTTCAAGACAGGAATGGCCTAAAGGCTGGGGGCTGGGCTGGGTTGCCATTTCCAGATGGAGTTCTCAACCTGGAGTGAGAACTTCCTTAAAGATTTTCAACCAATTGAATAGTGCTTTTTCCAGCCCTGGTGATGGCCACCCATAGACCAATCAGTACACACTTCCTTCTGAGCCCATAAAAACCCCAGACTCAGCCTGACTCAGAAACTTGTCAGGATGACCTGCCTGCGAATAGGAACCACTGTCTCTGCTGAGAGCTGTTCTGTTGCTTACAAAAGCTCCTTACCACCTTGCTTACCTTCCAGTTGTCCACATAACCTCATTCTTCCTGGACACAAGACAAGAACTCATGACCCACTGAACAACAGGAGTTAAAAGAGTTATAACACATTCTTGGCTGGCTTGCCAAACTGTGGGCAGTGACATGCTCCCAGATTGCAGGAGTGAAGAATACTGACCCTTCTGGGGGCCCAGACCTAGGGATTCCTGGAACCAGAGCTGCTGTAACACTATAGCCTTCCTGCAATCTGCTGGTGCCAGGTGGCTGCCCCCTATGACAAGAAGCAGTGTCAGGGCTGGGCCAGCCCAAGAGCCACAGGCCAGAGCAAGGTGGTGGGACTGAAGGAGCTGTAACACAAACTGGCTGAAACATACCGCTATGAAACACACCTCTCTGCCCCAGCTCACCATGCTGCAGGAGACAAGAAGAAGAGAAGAGCTGCTGCCCTTCTGGGAGCCCAGACCTCCGGGGTCCCCAAGCCAGGGCTGTGATACACTGTAATACCCTCTTTGGGGCTCTGTTCTTCCTGGCGTCTCTAAGCTTTTGGGCACCATTGTATTTCTCTTGTCCAGACACTGGTGCCTGCAGTGGAAGCTGCTTGTAGTATATCTGGTCCAGCTGCAGGCTCCCACAGAGCCAGTGCCTGTGCTGGCTCTCTTTTGTGTTAGTTTTCATAAGTAGTGAGAGATAGGCATCTAGTTTCATTCTTCTGGATGTGGATATCCAGTTCTCCCAGCACTATTTATTGAAGAGACTGTCGTTTTCCTAATGTGTGTTCTTGTTGCCTTTCAAAAATTAGTTGGCTGTAAACACATGTATTTATTTCTAAGTTGCCTTTTCTGTTCCATTGATCTATGTATCTGTTTTCATGATGGTACCATAATGTTTTGACTGCTGTAGATTTGTAGAGATTTTGCAGTTGGGTAGTGTCACGGCTTCAGATTTGTTCTTTATGGTCAAGATTGCTTTGGCTTTTTGAGGTCTTTTGTGACTCCAGGTACATTTTAGGATTCTTTTCTCTAATTCTGTAAAGAATGTCGTTGACATTTTGATATGAATTGCATGAAATTTGTAGATACTTTAAGAAATATGAACATTTTAACAATGTTAATTATTTCAATCAACAACCATGGGATGTCTTTTTATTTATTTGTATCCTCTTCAATATCTTTCATCAACGTTTGGTGAGTTTCATTGTAGAGATTTTCACCTCCTTGGTTAAATTGATTTCTGTGTATTTTACTTTTTTGAGAGTTATCATAAACTAGACTGCTTTCTTGATTTCTTTTTCAGATAGTTTGCTATTGTCTTACAGAAATGCTACTAATTTTTGTATGTTGATTTTGTATTCTGCATTATTGAGATTCTTTATTAGTTCTAAAAGGTTTTGGGGTATGTGTGTTTGTGTGTATGTGTGAAGTCTTTAGGTTCTTCTAAACATAAGATCATGTTGTCTGCAAATAGGGACAATCTGACTTCCTCATTTCCAGTTTAGATGCCTTTTATTTATTTCTCTTGCCTAACTGCTTTGGCTAGGGCTCCTAATGCACTATGTTGAAGAGAAGTGGTGAAAGTGGGCATCCTTGTTTAGTTCCAGCTCTTAGAGGAAAAGCTTGCAGCTTTTTTCTATTCCGTATGACGTTAGCTGTGGATTTGTCATATATGGCCTTCATTGTGTTGTGATATATTTCTTCTCATATTATGTTATTCTTGCATTGCACTTGAGACTGGGTAATTTAGAAAGAAAAGAGGCTTAGTTGGGCCATAGTTCTGCAGGTTGTACAAGTATGCAGCAATATCTACTCAGCTTCTGGGGAGGCCTCAGGGAATTTTACTTATGGTGGAAGATAAAGCAGGAGCAAGGACATCACATTACCAGAGCAGGAGCAAGAGAGAGAGTCAGGGTAAGGTGCCACACCCTTTTAAACAACCAGATCTCTAAAGCACTCACTCACTGTCACAAGAATAGCACCAAACCATGAGGGATCTGCTCCTATGATCTAAAAATCTCCCACCAGGCCCCACCTCCAACATTAAATATTACGTTTCAACATGAGATTTATCTTCAAACCATATATATACACACACACACACACACATATATATACACACACATATATATACATATATATATATCCTAACTGTATTACTTCTATACTTAATTTTTTGAGAGTTTTTATCATAAATACATGTTGCATTTTATTAAATGCTTTTTCTATATCTATTGAGATAATTGTAAAGATTTTGTCCTTTATTCTGTTGCTGTGATATGTAACATTTAATGATTTGCATCTTTGCATCCCTGGGATGAATTGTACTTGATCATGGTGAATAGTCTTTTAAATATACAATTGGATTTGGTGTGCTAGTATTTTGTTGAGAATTTTTACATCTATGTTAGCCAGGGATATTGGCCTGTAGTGTTTTGTTGCTGTTGTTGTGAGATTGTCTGTTTTTGGAATCAGGGTAATACTGGCATTGTAGAATGAGTTTGGAAGAATTCCATCCATTTTAATTTTTTGAAGAGTTTGAGAAGAATTGATATTAGTTCTTCTTTCAATGTTTGGTAGAATTCAACAGTAAAGTCATCAGGTCCTGGCATTTTCTTTGATGAGAAAGTTTTTATTTCTTATTCTATCTTGTCACTCATTATCTGTCTTTTCAGGTTGTTTATTTCTCGTAATCCAATCATGATTGTGTGTATATAGAAATTTGTTTATTTTTTCTGGGGTTTCCAATTTATTAATGTATAATTGTTCACAATAGCTTTTAATGATCCTTTGTATTTCTGTGGTATTAACTAGTATCTCCTTTTTCATTTCTGATTTTATTTATTTGAGTATTCTCTTTTTTTTCTCAGTCTAGCTAAGTTTGCCAATTTTGTTTATCTTTTCAAGAAAGTAACTGTTTTGTTGGGTTTTTTGGTAATTTCTTTTGTTTAAACTTCACTTGTTTTTTTAATCTTCATTATTTCTTTGCTTCTGTTAATCTGGGTTAAGTCATTCTTATCTTTCTACTTCTTTGAAGCACAATGTTAGATTACTTGAACTCTTCTAATTTTTTGATGTAGGCATTTATTGCTATAAACTTACCTGTTATACTGCTTTTTGCTTTACCCCGTAAGTTTTGGTATGTTATTTATCCATTTTCATTTGTCTGAACAAATTTAAAAAATTTTTAAATTACTTCCTTTATTTACTCATTGGTTTCAAGAGCATGTTAGTTAATTTCCATGTATTTGTAGAGTTTCAATTTTTTTTGTTATTAGTTTCTAGTTTTCATCCATTGTGGTCAGAAGGTACTTGATATTATTTCAATTTTTAAAAAAAATTAAAACTAGTTTTTGCTCTAACATATAGTTTATCCTAGAGAATGTTCCAAGTGGTATCAAGAAAAATGTGTCTTCTGCAAATGTTAGATAGTCTATTCTGAAAATATCTGTTGAGTCTATTTGCAGTTCAACTTCATTTCTTTTTTGTTATTGTTGATTTTCTGTCTGGATAACCTGTCCATTGCTGAAAATGGGATGCTGAGGTCTCCTACTATTATTATATTTCAGTCGGTCTCCCCCTGTAGTTCTAATCATATTTGCTTTATGTAGTTAGGTGCTCCAATGTTGAGTGCATATATATTTACAATTGTTGTATCTTCTGTCTATATTGATCACTTTATCATTATATAATTGAATCCTTTGTCTCTTTTTATAGTTTTTGATGTAACATCTGTTGTCTGATGTAAATATGGCTATCCCTGCTCTTTTTTGGTTTTCATTTGCATGGAATATCTTTTTCCATCTCTTCACTTTCAGTCTATGTGTGTCCTTACAGGTCAAATACATTTCTTGTAGGCAGCATATAATTGAGTTTTGTTCCACTTTATGTATTTTAATTGGAGAATTTAATACATTTACATGAATTTAACCCATTTACATTTGTGTTTACATTTACATTTAATTCACTCAAGATAATTATTGATAGGTAAGAACTTACTCTTGCAATTTTGTTACTTGTTTTCCAGTTGTTTTGTAGAGTTTTTTTTTCCTTTTGTTCTTCTATTACTGCCTTCCT
The DNA here is from genome assembly GCF_003255815.1 of Theropithecus gelada. Classification (NCBI taxonomy): domain Eukaryota; kingdom Metazoa; phylum Chordata; class Mammalia; order Primates; family Cercopithecidae; genus Theropithecus; species Theropithecus gelada. The sequence goes on along the minus strand of NC_037671.1, from coordinate 146,869,026 downwards.
TTGTAGTTAAGTAGTTTTCTCTAGTAGTATGCTTTGATTTCTTGTTTGTTATTTTTAGTGTATCTATTATAGGTTTTTGCTTTGTGATTATCATGGGTTTTACAAAAAACATCTTTTAGTAATAACAAGTTATTTTTATTTTAACTCAATTTCTCCCTATTTTGAATTTTTGGTTTCACATTTTAGATCTTACATATGGCCTGTTAACAAATTAATGTCATTATTATTTTTAATATTTGTTTATTTTAGCCTTCATACTAAAGATGTAAGTGGTTTACACACCACAAGTATAGTATTAGACTAGGTATTAAAGTAAGTATAGTTTGTCTGTACACCTACTTTTACCACTGAGTATTATATCTCCAGAAATTTTCATGTTATACATTAGCATCATTTTTTTCAGTTGGAAGAACTTCCTTTCACATATCTTGTAGGACAGGTTTTGTGGCAATGAATTCCTTCAGCTTTTGTTTTTCAGGGAAAGTTTTTATCTCTCCTCTGTTTCTGAAGGATAGCTTTGCTGGGTACAGTATATTTGATTGGCAATATTTTTTTTTTCTTCAGCATTCTGGATATATTGTTTCACTTTTTCCTGGACTGCCAGATTTCTTCTGAGAAGTCTGCTGCCATGCATATTTGAACTCTCTTATGTGTTATTTCATTCTTTTCTCTTGCTGCTGTGATGATCCACTCTCTGTCTTCGAACTTTGAGAATTTCATTGTGATATATCCGGAAGCAGTCTTATTTGAGTTGAATCTGATTGGTGACCTTTGACCTTCCTGTACTTGGATATTTATATCTTTCTGCATATTTAGAAAGTTTTTTTGTTATTATTTATTTGAATACGTTTTCTATCCTTTCATTCTTCTTAATCTCCCTTTGAACTTCAGTAACTCAAATATTTGCTCTTTTGATACTATCCTGCAGATGCTGTAGGCTTTCTTCTTTTCTTTTTATTCTTTTTTATTTTTCTCCCTTTGTGTATTTCCAAATAGCCTGTTTTTGAGCTCACCGATTCTTTCTTCTGTTTGATCAATTCTGCTGTTGATGTTCTGTATTGCATTTTTCATTTCATTCATTATATTTTTCAGCTCCAGAATTTCTCTTTGATTTTTAAAAGTTATGTTAATCTTTCTGTTAAATTTCTCCACTCAGTTTCTGAATTGTTTCTGTGAATTTTATTGAAGTTTGTTAAACTTCCTTAAAACAACTTTTTAAATTCTTTTATTGAGAGATCACACCTCACTTTAGGGTCAGTCTCTGGCACCTTATTTTGTCTGTTTGGTAAGGTTGTATTTACATGAATGTTTCTGATGCTTGTGAATGTGTAACATTGTCTGCCCATTGACGGGTTAGGTATTTATTCCAGTCTTCACAGTATGACTTTTTTGTTCCCTTCCTTCTTCAGTGTGCCTTCCAGGGATTCTAAGCAGATTGACTGCTGCATTCCCTGAGCTCATGACCACTGTAGCTGTCTAAGCACTAAAGGGTGGTCTAGAGGTCTAAGCCCAGGTTTGCTGCGAAATCCACAAGGGCTCTTAAATTGGTATGGTTCTCTGGCCCAAGTGAATCTGGGGAAGACCCAAGGGGAGTACTCTAGCTATGTGGGACTGATTAGGGACCTGAACCTGGTAGCCTATTCCAGTTGCCCAGAGAGGTGTACCTTCTAGAGGTATCCTTCAGAATTGCAATAGTTCTCTGACTGCAGCAAAAAAATATTGGAGCCAAGACTGTGCCCCCTCAGGATCTGCTGTGAGATGGGGGCTGGCAAGCCTGTCTCATTGGCTCTGCCAGGCACACATCTCCCTGCAGGTCCCTGCACAGGCAGGATAGTTGCCTGACTACAGTGGGAGGGGCCAGAACTAAGACTAGATCTCTTCAGGATATGCTGTGGGATGGCGGCTGGTGATCCCATGATGGATGGTCATATTCCTGAGCTGTGAGATATAAGTGAATATCCCTCTGGGCCCTTGTAAGAGCAACGCTAAGCTGGGACCTCAGCTTAGGGGTGTTGGCACCAAGCCACAGGTAAAATTTCAGACTCACTGCTGAGACCAATGTTAGCTGGCAGGCAAGATTTTCTGCTGAGGCACTAGCATGTACTATTTCTCCTGGACCTCTTGACATATCATTTTGGTTGTAGGATCAAGGCCAGGTGGGGCTGTAACCAAGCTCTTTGGGGAATGGTGCTGTTTCTGGGATTGAAATAAAAAACACAGCTGGTAAGTCTGGTACCTGGATGCTGGCCTGTATGCTCAAAACTGCATTCCTAGGTCTAAGGCTGCACTGAGGTTTCAAAATTTCCTACCTGAATTCTGAAGCTTCTTCAGAGAGACTTTTGTCTGTAGATGCATGCAGAATTTGTGTCGTTGTGAGAGGACAGGAGTGATTTACCTTCATAATTTCATCATCTTTTGACATATCTCAGGTCATTGTTTTTATACGACTTGTCATTACTACAGGTAGACTCTGTTGAAAAATATGCAGGTGAAGGGCTACCTACAGGAAATAAAGGATCAGGAAATTAAAGAAGCTTCTCCTTTAATTATGAAGACACTCATAATTCTGGATGTGTAGAGCATTCAGAAAGATTTAAGGTACATTCAACTATGATGTGATGTTACTCAAAATATTATTTTTAAAAATTTATACATTTTTAAAAATGTAAATTTATTTTAGATTCAGTGGGTATATGTGTATGTTTGTTACATGAGTATGTTATAGGGATTGGGATTCTAGTGCACTCATTACCCAAATAGTGAACATTGTACCTGATGGATAGTTTTTCAACTCTCACCTCATCTTTCACCCTCCCTGCTTTTGGAGTCACCAGTGTCTATTATTTCCAACTTTATGCCCATGTGTACCCATTGGTTAGCTCCCAGTTATAAGTAAGAACATGTCACATTTGATTTTCTATTTCTGAGTTAGTTCACTTAGGATAATGGCCTCTGGATGCTTCCATGTTGCTACAGAGAACATTATTTTATTCTTCTTTATGGTTTTTTAAATGTGGTACATACACAGCATGGAATACACCACAGCATTCCATGCTGTATATTTACCACATTTTCTTTATCCAGTCAATCACTGATGGACACTGAAGTTGGTTAGTTGGTTCCATGACTTTGACATACGAATATTGCTGTTATGAACGTACAAGTGCAGGTGTCTTTTTTAAAATAATGATTTCTTTTCCTTTAAGTATATACCAAGTCACGGGATTGCTGGGTCAAATGGTAGTTCTATCTTTAGTTCTTTGAAAAATCATCATATTGTTTTCCACAGAGGTTGAACTAATTTACATTCCCACCAATTGTATGAGAGTTTCCTTTCCTCCACATCCATGCCAACATCTATTGTTTTTGACTTGTTAATAGTAGCCATTCAGACTGATGTAAGACGATGTCTTATTGTGGTTTAATTTTAATTTCCATTTCTCTCATAATTAGCAATGTTTTAACTTTGTTGGATGAGACTAATGAAATTTTGGTGAAAACTTCTTTTTCTTTGGTGAAAACTTCATTTCTTTTATGATGGAGTATATTAAAAATTCCTGGTCTTATGTTGTTTCCTGAAATGATTTTTAAAATGTTAATGTAATTTTAGTATGGAGATATTTTACTAAACCCCAACCTTTGATTTTCTAAGACATATTTAAGAGGGCAATATTATTATTTACTGCATACAATTATATTTCAACATGGTGAGGTTTGCCTCTCAGTGAGGTCAAGAGTAATTATTTTTTAAATTACTTTTCATGACCATGTTATTTGATTATATTTTGTTTGTTTTGTAAACTAGTAGTTTTTCTTAGTAATAGGATGGTTTTAATATATTGAAGCACAAGATGATATATGTTTGCCAGCATAAAAATACAAAAATGCAAAGCCAGCCATCTGGGGTTTATTTTAATAACAGTGTGCTCATAGGGGGTATAGAACACTTAATGCCAAACGAAGTAACTTTTTCATTTGTTTTCTTGGATCATCTATATTTAAATAGTAGCCAAAACAAGTTTGTTTACAGATGTCTTAAAAAAATATGCTGTGGCTCATAATGAGGCCAGTTCTTTCAAAGTGCTTCATTAATAATGCAGTTTATAGGTTATTTGATGTGCATGTCTTTAAGCTTCCCATCTTGACAAAGTTACCCTCTTTAAGCTGAAGGGCATATCTCTGTACTTATGATTGTATGAAAATCATACCCCTGGCCGGGCATGATGGCTCACACCTATAATCCTAACACTTTGGGAGGCCGAGTTGGGTGGATCATGAGGTCAGTATATCGAGATCAGCCTGGTCAACATGGTGAAACCCCGTCTCTACTAAAAATACAAAAATTAGCTGGGCGTGGGGGCACGTGCCTGTAATCCCAGCTCCTCGGGAGGCTGAGGTAGGAGAATCACTTGAACCCAGGAGTTGGAGGTTGCAGTGAGCAGAGATCGTGCCACTGCACTCCAGCCCGGTGATAGAGCTAGACTCTGTCAAGAAAAAAAGAAAAAGGAAGGAAGGAAGGAAGGAGAGAGAGAAAGAGAGAGAGAGAGAAAGAAAGAAAGAAAGAAAGAAAGAAAAGAAAAGAAAAGAAAAGAAAAGAAAATTGTATTATTTGCACTTATGCCCATACATTCAATGTTAATGTATGCATATTATGTTATTTCTCCATGATGTCAGTTACTTAGATATTGTCTGTGGGTACCTTTGGAAGTTCTCTTAAGTCATAAAGGTGCTTGGGGAAGACACAGCAAATGAAGTCAATTTTAACCCAAATTTTAAGCACTATAAGGATTTGGTTCATTATATTGATGTAAGAGGGAAATCTGTGTGCAAAGATTATTTGCAATTTTCACTGAAATTAAAAAAGGCTTTTCAGTGTTACCTGAGCATTTCTTAGAATTATTATGACATACCTAAATGATGTATAAAAATATTGATATTAGCTTATAATTTTCCACTTTTATTTTGACTTGAGTTTATACACAATATATGGGAAAAGTGAATAATTCAGCTGAAAATCAAGATGGTTGAGATAAAATATTTGGTATTTAGGAAAATGTTGCATACAATGGCGATTTCTAAAAGGCAGTGGAGAGATAAGAATAACTTATGGAAAATTTCAATGTAAATCTTCTCTGTACATTATGACCTTATTAAAAGCCATAAACAAGAGCATGACCCTTGGACAGAAGCAGATGTGGCTTAGTATTTCAACCCTGTCACTTCCTACCAATATAACTTTGAACCATAAATTAAGCCAGGGATCATAAACTTAAATACCTACAGTGATTTGTTAAAAGTGAAATGAGTGAAGTTGGCAGGCCAAGGATTTGGTGATCTAAAGTATTTCTTTTCATGCTCAATGTTAGATCTTTCAAGAGTAGGTAGATATATCCATTTCTGTCTTCAATGCCCTGGTTTTAAATGTTGGCAAGTAATTAAAATATTTAAAACAATACCTCTTTGGCTGGGATTCAGCCTGTGGGTACTGGAGTGTGGTATCTACTTTAAACTTTTATTTCTTCATATAGTAGAGGATTTTTGTGAAGATTCAATGAGATAAAGCTAAAATTGCTGACATGTTACAAGTCTTTAATAAAGGTACTGATGCTTTCTTCATAATTTTTAACTTCTCTTCCCCTAGTGAGTAGAAATAGTCAATAAAAGCCACATAGCTTTTAGTTTTTTTTACTTTATACAAAATATAGATTTAGCTTCTGTATTTATGACATTGCCTTTAGCTATTTAAAACTTTCAAATAGAAAGCAGAACTTCTTTATTAACTTTGAAAAATGATTTTACAAGGTGTTTATGTAGTTGATATAATTACTTAAGTTACTTTAAAGATCTACTGACTACCCCTTGGCTGATATATCCAATCCTTGGGAGTCATCAAAAAACCAAAATAGCTCTTCATTCCTCATATACATTACAGCATAGCAGTCTGTAGAGCCTTGTCACTAGACTAAAGGAAGAGTTTCTAACATGCTTAATATACTTTTTTTCATCTGCGAACCTATATGGAATAATAGAAATATGAGGCTTTGTGTCATATGGATGTTGGTTTAAATCTTTCTTTTGTCACAGACTTAGTTGTGTGCCTTTGGTCAAATATTTATTTTCTTATTTATAAAAATGAGAGCTCTACTACTTCTCTGGGAAGGTAGTACTGAGGGTTAAGTGAGATAAACTACGTAGAAGTGCCCAATAGATGTCAATTTTTCTTTTTCTCTATCATTACCTTTAATAGAATAAAAATATTCATTTATTAAGCAATAATTGATTAGTTTCTTAGGTAATCTAATCATGTATATGTAAATATGACATCATACTAGGTCATAGCTTATTATTTGGGCAACAATTTGAAGTGAGATGAACCTTTATTCTGGACAATTCCTCAATGCATATAGATTTTAGAGTTACTTATAATATTTTGAGATTATTTCACCTATTGAGCAGCAAAATTTTGTTTTGTTTTTATTTTTAAAGTAGACTTTAAATATGTGTTGGATAAATGAACAAAATATATTGTTAGGTAAAACACACAAAAAATCTTGAACATGATCACATGATCATATGACTCAGTAAGTTTAGTTCTACAAAATATATTATTGTCTTACTCTACCACCAGAAGATGTCTTCACTTTTTTCACTCTCCTTTAAGTAACCATCACCTGATGTGAAGCAGAAAACTGTTACCTAGAACCCTTAAATGATTACAGATATTACATATATAGCAGGAAATGACTCTTGGATGCTACTGCCATTCTAGTCACATAAATAGATATGGAAGGAGTCACACCTAGATGATCAGCTGCCTTTTTAAAATGCAGAAGATTGATATGAGCATCATATTGTGTTAACCATGTAGTGAATTCTACTACAGACACAATATTTAATATCCAGATCCATATAAATGACATCACCAAGAAATTATTAAACAAAATTGAAAAATGATAAAGAAATGCATGAGAGACACCAAAATATTAGTAACAGGGTGTGAAATTTGGGTGACTTTTACTTTTTAAATAATTGTGTTTTTTTTTTTAGATTTTGATGTTGGGTAAATATTCTTTATATAATTAGATAAAATAACAAACTACTTTTATTAAAAATATAAATATCAGAATAATTTCAGAAAAATTGATCACAATAAAAAATTGCTTAAGATACAGCAAGAAGAATTGAATTAGAAATTAGGAAATTGACATACTATTGGGTTGGTGCAAAAGTAGTTGCAGTTTTTGCCATTGCTTTCAAAACCGCAACTACTTTTGCACCAACCACAGTGACTATAGTAGGATATTTATATCTGTATTCAACTAATCTTAATTCTAAAAATATGCATCTGAAAGTAAAATTTTAAAAATTATTAAACTGCTTTTTCTTTAAAAAAAAAAAAAGGACATGCTTTATTCAGTGGAACAACTAGACAATGGCATGAGGCTGCCATCGTAAATCACTCAGTTTGATAAGTATTAACTACGACTTACCTTCACAGATCAAATAAATGACCATCTTTTCAAGTGGTTTTCTCTTTAGGAAATTTTCTCATGCATATTCTTCATAATAAAATTTTAGATCCAGTAACATCCTTTACTACTTTACTCTCTTTGGTTTCCTTCCTGCGTTTAACTTTATTGATCATTCACTTCTAAGCAGTCCTCTCTCTGAACTTCCATCACATCATAAATTCCTTTTAATTTAATCTGTTTTAGTCAAGCTGACTTCTTGACTGTTCTGCAAATGCACTCAAGTTCATTTTCCTGTCAGGTCAGAGTTTTATTGTTTTTCACTATGAGCTGTCCTAAGATTTACAAAACAGGAACAAAACTAAAAACCAGGAGTGTTGACTTGTAAATTAATTATAATAAGTGAATGAAAATATTTTAGGCCAGAAGATGAGTTAACATTTATAAATGTTTGACTGGGTTGGTACTTGATAAGTTATTTATAGACATTTAATATTTTTAAATATATGAAAAGAAGTTATGTGAAAACCATGCTATAAAAGATAAATATATTACCCTTTCGTATATTGCTTTTGAGTAAGTGCAACGTAGTATTTCCTTCAAGAGGACCTTAGTTTGGTATCCCATACACAGGAAAAAATAAGAGATAATGCAGAATGTTTATCTGGTTTACTTGACATTTGTGTTTTTGCGGCTTTGCCCATGATAATATTACATTTGGCTATTATAATACTAGATTTAAGCTTGTCAGTATGAAAACTGTCTACACTGTCCTTCTTGGAAACAGAGGTAACTGTGGCATTTTAAGAGTTGGATTTGGATTGAATCAGTAACAATAGTAAAATTATAATCATTTCTAAGTTAGTATTCCTCACAAATATACTTTTTAATTCAAATTCTTTGATTTCTGCACTTTGTTTTGGTCATTCCTCAATTTAATCATTATGCATCTCTTTTGTTGCTTTTTATCGGGAGGAGACATTTATTAAGTATCTAGTTTTAATTTTCAGTGAACACAGCACTCAACAGAAAGGTTGGATTACTGTGTCTCCCATTTTCTCTTTTCCACCTCCTGAAGTTTACTATTTTAGAAGTTTCACAGGTAGAGACTCTAATGATGAATCATCTTGTTTATAAGCAAAGTTTAACAAATGTCAGCTTTAATAAGCCCATTATTTGTATTAATAATAAAAAGTAGAGTATGTATACCTGCGTCATGGATGCACACTGAATTGAGAATGAGATTTTTACAACTATATTTATTAATGTGTCAAGTAATAAAAATCCCAGAATAAAAATATCGAGTAGCTGAGACTACAGGCATGAGAAACTATGCTGGGCTAATTTTTGTATTTTTAGTAGAGGAGAGGTTTTGCCATTTTGGCCAGGTTGGTCTCAAACTCCTGGCCTCGAATGATCCACCCTCCTCAGCCTCCCAAAGTGCTGAGATTTCAGGCATGAGCCACCTCACCTGGCAGTGTTTGAAGATCTTCATTATAATTTACTTCTTAGTTGCCAAATGGCCCCATCCTTCATAGATTTTAGAATCTATTAAATGAGTGGTTTAATATTAGACAGCTTTTCATTTTTCTTTGGAAAAAGTCAGATTCTAAAATTAATCTATGTGTGAAAAAAACGTGGATTATTTAAAATATTATGAAAGTGTTACAAAAGTTTATTTTCCAAGAGGAAATAAGCAATTTTAATCTTGTATGCTAAGTTGACTAGGCAATCTTTAAGACAAACCTTCGTCTCCATAAAGATGTATCGTATTAGAAAGTTTACCATTTTGTGAATTTGGTTTCATTATAAAAATCCCCATCAATATTATTTTGCTTCTCAACAATTTGGTGATCATTTTAAGGAAAATTTATATTTGAGAACAAAGTAAATAATTTGCACCAAATTCCACTTTACATTGCTATAGGTAACCTATAAATATATCTTGTGTTGTTTCATTATTTCTTCTGTCTAGTTTGGGTTTAATTTGGTCTTCTATTTTAGCTTCTTCAGGCGGAAGCTTAGAACACTGATTTGAGACCTTCATTCTTTTCTAATTAAGTATTTAATGCTAGACAATTCCCTCTAGGCCTTGATTAGCTACATTTCAACAATTTTGATATATTGTGTTTTCTTTTTTACTCAATGAAAAATATAATTCCTTTTATGATTTTTTCATTGATCCATGGTTACTAGAAACATGATTTAAATTAGAAACACTTGTGGAATTTTTATATATCTTTTTGATATTGATTCTAGTTTAATTCCATTGTGATCATAAAACATCATTTGCATGATCTAAATGCCTTCAAATTGTTGAAGCTTATTTTGCTTTATGTGCATTTGTGGATGTTCCATGCCCATTTGAAAAGATGGTATGTTCTGTTTTTAGATGGAGTGTTGTATAAATTTCAAGTAGGTCAAGTTGATTGATTATGTTCTTTCAGTTTTCTATATCTTATTGATATCTCTCTTAACAAGTATTCAAAAATAAATGTTGAAGTTCAACTATAAATTTGTCTTTTTCTTTTAAAAAGTTATCAATTTTTAATTTTATATTTTAGAGCTCAGTTGTTGGATGTATATTAAAATTAATATGTATTCTTGATGAACTGACCTCTATATTATTATGTAGTGTCTTTCTTTTCTCAGACAATATTTTTCATTCTGGTTTACTTTTAGAGTATAATCATTCCAATATTTTTTTGATTAGTGCTACATGATATATCTTTATCTTTTATCTACTGACTAAAGACATTTTACTTTAACTTTTTAAAGTTTTTTTTAAAAACTGGGCATAGACTTCTGAAGAGACTTTTTTTACCCTATTAGTACTTTGAAATTGACATCCTTTGATGTCTATAGATTTTGATGAGAAGTGGGTTACAATTGTTTGTTTCTCTATGTGATACTGGTTTGTCTTCAAATATTTCTTATATACAGTTTTCTCTTTATTCTTCTTCTGGGACTCAAATTCCAAGTATATTAGTGCATTTGATACTGTCTTTCACCTATTGGTTGTTCTATCTGCTATCTTTTTTTCTTTCTATATTGGGTTAGATAATTTACACTGATCTGTTCTTCAAGTTTACTGATTTTTTCCCCTCAGCTTGGTTAGGTGTGTTGATAAGAATATCTTCACCTCTGCATTGTGCTGTTTTTATTTCTAGCATTTTTATTTGACACTTGTTTTATAGATTTGATGTGGCTGCTAAAATTTTCTGCCTTTGTCTACAAGATCTGGTAACATGCTATTTAGAGTTATTGTAAACTTGTTGTCGGATAGAGCCAACATATGGATCACCTGTGAGTCTGATACTGATTGGTTTATCTTTTGACAGTGAGTTTTTTCTTTGCTTTTTTGTGTGTCTTGTAATTTTTGACTGAATGCCAGATATTGTGTATAGAACAATACTAGAGTCTGAGGAAGAATCTATTTACTTTCAGAAATCAGCACATCTATTTTGTCAGTTTGTTAGTATGGATGATTTTGTCAGTCTTGTCAGTATTTGAGATGGATTTGGTTGTTGCTATTTTAACCTGTATTACATCACTCCCTTTAAATTCCTATGGTGGTGGGATGTTATCCTGTGCTGGGTGTGAGGGCTGGAGTGCTAGACAGTTTTCTCGGTGCTTCTGCTCCACCTCCAGCTCTCTGCAGTTCCTCTACACCTGCACCATGGAGCGAATGTCTCTTCATGTTCTTACCCCTGCACACACATAGATTGCTCCTCTGTGTCACTCATGTTAGAGAAAGAGGATCCTCTATTATCTTGGTGTAGTTTCATTTTCAAGTGTATTCTCTGCTCCTGGGACATGGTTGTGGAGTTTTCATAGACCTGGCCTTTTTTCTCATGCCAGCTAAACGCTACCTTGTATTTTTGGAGGATCTTGGATGGGAGAGTGCTTTCTGTGTTTCCCCTATTTGTAATAGACCTCTGCTTTCTATCTGTGTAAGATCTTGAATTCAAGAGGTTACCTGCCCCTCTTTCAGGAACAGGAAGATTTTGCTTCTTCCCTTTCTACCCATCCACCATAAACAGTGGCTATATGCTTATGTTCTGAAAACAAGAGGGATTCTTATTTATTCTCCAGAGGCAAATGGGTTATGCTTCTACTCCCGTTAGAAGCATAGGAGTTTTGCCTGGACCCTAGGGGCAGTATCACTTCCTGCCTCTACTCCAGCAACTTAACGCCTTTTCTTTTTATAAGTGAAGGGTCTGAGAAAGTACATGGGAGTTTTGTACCTGTTCCTCAGGGGTAGCTGATCACCGCTTTCATACCTGTGTAACTAAGGGAGCTCTCCCCAGTCTCCTGTGTGGACCTTAAATTTTTATGAAATCGGCTCATGGAAAAAAAACTTGAGAGTGAGTGCAAACGTCTCTTATTTCTAGGACTTTCAGCTTTTCTGAACTGATATGGTAGTCAATATCAGCCTTTAAAAATTTGTCAAAATGTAATGTGATTTACTTTTACCTACTCCTGTGGTCATCAGCTCTTCCTCCCATGCCTTGGCAAAGGTACGTGTTCTGCTTCTCCTCAGAGGGCTTGTCATGTTTTTGGAATTCAGTTCATTTGTTTGCCTTACAAACTCAGCTTGCCTATGGGCTAGAGAATATGTATAATTCTGTAGATTATTTGAGTTTTTCTTGTTGTTAGGATGGGAGCAACATTCTCTTGTTTTTTTTTTCTTTTTTTTTCTTTTTGTATCTTAAGCAGATGAAGAATCACCCTGAGTGTATAGTTGTTTCAAGGCAGCCAGATAACAGAACAAATGTATTAACTTAAATGAAGCTATTAGAATGTATATTAACAGGAAAACAGTGCAATATGGTTTATATTGCTCACATAATTTAAGACGTAAAAAGTAGTAAGCATCACGTTAAAGAATAATATTGAAACATTATCAGTAAAAAACCCATACTGAAGTTGTACAGGAGGCAAGTGAATATTGGTTCCTGAAGTTCTGTTTGCAGATAGTAAATTATGTGGTATTCATAGACTTCTATAGTTATATTCATAATAGAAATATTAGTTTCACTTTCTGTTCAGTAAGTGTCTTGGAGGAAGTAAAATGGAAATTTTGTCTTAAAGCAATTGTGACTTGAACTAGCCACGGAAGAGAGATAAGGCAATTCAGGTGAAGAAAAGAGCAAATTCAAAGGCATGAAAACAGAAAATGAGTAGTGAGCTTATAGTATATTGAAAAATCATAAAGACACTAACTTTATTTTGTTTATCTGTTTCAGAGGTTGTCAAACTACAGTAATAGCTTCATTTAATCTGTGGCCTGTTTTTGTATGACCGGTGAGCTTAGAATGCCTTTTACATTTTTAAAGGGTTACTAAGAAAGAAAAACAAGATGAAAGAAGAAGGGGAGGAGGAGAAAGAAGCCAAGGAGGTGACTATACAGCTTGAAAAGCCTAAGATATTTACAAAATGAACCTTCACAGAACAGATTTGCCATCTGCATAATTTTCTTATTGTTTGCTACTTTATCACAGGGAAATAGAAATCTCCCCAAATTTTAAAAATTTGTACTGCAACAAATATAGTCATCATAGTGTCTATTTTTCTGTATTTTCTTCTTAATTGGTTAAGATCAAATTAATCAGCTATAATAATGCTTTTGTTTTTTTTCATTTAGGATCTATTAAACACGGATTTATAATTTAATAGATCACATATATTACCATCTGGTTTTTACATTGCTTTTTTCTTTCTTTTATTGGTGAGCCAGATATAACCATAATTTCATTTCTCAAATTGTCATTAATCCATGATGTACTTAAGGAGACTGATGAATTTCAGCATTCTGGCTGCAACTCAAGGAAAAGACAGGACCATGAGATGGCAGTTATGTAACAATAAGCTTTATTGGGTGGCAGTTGGACAGGGTTGCCTGAGAGGGGATATCCCTCAGAGCAGGATACTTCCAGAGACAGCAGCACAGGGCCACTATCCAGAAGGGGAGGAGGAAAAGGAATTCCTGGGAGAGAGGACTGGCAGGAGGAGGCTATGTGTTTAGGACAAGGTGCTCAGTAGCACAGTGTGGACTATACCCATGGGAGCCCGAAAAAAAATGAAGCAAAACCAAACCAACTGAAGAGAGATTTCATAGAATTTATACTCAATCCATCAATAGGGAAATAACAGATTGACACTGGATTTCTTTCTATGAAGATAGTTTTGACTTTCTGACTTTTTCCATGTCTTTCCTTTTTTACTATTCTTATTGGCCATCCTCTGTCAGATGGTTGAAACAGCTATAATAATTAGACAGGACTGATCTACCAAGCGTTTTACCTCTCCCTCCATTTGACAACGACAATGATTCTTAATGTACCCTCAGAAGTCGTGTGGCTGCAGGAAAATTAAAAACTAAATCAAATATTGTAATTTTTTTCTGATATTGTTTTCAAAAAATCAGTTAGAACACTGGAAAGAATGCTATTTGGCTTGCCAACTGTGGGATTTGATTAAATATTTCATACTTGCTCTTCATTTTTATAGACAATCAACAGCAGTTTTAAAAAATAACAAATAATGTTTTTATAAATAATGCTTAAAATTTAACTTTTACCTGGTTAGGTCCTCAGTGAAGACTGTATTCTTAACTGGTAAAATATTTGTACTTTCATACTGGATGTCCCACTGCTGTAACCTGAATATGTTCCCTCCCAAACTTATGTGTTGAAAACTTAACCATTAATGCAACAGTATTAGAAAGTGGGGTCTTTTGGGAGATGTTTGGGCCATGAGGGACTTTGTCCTCATAACTTGATTAATGACATTATAAAAAAGACAGTGATGTGGGTTTCTTCTCTTCTGCTCTTCTACCAAGTGAGTTTATGGCATCCATTCCCTTTTTTGCCCTTCTGCCTTCCATCATGTGAGGATGCAGAAAGACCTACAACCAAACACCAGATATTGTGCCTTGATCGTGTATTTTCCAGCCTCTAGAACTGTAAAAAATATATTTCAGTTTTTTAAAAAAATAAATTGCCCAATTTCAGGTATGTTGTTACAGCAGCACAAATGGAATACGACACCCACAATGGGTTTTTAGCTCTTTCACCTGCATCTTCAAATATATCACAGATTATTTACTCATGAAAACTACAGTTTGCTTTATGAATTTGTTCAGGGATTGGAACATAGAAGACAGAAAGGCCAGGTTTATTACCTACTTGTGTCTGATGCTTCCAGAAAATAGATACCGAACCTGGAAAAATAGTTGCTCTTAGTTTTAAATATTTTAGAAAATATTTAAAGATTATCAAAAATTATTAAAGATTGATCAGTTCTAGTTGCAAGACTCAAAAGGAGAATGTAAAAGTCAAAGTAAGAAGTCAGAAAAGGAACATAAATTCTTTTTTTATTGGTCTTGTTTTATAGTGAATTTAACAAAAATAATTTCATAATATGCTTTCTGCCAGGTCATTAGTTGACTCTGTGGCTTTAATGAGGGCTGGCACCTCCATAATCCCAACGGGACTTTATGGTGGAGAGTATTGACTCAAGTTGTTACAGTAAAATCCTGATAAACTCAATAGGGTTTTTTTTTATGACATAGAGATTTAAACCTTGAATTAAAAACACAGTAGAGGAAAAGAAAATATATTTTGACTTTCACTTTTTTGTGTGAACACCTTATAAGTATATTACCGATGACCTGTTAACTAATGGTCATGGCCTCAAACATTCAGGAACAAATCCTTCAGACTTAAAAAAAAAATTACTAACACCTGCTTTTCAATCCTGGAGATCAACAGCAAGACTGCGCAAATCCAGTCTTCATCTTCTTCAATTAAGACACTAATTTACTTACCAAATTTTTACTTGGATCAAGAAACATCAGTAGAAAATAGTATTGTATAATAGTAAAGATAATTTAAGCATACTTAATTGATTCATTAATGCTATGGGCTGAACCGTGTTTCCCCAAAATTCACATGTTGAAGTCCATCCCCCCGATTGTAACTGCATTTGGAGATAGAGTCTTTAGGAGGTAATTAAGGTTAAAGTAGGTCATAAGAGTAGGACCCTAATTTCATAGGACTGTGGTTTTAAAGGAAGAGAAAGAAAGGTCACTCTTTCTCTCCACCATCTGAGAACACAGTGAGAAGGTAACTCTAAAATCAGGAAGAAAGCTCTCACCAAAACAGAACCCTGTTGGACCATAATCTTAGACTCTCCAGTTCCCAGAACTGTGAAAAAATAAATTTCTCTTGTTTAAGCCATTAAGTCTATGGTATTTTGTTATGGTAGCCTGAGCAGACTGAGAATATGAATTTGCATTGGATAGCTATCTTAAATTTTATGCAGGATGCATTAAAATGAATACCTTCTTGATATACTTTAAAAGTCTGTCCCTCAAAGAAGAACCAAAAAAAGGAGAAAACAAAATAATAGCCTAAAGATGTTAACAATTGATACCACATTTGAATCACCTTTCAGAATCTATTAATACCAAAAAAATTCCATTGCCTTTTATAGCTAAATATGAGCATATTATCTTCCTTCTTCCAACAGACCAGAACACCTTAGGAAACATATTCCACTATTCAAAGGATAAGGCTATTTTTTCATATTGTGTACTTAAGATATTTAATTAAATAAAGACTCAGTAGTATGCCTGGTAAGTCAAAGATTATGTTAAAATATAAACTCATGACTACTTGAGTTTTCTTTCCTTTTTCTCATTGACTTTCACCCATACAGTGCCTTGCTTTGCTTCCAATAAAGTTTCCAATAATTTTTCTGACCTTTGTTCTACTTGTATGATTTGACTTCAGGATAATAAGTTTAACTTCCTATATTTATCTTGCCATTTTTTTAAACACTCAAAAGCCTCAAAAAATTACCCGTGAAATCATACTCTTTGGCCACAAGTTTGTTTATATGCAGGAAAAAAAACATTAAGAGAGATGAAATTTAAGGGCATGAAAAGAAAACAGCATGCTACTGCTTTACGTATATCAGGCCTCATCCTAACTCAATTTGAGTTTACGAGGATATCTACATGTGTTCAAATAATTTTTAGTTTTTAATTATTAATTATGGAATTGGTGAAGATGCTATATATTTCATGTTTAAATATCTGATAGAAAATGCCAAATGGAATTGGTATAAGGGAACGTATGGAAGCTTTAGGTTGAAGCAAGAGTTAATTTTAGGAACAGTAATGTTTGGTACAGTGTTATCACTTTATCCTGATGGTAAAAGGAGGGATGGTTCTCATACAAACCCCTATCATACATGATCATGTTCTATGTGCCAGAATAGAGTGATGGTGAGGGGCCGAGTAATCTTTCTCACCTTTTTTATGTTGATTCAGTTAGATTTCATTAAAGTTTGACTGAACTTAAATATTTTTGATTAATGAGAGGAGTCTGGTGGGTAAAGTAAAACACTCAAAACTCAAAATAAATGCCTTTTTTTTTTTTTTTTTGCCTTCAAATACCAGTTTGGTGGAAGAGTTGTCTTTGAAGAATAGCACTGGCTGAATGTATCTCAGTCCTGGACTCACATTCAGCTAGCTTATATCTAGATATAGATATAGAGGAAAAGTTATATCTAGATACAGCTATAGAGGAAATTGTTTCAAGAAGGAATGGTGAGCAAAACAGCTCACCGTTGATTACTGTTGAAAGCTCAAGCATGATGAAACTGAAAAATGTCTACTGGGTTTAGCAATGTGGAGTGCACTGATTACAGAACATTTGATATGAAGGAGTGGCTGGAAATAGAACTCAGATTTCTAAAAAGGATGAAAATGGTTAAGAAAGGGAAGCAGGAAATGTAAACCACGCTCTTGAGAAATTTTGCTGTGAAGAGAAGGTCAGTAGCCAGAGAGGGATTGAAGGCAGGTTTTAAAGACGAGAGTGAATTGAGACTGTTTATGATACTGATGGAAAAAGGAAGCAAGGGGAGAATACAATAAATAACTAAGGGACAATTTCTGGTAAGACAGCAGAAGAGGGGCTCCAGTGCATGGTTTAGATACTGGCCTTAGATAAAAGGAGAGGCACCATTCTTATTTTATAGGTGATGAAGAGGAAAGAACGAGCACGGATAAAAGCAGGTTTCTAGATTCCGTATGGGGAATTGCAGTACCTGTCTCATGGCTTGAACTTTCCTTGTAGGTAAGAGGTATGATCATGTGCTGATAATAAAATGGAAGATCTAGGATGAATTATGGGGGAAGTTGGAGATTTGAATAAAGTAAGGAAAATTAGAAATGGCTGACTTAGAAAAACATCTTGGCAGACAAGGCCCAGTGAAGGCTGTTGGTTTATTCCTTATATACAATTCTGTCTTGCTTGCTAGGATGCTCAAGTTTGAAAGTTAAGAAATAATGCTTTCTCACATTTATTTAGACACCATATAAACATTTTCTTTTAGTATTCACAATATTACCCTTATTTAGTAAAACATAATATCGTAATTATAAAGATTCCGGGTAAATTTTTCTAGTCTTATATTTTAAAATATTGAAACTATGTCCTTTTGACTGGGCACTGTGACTCAAGCCTATAATCCCAGCACTTTGGGAGGCCGAGGGGGGCGGATCACAAGGTCAGGAGTTCGAGACCAGCCTGGCCAATATGATTTAACCCCGTCTCTACTACAAATACAAAAATTAGCCTGGCATGGTGGCACACACCTGTAGTCCCAGCTACTCGGGAGGCTGAGGCAGAAGAATCGCTTGAACCCGGGAGGCTGAGGTTGCAGTGAGCCGAGATCATGCCACTACACTCTAGCCTGGGTGACAGAGCAAGACTCTGTCAAAAAACAAAACAAAACAAAAACAAAAACAAAAAGAGAAGGAAAGAAACTATCCTTTCTAACATTTTGTAATAAAACAATTTAAAATTAAAAGTGAGTTTTAGCTTTCAGGAGAATGGGGTAGTTTCAAAATTGTCTTCAGAAACTTTAAGATAAAATAAGAACAAACAGATTGCCAAAAATAGATTTTAGTGCTATAAGTAACTGAAATGATGTAAATTCGTCATTGTTTTTAAAATCCTTAAGATCCTTACTTTTAAGAATCAATAAGGTTCAAGTCAGGAGCAAGATGGCTGAATAGGAACAGCTCCAGCCTCCAGCTCCCAGTGTGAGCAACACAGAAGATGGGTGATTTCTGCATTTTCAACTGAGGTACGGGTTCATCTCACTGGGGAGTGCTGGACAATCGATGCTGGTCAGCTGGTGCAGCCCGACCAGCGAGAGCTGAAGCAGGGAGAGGCATCGCCTCACCTGGGAAGCACAAGAGGGAAGGGAATCCCTTTTCCTAGCCAAGGGGAACTGAGACACACAACGCTTGGAAAATTGGGTAACTCCCACCCTAATACTGCACTTTACCAAGGGTCTTAGCAAACGGCACACCAGCAGTTTATATCCCACACCCAGCCTGGAGGGTCCCACGCCCACGGAGCCTCTCTCATTGCTAGCACAGCAGTCTGGGATCTAACTGCAAGGCAGCAGCGAGGCTGGGAGAGGGGCACCCACCATTGCTGAGGCTTAAGTAGGTAAACAAAGCCTCCAGGAAGCTCGAACTGGGTGGAGCCCACCGCAGCTCAAGGAGGCCTGCCTGTCTCTGGCAGAGGACAGATCCACTGCTCTCTTCAAAGCTGTCAGTATCTTTGTGGTGTTCTTTGTATTTCCTGAATTTGAATGTTGGCCTGCCTTACTAGGTTGGGGAAGTTCTCCTGGATGATATCCTGAAGAGTGTTTTCCAACTTGGTTCCATTTTCCCCCTCAGTTTCAGGCACCCCAATCAGACGTAGATTTGGTTTTTTCACATAATCCCATATTTCTTGGAGGCTTTGTTCATTTCTTTGTCCTGTCAGACAGCTTTGAAGAGAGCAGTGGATCTCCCAGCACGGAGGTTGAGATCTGAGAACGGACAGACTGCCTGCTCAAGTGGGTCCCTGACCCCTGAGTAGCCTAACTGGGAGACATGCCCCACTAGGTGCAGACCAACACCTCACACCTCACACAGAGGGGTACACCCCAGAGACAAAGCTTTCAGAGCAAGAATCAGACAGCAGCACTCGTTGTTCAGCAATATTCTATCTTCTGCAGCCTCTGCTGCTGATACCCAGACAAACAGGGTCTAGAATGGACCTCAAGCAATATCCAACAGACCTACAGCTGAGAGTTCTGACTGTTAGAAGGAGAACTAACAAACAGAAAGGACACCCACACGAAAACTCCATCAGTACGTCACCAGCATCAAAGACCATAGGCAGATAAAATCACAAAGATGGGGAAAAAGCAGGGCAGAAAAGCTGGAAATTAAAAAAATCAGAGCACATCTCCCTCTCCAAAGGAATGCAACTCATCACCAGCAACGGATCAAAGCTGGATGGAGAATGACTCTGACGAGTTGAGAGGAGAAGGCTTCAGTCGATCAAACTTCTCAGAGCTAAAGGAGGAACTACATACCCAATGCAAAGAAACTAAAAATCTTGAAAAAAGAATGGAAGAATGGAAAACTAGAATAAAACTGAAAATCTTGAAAAAAGAATGGAAGAATGGATAACTAGAATAATCAATGCAGAGAAGGCCATAAACGAACAGACAGAGATAAAAATCATGACACGAGAGATACGTGACAAATGCACAAGCTTCAGCAATTGACTCGCTCAACTGGAAGAAGAAGTATCAATGATTGAAGATCAAATGAATGAAATGAAGTGAGAAGAGAAGTCTAGAGAAAAAAAGGAAAAAGAAATGAACAAAGCCTCCAATAAATATGGGATTATGTGAAAAAACCAAATCTACGTCTGATTGGGGTGCCTGAAACTGAGGGGGAAAATGGAACCAAGTTGGAAAACACTCTTCAGGATATCATCCAGGAGAACTTCCCCAACCTAGTAAGGCAGGCCAACATTCAAATTCAGGAAATACAAAGAATGCCACAAAGATACTCCTCGAGAAGAGCAACTCCAAGACACATCATTGTCAGATTCACCAAAGTTGAAATGAAGGAAAAAATGTTTAGGGCAGCCAGAGAGAAAGTTTGAGTTACCCACAAAGGGAAGCCCATCAGACTAACAGCAGATCTCTCGGCAGAAACTCCACAAGCCAGAAGAGAGTGGGGGCCAATATTCAACATTCTTAAAGAAAAGAATTTTCAACCCAGAATTTCATATCCAGCCAAACTAAGTTTCATCAGTGAAGGAGAAATAAAATCCTTTACAGACAAACAAATGCTTAGAGATTTGTCACCACCAGGCCTGCCCTACAAGAGATCCTGAAGGAAGCACTAAACATGGAAAGGAACAACTGGTACCAGCCATTGCGAAAACATGCCAAAATGTAAAGACCATCGATGCTAGGAAGAAACTGCATCAACTAATGAGCAAAATAACCAGCTAATATCACAATGACAGGATCAAAGTCACACATAACAATATTAACCTTAAATGTCAATGGACTAAATGGTCCAATTAAAAGACACAGACTGGCAAATTGGATAAAGAGTCAAGACCCATCAGTTTGCTGTATTCAGGAGACCCATCTCACATGCAGAGACATACATAGGCTCAAAATAAAGGGATGGAGGAAGATCTACCAAGCAAATGGAGAACAAAAATAAGCAGGAGTTGCAATCCTAGTCTCTGATAAAACGGACTTTAAGCCATCAAAGATCAAAAGAGACAAAGAAGGCCATTACATTATGATAAAGGGATCAATTCAACAGGAAGAGCTAACTATCCTAAATATATATGCACCCAATACAGGAGCACCCAGATTCATAAAGCAAGTCCTCAGAGACTTACAAAGAGACTTAGACTCCCATACAATAATAATGGGAGACTTCAACACCCCACTGTCAACATTAGACAGATCAACGAGACAGAAAGTTAACAAGGATATCCAGGAATTGAACTCAACTCTGCACCAAGTGGACCTAATAGACATCTACAGAACTCTCCACCCTAAATCAACAGAATATACATTCTTCTCAGCACCACATCACACTTATTACAAAATTGACCACATAGTTGGAAGTAAAGCACTCCTCAGCAAATGTAAAATAACAGAAATTATAACCAACTGTCTCTCAGACCACAGTGTAATCAAACTAGAACTCAGGACTAAGAAAATCAATCAAAACCGCTCAACTACATGGAAACTGAATAACCTGCTCCTGAATGACTACTGGGTACATAACGAATTGAAGGCAGAAATAAAGATGTTCTTTGAAACCAATGAGAAGAAAGATACAACATACCAGAATCTCTGGGACACATTTAAAGCAGTGTGTAGAGGGAAATTTACAGCACTAAATGTCTACAAGAGAAAGCAGGAAAGATCTAAAATTGACACCCTAACATCACAATTAAAAGACCTAGAGAAGCAAAAGCAAACACATTCAAAAGCTAGCAGCAGGCAAGAAATAAGTAAGATCAGAGCAGAACTGAAGGAGATAGAGACACAAAAACCCTCCAAAAAAATCAATGAATCCAGGAGCTGTTTTTTTGAAATGATCAACAAAATTGATAGACCACTAGCAAGACTAATAAAGAAGAAAATAGAGAAGAATCAAATAGATGGATTAAAAAATGATAAAGGGGATATCACCACCGAACCCTAGAAATACAAACTACCATCAGTGAATACTATAAACACCTCTACGCAAATAAACTAGAAAACCTAGAAGAAATGGATAATTTCCTGGACACTTACACTCTCCCAAGACTAAACCAGGAAGTTGAATCCCTGAATAGACCAATAACAGGCTCTGAAATTGAAGCAATAATTAATAGCCTTACGAACCAAGAAAACTCCAGGACCAGACGGATTCACAGCCGAATTCTACTGGAGGTACAAGGTGGAGCTGCTACCATTCCTTCTGAAACTATTCCAATCAATAGAAAAAGACGGAATCCTCCTTAACTCACTTTATGAGGCCAGCATCATCCTGATACCAAAGCCTGGCAGAGACACAACAAAAAAAGAGAATTTTAGACCAATATCCCTGATGAACATCGATGCAAAAATCCTCAGTAAAATACTGGCCAACCGAATCCAGCAGCACATCAAAAAGCTTATCCACCGTGATCAAGTGGGCTTCATCCCTGGGATGCAAGGTTGGTTCAACATACACAAATCAATAAACGTAATCCAGCATATAAACAGAACCAAAGACAAAAACCACATGATTATCTCAATAGATGCAGAAAAGGCCTTTGACAAAATTCAACAGCCCTTTATGCTAAAAACTCTCAATTAATTTGGTATTGATGGAACATATCTCAAAATAATAAGAGCTATTTATGACAAACCCACAGCCAATATCATACTGAATGGGCAAAAACTGGAAACATTCCCTTTGAAAACTGGCACAAGACAGGGATGCCCTCTCTCACCACTCCTATTCAATATAGTGTTGGAAGTTCTGGCTAGGGCAATCAGGCAAGAGAAAGAAATCAAGGGTATTCAGTTAGGAAAAGAAGAAGTCAAATTGTCCCTGTTTGCAGATGACATGATTGTATATTTAGAAAACCCCATCATCTCAGCCCAAAATCTCCTTAAGCTGATAAGCAACTTCAGCAAAGTCTCTGGATACAAAATTAATGTGCAAAAATCACAAGCATTCTTATACACCAGTAACAGACAAACAGAGAGCCAAATCATGAATGAACTTCCATGCACAATTGCTTCAAAGAGAATAAAATACCTAGGAATCCAACTTACAAGGGATGTAAAGGACCTCTTCAAGGAGAACTACAAACCACTGCTCAGTGAAATAAAAGATGACACAAACAAATGGAAGAACATTCCATGCTCATGGATAGGAAGAATCAATATCATGAAAATGACCATACTGCCCAAGGTAATTTATAGATTCAATGCCATCCCCATCAAGCTACCAATGATTTTCTTCACAGATTTGGAAAAAAACTGCTTTAAAGTTCATACAGAACCAAAAAAGAGCCCGCATTGCCAAGACAATCCTAAGTCAAAAGAACAAAGCTGGAGGCATCATGCTACCTGACTTCAAACTATACTACAAGACTACAGTAACCAAAACAGCATGGTACTGGTACCAAAACAGAGATATAGACCAATGGAACAGAACAGAGTCCTCAGAAATAATAGCACACATCTGCAGCCATCTGATCATTGACAAACCTGAGAAAAAGAGGAAATGGGGAAAGGATTCCCTATTTAATAAATGGTGCTGGGAAAATTGACTAGCCATAAGTAGAGAGATGAAACTGGATCCTTTCCTTACTCCTTATACGAAAATTAATTCAAGATGGATTAGAGACTTAAATGTTAGACCGAAAACCATAGAAATCCTAGAAGAAAACCTAGGTAATACCATTCAGGACATAGGCATGGGCAAGGACTTCACGTCTAAAACACCAAAAGCAATTGCAACAAAAGTCAAAATTGACAAATGGGATCTAATTAAACTAAAGAGCTTCTGCACAGCAAAAGAAACTACTATCAGAGTGAATAGGCATCCTACAGAATGGGAGAAAATTTTTGCAATCTACTCATCTGACAAAGGGCTAATATCCAGAACCTACAAAGAACTCAATCAAATTTACAAGAAAAAAACAAACAACCCCATCAAAAAGTGGGCAAAGGATATGAACAGACATTTCTCAAAAGAAGACGTGCATACAGCCAACAGATACGTGAAAAAATGCTCATCATCACTGGCCATCAGAGAAATGCAAATCAAAACCATAATGAGATATCATCTCACACCAGTTAGAATGGCAATCATTAAAAAGTCAGGAAACAAAAGGTGCTGGAGAGGATGTGGAGACATAGGAACACTTTTACACTGTTGGTGGGATTGTAAACTGGTTCAACCATTGTGGAAAACATTATGGCGATTCCTCAAGGATCTAGAACTAGAAATACCATACGACCGAGCCATCCCATTACTGGGAATATACCCAAAGGATTATAAGTCATGCTCCTATAAAGACACATGCACACGTATGTTTATTATGACACTATTCACAATAGCAAAGACTTGGAATCAACCCAAGTGTCCATCAGTGACAGACTGGATTAAGAAAATGTGGCATATATACATGATGGAATACTATGCAGCCTTAAAAAGGGATGAGTTCGTGTCCTTTGTAAGGACATGGATGCAACTGGAAACCATCATTCTCAGCAACTATGGCAAGAACAGAAAACCAAACACCGCATGTTCTCACTCATAGGTGGGAACTGAACAATGAGATCACTTGGACTCTGGAAGGGGAACATCATACACTGGGGCCTATTATGGGGAGAGGGGGAGGGAGGGATGGCATTGAAAGTTATACTTGATGTAAATGATGAGTTGATGGTCCTGACGAGTTGATGGGTGCAGCACACCAACATGGCACAAGTATACATATGTAATAAACCTGTACGTTGTGCACATGTACCCTAGAACTTAAAGTATAATAAAAAGAAAAAAAAAAAGAATCAATAAGATTCTTCTTGCACAAAAGTTTGAGTTTTTTGTAAAATTTGCCAAACTTACTGGAGCTCGAACTTTAATCCTTGAATGTCTTTTTGTAAAGTGAAAACTAAGTATTGTCAAACCTAGACTGGGGATTAGGTCAATTAGTGAGATAATTTTTGATGTTATTAGGTGTTAATACATGTAGGGTAAACACTAATGATTTCATTTTTTCCTATAATAACAGAGGACACCTAAAGAAAATCAGAATGGGAATTATTTTCAGAATATTTTTTTTTCACTCAGTTCAGACGGCGCTTTCTATGTTTTATTGCACAGGAAGTAAAAAAAAAAAAAAAAATTCTTGCTTTTAACAGATTTTAAAAGACAATTACAGATGTCTGTTTAGTGGGTTTCTGTTTGGCCTGCTGATTCCTTTCTGCTTTATTTCCATTTCATATTCAAGAAATTCAAGACCAGTGACTCATATAACAAATGTATTATAAAATGATTATGTTTTTATTTCTCCTTTTTTAAAAAACCAGTTCTGAGTATTCTTAAATCATCATACCCTCATTCTCCCGTTACATTATTGCTGGGCAAGATATTTTTCAGGGTGAACTAAAATATCATAATAGTTATGTTGCCCAAATTCAAATTTATTTTTTCAAAAGATTTTTAACACTTCATAAATATCAATTCAAGAGCTGAAAATTAACTTGAATACTTTTTTGAAAATTTGTCTTTATTTTAATCTCTTTTCTAAGGAGATTAATTGATTTCTAAGAAGAATCTGAGGGAATTTGACAATAGTAGCTCTTTCAGAGATATGTGTTGTTTCTATCTGGTTTATTGGGCTTTCATTTGCAATTTCAAAGTGGTTTTTAAAGAATTTGGGGTTTCCACAAACCCCCAAGTTAGCTTGCATGTATCTTCCTTTTTGTTTTTATAAAAACACTTGTATTATGAGAAAATTTGATCTCTTAAAATGTTTACCCTCAAATAATTCAGTAAGAACACATTTGGCTCTTTAATAATTCACATTTTCAAAATCTTTCATTTGTTTTGGCCCACATAACATGTAGACCTGTCAAAGTATGTTATTTACAATGGATGCAGAAGAATGCTTCTGGAATCACACAGCTAATTCTCTCACTCTCTCATTCAGCAGTGTTAGATTTCTTTTCATTTTAGAGTAATTATAGATAGCTATTCATATTGTTTGTAATAAATTAGTTTCAAAATTCACAGGAAATATGTGCATATGCGTGTGTGTGCACACATATGCACATACTTGACAGCATTCTTGCAATCACCTGTCACATATGGAGTTTTGCTGTCTAGCATGGTATTCTTCAACACCTGCCAAGATGTTAGAGCTCCATTTTATTCTGTGGGTTTACATTCCTTTGAAAGCTGAATAAATTAATCTTTTTATTTCTTTCATTTGCAGACAAGCTTTTAAAGTTATTGCCTATTTCTCTTTACAAAATAAGCTTATTTTTATTCATGTTTGTTTAAATCCTGCATCTTTCCTAAAATTGCTTGAGGCTCCATGAATTAAATTTAAAGAAACTTGAGAAAATCATTTTTATAGCAAGAGGCAGAATGTAATTTATTACACTACACAGAGCCCTTATGGTGATAAAAGATGTGTTTGGGTGTTTTTCCTTTTTAATCTGATCTGGATCTGAGCAATAAAAATTCAACACCCTGGAGGTCATTAAGTGGTATTTATACACTGATGAAGAAATATAATACTAACTACAGAATTTAGGGCAGACAACAATGATTGAATGACACACACCATCATCATGTAGATTGAAAGCTCAAACACATTCAGCTCATCGGAGAAAAACTCTATTTGCTGACATAGAACTTGCCACTAAAACACATTAGTTCATTATAAGAACAGCCAAATAACAACAACATGTCCAATCTAGAAAGTAATGCTTTTCTAAAATCAATGGGAAAATTTTACATGACATTTGATTTTTATCCTTAAATAATTCACTTAAATCCTACAAACTGAATTTATTATATGACTTTGTTGTATTATCTGTTATTCTTCTTTAATTGTTTTATACTTACTAGTCTCCTTAACTCTTTGGTTAGGTCCCTGAAGGCAGGAACTCTATTGTACACATCTTTGCATTTTATAAAATATTTCACAGAAGACTTGATAAAGTTAGCAGTCACTAAATTAATTTTTTGACAAGCAAAATAAATTGATAATCAATGACTACCTACAGTTAGTTGTTTTGCTGTTCAAAAGGCAAATTTTGCTTGTGATGCTATGTGTTTGTCATGTTACTTAGATGAAATCCCTGTGTTTTGACCTGGATGGAAATATAAGCAATCAGGAAGTTAAGCAAAAACTGCTTTGATGTCACAAGAACCTCAGAGGAATGCAGGTAGTCTCAGTTACCACAAGGAAATCTAGCATTTCCATCTGAAAAGTGTTTGCTTACTTCCTACCAAATGTTCACCACTGGATACTCTTAATAAATCATAATGATCTGTGTTTTATACTCACTGAAAATATCATAACACACTTTGATTTAGTTTGTTGACTTATAGGGAGGAAATAGAAGTACACATTTTACCAACCTCTTGTATTCCACATCATAGAGTAAGTCATTTAGGTATAAAAGGCAAATATCTTTGTAGTTTTACATTTTTAAAAATTTGTGCATTATTTTCTTGTGTACGTCTAGTATGTACATATTTACAGCATGGCGCACCTGTTTGCTTTCTTCAGTTGTATGTAATAAACATTCAACACAGGAAAAGTTTAGGTAATTAACAATAATATTTATTTCAAAATTTAAACTTGTAAGTTAAGATTAAATGTTTAGGAATTAAGTTACATTCTTTTTATGTTTGTATAATATCACTGCCAATACACTGCAACATAATACATATTTGAAAATGTTTTATGACAATTCACATGCTAATTTGATACACTTCTTTTTCCTTAAAATATATAGAGGGAAGATCAAACTTAACCTTAAATGAGACTGTCAAAGTCACTTTTCTTAGGTTTGATTCATGATCTTCACCCTCAAGCCTCTATCTGTGCCTTCCCCTAAGACCTCATTTCAGTGTTCAGCCTTTGTAACCCTGTTTTAATGGTAGTACCATCTTGCTTAGCAGCAATTTAACAAACTGTCATTGAAAGCCTATCTGTAGTCAGAAAAGCTTAAACACCATCTTGATAGTATTGTGAATTTACATTATCAAAAGAAATAGCGAATAAGTTGAGATAATATTTCAGTGGAGGAAAATTAGAAGTCATCTTAGAAACAAGTTCTTCAGGAAAAAAAAATCGTCTTCAAGAAGTAGCCTGGAATATATTCTCCCACACCCTACTCACAATTTGTAAAATTATAGAGATTCTTAAGACTTCCTATCAAAACCAAAGAAGTCATAAGCATTTTGTAGAAATTATTAAAATGTTTTCATTTTTAGTAATAAGCATCCTTTCTGAAATTTCAATATTTCATATATTTGTAGAGCAAAAATTGGGAAAAGAAATAGATCAAGGGAGATATATTTGATAGACTACATATAAATTTTAATTGACAAACTTTGGATTTTTAACAGAGAGGCTAGAAAACATTCCATAGTTTGAAGATTAATTTTGTTATCAGATGTTATGATCATTATATACCAGGATAGAAAATTAGTCAATTCTGGAATAATGAAAGAATGTGATATGGATGATAAGACAATTCACTCAATGCTTCTGAGGCTAACGTTTTCCGAAGAAATAGCAACGGTTAATGCCAGAACATTTAGTTGATTTTGTGTGTTAGTTGAAGTTCATGGTATACATAGTGACTGGTAATGAACTGTCTATTCCACATATGGGTTCACTAAGCAACATATACTTTTGCTGTCTCCACAAAGTCTCAAACCAGAAGGATGTCCTTAAGTATTCGGAAAAAGTAGAAAGTGAATGGGTGATCCTCATGAATATTTATGGTCACTACCTTACTGTCAAAAAGAAGAGACCATACAGGTAATAGATCCCTTTAAAATATTCAGAAGAGGAACACATCTCAAGGATTTACTACTTAAAAGTGGGTATAGTTGAAGAAAACTGCCCCATCTACTTATTTTTTAAGTGATTTTTCATGTGCCAGAAGATGTGTCTGTTACATTTGCTAATGGATATTTTATTACAAAGAAAAATACAAGAGACATAGACAGCTGTTATGTAAAGTCTTCCTGCCAACTTAAAAAGTGATGAAATACTATTATCCTCATTAAAGTAGCATTAGTGATTACTTTTATTAATTTCCATTACAACTTGTAATGCTTTATTCATGAATAGTAAACATTATCAACTCTCATTCTCTAATTCTTAAATTAAGAAATATTTAATTGATAAATTTTCAAGAAAAAACTGTACTCTTTGCTTAGGATCATTTTTGTTTTTCTGTTTTAAAGAACAGTCAAGAAGAGTTCTATTGCAAATAGCTTTATATAACCCCACAAAAATAATATAAAATATTTTCAGTGTTAATGCTCTTTATTTTTGCAGGGTGAGGAATTATTGATTGATATTTTATTTTATTTTTTTCTGTACTTGGCTGATGTTCTGCTGTCTTCTGGCTTGCATTACTCCCAGTGATAATTCTGCTATCATTTCTTATTTCTATTTTAAGCAATTTGATGATGTCCTAATTTAGTGTAATTTTTTTTGCATGTTTCTTTTGCTTGGAATCTGTTGTGCTTCTTGGATGTGAAGGGTAATTGTTTTCCTCAAATTTGTAAAACCTTCCACCTAATTTCTTTAAATATTTTTTCTGTCCACTCACACCCTTCTGTCTTTCAAAGACTTCAATTACATATATATTAAGGCTACAAATTATTTCATAGCACACTAGTACTCCACTTGTTATATTTATCATATTTTCAGCCTTTTTTCTACCTGATTATCATTTTAAATATTTTCTGCAGTTATATTTTCAAGTTTACTAATACTTTATTTTGCATTTGTTAATCTGTTATTTATGCTATTGTGTATTTTTTACTTTTTACATGATTTTTAATCTTTCAAAGTTTATGTGGTATTTTACTTCTATGTCTGTACATATTTTATGCTTAATCTTTCTTTTAGTTTTTTAAAATATAAAATACAGTTAGAACTTTTATTGTCTTTATTAATTCTATCAACTGGTAATTTCTGGATTGGTTTCGATTCATTGATTTTCCTCTTCACAGTATATTTTATCATATTGTTTCTTTGCGTGCCTGCTCATTTTTTATTGGATGCCAGACATTCTACATCTTTTTCTTGTTGTGGTCTGAATATTTTTATATTACCACAAGTGTTCCTGAACTTTGTTCTTGGATGCAGCTAAATTACTTAGAAATATTTTGATTATTTTTTATTTTGTTTTTAAGTTTTTGTTACGCAGGACCAGAGCAGTGTTTAGTCTAGACTTAATTTTCCCCCACTCCAGGGGTCAGAACTCTTCTGTGGACTGTTTCCAAATCTTCATGAATTATGAGAATTTTTACTCTGGTTGGTTTGAGCTTCAAGAATTTTCCTCTTTCATACTTTCTAACGGTTCTTTCTCTGACCTCAGGTAGTTTTGTAGTATGCATGTGCTTGTCGGTACTTAGTTCTTGTCAAGGGCCTTTCTACAGGTCTCTGCAGTTCTCTTTCAGTGTAGCTTTCTTCCCTCCGGTACTTTCCTCTGTGAATTCTGGTTGTCTAACCTTTCCTCAACTCCTAGATCCATCTCCTCAATTCCGAGAGACGATAGGACTCCTTGTGGATCTCTTTCTTGTTCCACAACTGGAAACTTTCTTCAGGCAGTCAGTCGGATACTCATCAGGCTCACCTCATTTGTTTCCTATGTCTGAGCAATCACTGT
Organism: Theropithecus gelada; assembly: GCF_003255815.1. Taxonomy (NCBI): domain Eukaryota; kingdom Metazoa; phylum Chordata; class Mammalia; order Primates; family Cercopithecidae; genus Theropithecus; species Theropithecus gelada. Next base: position 146,838,229 of record NC_037671.1, on the reverse strand, counting down.
CCTTCATCACTTGAGCCCAGTGTCTTGATAACTACTATTTTCTATACTTTATCTATTGTGGGGATGCTATGCCGTTTGGTTTAAGTGCAAGCCCTATTATTTTATCTTTAATCTATTTGAATCTACTTAAAGTTTATTTATGATGATAGTATATATTTAAGTCTTGTTTTTTTATTTAGCCTGATAATTTGTGCCTTTTAAGTGTCTATTTCTACGCTGTCAAATACTGCAGTCTTTTGGCTTGAAATGTGACTGTTCGGACTTGATATATGTTGGCAGTGTAAAATATGGGGCACTTTTGTTTTTTAGTTTTCATTTTTTTTAGAGATGAAGTCTTGCTATGTTGCCTAGCCTAGCCTCAGACTCCTGGGCTCAAGTGATGCTCCTGCTTCAGCCTTCTAAACAGCTGGAACTTTAGGCACATGCTACTATGCCTGGCCAGAATGGTTCTTAATATCTTACTACAAAAAGGAATACAACTAACTTATAAATTTTTCTATTAATTACACATTGAAATATTTTGAGCATATTGAGTTTAATGTTAATATGTTATTAAAGTTAGATTTACTTGTTTTTCACTTTTGAAAATGTGGTTATTAGAACATTTAAAAATATATATGTAAGTTGCATTATATTTCTATTGGGCAGCCCTGTATTAGACTCTCCAACTTGGATAGGTTCTAGTTCTTCTAGAACCTATCTCCTATATCCTCATCCTGACGACCTGCCAAAATTCATGCTAGTTTACTTATATCTCAAATGTCATCAGCACAAAAGTATTAATACCTTTGTTGCTCTGCTACTACGGTTTCATGACTTTTCTTACATTTTGGCCTGCTATTTTCTTACTTTATCCGTTCTTTGATGCTTTTAAGAAGGCTTATACATATTATACCCAGAACTTTTAGTTGGTTGGTTTCTTAGGGAAGGTTTTTCTGAATAAACAAGCCTGAGGCTATCGGAAATGGAAATGTGGCAAACGAGAGAAAGACAGGTCATGTATTAGTTTGCTGGGCAGGGGTTGGGTGATGAGGTGGTGCAGGCTGTATCAGAGTTTCATAGGCTGGGTGGTTTAGAAGAATAGAAATTTGTTGTCTCACAGTTCAGGAGGCCAAACCTGATATCAAGGTGCCAGCATGGCCATGCTGCCTCTGAAGCATGCTCCCTTCTAGGAAAGGCTCTGTCCTGGCCTCCTTCCTAGCCTCTAAATGCCTGGCTTTAGATGGTTGTCTTCTTGCTGTGTTTCTTCACTTGGGTTTCTCTCTTTGTGACTGCTTTTGTGCCCAGGTTTTTCTCTTTCTACAGGGACAACAGTCACACTTAATTAATGAACCATGCTGCTGACCTCATTTTAACTTGATTTATCTCTGTAAAATCCTTATCTCCAAATAAGATCTCATTCGAAGATACTAAGAATTAGGACTTCAACATACCCTTTTAGGGAGAACACAGTTCAAACCATAATACTCATCAATCCATTTCCTCTTCTTCGTAGGAATTCTGAAGGTGTGACTTCCCCCTTTAAATTAGGTCAGGCCGTCTGCCTGGTTCTGTATAAATGAATGTGGATGAAAGTGATGTGTACCACTATAAAACCTGGTTAGAAGTCCTCCTACATAATACTCCTCACTTTTGCTCTTTGCCTTCTTGGGTGACTAAACGCACAGGATCTAGCAGAGGACACTGAGGAGTCACTGGAAGATTGCAGCAACACAAGACAGAGAAGCCAGGATCCCAAAGCATCAAGTGAAAGACTGGTTGGCAAAAATCCACCTGAACTGTGATGTGAGTGAAAAACATATGCCTGATGAATTAAGTAATGATCAATGTTATGCTCTGTTTTTACTCATAGCAGCTTCTGTTATGCCTTTTATTAATAAGTCTGGCTTGTTTCCTTTTGATCTCAGGGCTAAAATATCCCATTTGAAAAACCACCCATTTTTTTCCAGTCTTCTGCTTTGTCAAGTTATAGCATAGCAAGTTTTTACAATAAATAAAGCTCTATAGTAAAAAATATTTTTCCTTCTCAATTTTCCTAACAGTTAATGTTGTAAAAATTGTTTCATAATAAATGTAGTTTCATTTGCTTGATATATAGCATAAAGGCATTATTGCGGTGTGATACTTTTGATGCTTATTCTCCAATGGGTAATATCATGAATAAATTAGACTTAGTTTTAAAAATAAGTTTGAAAGATATTGTACTTAATCAAATATAAGTACTATGTCTTGAAAATATGACAATTATAATTTTTTAATTTTGATAAAATAAGTAATACACACACACAGCCTATATATTTCTGAGTTTTGTCCCAATATAAAATATATTAACATCAAGATTTGCATTTGTAAACTACAATGAGTTAATTCTAGATTACAGAATAAATACATTGGTTAAGTCTGTTGCCAAATAATGAAACGTGAATGAAAAATAAGCTCAAAAGAAACAATAACAATAAACAGAATCTGGATTTAATAATAGTTTATAAGATACTTGGGAATCTGGTAAAATATTTTTAAGTAGGTCACATTTTTCTTCATGACATATAACACAAAAACCAGTTGCCATTGTTTAAAGATGTGATTTTACTTTTAAAAATAGTTTTGCTTCATATTTTCTTTTCTTTTCTTCTTTTTTTTTTCTTTTTTTTTTTGAGATGGAGTTTAACTTTTGTTGTCCAGGCTGGAGTGCAGTGGTACAATCTCAGCTCACTGCAACCTCCACCTTCTGGGTTCCAGTGATTCTCCTTCCTCAGTCTCCCAAGCAGTTGAGATTACAGGCATACACCACCACACCAGGCTAATTTTATATTGTTAATAGAGATGAGCTTTCACTATGTTGGATAGGATGGTCTCAAACACCTGACCTCAGATGATCCACCCATCTCAGCCTCCCCAAATCCTAGGATTACCGGCGTGAGCCACTGTGTCCAGCCTGCTTTGTGTTTTCTATCTTCTTATTACTCAGAATGAATGGATTCTTCTGGATGTGGTAACGAATTTTTCTTCCAGTAGCTAAAGCCATCTCACTCCTTATGTATATAAAATATTATCCGTTGTGGATGGCATATATTTTTATTCCAAGATATAAAGTTCCATTACATAGTAATAGAAAAATTTCAACATGGGTATCTTAAGAATTGTATATGGCATCGCGGTTCCAAGATGGCTGAATAGGAACAGTTCCAGTCTACAGCTCCCAGTGTGAGCAACACAGAAGATGGGTGATTTCTGCATTTCCAACTGAGGTATTGGGTTCATCTCACTGGGGCTTGTCAGACAGTGGGTGCAGGACAGTGGGTGCAGCCCACAGAGTGTGAGCTGAAGCAGCACGAGGAATTGCCTCATCTGGGAAGCTCCAGGGGCTGGGGAATTCCCTTTCCTAGCCAAGGAAAGCCCTGACAGATGGCACCTGGAAAATCGGGTCACTCCCACGCTAATACTGTGCTTTTCCAACTATCTTAGCAAACGGTACACCAGGAGATTATATGATGTGCCTGACTTGGAGGGTCCCGTGCCCACAAAGCCTTGCTCACTGCTAGCACAGCAGTCTGAGATCGAACTGCAAGGTGGCAGCAAGGCTTGGGGAGGGGCACCCACCATTGCTGAGGCTTGAGTAGGTAAACAAAGTGGCCAGGAAGTTCGAACTGGGTGGAGCCCACCGCAGCTCAAAGAGGCCTGCCTGCTTCTATAGACTCCACCTCTGGGGGTAGGGCATAGCTAATCAAAGGGCAGCAGAAACTTCTGTAGACTTAAATGTCCCTGTCTGACAGCTTTGAAGAGCGTAGTGGTTCTCCCAGCACGGAGTTTGAGATCTGAGAACAGACAGACTGCCTCCTCAAGTGGGCCCCCAACCCCCGATTAGCCTAACTGGGAGACACCTCCCAGTAGGGGCCAACTGATACCTCATACAGCCAGGTGCCCCTCTGAGTCAAAGCTTCCAGAGGAAGGATCAGGCAGCAACATTTTCCATTCTGCAATATTTGCTGCTGTGCAGCCTCCACTGGTGATACCCAGCAAACAGCGTCTGGAGTGGATCTCCAGCAAACTCCAACAGACCTGCAGCCGAGGGTCCTTACTGTAAGAAGGAAAACTAACAAACAGAAAGGACATCCACACCAAAACCCCATCTGTACGTCACCATCATCAAAGACCAAAGGTAGATAAAACCACAAAGATGGGGAGAAACCAGAACAGAAAAGCTGAAAAATTTTAAAACAGAGTGCCTTTTCTTCTCTAAAGTAACACAGTTCCTTGCCAGCAACAGAACAAAGCTGGATGGAGAATGACTTTGATGAGTTGAGAGAAAAAGGCTTCAGACGATCGGTAATAACAAACTTCTCCGAGCTAAAGGAGGATATTCAAACCCTTCGCAAAGAAGCTAAAAACCTCGAAGAAAAATTAGACAAATGGCTAACTAGAATAAACAATGTAGAGAAGACCTTAAATGACCTGATGGAGCTGAAAACCATGGCATGAGAACTACGTGACGCGTGCACAAGCTTCAGTAGCCGATTCGATCAAGTGGAAGAAAGGGTATCAGTGATTGAAGATCAAATGAATGAAATGAAGCAAGAAGAGAAGTTTAGGGAAAAAAGAGTAAAAAGAAACAAACAAAACCTCCAAGAAATATGGGACTATGTGATAAGACCAAATGTACGTCTGGTGTACCAGAAAGTGACGGGGAGAATGGAACCAAGTTGGAAAACCCTCTGCAGGATATTATCCAGGAGAACTTCCCCAACCTAGTAAGGCAGGCCAACATTCAAATTCAGGAAATACAGAGAATGCTACAAAGATACTCCTCAAGAAGAGCAACTCCAAGACACTTAATTGCCAGATTCACCAAAGTTGAAATGAAGGAAAAAATGTTAAGGGCAGCCAGAGAGAAAGATTGGGTTACCCACAAAGGGAAGCCCATCAGACTAACGGCAGATCTCTTGGCAGAAACTCTACAAGCCAGAAGAGAGTGGGGGCCAATATTTAACATTCTTAACGAAAATAATTTTCAACCCAAAATTTCATATCCAGCCAAACTAAGCTTCATAAGTTAAGGAGAAATAAAATCCTTTACCGAAAAGCAAATGCTGAGAGATTTTTGTCCACCAGTAGGCCTGCCTTACAAAAGCTCCTGAAGGAAGCACTAAACATGGAAAGGAACAACCAGCACCAGTCACTGCAAAAACACACCAAATTGTAAAGACCATCGATACTAGGAAGAAACTGCATCAACTAACAAGCAAAATAACCAGCTAACATCATAATGACAGGATCAGATTCACACATAACAATATTAACCTTAAGTGTAATGGGCTAAATGCTCCAATTAAAAGACACAGACTGGCAAACTGGATAAACAGTCAAGACCCATCAGTGTGCTGTACACACTATAGGCTCAAAGTAAAGGGATGGAGGAATATCTACCAAGCAAAAGGAAAACAAAGGAAAGCAGGGGTTGCAATCCTAGTCTCTGATAAAACAGACTTTAAACCAACAAAGATCAGAAAAGACAAGAAGTCCATTACATAATGGTAAAGGGATCAACTCAAAAAGAAGAACTAATTATCCTAAATATATATGCACCCAATACAGGAACACCCAGATTCATAAAGTAAGTCCTTAGAGACCTACAAAGAGACTTAGACCACCACACAATAATAATGGGCGACTTCCACACCACACTGTCAACATTAGACAGATAAACGAGACAGAAAGTTAACAAGGATATCCAGGAATTGAACTTAGTTCTGCACCAAGCAGACCTAATAGACATATACAGAACTCTCCACCCCAAATCAACAGAATATACATTCTTCTCAGCACCACATCACACTTATTACAAAACTGACCACATAGCTGGAAGTAAAGCACTCTTCAGCAAATGTAAAAGAACAGAAATTATAACAAACTGTCTCTCAGACCACAGTGCAATCAAACTAGAACTCAGGATTAAGAAACTCACTCATAACCACTCAACTACATGGAAACTGAACAACCTGCTCCTGAATGACTACTGGGTACATCATGAAATGAAGGCAGAAATAAATATGTCCTTTGAAATGAATGAGAACGAAGACACAACATACCAGAATCTCTGGGACACATTTAAAGCAGTATGCAGAGGGAAATTTATAGCACTAAATGCCCACAAGAGAAAGCTGGAAAGATCTAAAATTGACATCACAATAAAAAGAACTAGAGAAACAAGAGCAAACACATTCAAAAGCTAGCAGAAGGCAAGAAATAAGTAAGATTAGAGCAGAACTGAAAGAGATAGAGACACAAAAAAACCTTCAAAATATCAATGAATCCAGGAGCTGGTTTTTTGAAAAGATCAACAAAATTGATAGACCTCTAGCAAGACTAATAAAGAAGAAAAGAGAGAAGAATATTCAAATAGACACAATAAAAAATGATAAAGGGGATATCACCACCGACCCCTCAGAAATACAAACTCCCATCAGAGAATACTATAAACACCTCTACGCAAATAAACTAGAAAACCTAGAAGAAATGGACACATACACTCTCCCAAGACTAAACCAGGAAGAAGTTGAATCCCTGAATAGACCAATAACAGGCTCTGAAATTGAAGCAATAATTAATAGCTACCAACCAAAAAAAGTCCAGGACCAGATGGATTCACAGCCAAATTCTACCAGAGGTACAAGGAGGAGCTGGTACCATTCCTTCTGAAACTATTCCAATCAACAGAAAAAGAGGGAATCCTCCCTAACTCATTTTATGAGGCCAACATCATCCTGATACCAAAGCCTGGCAGAGACACAATAAAAAAAGAGAATTTTAGACCAATATCCCTGATGAACATCGATGCTAAAATTCTCAGTAAAATACTGGCAAACCAAATCCAGCAGCACGTCAAAAAGCTTATCCACCGTGATCAAGTGGGCTTCATCCCTGGGATGCAAGGCTGGTTCAACATATGCAAATCAACAAACGTAATCCATCAAATAAACAGAAACAAAGACAAAAACCACATGATTATCTCAATAGATGCAGAAAAGGCCTTTGACAAAATTCAACAGCCCTTCATGCTAAAAACTCTCAATTAATTTGGTATTGATGGAACATATCTCAAAATAATAAGAACTATTTATGACAAACCCACAGCCAATATCATACTGAATGGGCAAAAACTGGAAACATTCCCTTTGAAAACTGGCACAGATAGGGATGCACTTTCTCACCACTCCTTTTCAACATACTGTTGGAAGTTCTGACCAGGGCAATCAGGCAGGAGAAAAAAATAAAGGCTATTCATTAAGAAAAGAGGAAGTCAAAGTCTCCCTGTTTGCAGATGACATGATTGTATATTTAGAAAACCCCATCGTCTCAGCCCAAAGTCTCCTCAAGCTGATAAGCAACTTCAGCAAAGTCTCAGGATCCAAAATCAATGTGCAAATATCACAAGAATTCCTGTACACCAGTAACAGACAAACAGAGAGCCAAATCATGAGTGAACTCCCATTCACAATTGCTTCAAAGAGAATAAAATATCCAGGATTCCAACTTACAAGGGATGTGAAGGACCTCTTCAAGGAGAACTACAAACCACTGCTCAACGAAATAAAAGAGGACACAAACAAATGGAAGAACATTCCATGCTCATGGATAGGAAGAATCAATATCATGAAAATGGCCATACTGCCCAAGGTAATTTATAGATTCAACATCATCCCCATCAACCTACCAATGACTTTCTTCACAGAATTGGAAAAAACTGCTTTAAAGCTCATATGGAACCAAAAAAGAGCCCGCATTGCCAAGACAATCCTAAGCCAAAGGAACGAAGCTGGAGGCATCATGCTACCTGACTTCAAACTATACTATAAGGCTACAGTAACCAAAACAGCGTGGTACTTGTACCAAAACAGAGATATAGACCAATGGAACAGAACAGAGCCCTCAGAAATAATACCACACATCTACAACCATCTGATCTTTGGCAAACTTGACAAAAACAAGAAATGGGGAAAGGATTCCCTATTTAATAAATGGTGCTGGGAAATCTGACTAGCCATATGTAGAAAGGTGAAACTGGATCCCTTCCTTCCACCTTATACAAAAATCAATTCAAGATGGATTAAAAATTTAAATGTTAGACCTAAAACCATAAAAACTCTAGAAGAAAATCTAGGCAATACCATTCAGGATATAGGCATAGGCAAGGACTTCATTTCTAAAACACCAAAAGCAATGGCAACAAAAGCCAAAATTCACAAATGGGATATAATTAAACTAAAGAGCTTCTGCACAGCAGAAAAAAACTGCCATCAGAGTGAACAGGCAACCTACAGAATGGAAGAAAATTTTTGCAATCTACTCATCTGACAAAGGGCTAATATCCAAAATCTACAAAGAACTTAAACACATTGACAAGAAAAAAATCAAACAACCCCATCAAAAAGTGGGCAAAGGATATGAACAGACATTTCTCAAAAGAAGACATTTATGCAGCCATCAGACACATGAAAAAATGCTCATCATCACTGGCCATCAGAGAAATGGAAATCAAAACCACAATGAGATACCATCTCACACCAGTTAGAATGGCGATCATTAAAAAGTCAGGAAACAACAGGTGCTGGAGAGAATGTGGAGAAATAGGAACACTTTTACACTGTTGGTGGGACTGTATACTAGTTCAACCATTGTGGAATACAGTGTGGCGAATCCTCAAGGATCTAGAACTAGAAATACCATTTGACCCAGCCATCCCATTACTGAGAATATACCCAAAGGATTATAAATCATGCTTCTATAAAGACACATGCACACATATGTTTATTGCGGCACTATTCACAATAGCAAAGACTTGGAACCAACCCAAATGTCCATCAATGATAGACTGGATTAAGCAAATGTGGAACATAAACACCATGGAATACTATGCAGCCATAAAAAAGGATGAGTTCATGTCCTTTGTAGGGACATGGATGAAGCTGGAAACCATCATTCTGCGCAAACTATCACAAGGACAGAAAACCAAACACTACATGTTCTCACTCATAGGTGGGAATTGAACAATGAGAACACTTGGACACAGGATGAGGAACATCACACACTGGGGCTTGTCGTGGGGTGGGAGAAGGGGGGAGGGATAGCATTAGGAGATATACCTAATGTAAATGACGAGTTAATGGGTGCAGTACACCAACATGGCACATATATATATATATGTAACAAACCTGCACATTGTGCACATATGCCCTAGAACTTAAAGTGTAATAATAAAAAATAAAATTGTATATGGCATTAAAGATTAGAGGAAAATTAATCTTCCAAGAAGGGTAACAAAAACATATTTCCTTGTAACATTTTAAAACCAGGCAAGGCAGAACATTACAAAATCAGTGTTAGATGATTATCTGGCATGTTCAGGGATCTGGGACGTGAACCTGAAGATACTTATTTCAGCCTTCACCAAGTTTTACTGCTTAAGAAAAAGATGAAGAACAATATCTCTTAAAATATTTTTCAATATGAAAGTTTGCCTCTTACAGTAGAGCTAGGGTATATAAAACCATTTTCTCATCGCATGGGGGTGCATTTCTGATAATCGTCAATAATATGTGCTTAGACAACACATTTACTGGATTAGGTATGTCATTTTAGTCTACAATTTAAAAAATACACCCTGTGAAAAATCCTATCAGAGATCTGTCCTTGTTTAAACCCGCAATGAATTACCGTATCTCAATAGCTAGGCTTTTCTTAGTCAAATTAAGGCAGGTTCTATAAATCAAGGCAATCAAGCAGTAACATCAAGGTCTTCCATTGCTTTAAACACTCTAAATGGCCTGGATTTGTGTGTGTGTGTGTGTGTGTGTGTGTGTGTGTGTGTGTGTGTGAATGCAGTCCCCCACTACCACAAATTATGCATTCGAGTTTCCCACATTTGGGGAAATCGCAGGGGTCAGCACATCTGGAGTGCAATAGCTAAGCCTCAACCTGGGAAAACCACTTTCGTGATCATGGAATTTCCCCTGCCAGGTAAGTATAGGCCAGGTTTTGGCAGTTGCAACTAACTAGAATAAATTTTGTTTATTAACTTATAAATAAATTGATGTAAATATTAGAATGATTATCTCAAAGAACTTGTTAGGGTGCAATTCTCAGAATGTGGGGATAAAAATGGTTATTTGATTATTGTAATTGTGAATGATTATTTTTCACTGTAAGATGTTACTGTCATCAGCCACGTTCTAGCAGCAGGAAATTACTGTTTGTGGTTTGCACTGTCCAAGGTCTGCGATGATGGTTGATTCAGCCGAACGGGGTGATTGTACTTTCTACCCTTTAGACTTTGTAGCTACTGAATACAATGTAAAATACTGGCAAAAAACTCAGTGTATTTGATAGAATTTAAAAAACAGTTAAAGAAGTGAGCACTGCTAATAAAATTCTGAAACATCAAAAAATTTGAATTAAAATAATTTTTACATTATTTCAAACATCAATACTCAAGAGGGAACAAAGTTTTACTCTATAAAGATTTTAGTTTATGAAAGCTGAAATAATCTTTTACGAAATCTTAGGGTTGTCAGCAGAATTACTTAAGCAACTAAGAAAAGCGACACTGTCTCTGGATCTCCACAAAAGCCTGAAAACCATAAAGTAGTTGCTTATGAATTTGAGAATCACTTTTCTTAGTTAAAACTTACTGAACTCTACCACTTGCAAAAATCTTAAATCCAAAGACCTACTCTCTTCAATACCTGTGATTCTTCTGCTTCTCTCAAGTTGTGTCTTCTCTCAACATGCCATTTTTCCTCATGGCCTCGACGTATTCCTATTCTCTTAGTTCAATTGTCCCTTCTTGGTTCTACTTTTCCCCTCTACTTCTTGTGCTTCTACCATCCTTACCCAGGCAGTTAATTCCCTGCCATAACTGAAAGCAGTCACTGCCCATGTCTAATTTTAGTTCAAAAATGGCCTGGGTTTTGTGTGGAACATTGCTTCACTGTGCAGACTGGTGCTGCATAACAGTTATGGTTTTCATTCTAAGCTGGGCCCTCAGTACTTTTGCGTGTCACTTCTATTTGCTCTTAGTAATGACCTTTCTTATTCTTTATTGAGGCATTGTGGCAGAAGAGAAAAGCATGGACATCGTTGACAGACCTTGATTCAAACCCCAGCTTCAGCACTTAATATCTGCGTGCTATTTAGCAAGTTATTAACTGATTTAATTCTGTTTCCATATATGTAAAATAGGAATAATAATTCTTATCTTGTAGGATTTTCTGTAAGGACTTAATATAACAAAGGTGATTTGGTAAATAGGTCAATGTTAATGGTTCAATGTTAATGGTCATTCTTATGCAGCTTGGTCTGGTCTCTAAAAGTTTACTAAGTTTCTTAAATTTTCCACCATATCTCCACATGCCTAATTATCAACAGACAAGATTGTCTTTTATTTTCATATCAAGAATACAAGTTATCAAGTGAGTACATTCTCAACTTCTCATCCCCTCCACTTCTATACATACCTATGATGTTACTCATTAGTCCCTTCTCTCCTATTTTAGAGTAACACATATTTCATTTTCTTTTCAAAGACCCCAGAGACAGTATAACACAGTGACTGAGAGAACAGTTTTTGGTGCCCAGTTGCCTGGGACTTATTCTTCCCTCTACCACTTGGGCCAGTTGGCCAACCTACCTCCCTGCATCTCAATTTCTCTATATCTAAAATGGACACAATGAATACATGTACCTCATATGGTTCTGAAACAGATTGAATTAAATGGAACATTGAAAACACAAAGAGCCTGATACACATATACACTTCTGTTAGCTATTTGCAATTATTACTACTATGAGCTATTATCACTTTCTGTCTAATCAGGGTGTCAGTTCACAAATTCTTGCCTCTGTCCTGAGTCTTTAGTCACTTCTCCACTGACTCCTTCTTAGCCTACTTAAGCATTTGTTAATGGAAACTTTCCCTCACCTGGCTTTTTTTGCACTTTTGCCGTATTTCCTTTCACAGCTAAATGTTATGAAAGAGTAGGCTCATTCCAATACTCTGGTTGTACTAATTTAACTATTCCTCATTCTTCAACTCAATACAATATGACTTCTATTCACACTGCTCTACTGAAACTACTTTCATTCAGGTCCACTATGATCTCCTAATGGTGAAACCCAGTGGCCTATTTCCAGGTAGCATCCCATGTATGGGATGATATTTGACACTATTGCCCATTTAGAACTTCTTGAGATCTTCTATTTAGTGTCTATGATAGTGTTTATTTTTCATTTCATCTGGACATCACTCTTAAGTTTTTTCTGAATCTCCTTTTGTACATACTTTAAATCAAGACAAACATTTGATGACGCAAATTTCTTCCACACCATATTCTGGCAAAATATAGCTTCGAGTGTCTACTGCATATGTCTTCTTCTCTATACACTATAATGTCTACATCTCTTGATATTATGAAGAAATTGTTTTACACAGATGGACTTGCCTTAATCTAGGTCACATCCATTTTCAATAAACTTTATTCTTCCAACTTATTTTACAGCAGGCATCTAATAATTGGTCTTTAATTTTCTACTCCCTTAAGCCCATGCTCCACTCTATGTCTGGATTTTTTTTCTCTTGTAACCTCAATCTAATATTGTCTGTTTTCTATGTGAAAACATCAGATTACATTATATTTATTATAGCACAAAGCCCACGTGTCTTCTTATATTAATTAGGTCCTATTTAAATTGTTTGAGAAACCCTTACTCATACCCTAAAACTCAGTTTCAATTTTATATTGTCTGTTAAAATTACCTTAATTTCCCAAGATAATGAGCTGTTAGGTTATTTGCTCTCAGATTTTTTTGTTTTTTACTCTTCTCTTATATCTTTTACAGACTTATGTAATTTATTTATTTACATATCTGTCTCTTCACTAAGCCATCCTTTTAGGATTCTGGTAATCTATCATCTCTAAAATACAACATATATGTGGATATATTTTTCTTTTCTAAATAACTATTTTCTATAAAAGTAGATAGTGTTTTGGGATGTAGGGGATTTTAATTCTATTTTGCATTTGTTTATTTCCTATTTAATTTTTTTCTGTATTAAATGAGATATTTTATGTAACTTAAAAATATCCTGTGACACAAAATATTTTTGCCATTTTCTACAATACTATAAATCAACTCTCAAAACACTAAAGTGAAATACTCATACAAAGAACTGTCAGGAAATGACTAGATTTATAAGATTTAATGTATTTACTATCTTCTCAAAATTTTTTCAGCCTATAAACATGTTGTGTGGATTTAATCTGATTCACTGTGTAGATAACACTGATTCTAGTGATGTGATTTACTCTTGAGATGTTTTATTTCCATAGTAGCTACTGAAAAAATCTCACCATTTTCAAAGATCTAGTAGTCATATATATATATACACACACACACACACATATATATACATCTATAATTAAATTTTCATTAAATTATAAAATCTTAAGTTTGCATATAAAATATTAAAACTGAATCAAGGCAAATCAAGATCAACAATAGAAATCCTGTTGAATTCTCATAAAAGAAACCATAGGTTTAAAAATACGATTTTAAAAAGGTCATTTTACACAGTTGGTGAAGTCAAGGCAAAACTAATTTATGACTCATGGCAAATTCTCAAGAACTCCAAACTGTATATGCATACCTAAACTGTAAGCCAAAAGCATTTAAAACTTTTCTGACATTGGCAAGGGAGGAGGGCAGTAGATTCCAGAAATTTAAACACTCGTGAGACATTATTATTTTCATCATTAAGTTTCTCTCATTATTTTTCTCTACACCTATGTTTCCTAAGTGGATACCTACTAATACATTAAATATTTCACTTCATTTGGATTAAGAGCTGCATGCTCATTGAAAGGTCTTTATCAATGACTGAAATTTATATTTCCAAGTTATTATTCCAGTAAGGATATTGGAGTTTTCCACTAGTATTTTAAATATTTTAACTATGAAGACTTTAAAAAATTTATGTTGCTATCAGGGAATTACTCTATCAATAGCAAAGTGTAATAACATATCATTTGGTTGTATATAATAGTGAAGAATTAAAAAGAGATTGACAATGTTCACCAAATCATTCCACATTACAAGCTTTATTTGAAATGGAGATCCACATTAGTCAATATTAGTATGGTTACTGCACCATTATTAGTGTAACGAAATGGAATGTCACATCCTAAACCACGAAGGTGCTATTGCTGAATACAAATGTCCTTTGATATGGAGGTAACAGTTTATAAGCATGGTAGCATTAGTTATCAGCAAACTCTTTTGCTAGAAGTAAAAATTATTGTAACTACAAAGTTTATATCCTTTTAAAGAAAAAGTTACAATTGCATTTATTGAAAAGACATCTCTTTCAAATTAATGGTATCATCCAACACAATCTTTAACCAAAAATCTTGGAATAACTCTCCTTAGATAAGAGCTATGAAATGGAATATTTTAAGACACGAATAGAAGGGATAAATAAATACATCTGATTTTTTTTTTTAAGCTTTCTTCATATAGAAAGTACACAGTGCTCTTCATGGTATACAATTAATTCATGTGTTAGCACAGTTAATAGAAAGAGCTTTGCAGTTAAGCCTGTGTTCAAATTCCTGTTTTGTCATTGAGATGTGGTGCAAAGCAGGTTTTCTTGCTTTTAGGACCATGGTTGGCAATTATAAGACACTTCATAAAAAGTAAGAATTATCAATAAAAATTCAAACAACTAATTGTTAGTCGACTTACTTTTACATTGCAATTTAAAAAGGAAATTAAAGAGTTAACAACTGAAGTACATTTTTTTCTCCCAAACTTTTTCTGTACTAATAACATAAAGCTATGATGGCCTGAAAACAATATTTAGTGACACGTGGAATGTTCCATTCAAAATATTCAACACAGGTAAAATGTTTGTTAGAATCACACATGTGTATGTTAAGGTAAGAAAGGGAAATGCCACAGTTAAGATGCTTAACTCTAGAGTAAAGGCTATTGAGACTGTAAAGTATAAAAAAAGTTTCAAAATAGGGATTGGCCATTTGGCAAAATGAATTCAAAGTCTAATTTTTTAATAAACTAGCTTTGTGAACCTGAACTACTTGGAGTGTCTGTGCTTCACTTCTCTATTTCTCTAATAAGAGGAGTAGATTAGATCAAGAGGACTTAATCTATTTTTTTGGCAGAAAAAAAGTTATTTTTTATTTTTCTGGAGGTTGAGTTGGTGATAATCATCTTGGAAACTGAACAGTAAGAAGACAGAGAAATCCACCGATAATAAAATTCCAAGTCTCTCAAAATGGAGCCGATATCAGATTTTGACAAATGCATCCTTTTTACCTTGGAAATGAATGTGGGTTAGCAGAAAAATTCTATGTTAGGATAACAAGCAAAACGGTGGATCAATTTCTACTGCAAGCTCAATGGCTGAGGACCATAAGACACAATGAAGACCAACATTAAAATAAAGCTTATAAATTTCATGATCACCAAAATAATTACCATCAGAATTTATTTTAATATTCAAAATGCTTTTATTGAATGTTATAATTGTATATTAAAATAAAACATAGCACCTTTATGGAAAGTATATCTAAAGTATTTTTTAGAAAATTAGATTATACAATTAAAAACTGATGAACATGTACTGTAATTTTCTTAATTGTCTTTTAATATCAAATTTTACTTAGTATTTTATTAGTATAAAATAGTATTTAGTGAAATATAATTTTGAGTAAAACTGAATTTATTAAATTAATTAGTAGTTAACAGACTTTATAACATATATTTTGGGAATCTTTAATACTCTTTATTGATGGTAAATATGAATCTCACTGCACATAAAACATTTTCCTATTTTATTTTGCTTATACTTTATTATTTTCTTCCAAATTTATAAAAAATTTGAGTGCTAGGTACCATTATATCCATTTTATTTTATTAGTATTATTTATAAAATTACAGATGGGGAGGGTCTCACTATGTTGCCCAGGATGGTCTTGAACTCCTGAACTGAAGTGATCCTCTTGTCTCAACCTCCCAGCATGTAGCTGGGGCTACAAGCACACCACCCCTGCACGTGGCTTAAATCCATTTTATAGTGAGGAAACCAGGGCTGAGAAAAAGTAATTGTTCAAGATAAATTATTTAGTAAGAGGCAGAGGCGGGATTCTTATACAGGTCTCTCTGACTCCAAAATCTGTGCTTTTAATTATCATGGGACTTCAGCCCTTACTTATGGAATTATTCTACAAATATTTATTGAGTACTTATAATGTTTGGAATAACTTTCTAGGCAGTGGGTCTACAGGAGTGAACAAAATACACCAAAAAACATTGCCCTCCTGGAGTTTGCAAGTGGGGTGTGAAAGAAATGAAACTAAATAAATAAAATATACAGTATTTTAGATTTTGATGGGTGCCAAACAGAAACAAGAAAAAGGGGATAGATGGTGTGAAGAGGAAGGATTGCAGTTATATAGAGTGTATTCAGGGAAGACCACTCTGAGAAGATAATACACTTTTTAAACCTGAAGGAGCTGAAGGAAACATGCCATGAGATAGGGGGTAATGATTCAAGGAGAGGACAAAACATGTGCGAGGTTGTGAGGTGGGAGAATGCCTGGCAAGTACAAAGCACATTAAGAAGGACAGTATAACTAGAACAGAGTAAATAAGTGGGACTGTAGAAGATGAGGTGAGAAAGGCAAAGGTAGCCAGATTGCATAGGACCTTGTAGCCATTGCGCTTAAATTACCTTTTTGTCTGAGTGAAATGAGGGGCCACAGGAGAATCTTGGGAATAGTGTCATGATCTGACCTAAATTTTATCAATATTGAGACAGGGTTAAAGGGGAGAAAGAATTGACACAGAAACTACTGAGGAGGTTATTGACAATAATTAAGAGGCCTTGGGATACTAAGTATGGAGGAGGTAGTGGGAAGTCATTGGGTTTTGGATGTATTTTGAAGGAAGAGTTAATGGGATTCTCTGTAGATTCAATGTGAGTTAAGAGAAAAAATGTTGTAAAGGATGGCAAGATATTTTGTAAACAACTGAAAGGATGGAATTGCCCTTATTTGAGATGGGTAAGAGGAGGTTTGAAGAGAGGTTAAAGATGAGGAGTTTAGCTTTGGATATAAAAAACCGACATGCCTTTTATACATCCAAGTGGAGATATGATGTGTAATTGGGCCTGGGGTTTAGAGGAGAGGTTCAGAATACAATGGGAGACATCAGTGCATAGAAAAGACTGAATGAAAGTAAATGAGTGAGGATATAAAAGAGATAAAAGAATTAAACCATTGGTTATTTCAACATTCAGAAGTTGTTGGGAAGATAACGAGGAAACATCAAGGGAAAATATCGTGTGGCTGTAAAGGGAGATCACCCAGGATTGTGGTAAGCTGAAGTCAAAGAATATGTCTACAGGTGGAAGGCATGATCAACTGGGAGTCAAGTAATACAAGAAGTGAAAACTGGCCATTGGGTTTACCAGTATGAAGGTCATTGGCAACCTCAAAAAGAATGGTGTCAGTGATGTGGTAGAAGAAAAACTCCAGAGAGTGGCTTCAAGAGAGAATTTGAAGAGACAATATTTTGAGGAGTTTTACTTCTAAAGAAAATAAGGTATATGGAATGTTTTGAGGTACTAAGAGGAATATTTTTATATGGAAAAAATCAACATTTGTATGTATTGATGGAAAACCCAAAAGAGGTAGAAAAATTGATAATGTAGGACAGAAAAATGAGAATTGTTGAATCAATATTCTTGTACTGGAGAGAACAGATGAGATTAGAATGCAAGTGGAGAGGTAGGCCTTTTCTGGGAACAAAGGATAAACAGTTCATGCATTTTAAACAGAGGGAAGACAGAGTAGGTGGGACAAGATCCAAGTATATGGGAAATGTGGTGGTTTGTGGATGTTTTCTTCTGGTGTTCTCAATCATTGGCTAAAAGTGAATATTTTTATATGATGCTATATTGAATTACAGTTGTGTACCACATAATTGATAGTGACAGGAAACAGACAAATTCCTAGGCACACAGGGAAGGGTCTCCTGTGAAACCTGGCCTTCAAGCCAAGGACAGTCTATAGCCTGAAAACCAAATTGCCAGTCCCGGATAGAGTCCGCCACCAGAGTGAGAACTTCTATCCCCGTCTTACCCACTCTTTCTCAACTGGTTCCTTCTGAATGATCCCTTTTAACCAGCGAATGGTGCTTTTTCCAAGACCACTCATGGACCAATTAGCACTCACTCCCCTATTCTGTCCCCATAAAAACCCAGGACTCTGACTCACAGATGGCTACCCGCTTTAGCGTCCCCTCTCCATGCTGAGAGCTTACTTTCCGTTGCTCAATACAATTCTACTCTGCCTTACTTACTCTCCAGTGTTTGTGTACTTTATTCATCTTGGTTGCAGGACAAGAACCCGGAACTTGACGAACTGTGAAAGAACTGTAGCACTCCTGCTTGCTGAGCTGTGGGTGGCAGGAGTGAATGAGCTCTAACACTCCCTCCCACTTGCCGAACTAAGAGGAAAAAAAGCCACAACATAAGAACATTTTGGTCAATGATGGACGGGTATAGGATGGTGGTCCCATAAGACAATAATGGAGCTGAAAAGTTCCTATTGCCTAGGGATGCTGTAGTGTAAATAATTTCATTCCTCGCGTGTTTGTGGTGATGCTGGTGTAGAGAAAGCTACTGTGCTGCCAGTCATATAGCACAAAAAATTATGCGTAGTACATAATACTTGATATTAATAATTATGTTACTGGTTTATGTTTACTGTGCTACATATATTATTGTTATTTTAGAGTTTTTTAACATATATATATGAGCAATGAACTGTAATTCAATGTAGCATCATATAAAAATATTCACTTTTAGCCAATGATTGAGAACACCAGAAGAAAACATCCACAAACCACCACATTTCCCATATACTTGGATCTTGTCCCACCTACTCTGTCTTCCCTCTGTTTAAAATGCATGAACTGTTTATCCTTTGTTCCCAGCAAAGGCCTACCTCTCCACTTGCATTCTAATCTCATCTATTCTCTTCAGTTCAAGAATATATGAGCAATGCATTGCACTATAACATCCCTAGGCAATAGGTATTTTTCAGCTCTATTATAATCTTATGGGACCACCATCCTATTTATGTATGGAATAACAACTCCATGCCTGTTATTGTCCCTGAAGATTTTCCAATGGGACAAGATGTGGAGGCGGAAGACAATAATATGGATGCTGCTGACCCTATGTAGACCTACGCTAATGTGTATGTATGTGTCTTAGTTTTTAACAAAAAAAGTTTTAAAAGTTATACATATATACATGTACATACATATATGTGTGTGTGTGTGTGTGTGTGTGTATGTGTGTATATCAAAAGTATTTTCTTGCCGGGCGCGGTGGCTCAAGCCTGTAATCCCAGCACTTTGGGAGGCCCAGATGGGCAGATCACGAGGTCGGGAGATCGAGACCATCCTGGCTAACATGGTGAAACCCCGTCTCTACTAAAAAATACAAAAAACTAGCCGGGCGAGGTGGCGGGCGCCTGTAGTCCCAGCTACTCGGAAGGCTGAGGCAGGAGAATGGCGTAAACCCGGGAGGCGGAGCTTGCAGTGAGCTGAGATCAGGCCACTGCACTCCAGCCTGGGCTACAGCGCGAGACTCCGTCTCAAAAAAAAAAAAAAAAAAAAAAAAAAAAGTGTTTTCTTTTGTTATATATAACAGGAAAAAGCTTATAGAATAAGTATATAAAGAAAATATTTTTACCAGCACTTTGGGAGGCCGAGGCGGGCAGATCACGAGTCAGGAGATCAAGACCATCCTGGCTAACATTGTGAAACCCTGTCTCCACTAAAAATACAAAAAACTAGCCGGGAGTGGTGGCGGGCGCCTGTAGTCCCAGCTACTCGGGAGGCTGAGGCAGGAGACTGGTGTGAACCCAGGAGGCAGAGGTTGCCGTGAGCCGAGATCGCACCACTGCACTCTAGCCTGGGTGACTGGGCAAGACTCAGTCTCAAAAAACAAACAAACAAACAAACAAACTTTTGTCCAGCTATACAATATGTTTGTTTTAACCTACGTGTTATTACAAGAGGCAAAAAGCTAACAAAAATTTTTAAAGTAAAAAAGTTACAGTAAGCTAAATTTGTTATTGAAGAAAGAAAATTTAAAAAATAAACCTAGTGTAGCCTAAGTGTACAGTGTTTACAAAGTCTATAGTAGTATACAGCAGCATCCTAGGCCTTTAAATTCACTCACCACTCACTCACTGATTCACCCAAAGCAACTTCCAGTCCTGTAAGCTCCATTCCTGACAAGCGGCCTATACAGGTGTACCATGTTTTATTTTTATACCGTACTTTTACTCTATCTTTTCTATGTAGATATGTTTAGAGACACAAATCCTTGCTATTGTATTATAATTGCCTGCAGTATTCAGTACAGTAACATGCTATACAGGTTTGTAGCCTAGAAGCCATGTAGCCTAGGTGTGTAGTAGGATCTACTCTCTAGCTTTGTGTCAGTATACTGTATTTTGCACGATGATGAAATCAAATCACCTAATGACGCCTTTCTCAGAACACACCTTCATTGTGAAGTGTCACACAACTGTACATGATATCCAAATTAGGTAGGCAAACCTTAAGTATCTGAAATTAGAAACTTGCTCAATTTAACATTTTAAATTAAGAATTCAAATATGCATAAACTGTGAACACAAGCTTTTGGTAACTGTAGCCAAATCACATCATGGCTGTTAAATGATTGCATTTTCGTTGTTATAATAAAAGTTTATGTTTATTCATGGAAAGAGCTACTGTTCTACTCTAGATCTTTTTTCTTCAGAAACAAAGAGATGGTAATCATCACTATCAACCTTATCTTTGAAAAACAGATGGCAATAAATATATTTTTTATGTGAGGTTAAAAGTACCATAGGATGAATGAGTACTTTCTATTTTGTGATAAAGCGACTTTTTCAGTGACATGGGTCAGTAGGAGAAAGAATACAATGTATATTAAATGTGCATTAAAATCCTGGATTTCAACCATCTGATAACATTTCCTGTCAAACTCTTCTAGTAGCTCCTATTGCTTTCAGAAATGTTTAAATAAAATCTTAACAAAAATAAAGAAAATGAGCTTTTTCCTTTCTCTATGCTTCATGCCAGAAGACAAAGGTTTATATTTTACCTTCCTGTTAGCAGGTACCTAAAGAATTTAGGATGTGGGCTTTATCCAAGAGAAGCACTCCCAAAAGTTGCTTAAAAAAAAAAGAAATACAAAAATACAGTACATTTACGCTGCATTTAGAATGTTCTGTGGCTTAAAAGGATGTTTGGAGTGGGATTTAGTGTAATAGGTTTGGCAACAAAATCAGTGCAGTTCATGCAAGTGATGACTTGATGCAGACCCAGCTGACTAACACGTACCATGTGTTTGCTTTGGCAGAGAATTTGGAAAAATAATTTAGAGAGAGGAATTATATTATTCAACAGATTTCATTTTTGTTGTTTTGTGGTATTAAAAAAATTCGAATCAGACTCATAAAGGTAGAATTCACAAAGATCTTCCCATTGTTTGGAACTGTGTTGGAAACTTTCATTAATAAAACAAGATAGAAGAGGATAATTTCACTTATTTCATGTGTCTCTTAATTACTGATTTCTCATAAATAGATTTATGATTAGTCACTTCTCAATTGATACCATGTTTATAAATTTACTTCGTCTAAAAGCAATATTATAAAATGTCCTTTTTCAACATTTCTAATATAATCATGGCATATAGAATCTTCTATTTAAACTTCGATGGCCAACAACATGTCTGCCACTTGTGGCAATGATTACATATGCTATTCTAAGACTTTGTTACTTATATGTTAATTCATAGATTTGATTTTTTCTTCAGATATGATATTAAAGCTTTTTGCCTATAAATCGATTATTTGAATATTGCCACAAGGTTTGAAAGGACTTTCTTGGCATATTAAAATATTTGAATTATCACTGTTTACAGAAACCCAGACACGTTAATGACATGATTGACCCAAGGCTGGAAATAGATCTGATTCCATTTTATGGGATTGAAGATTACTTTATATGCTATTCTGACCGTTATAAATAAGACAGTTAGGTTGAATATACTAAATCGGCTGCAGGAACTAGACCCACTATTTTCTACTACAGATTAGCTTGTCTTTCTATGCCATGTTAGTAAGCTGTGAAATTCAGGAGATAATGGGATATTTTCCTCAATGAAAACTAAAATGTTTTTGAAGCTGGAGGGGTTTAATACAACATATATAAATGTGTTATGCTATTACACAGGAGAGTGCTGCATACTGATGAAATACCCAACTGATATTTTAAAGTAAGTGTAACAATTATTTGAAGAGAACCCTTTTTTGATGATTTTGGACAAGTTAACTACTGTAAGTCTCAGTTACATGTGTATAAAAATGAGGGTACTGATACCTAACTAATTTCCAAAGATAAATAAGAATAACATTAATTACATGCTATGTATTTTGCTTGGTACATGGGCTCCTTCTTTTCCCCTCACTAGACTGCAATCTTGATTGTAGGATTTTGAGATTTATTTTAAATAATTGATCCATATTATGTCTTTAATTATAAATGTTCAAAGGACTGAACTCTCCACTGTACTTATTATTAGTGGAACATATATTGATTTTATTTTCTAGTGAGTGCTAGGAAGAGCTATAACGTGAATCTCATCAGTTTTCTTTCTATTTGCTATTTGACCTTTAGGATATTGTTGGGTGTTGACAATCCTTAAGATAGAGGAAAGAAGTAATAGCTAGTGACTGCCTAGACATGAAGGGTGTTGAGTGTGAGATGAAGATCATGATGCAATCACCCCTGTGTAAGACATTGGTCAGGGTTCAATGGAAAGGTTAAGTGCAGTTGTCAGCATATTCTCATAGGTGTTGAGAGAATATTCAGGAGAAAAGAAACCACAACTGCCAGACAAAGGAGGGGGGGGTATTAGGTTGATATAAAAGTAATTGCAGTTTTGGCCATTAAAAGTATGGCCAAATGACATTTCTTTAAATGGCCAAAACTGCAATTACATTTGCACCAACCTAATACATTATATCTAATCCATATAACCTTCTGAGATTGGATATATTATTTATCTTTTATTCATAAGAAAACAGACTGTCCAAGAAAGAGTTAAGCCCAAGACCATAAAGCTGGCAAGTGAAGAAGCTGGAATTCACATGAGGATGATCTGCCCTTGAAAGGCATGCTTTTTTTTTTCTAGAGCTTTCTCATAGTGGTGGAAAAGGAGAGCTAACTTTGTTTTAAAGTCATAAATACATATTGCATATTCTTAAGAGACATTCATTAAATTTTTAGAATAACGCAACTGTAAAGGCATTATTTTTTCCATTGTATATGGAAAGAAACTTGGACACAGAGACTCAGTAACTTTCTTACGGCCACACAGCTACTACTTTAGTAAGCAGTGATTCAAACCCAGTTCTGTCCACTTCCAAACTGGTGCTTTTGCTAATACAACATGCTGCCTGGAGGTACAGGATCAGCAAGAGTGACAGGTAGGCATTTAGGGATAAAGATTTGCGGAATGTGTTTGAAATGTATACAGAGGAAGGGAGTGTAGAATCAGGACAAGGATCCAAGATTGAGCTTTTGCCATGTGGGAGGCAAAAGGCACGGACTTGACTTACGTTCCATCTTCTCTCACTTCTCTAGACACCTACTGCCTTGCAGAACTACTTTCTCTTCCCTAAAATTTCCATGCTATTCCAAATGTCTGTACCTCTGAGCATGTATTTTCCTCTGTCTAGAATATTCGTTTGCTCTTCTTTTCCTGGAAAACATCTCTTTAACCTTGAAAATGCAGTTCAAATTTTATTTCTTTTGTAAATCTTTCCCTAATCCAACAAATGTTGAATTGAATGCTCTTTTTACTTTGAGAGCCTTTAATTTAATATTGCCTCAGATATTGCTTCAGAAGCATGACTATGACTCTCGAAGAATAAAATGGGCCTGCTGAGAGTCCATAGCCCTGTAGTTTTTCAAGACTTATATCTAAGTGCGAATTTGGTAATATTGCAAAATTATTCTGAACGTATAAGCTCTTTAGATCTTAGGACAAGAAAGAATTGAAAACAGTACGCGCGCGCACACACACACACACACACACAACTTGTTACCTTGAAAATATTTTAAAAAATCTATCCAGGAATCATTCAAACCTTCCTCCCATCCCCTGTTTTCTTCCTTTTCACACACAGGCACATACACCCACAGGAGCTATTACCAACTGGAAACCTTACAAATGGTTTTCAGAGGTCCTCACTCCTGTCCCCATACTACATGGTCACTACCCTCCATATACCTACTTAATGTCTTTTACTGTGCTTTGTACATACTAAGCACTATAATGAAAAGTTGAAACTCAGAGGAATTAACACAAGTATATGGATTAAGGAGAAATATGATCAAGGTTAGAATAAACTAGTTATGTGTAGGGTGTGGGCCTTTGCTGGGAAACAGTGGTTCTCTCAGGTAGGTTTTGAGTCCAACATCCTGTTTCCAACACATATTTATCAACACCCTCACAGCTATCTTTTATAAAAAAAACTACTATTGTATTACATGTGTCCTTGTGGCTGTAAAATTTTGATTCAGCAGTAAAGTTAGATTTATTGACTGGGAGAGCAAGGACTGTTGATGTTTTTCTCTGCTTCATGCCAATTCTATAGTGTGTCATAGAGTGGAACAGTAGATACTGTTTTTCATATACCATTATTTTTTCCATTCACTCATCCATTGAGAATCATGAATTTTACAAGTAGATTTATTACTAGTACAAAATATAGTGATAAATTCAGTAACCGTTGTTTTATCTTCTTGTCCATTCATTGAACTTTCCATATGTACAATTGGGGTGATTAAAAAAAGAAGCAAGATTTACTAGGGTCAGCAAAGCAAAACACGAAATGTAGAGTTAGCAGTTAACTGGTAAATCTAGAATATTCTGGCAAAAATAAAAGACTTGTTTAGCTGTGTTCATTGTCTGTACTCTTAGATAATTGCCGGCCCTTTGCTTTACTTCAGGCTTTATTGATCAAAGGAAAAAGTGCAGCAGAGATCTATGGTTTGATTCAATTATTGAAAATAGAAACATTGGTCTTTGAAGTATAACGTGGGTCATGGTCTCAAAGTTTTGTGGGCTGCTGCTGATGCCGAGAATTAAAGACTATTGCTTTTGTAATTCTTGGTCAGTCATCAACAGTTGGCTTGAGCACTGAAGTACTAAAAAATAGGCTCATTAAGTAATAAATATCTCCAAGTTGGATGAACAAAACAGTTTCAAAATGTGTATTTGGTCTGGCATTTCTGCATTATTCATTAAACTGAAAAATGTAGACTTTTATCTCTAAGTTCTGCTCACTTACTTGCAGCTACTTTAGGAAATAGTTTTACTTCTCTTTACTTCCACAGTGAGAACTGCAAGATCATTGTTGGTACAACTTAGCCACTGCTTAACAGAAGCAACATGTTTACATTACTTTCCATATTTTTTTAACATCAGCATTTACTATCCTTTAAGAAGTCCTTAACGGTTTTCTTTCTTAAGGATTTCTTTTTTTCTTTTCTGGAAGAGTAAGTTGTGGACTCAATTAGGTTAATAACTTCTTACCCATGAGGCCATAATGAATTTATTCTACACTCAATAGCCTTTGGAGAACATTACTTAGTATTTAAAGAGGGAAAAATCAGGATATAAGAAACCTTTTTTGGAAAGCTACATTTCCCAGATTCCTGCTGCTTAAAAAAACCATTTGGATACTTTTAAATAAACTTTCCTGTATTAAATTGAGGCCCCCTACTTGAAACTACCTACTCTTTTAGGAATGAAAGGGACTGAAAATTCTACTCTGGCTGAATAAAGAAATTTTAATAACCTGTCTAGGAGTTGAATTTAAGCATACTAGCTTGTCACTATATTGCCAAAACAAATGCAAATTCATTGCCTGGTATTGGAACCAACTTAGTAAGGTAACACTTCGTTTTTTGAGCATCATCGGGGGAATGAATTATTCTGCTTAAGTGAATTTTCCGTATAAATGCTTCAGAGTTATCTTTTAACACAGAAATCAGGCATGCTGGGCTCTTGCTGAAAACCTTTTGTGACTTCCCATTGTCTAAAGAATAATGCATTGCTTCATATCCTTTCAATTCCCCTATCAATTAAGACCTATTTTAATCTGTTCACTATTCTCTGGACCTATCTTGCTGCTTTAATTCTTTGAGTCTCAGATGCTATTCTGTGTGGCCACCAATGCCACACTTTACTTTCTCTGCTTAATGAACTCTTAGTCATCGTCAAAGTTACTCTCAAAGTTACCTTTTCTAATATGTTATTTGGCTCCATATCATTTACTTACTCTTTTCTTTGTGTTTTCATGGATCTAATTTATGTTTTCAATATATAAATCACCGTGTATTATGATTTTTAT
This sequence comes from Theropithecus gelada, assembly GCF_003255815.1. Classification (NCBI taxonomy): domain Eukaryota; kingdom Metazoa; phylum Chordata; class Mammalia; order Primates; family Cercopithecidae; genus Theropithecus; species Theropithecus gelada. The sequence continues at coordinate 146,811,641 of NC_037671.1, read as the reverse complement.
CTCTATATTAGTGTCCTTGAAAAAATTGGGAGTTAATAGTCTTCGGGAAACATACACTTGTTCTCTCAAACTCACTACTTACAAAAATCTTAGTGTCTTTTAGAGACTCACATAGTGACTGTGTGTTAGGTACTATGCAGTATTATATTTGTTATATAATATATAACAAAACATATGATATCGTATTTGTTTACTGTGGTTGTTGAAATAAATTGCCCAAAATGGGGTGGCTTAAAACATTGGAAATTCATTCTCTCACAGTTCAGTAGCCAGAAATCTGAAACCAAAATGCCATTGGGGCCACACGCCCTTCAGAAACTCTAGGAGAGCATCTGTTTCATGCCTCTTCTAACTTCTGGTGCTGCCATCAATCTTTGACATTCCTTGGTTTGTAGCCACACCGCTACAGTCTCTGCCACCATCTTTACATCACCGCCTTCTATGTGTGTCTCTCTCAAAACTTTATCCATCTTTCTCTTATAAGAATATATATAATTGCATTTAAGGCCTACCTTTATGATCCAGCATAAGCTCCCCTTTTCAATATCCTAACTGAATCACTTGTTTTTGGCCACATAAACTAATATTCACAGGTTCCAGGCATCAGTAAATGGGAATATCCTTGGGAGCCATTATCGGTCAATCACAGAGACTTAACACATTTTTGAAACTAAATTACCCATTTAAATATTAAAACTTTCAAAATATTAGACCATATTTAAAGAAAACATAACTAAAATGTATATCATACATTTGCTTCCTTAATCAGAGCACAGTGTTTGTATTATAATTGTATAATTTGTGATACCAGTGTTTTCTGATCTTCAACATTAAACTGTACTTTCAGTTGTGGATTAGTTTTAGGCTCCCAGAGCATTTAGGAAAGCTATTTTTCTCCAACAGAGTATGTATTAGTGTGAAAAATAGAAATGGAAACAGAACTCTACCAATAACATTTTATGCTAAAGAATTATTAAAACCTTTCAATTTTCTATATAAAAGTTAACATTTTGTGAACTTTCTATCTTTATTCCCCTGAGAACCTGGTAAAAGTGATACATCAATTGTATTTTTGACAATACTGATTATGATAAAGATGATGACCCTTGACTGGCAAATTGCTTCTAGACTTAGAAGAATAAATAAATGATATTAAGAATAAATGCACTATAAATAACTGATGAAATATGGTAACAATAGACACTGAGGACTACTAGAGAGGGCAAGGGTTGAAAAGCCGCCTCTTGGGTACTATGTATACTCAGTACTTGGGTGATGGGATCATTTGTACCCCAAACTTCACCATCACACAGTATACCTGAATATCAAACCTGCACATATACCTCCAGAATCAAAAATAAAAGGTAAAAACAAAATAAAACAAAATTAACTATAGTTTATTTACATATTCATCATTGTTTTAAAAAATTTCCTATTTGATTGCCGCAAAATAAAATCTTTCTTGTCCATGTACCTAGCATATCTATGAGCAAATAAAGGTGGACTTCTAGATGCACACACACACACACACACACACACACACACACACTGATAGGGATGTCATAGCAGGATTGTCAGGCAGTTCTAAGGCTCTAGCTGAGGTTGGAGATGATAATTCATGGTAGGTCCAAGCTATATGGTCATGAATTCGGGTTGCAAGAGGAGAGCAGCAGGAAGAGAGGCAATTAATTGTGCAAAAGTTGTGAAGACAGCACAAAGTAGTTAAGTAATGAGAATAAAAAAGGAAAAGTCCAGGAAAAAGGCAATGACAAAGAATTAAAAGAGATAAAAGATATACACTGGAATTGAATGGCCTGAAATATTCCAATTCTGAGGTCAATCACTTTGGTTTAGGGTACTCAGAGGTAATTGGCTTGGTTTCAGCAAGGAAGATGAGAAACATCACATGGCCATTTCAGCAAGGACATGGCCTCAACTGGGAGTGGGTGGTGAGGATTTGACACTGTAGTCACTGTCGTCAGGGTAAGAAGGTGTTTTTCTTTGTAAATTATGTCACCTTCAAATCTGTTTCTTTTAATCTATTTAGAGACTGAAATTGGATTTAAAAATTTGCTAAAGTCAGAGGACTTCTTTTCAGTAAAATTCTTTTAAAAATAATACTTCCAGGCCAGGTAAGGTGGCTCACGCCTGTAATTCCAGCACTTTGAGAGGCCAAGGCAAGTGGATTATGAGGTCAAGAGATCAAGACCATCCTGGCCAACATGGTGAAACCCCATCTCTACTAAAAATACAAAAAAAAATTAGCTGGGCGTGGTGGCAGGCGCCTGTAATTCTAGCTACTCAGGAGGCTGAGGCAAGAGAATCACTTGAACCTGGGAGGCAGAGGTTGCAGTGAGCTGAGATCGTGCCACTGCACTCCAGCCTGGCGACAGAGCAAGACTCTGTCTCAAAAAAAGAAAAAAAAAAAAGAAAAGTGCTTCTGTCTAGTGCTGGGTTTTTTTTTGTTATGTTTTGTTTTTTGTTTTCCATGATTCAACAATATTGACTAGATGGAATGTTTTCACCAAAAGATTTTAGAAGGTAAAAATCTAGTTTCCTTTATATGTGCTGCATAATTTTCCCCTTCTGTATTTAGAATAAAGCTTTTTCTTTTATTAAATTGGTGGGTAAATCTGTTTAATTTTTTTTTAATGTTAAATGTTAATGATTGCCTGCTCATGGCGAAGTTCTAGTGTGTTAAAGTAAGAAGTCAAGAATTCATTAATTTTATAGCTAAAATCTAACTATCCATGTTTTATAAACAATCTAACCTTGAGTCTAAGATTTTGCTGCTTATCTGCTACTTTTCTAATCTTTTCATCTAGGAAAAGTCAAGCCCAGGAATCACATATCTGTGACTCTGTTGTAACGTTCTAACTCAGAGACTCACGGCACATATCCCCCCCCTTGATGTGTTTACATTCTTATAGTTTGGAAGAGGAGTCATTACCTCCAGGTCACACATTTCTAGCTCTTTGAGATTTGACGGTTTAAAACATTTGGTTTAGACTTAAGGATCTTTCCACACTTGCTGAGAAATTCTCTTTCCCACAGATTGTTAAAAATATTTTTCTTCGACCTGAGCTAATTTCCCCAGATAATCTTATTACATTCTTAGCACCACAAATTCATAATTTCAATTGTGCTAAATGGAAAGCTGTGGCATATTAGCAATTTCCGTAGGTTGACTTACTTTTGTCTCCTGGGTTTCTAACATTGACTTTCTCACTTTAGATATGTTATGAATAAATACTAAATTCAATATTGAGATTTAAAAATACTTTTTAACCTGCCAAAATTTTTCAAGAAACAGTCTTGAAAACAAAGATCACATTTATTTTAGGAATTATAGAACTCTTATTTTATAGTAATTAAAGTGAACCTAAATAAGTCATTAAAACTTATCTTTTCTTTGATCTTATACATTTAAGAGATATAGAAGTAACTGTAACAATAGACCTTGAAATATCTTATAAAAATAATTCTCCATATATAACAAATTTTAAAATGAAAATTTTACATTGATGATTATTAAAGCTGGTAGTATAAAAAACTTTTTAATTTGACTGAAAATTTGGAAACGAACTATAACTTTTTGATTTTTTAAATACTATATTAGTGAATTTAATTAAAATGCCACTTTTTCTAAGGCAGCAAATCATGACTGAGAAAATGGAACAGATTTCTTCTTATTTTTTATATTCCTTTCATATGTGTTTTCTATGTAAGCAGTATTATTAAGCGTAAGAAAGTTAAAGTTATTTGAGTCAAAAATTATCTCTCTTCACTCCCTTTATCAATTCTATGAGATTAAAATGAAAATTATTCTTTATTCCACACAAAGTTTGATGATAAGCGGTTATTGGTCTTGGTCCCTCAGCCCTGGAAATAGTTCATCACTCTCAAAACTTTAAATTAGAGAAAAAGCATACCGTGACTCCTAAGGAGACAAAAACCATGTCCCTTAGCTTATTCTCAGTTATTTTTAGAAAGGTATTGGAGATACATATGTATACCTTCCTTTTAATAAGTGATATTGTCAGCCTTAAGTGTAACTTTTATTATGGAAATGACTGCAATATGTTACAGCAGATATTACCTTTTACAGTAAATGATTGCAGGACTTGCATATAACAGACTCTAAGATGGCTCACCAGAGTAAAAATTATGCAAAAAGATGAAAATCTTCCTAATGATACAGTGCGTTTAAACAGCATTCCTAAGACCCTACAAAAATTTAGGTACCTAGTAATTAGAGAGTTAACAAGAAAAAAGTAATACTTTGGATTTAATCCGGTTTAGGTCTCATTTAACTGAGTTCTTTAATAATGTTTTGTTTTAAATAGCTAGGAGGGAACATTTTCTCTGCAAATTCTAATTCTTTGGCTCTCCTTTCAGGTAGGCTTTGCTATTGAGCTGGCTTTACATTTCACTTCTAATTTCTGGGCAAAGATTGCAGCTCTTCAGCATGTAAAGAAAGGCGCAAGTTTGTTTTTTTGCTGTTGACATTTCATTTGGTTATTTCCTGTCTCTTTGGAAAAAAATGACCTCCTCACTTTGTTCTTTATCTCTTTTTCCTGTCAATTTCTGCTTCCCCCAATTTTTATTCCCTGGAACTGTTGATGTCTTTCATCAGCACATTCCTCCAAGCTTTCAAGTTAATTCTAACCTGAACAAGGAGCATATTAACAGCTTCTAAAGCAAAGCCTGGAATTATTCTTGCTATTAAAATCTGAGTATCTGGTGCTGCAAGCTAAACTGCACAACGTTTGCCCCAAAGGAAGACATTATCTTTATTATCTTGGTCAGAAAACAGATCAGCCCCTGCCCAGGAATAAGACCCTAACTTCCTGAATACTCAATAAATTGAATGGAGCTTGGCCTTACGGATTGTTTTAATTCATACAACTGGTTTTCTGCTTGGATTTTCCTGTCTAGGATGGATTTCTGCCCCAAACATACTCTATCTGACTGAAGCCCTTGTATCTCACCAAGTTTTGCTTATGTCCTTCGTCAAGGTGCTAGTCGCATCTCTACCTTGTGTCCCTTTGTGTATTGGCTAATTACATAGACCCCCAACCTCAGTGACCTGAATTTGAATGAGATTTAGATATCAATGTATGCAAACATGCACCAAGAACAACTCGATCACATCTGCGTGGGGCTTTGTCAGACTGTCTAGTAGATGTCACAGAGATCTGCTTTATTGAGATGTCTCCTTAGATAATGTTGTTGTGGGACAATTCTCCATGACATTTCTGTATGACTAAGAAGGGTTTGGTTCCAGACTAGCTTTTCAAGAACGTTTGGATATCAAACTGTCTTAACCTGCTTGAAAAAATAGAGATAAAGTATACCTGTGGTAGAGGCCAGATTTGTTTACTGACCAGGATAATAATTTAAAAAGGGCAAAGGAGAACCATGTTAGCTAGCATCACTCCTTATAAAATTGGGAGTTTCCTAAGCTGAGGGTTCATAAACTGTGACAAACCCACTATCTGCCCAGCATTTGCCTGGGCCCCTCTACATTGCCTCATGGAACTTGGCAGGACAAGGGGGAACTGATCCAAACATGAAACTCTTGCTGCTTGCTGTGCTATGTGTTAAAAAACTCTTTGTTTCTGACCCAGGAGTCTTATGTCTTTTGCTAGTATGTATGAAACTGTGGTGGGCTACAATCCCATCCTCTTCAGAGTTCTTCAAACTATATCACCACATTTTTGTGAAGTGGAAAGAATGCAGACATTACAGTAACTTGAACCAGAATTCCAACTCAGTACTTTGTGATCTCAGAAATTAATAACCCCATCCCAGTTTTCTCATTGATAATACAGCTTAACATTGTTGTTGAGGATTAGAAAATCTGTGTATGTAAACTGGCTTTGCATATTTCCTGAATCATAGTGATCAGGGCTGAAACCGCAACATCTGGTCCTCAAAACCATGCTCCTTTTTGTTTGTACTATATATATCTGATAAGGAATATAAATCATTCTATTATAAAGATATATGCATGCGTATGTTTATTGCTGCACTATTCACAATAGCAAAGACGTGGAATCAACCTAAATACTCATCAGTGATAGACTGGATTAAAAATGTTGTATATATATACCATGGAATACTATGCAGTCATAAAAAAATGCGATCATATCATTTGCAGGGACATGGATGGAGCTGGAGGCCATTATCCTCAGCAAACTAACAAAGGAACAGAAAATCAAATACTGCATGTTTTCACTTATAAAGTGGGAGCTAAATGATGAGAACACATAGACACATGGAGTGGAACAACACACACTGGGGCATTTCAGAGGGTGGAGGGTGGGAGGAGAGACAGGCTCAGAAAAAATAACTAATGGGTATTAAACTTAAGACCTGGGTGATGAAATAATCTGTACATCAAACCCCCATGACCCAAGTTTACCTATGTTACAAACCTATACTTGTACCCCTGAACTTAAAAGTTTAAAAAAATGAAATATTCTTCAATATATACACTAACCTTCTTTTTTCTTTTTACATTAATTTCAGATGCAGTAACTATTATAATGACACTTCAATGTTTCTAGTTAATTTTTCACTAGACGGCTTTGGAGAATGGAGGTATTTGTATTAATATGGGAGTATAGTTGAACTGACAATCTTGCCTCCTGGACAAAATGGCATTTTACATAAATTATGCATTTCTCCTCAAAATTTAAGAAATTCTACTTCTTTAAAAACTTCATCTCTGGCTGGGTGCGGTGGTTCACGCCTGTAATCCCAGCACTTTGGGAGGCCGAGGCAGGCGGATCACGAGGTCAGGAGATCAAGACCATTCTGGCTAAGGCAGTGAAACGCCGTCTCTACTAAAATACAAAAAATTAGTCGGGCGTGGTGGCGGGGTCCTGTAGTCCCAGCTACTTGGGAGGCTGAGGCCAGAGAATGGCGAGAACCCAGGAGGCGGAGCTTGCAATGAGCCGAGATCGCCCTGCGGCATTCCAGCCTGGGCAACCAAGAATCCGTCTCAAAAAAATAAATGAAGTAATTAATTAATTAATTAAAAATTTAAAAAAACTTCATATCTTTTTTATTTTTGCATTATAATAGATATACAAATAGATTCTGCATTTAACTTTCACTGGCTAAAATTCTTGAAGTAGGTACAGTACGATTCCAGCCAAAACGTAACCACTGTGCAATCATTCAATTAGTCCTAAAATCTTCCTCAAATCTACAAAGAAAGGTAACTAGATACATCATGTAGCTAATTACCCCTCTTAAAACATGGGTAGTAATGTTTTCAGAGAAAAATACCTTGTACTTTCATTACACCATTTGACTTATACAGTTGCATATTGATAGTATGATGACATTTTTAAAGACATGAAAAAAGTTTATTGCGTTATTCATTCTACTTTAAGATGCACCATGTCTACTACGGAGATCAAATGGTAAAATACTTATATCATCTATTTTATTTACGTTGGATCCCCTTTAAATTCCTGTTCAGTTATTACCCTCCCTTCCTCTGAGTCTTCTTTCTTAATAAAAGTCATGTAGGCAACACTTGTCTTCTCTTAAATTATTAAACCTTTTTCTTTATTCAAGGAATTTTTGAAATCTCATTTCCTTGTATGATTATGATTTGGGAAATAAGTGTGTTTTCTTGGACTTGACCCTGAGTAGGTATGTAATTTAGATGACTTCTTTTATCACTCTACCATATGCATTTATATGTAAAAAAGGATATATTTATCTATCAACTCATTTAATGATTGTAGTTCAATAGTTTATATTATACTTAGTTCCATTATATTATCATTCTCTATTACTTAATTTTACCTAAGTGGCTAAAATAATGTTCATTTAATTTTATCTTTTCAGTTATTTATTTGTAAACCGCTTTCCTCCAAAAAGAATTAATGTTATTTGTAAAGATGCACATGCGACAATTAAATATGAAATAAATAATGAATGAAGAAATTAAGGCAAAGAGAAAAGAGCCACATATTTGCCCATAAGATTTCAAGAAAACAAAGCAAGAAGTCATATTCAATTTAATGATTCATACTGTTTATGAGATAATAAAAAATAATTTTCTCCCCATGTCAAAGATACTTTTTTTCTTACTAAACATGAACTATGCAATGTAGTTGATATTCTCAGCCAAATCCTTATATCAGCTCTAGCAATATTGCATGGAGTTGTTTCTTACAAAATTCTTCAGTGTAGGCCAACAGCACTATCGCAAGTATAGTTGAATGAATGCATGTTCATTTACCTAATAGTTATAGTCAGATTTGGAAACAATGTAAATATCTACCAATAGAATATTTATTGAAGAAATTATGATATTTTATATGCTAACTTTTATATAAGTATTACAATTTATGATATTTTATATGCTAACTTTTATATAAGTATTAAAAGTTTATCTTTGAAGAATCTTTAACAAGATGGATAAATATCAGGAAATTAATGTTAAGTGAAAGAGAAATTCTGTCTCCCATATCTCAATTGCACTAATATGTCCATAGAAGAAATTCGAGAAGAAACAATTAACAGTGATTATCTCTAGAAAGAGGAATTTAGAATGATTTTATTTTCTTCTTATATTTAAGAAAATTTCTGACTCACATCTAACCATGAGAGAAATCCAGCTACTGGCACAACGTTTAAAGCTTCATAACCTATTTCTAATGCTCCTTTCTGGCTTTCCCTTCTCCTCATAAAGCCCATTTCCTGGCCACACTGAACTTCTTGTTGTTAGCTCAGGATTTATGCCTCTTTACCTTGGTGCTCATGCTGCTAGCTCTGCCTCTACCGGTAACTCTGCCCCTCCACCTAGAGTTGTTAAATTCTATCTGGTGATGTGTTCTTAACACTTTAACTTAGTGAAACTTTCTTTGCTTTCCTCGAACACCCTTCCTACATTCCTAAGTCACCTTAGCTTAGGAAATGTCTGCTTTTTATGGCAGTGATGACTGCTTAGGTGATGACTGCTGTTTACGGCAGTCAACACCTTACACAGAAATATTATTCATATAAATGAGCTTTTTTTCTCTCTTTCAATGAATAGTTCCTTTAGATCCACTTTGTCATACTCCCTTTGTGCCCTTCCTGGTATCTAGCAGGTGTCTCACTTATCTCTTCCTGTATAACCATCCAAAACATAATGACTTCACACAATAACCATTTTATTGTGAATTAGCCAGGCAGTTCTTCTGTTTCTATGTGATGCTGGCTGAGGTTATAATCATTTGAGAATTCAACTGAGTTAGCAATGAGTTGGTTCACTCAAACCTGGCTACTGGCCCTGGATGTTGGGTGAAAGCTTAGCTAGGCTGGTCTACCAGAGAATCTTGGGCTTCTCAGAGCATGGCAGCTGGATTGCAAGAGGGAGCATGTTAAAAACAAATGTTCTCTCAGTCAAAAAGTAAAAACTGTCAGTCTTCTTAAGAGCTAGGCCTGGAACTGTCACAGCGTCATTACTGCCACATTCTATTGGTCAAGGCAGTCAGAAATCCAGCCCGGATTCAAAGGAAAGATAAAAAGTTCCACTTCTCAATGAAGTGAGTGACAAAGAATGTGCAACCACATTGAATAAATGAACCACAGGAGGTTAATTTATTCACCCAATATTATGAAACACTTATTATGGGCATTATTTTAGACACTGGAGTTATAGCAATGAGAAAAAAAAATAAAGGAGGGAGAACTCCCTGCTGATTGTGAAGCTTATATTTTACCAGTAAAAGAAAGAAAATGAAAAAAATATATATATATAAGTGTATTAAAAGGTGATAGGTGCTATGAGTAAGGTTACCATGCCACAGTGTTTCCACTGCCTGTTGTTCCAGTGTAAATATTAATACATTTGCTTTCACTCTTAGAAGCGGGTTAGACTGGATGAAAATGTATTTGGTCATCCTAACTATAAAGAGAGATGAAGCACAGAAGTAGCATAGGATGTGGGACCTGCATTTTTAAATAGGATGATCAGTAAAAGCATCACTAAGAAACAGAAACATAAATAAAGAGCTAAAAGAGGCAGGGAAGCATGCTGCCTGCATATATTTATGTATGTACTTCAGACCAATGAAAACGTGAAATTTACACATTAAAATGACAAAAATCATATTTTGTTGGTGTATGTTACTTTGTAGATCCAATTCACTGCTTCTTCTAAACTAGTACGTTCTGCAACTAATTTGAGCAATCCAGGATACCAAGCCCTGTATTTCATACTTGTTTCCAGAAGTAGAATTTGCATGTTACAAAAAATTCACTTTTGTAATGAAGTAGCTTTTGATATAAAGGAAATTTAATCTGACCATATGCTTACTTAAAAAAAAAAAACCAATTAATTAGAAGAGCTACTTTTAAAAGCCACATGTAGATTTTGGAGCACACCACTTGCTATTTCAGAGAACATTATGAAATATACATGTTATTCACCAGAGGGTGCTATGGTCATCTGAAATGGAGTGTACAGCATCACAGTCCAATTTTCATGTACGCTTGAAAGCTTCAACGTTTGCTTTGGGAAACATAATTTTAAAAACGTACTCTCTTCCTTTGTTTTTCTCTTGTCTTTTCCCTTCTCGTAATCCTCCAGTAACTCTACTCAATGTATCACTTTAATGATGCTTTATGTCAACTAATATTAAAATGAGTTGAGAACACCTAACCCATAGCTACTGATAGTGACCAGGGATCATGAATACGTTAATAATTCACAAAATGGTCCAGGCATACGTAAGCAAGTTTGACATGCTGAAATATGTTTCCTGCCTTAAAGTTGCTTCATGTTTTTTTTTTTTTGTCATGGAAAGCACTAACATCTGGTCATCACACAACATCCTCTGAATGAATAAATAGATGAATAATAAAGAGAGGATATTTTCTGCCTGTGGTTCAAAGTTTATAATCAGGGCAAATAAAAAGATCTTGGCACCATCCATTATGATAAAGTTTGAACTAATAAGTTACTTTTCCCCACAAGCCAGGATGACCTGGTTTTACTACCTGTAAACATAAACAATAATAGCAGCGATCTCATGGAATTGTTGTGTGCATTATATGAATAACCTACGTGAAACTTTTAGCATGGCACATAATTAGGCACATCACAGTAATTAATAAGCTATTTTGTGAATTTCAGGTTGAGCTATTTAGATTCAAATTAGGTTTATCCTACTTCCTACCTGATGAACATTGGCTAAGTTATTTAATCATTCTGTGCCTGTTTTCTCATATTTAAAATGGTGATAATCAAAGCATCTTCCTCCTGGGTTATTCAGTGATTTAAATGGAATAATACACTTTTAGAGTGTTTATCACAGGATCTTTCTTAGTAAGCACTCCACGATTCTTAGTTACCAAATAGTTGTGCCATTTGATCAACAATAGCATCTTCCATCCTCTAAGATTCTCCAATTTTCTTTAAAAAACACCCAGCCATGTTCTATTAGATTTTCCTGATGCTGACTATTCTGTCCTGGGGTCTCCTTTGCCCTTTCTTTGCATGTTCACTATTAGGCTCCCTTTCCAGCCAAATGATACAATATCTGCCACTTGATCTATAGACACGGATGTCACCTAAGTGTCTTTCAACATCTTATGAATGGTCTTTTCATGTAGGTACTGAAATGTCTTTATTTTAATGCCTTCTTTTCCTAACTGTCAAAGTTATCATTTCTATTAGAGAACGATTTGAAAAGCTCACAGATGGGTAACTGAATAGGAAAAAACATGACCATTTATTAAGAGCGTGGACTTTACTCTGCCACTCGCCTACTAAAGGGGCTTGAGTCACACAGTTTTGAAGCCTGGGGCACCTCTCTAAGCCTCATTGTTACTTTCAGTTCTAACTTACTGCCTAGCACATTTTTATTTGAAGTTCTTCTTTACATCTTTCCAAGCATTGACATACAAGTGAAATCAGTAGAGTTTCCCCAAAATAATCTTTTCTCACAAAAACCTCTGCACGTAACAACTTCCGAGTGAAGGTCTTAGAGGGCTAAACGGGGTTTACTTTGGCAAATGCAATCTAAAATTCAATTTTAGGAATTCTTATTCTTTAAAGTTCCTGCGTGATTTCCTCATGTTATTTGGCTATTTTTTCTACCTACTCTCCTCCCCTCTCTTCTTGACCCCGTTTCTTCCAGAAAAGAAAGAAAACAAACCTCTTCACTTTTCTGACAGAATAACTCAGTTTTCTTCAAACATTGATTTCTCTATTTCACATTACTTTTGTTATTTAACTTTTTATGATATTTTTCCATGTAAATAAAAATGTGAACTATGATGGCTGCATATTATTTAATTTCATTAGAGTAAATAATTTTCTTAATCAAAAACTGTTTGGATTCATAAAAAGAGTTTCTAGTTTTTGACTATTATAAATTTGATCTGAAATCCACATTTCTTCGTGAATATATTTTTGCTCACATATCAGATTATTTTGAGAGTGTTTATGCTAGTCTGGTACTCGCTCAATAGCTTGACCAAAACAATCACATTTTATAGAAGAAACTGTCTTATTTATTCATATAGGATACAGTCATTATAAATTTGGAGAAATTTTAGAGCATTTAATTCAGTTTTTTCCTCTCCTTTCATTTCAAAATCAGTTCTCACCTGTGTTGATATTTCCTGAGAAATGGGCTTAAGTTATGTGTCATCTATAGAAGTTTGCACTACCTGAGGTGGTAATAAACCAGAAGGTACTGTTAGCATACATGAAACACTGTATTTGCATTAGTTTTCTTCCCTCCTTGAATATATTATCCTTCCTTCTTTGGGGTAAAACATGTTTCAACTCACAACCAGTTTAGTCCTCTCTCAAATATTTCTTGTCCTCCAACCTTGTCTCCAGGCAGAAGAAAGCCTTCTGCAGTATTGCCAAGAGCAGCAGTCGCAGTGAACTTACTGGATAAGACACTTCTCTTCCTTTTCCATGGAGAGCACTAAGAAAGGGCATCTAGACTCAGTAGGTGTAATGGTTCATCACTGAGTGGCTAGAGCAGGCTGAGAATGGAGGATAATTTGATGGATCTATTGAATACCTGCTAACACTGTATTTTTGTTAATATTCAAGGGGACTGAAGATTGTGGCAGACTTCTACTTGAAGTGACTGAGAAGTTACTTATGCTAGTGTGCAAGAGGAGAACTAAACAATTTTGCACTTTCTTTGAGGAATGTGTTTCCCTGGTTAGCAACAGACTGTGGCTTAGAAAAATAATTTTTTCCAACTGTTACAGTTTAGAGTGAAAATGGCACTGAAATGGCAAAAGGTAAATCATACCAACTATAGGTGTAATGCAAGTGAAGGTATTTCTATTTGTTGGAAAATCACTCAGAACACTTCTATTACCCTTTCTTTCCGCTCTGTACAGTGTATTAAAATAAATAAATGAGAAGGCAGTGGAAAATAATTATAATTTCTAATTTAAATGTAGTGCCATGAGAGGGCTGATCTGAATAAATGCTTTTGCATCTTTATTTAGAAATACAGAAAGGAAGAGTCAACCTACCTTGTACTCCATTTTATCCAGACGGTGCATAATATGTTGAAAAGAACTAGGGATCCAGATTCCCAAAGACCTCAACCATTAAATTAAACATGTAATCTAAAATGGGTGTCTGAGAAGAACCACAGATAATTTTTCAGACCTCTCACAATACGTGTGAGTTGGATGGTGTTCGATTTAATAGACAGTAACGCTGACTTCTCAACAACTTCCCTAAGGGTCTCTTCTGTGTTGATCCTTTGCCACCTAGCAGATTCAGTGCTGTTGCTAGACAAAGAATTGTCATTCATTCAGTGTATACTGATCACTCCTCATTATATGGGCAATGGAGACCCTGGGAAGAAAATTTATTACATTTAAATATTGATAATTGTTGAGAGCTGGAGCCTGAATTTTATGAATACTTTGTAGACCTTAGCTTTAATGACTAACATGAGAAAGTACTCCTTAGGGCTCTGCTGCTAGATGGCACAGGCATCAAAAAGAGATTCCCAAATAAAATGAACCAAAACCACTTTCCACTGTGTTCTGGGATTCGTTGAAACAGTTTGGAAATGAGCAGACTTTTCTCTGGAATCAAACCCAATATTCTTTTTTAGATTTGGAAAAAGTCTCCAAATTTCTCTTCCAGTACCTATGGGGCATGTTAGAAACATTAGTAGCATTTATTAGGGGGAACCTTTCCCATTAGCTAAAGCGAGGGCTAGTGTTGACAGCCAATATTCAGTGAACCACAGGGGCTTGCTGGTGAAGGTCAGAGGCTGTCTGCCCACCTGGCAGTGGCTGGCATTTTTATATGCTAAATCAGGATTATATTTCTGACACTTGGCTAAAGGATTCTGTAAGAGCTGCTCTGTTTAGAATAACAATAAAAGCAATGAAGATTCTCGAACAATGAGTACCTTCTCTGTGCCAGGTAATGTGGTAAGTTCTTTACGTATATAATCTGAATCTACAAGACATCCCATAAGATAACTAATAATATTATTCCTGTTATTTTATAAATCAAGAAAGAGAGTTTTAGAGAGGATTAAAAATGTGTATCAAGTTACTTATTAAGAAGCAGAGTGAGGATCCCATGTTAAGGCTCTGATTCCAAAGCATACGCTTTTAGCATCTGGTTATATTACTTTTTAAATCTGCAGTGGTTATAAGGTGAACTATTGTATCTGAAAGGTTGAAATTTCAAAAACTTCGTGTTAGCTGTAGATTTCAATGTTTGTTTGCCTCCCGATGAATTTTCAAAACTTCTCAAATACTTGCCTGAGTGTCAGTCTCTCTTGGTTTCAAATGTTTCAATGTCCCCAGTCTGAGCAGTGGGAGGCAGCAGAAGGCCAGTGTTGTCTTCAGATTGGATAATTGAATCCTGTTTCGTGGATCTCTGACTGTTGTAGATTTGAGATATTAACAACATTTATAAATTTTGTTTTATAATGGAGTGCAATCATATTTTAAATAAATTATAACTGACTAGGACATCTTTCCTAGGGCTCCTATCATTATGCAAGAATAGCTGTTTTTTAAATTATAAAATAATATCTGTTACTTGGACATGGGAGTTTTTTTCCTTATTGTAATTAGTGCTTTTGTGGTCACAGAAAGAACATTGACATAGTGTCTGTTGAGGACAGAGAGGCAAAGAAGAATTTTGTTTTTGGCACTGATTCCAATGTAACTAAGAAGTCATTCTAAATATCCAGCCTATAAATGTGTAAATATAAGCTGAAAACTCTATAATATAGTGTGAAAGTACATCTAACTTCTTTTGCACTTGTCTTTGATGTAGCTAATTGACAAAGTACAATGCATGAGAGAGCCTTAATCCCAAGAGACTCCAAAGGATGTTCTTGAATTTCACTTTTAGACAGTTAGCAAAAATTTAGGAAAGGATTATAAAAAAGAAAGGATGGACTCTTGTTGTACAGCATTATTTCTTGTTATTAGTGCCATCTTAAACTTTAACGACTCCCCTCCTCACCTCTTTGAGACCAGACATTGTATTATTGAGGCTAGCTAACAAGTTTTTGGAAATGTAAACTTAGGAGAAAGTTCCTAAAATGTATGCAAGAAAAACTCTTTATTATTCTTTTTAAAAAACCTATATTTCTGTTTTCACTATTCAGGGGTTGCCATGTATACTCTTAAGATACCACGCCAAATATTGTCCTTTGTATATCAATTAAAATTCACAAGTAAATATTGGAGAATTGACTTTGTACCAGACATTTAGTTAGGTGCAATGTCTTCGTTGGCTCCTGTCTCCAAACGCTCTGTCGCTGGAATTAATAACCCTTCTCTATAGTTTTGGCCTCACCTCAGATTTACCTCTTGAAATAGGGAGAAATCAAGAGTTTGGTTTTCTTTGTTTTCTCCTAACTTAGTACTTCAGTTCTTGGTGTGTGTTTACCCGTCCTGTTATTAATTTCCAAGTGTTGACCTTCCTTCCCAGGAGTCCTCCATTTTCTATGTGAGTTGCCCAGTGGTGATTCCTCTTGCTACTAGCATCCTCACACCTTGTATAGATTTATGTGGGTCCTGGTGAAAGAATCTCATGTTCCTCCTGTTCTTTCTTCCCTGAGATTTCCTCCTGGATATTGGAAGTACTTTCTGGGCTTTCACTGCATAAAAACTTCCATATTTTGTATCAGGTCTTTAGTCGGCAGCACAGAATACCTGAACTCTCTAGTTCAGTCGTCCAAAGTCTATATTTTAAGTCTCTAAGCTCTTGGTATTTTACTATATATTTATAAAGCCTTCTACTTTTTTTAAAAACAATCTAGACTAAACAGTATAATTTGTCCTTCAGTTAGATTGTAAATATTTCTTGGTAGGCTTCATTTCTTTAGTTAATGCTTGCCACTTTTTGATGTCAAATGGAACACTGTCTTTAAGCTATATATTTATGTGTAATTATGATAAAATCCCTTGATTTGGGTTATAATTATTTTATGGCATTTTTCCTTAACATGAAGTAAAATAACAACTGTGTGTTCCTAATTAGGACTTTAGGAAAATTCTGTGAAGAACCTAATTATTATTTTGAATCTGTCTCATATGTTTTCTAACAATCCTTTTTCTTAATCACACTGCTGCTTCTGAGTTATTTTCCTATTGCTCTGAATTTTCTGGAAAAAAAAAATCACTTATGTGAAAGAGTACCTGTTTGATGAAAAGTTTATTCAAAGGATCTGATGATCAATTGTGGGTGGCACTGATTACTTGTATCTAAGTGATAAAGAGAAAATGACCTCTGCTTTTACTGGGGATGCTGGTGGCAATGCAACTCCTTGAGAATAACAGACTATTTTATAGCTATGGAGATCTAAAAATCAATTTAAAAATTTTTAAATCACAAATTAAGTATATTCTGTACTTTGAAAAATGCAGCATTACATTAGGTGGAGCGCTAACTGTCAGAATAAAGGCAAATAAACATGTTCAATACTCTGATCTCTGATCCACATACATTACACAAAAGTCAGTCCTTATTCTTTATTTAAATGCACGGAAAATTATGTACTTATGAACAGTCAGATAAAAATGAACTCCCAAGTAGCATATAACAGTAGAGCTGGGGTTTGTATGCTGCACGAAAATGATGAAGCATTGATGATGAAGCATACATGCTGAGCTCCATGGACTCCTTCAGTCCCTCAGGCAGGAGGACCCAGTTTGGTGATACCATGTGCTGAACAACTGTTACTATATGCCTGAGTATGCGGCTCTCCACTTCCTGCATCATCTTGTCATCACTCAAAACAAGTCATATGGTCAACCCTGATGTGAATGATGTGGGAACAATATATACTCATTGAGACAAGTATTGCAAGTCGCATGGCCGCCCTCTTTTTCATGGAGAGAAATCAATTCTTGAAAACTAGTATTTTATGACTGGATATTTCTTAGACTTCAGTTCCATTATCTTTTAAAAGTTAGTCTATAATAAGAAAAATTCTATATTTACAATTTTCTTTCCCTTCCCTTTCTCTTCCAATACAATTCTGTCTTAACTCCAAGTAATTCATAATAATTCAGTATTTTCCAGGACAAGTTCCCCTAACTTATTCTTCAGAAGTGTTTTGGCTAAAATTTAAGTTGTGCTTGTCCATATAAATTTTTTAATCAACTTGTGTATTTCTACAAAAAAACTTTGTTGGAAATTCTATTTAATGCACAGGTTTTGTGAATTTTCACTTTTTTTTCAGTTTGAGTATTCCTCTTCACTAATAAAGTATTAATAAACACAAATGGGGAATTTCTTGTTTAAATCTTCACTAATGTTTTATGATTTTCTGTACAGAGGTATTGTACACTTTTTTGAGAAACATTTCTAAGTATATTTTGTCTGTGTGTATATATATATATACACACACACATATATTTGTTATATATGAAAATATATGTAGTATATAGTTTACATTATATATGAATACATGCATTTTTGTGTTACATGTAAAAATTTAAAATCTGTTCTCCATTCATACAGTACAATTAATATTTTTATATTGATTTTATTTCTGTCAAGTTTGCTAAGTGGTTGTAATATTTCAAACAATTTGCAGGTAGATTACATTTTTTTTTTGGAGATAACAGAATCAAATCATGTGTGAATAATGACAGTTTTGTTTATTAATCTTAAATCTTTATCTATCTTGTATTTTATCTTTACTTAATACGCTTACTAGGACCTCAATTCTAGTGTTTAATGTTGTTATTGATTTCACCGAAAGTTATGCTACTACTTACCGTTAGAATATTTCCTTTTGGTTGTTAAAAAATTATATTGAGGTAAAATTTACAAACCATAGCAGTCACATATTATTAGCATACAATTCAGCGATTTTTGGATTTATATTGTTGTGCAGCATTTCCACAATCTAGTTTTGGAACATTTTTATTAACTCCAAATGTTCCCTACTCACATTTGCAGCTAATCTTCACTCCCACTTTCAGTATGAGGCAATCACTGATCTGCTTGTTTTAATAAATTTGCCTTTAAAAAAAATTCACATAAATGGCTGGTTGCGGTGGTTCACACGTGTAATCCCAGCACTTTGGGAGGCCGAGGTGGGCGGATCACCTGAGGTCAGGAGTTCGAGACCAGCCTGACCAAGATGGTGAAACCCTGCCTCTACTAAAAATACAAAAATTAGCTGGGCGTGGTGGTGGGCACCTACAGTCCCAGCTACTCTGGAGGCTGAAGCAGGAGAATCACTAGACCCTGGGAAGCAGAGATTGCAGTGAGCCGAGATTGTGCCACTGCACTCCAGCCTGGGTGATAGAGCAAGACTCCATTTCAAAACAAACAAACGAACAAAAACCAAACAAAAACACACACATAAATGGAATCATACAATATGTAGTTATGTTGCATTTGTTTTTTTTTCACAACGTAATATATTCAAGATTCAATTTTGCTGTAGCATGTTTTATAGCTGAATAGCATTTTATTGTCTGAGTATACCACATTTAGTTTATCAATCTTCCATTTGGTGAACATTGGGATTATTAATAGTCATTATTATGAATAATGTTGCTATGGATATTTGCATATTTGAGGTTTTGTGGATATAATTGTTCACTTCTTTTGAGCATATTCCTAGAAGAGGAATTGCTGTGTTGTGTAAGTTTATGTCTAATATTTTAAGAAACTGCCAAACCATTTTCCAAAATGGTTGTACCATTTTACATTCATAAGCAATGTAAGAGGGTTCCAGTTTCTTCACATCCTTGTCAAAACTTTGTATTGGCTCTCTTTTTTACTATAGACATTCTCTTGGGTGGAATAGTGATACTTCACAGTAGATTTGCGTTTTTATGATGACATTGAACATCCTTCCTCATTTATTAGCATATACCACCTGTATATTTTATTTGGTGATCTGTTTAAGTTTTTTGCCTATATTTATATTGGATTACATGTCCTCTTTGAGTTGAAAGAGTTCTTTATATGTTTTAGATATAAGCCTTCTATCACATATGTATGGTTTACACATATCTTCTTCTGGTCTGTGGCTTGTCTTTTCATTTTCATAATGACGTCCTTTGAGACAAAAGTTTTTCATTTTAATGAAGTCCAATTTATTAATTGCTTGTTATATGTTTGTTATATGTTTTGTTTGTTATATGTTTTGCTTTTGGCATTGAATGTAAAAACTGAAAGTTTAAAAAGATCACAAAGATTTTCTCTTACGTTTTCTTCTAGAAATTTTAGAATGTTAACTCTTACATTTATATCTATAACTGATTTTGAGTTAATTTTCATATAGTGTGAGAAGCTGTCCTCTTTTTCTTTTTGCATGTGGATATCCAATTATCCCAGCACTACTTATTGAAAAAAGATCTTCTCGTTATTGCATTGTCTTTTTCATGTTGGTCAAACACTAGTTGACTGCTCTCACCATTTCTATTTACTATGGTATGAGAGGTTCTATTAAGCAAGAAAAATAAAATAAAAGGCATCTATATTTGAAAAGGAAAAGTTAAACTATCTCTTTGGGATGACATAATCTTATATGGAGAAAATTCTTTAAAATTCCCACAAATCACTGGAACTAATGAATGAATTCAGCACTGTTACACATTACCATGTGAAATTCATTTGTATTTCTGTGTACTAGTAATGAACAATCCAAAAAATGAAACTAGGAAAATAATATCATTACAATAGTATAAAAAATTCCAAGTACTTAGACAAAATTTCACAAAAGTTTAAGATTTGTACGCTGAAAACTGCAGAACATTGTGATCTATAAAATAGAAAGACATTTAATATTTGTGGATTGGAAACAAGTATAATTAAGATGGCAATACTCAATAAATTGATCTACAGATTTAACACCATCTCTATTAAGATCTCAGCCACCTTTTTCTATAAATTAACAAGCTGACCCTAAAATTCATATGAAAATGTAAGGGATCCAGAATAACCAAAACAATTATGAAAAAGAAGAACATAGTTGGATAACCCATACTTTTTAATTACAAAACTTATTACCAAAAATCCTACAGTAATCAAGGTTGTGTGGTGTTGAAATAAAGATAAATATTTTGATCAATAGAATAGAATTGGAATCATAAATAGTTATAGTCAATACATTTTTGGCAAAGGTGCTGAGACTGGGGGAAGAATAGTTTTCAACAAATGATGCTGAGACAACTGGAAATCCACATACAAAAGAATGAGGTTGGACCTTTAACTATATACAATTATGAACTAAAACAGATTATAGATCTATGTTAGAGTTAGAACTGTAAAACTCTTAAGAGCAAACATAAGAGTAAATGATCACGACTTTATGTTAGGCAATAATTTCTTAGGAGACTAAAGCATAAAAGGCAAAATAAATAATAGACAAATTGGGCTTCGTTGAAATTTTGAACATTTGAATTTCAAAGAATACTATTAAGAAATCAAAAGAAAAACACACAGAATATGATAACATATTTGCAAGTCATGTATATTATGAGAAACATGTTCAGAATATAGGAGGAACTCTTAAAACTCAACAATAAAAAGATAAATAACCCAACTACAAAGTGGGTAAAGTATTTGAATACATAATCTACAAGGAGATCTACAAATGGCCCAAAGGCACATAAAAATATGTTTAATATCATTAACTATTAGGAAATGCAAGTCAAAACCACAAGATACTTCTTCAAACCTACAAGGATAGTTATAATTAAGACAGACATATTATAACAAGTATTGGTGAGGATTTAGAAAAATTAGAACCTTCATCCATTGCTCAGGGGGGGTTGAAATGGTTCACCCATTTTGGAAAACAGTTTAGCAGTTCCTCAAAAAGTTAAACACATAGTTAACTTAATACTTAGCAATTTCAATCCTAAATATATACATGAGAGAAATGAAAAGTTATATCCACACAAAAACTTGTATGTGAATACTGATAACAGAATTATTCATAGTAACTCAAAGTGGAAACTACCCAAATGTCTACCAATAGAATGGATAATATATGGCATATTCATTCAATGGAATATTTTTTGACAATAAAAACAAATGAAGTGCTGATACATGCTACAACATGGATGAACTTTAAAAATATTATATGAAGTGAAAGATGCCAGTCACAAAAAACCACATGCTGCGTGATATTGGGTATATGAAATTTATAGAAAAGGCAAATACAGAAGACAAAAAGTGGATTATTAGTTGTCTAGGGCTGTAGAGAATTGTGGGAATATATAATAACAGTAATAGTAATAATAATATTAATGACTTTTAGAGAGTGTAGAGTTTCTTTGAGACTGATAAAAATGTTCTAAAATTAGATAATACTAATGGTTGCACAACTCCGAATGTATTAATAATCAGTGAATTGTACACTAAATTTAATGGTATGTGAATTATGCATCAATAAGGCTTATAAAAATTGACTATAAATAAATATAAGCATTGGTTTCTGTACTATCAATTCTAATCCACTGAGCAACATGCCTATTTTTGTGCCAATACTGCATTTATACAACTACTGTGGCTTTATTAGTAGGTTTTATAAGTTTTGAAATCAAATAGTCTTCCAATTTTGTCCTTTTTAAGAATTGTTTTGGATATTCTACTTTATTTGCATTTTCAAATGAGTTGTAGAATCAGATTGTCAATTTCTACCAAAAAAAAAAAAAAAAAAAAAAGCTGGATATACTTTTGGTTAGGAGTTGCCTTGAATTTATAGATCAATTTGCAGATAATTATCATGTTGACAATATTGAGTTATCAAATTCAGGAACACGGAATGTCCATCTACTTATTTAGATCTTTAATTTATCTCAGCAATATTATATCATTTTCAGAGCACAAATTGTATACCTCTTTTGTCAAATTTATTCTTATGTATTTTATTACTTTTGATGGTATTGTGGATGGTAATACATCCTTATTTTCATTTTTTGATTGTTTGTTGCTAGTGTAAAGAAATACAATTTACTTTTATTTATTGACTATGATCAACATGGTGAAACCTCGTCACTACTAAAAATACAAAAATTAGCTGGGTGTGATGGTGGGCGCCTGTAATCGCAGCTACTTGGGAGGCTGAGGCAAGAGAATCACTTGAACCCAGGAGGTGGAGGTTGCAATGAGCCGAGATCGCTCACTGCTACCCTCCTCAACTTTTTTTGTTTAATTAGTTCTAATAGATTTTGTGTGTGTGTGTGCGCGCGCGCATGCAGTTTTGGGGATTTTTCATAAAAAAGATTTTACCATTTATAAGAGTTTTATACTTTTTCTTTTCCAATTTGGTTGCCTTTAATTGATTAATATTATTGTTATTATTATTATTACCATCTAGGTTTAGAACCTCAAGTGCAATGTTGAATAGAAGCATCAAGATCAGGCATTCTTGCTTGTCCCTAACCTTAAGAGGAAAGCATTCAGTCTTTTATCATTAATGATGATACCAGCTGTGAGATTTTTTATGTGCCCTCTATCATGTGAGACATTTCACTTCTATACCAAATCTGATGGGAGTTTTTTTATTATAAATGGGTGTCTTACTTTTCAAATACTTCTCCTGCATGTATTGTGATCATACGGGTTGCTTCTTTCATTCTATTGATAGAATGTATTACATTAAGGCATTCTTGTATTACATTAAGGCATTCTTGCATTTCTAGGATGAATCCTTGGTCGTAGTGCGCCTTTTTAAGTGTGCATTTACTAAGGAGTTTTGCACATTTGTTTATCAGTGACATTTTTCTATAGTTGTTTTTTTCTTCTTCTTTAGTATTTCTTTGGCTATGGTTTGAAGGTAATTGGTATCAGGGTAACAATGATGATCGGCAGGTCTTTCCTCTGCCTGTGTTTTCTGGGGGAAGGGTTGGCATTATTTATTCAAATATTTGTAAAATTCACCAATGAAGCAGCCAAGCATCAGTGCAGTGGCTAATAAGACTACTGCTGCTGTTAGGTTAACTTTTCACACATACTTCCATAGATCAGTTGTATAAGACGATGAGCTCAAAAGAAACCAGATCGTTAATTATTTACACAGACAACAGAAGCAAGATTAGCATGACGTCAACTCCACACACTCCTAATCCCACAGATGACACCAAACCAAAGTCCAGATTATAGACAACACAAGAGTGGGTCACTCTGTCATGGAGAAGTATCCTCTAAACTGTAGCCAAGCAGTCTTATATGTTTCCACATGAGTCTCCAGCTATATCCAAGAAGAGAGAAAGTTTGAAAGTCCTGCACTCATTGAAAGTAGGAAGATAGATGAAAAAATTTCTTGTGGCAGTCTCCTACAAGACAGGACTGAGAAATTGCCTTGCAGTAAGCCTTAGGAAGTTTCTTTCTCCTTGATCTAGGAAGAATGCCAGGTTATTCACCAAAACTTGGTTTAGACTAATGTCAACCTCCTATGAGGCCTGCCAACATGGCCTGTGTGGAGATGTACAAAGATACCAGGGTTCCCTGAGAAAGCTTTTCTCTTACAAAATTCATCTGAATCTGGGCTTTTCTTTGTGGGAAGACTTTAAATCGCAAATTTAGTTTCTTTTCTTACTATAGATCTATTCAGATTTGTTATTCCTTCTGTTAGGAGAAAAAAATTCTTCAATCAGTTTTGGTCATTTATTTCTTCCTAGGAATTTCTTTATTTCATTAGCTTATAATGTTTTTTATTTATGTAAGTTTGGTAGTAATACCCCTCTTCCATTCCTGATAGTGGTAATTTTTGTCTTATTTTCTCATTCAGTCTAGTAACAAATTTGTCAATTTTATTGATCTTTTCAATGAACCAACTTTTTATTTCATTGAATTTGAAAAATATCCTAGTTTTCTATTTGACAATTTTTTTTCTCTAATCCTTATTGTTTCCTTTATATTGATTCTTTTAAGTCTATTGCTGCTGCTTTTATTTGATGTCTTTAGGTAGAACCTTATATTATTGATTTGAAAACTTTTTCTTTGTCAATAAAAGCATTTCAATCTTTAAGCATTACTTCAGCTGTATTCCATAAATTTTGATGTTATATTTTAATTTTTATTGAATCTTGATGACTTTATCTAATAAATGGGGTCTGATATTGATATTTATTTCCAAGACCAGACTAAAGGCATCTGAAGATACATTTTGTAGGTTTGGATTAGTCAAGTCAAATGTCTGTGAGTGGCAAGGATTTTGTTAGCTCCCGCTTGATTTTTATTCTTTATCTTGTTTTGCAGCCAGCGCTCACAGAGTGGAATGTTTCTAAGTGCCAAGGACAGAGGAGTACAAGGTTTCTGTAAGACTTTGCAAAGGATGATTAACTACTTGGTGGGAAATTTCCCTCACTCCAAACAACTGGATTGTATTAACTGGCACTTTGGTGAAGCTGTCCTGAAAAGTCACTTTTCTTTTCCATTTGCTCTGATTGCCCCCATGCCTAACGAGCACAAAGTGTTCCTAAGACTACAAATAGTCATGTGACATGGTATTATAATTAATGCTAAGTTTTGAAAATCCTGGTTTTGTTAGTAAAATGATATAAGATAATGATTCACACTCATTAAAAAGAGTGTGGTTGGTCATGCACAGTGGCTCATATCTGTAATCCCAGCACTTAGGGAAGCCAAGGTAGGTGGATTACCTGAGGTCAGGAGTTCAAGTCCAGCCTGGCCAACATGGTGAAACCTCGTCACTACTAAAAATACAAAAATTAGCTGGATGTGATGATGGTCGCCTGTAATCCCAGCTACTTGGGAGGCTGAGGCAAGAGAATCACTTGGAAACCCAGGAGGCATAGGTTACAGTGAGCTGAGATCACGCCATTACACTGCAGCCTGGACGACAGAGCGAGACTCCTTCGCGAAATAAAAATAAAAAAAAATAAAAAATAAAAGGAGGGGGATTGCATTTAATTCTCAACTTTCTTCACTTTTGAATAAGCAAACTTATAAATAGTGCTATAATATTCTTTTATGACAAATGTAGGCCTGTGAATGTCTTGGATCTGGCATGATACACCTTCGGGGGTGTCAAAAATAATTCTTATGTCTCAACACAGAAAAGCTTAGACCATAATCCTGGCTTCAACCAGTGGTGTCACTTTGCTGGAACTAATCAAGAAAAGAGAGAAATGAGCACAGAAAGTAGATTTTGAATATGTAAAATTTTGTAATGTATTATGAGAATAATACATTCTCATTTTATTGTAGATTCAATTTACTGTAGGTTGATTTTCTCTTGATAATGGAAGAGACTCATGGCAGATAACAATATGTTTTTATACTGTTGATGTTCTCTGGGGAGTGAGTTGATGAGTTGGAGCAGGATGTGGTCCTACAGTAAGACTAAAAACAAACCACTACCATCTATTGAGCTCTCAGGACACGTCAGGACTATCACAAGTGGTTCTTTCACCTCTTATTTCTACAGACCTCCCCCAGTGCCTGTTGTTTATACTTCGGTATCAGCACTTTTTATGTTGGAACTCATATATTAGTTATTTCTATATATAGTGTTTCCTCCATAATATTAAATCTTTAAGGATAAGGGCTGTGTTGTAATCATATTTGATCTCTCTCAGTGTTTCGAGAAATGCTTTCTATATAACAAGTATTTAGTTCATACCTGTTAAACTGCATTTAAGTGAACAAAAAGTTATAAGCTCGAGTGACACATTTCAAAGAGATATAAACAGCAAAGCATAATAAAATGACATAACAGAATTGTCAACCAAAAATATGGTGTATCAAAACAAGTGAACAAATAAGTAAACAATGCCTTAAAATGTGTTCAGGAAATGATAGCTTTAAAAGAATGAAGCTCTTCTAGGTATAAATATTGTGTCAGTTAAAGCTATGCAGACAATCACCACAGTGTCTGATGTACATTGAACTTGTGAATAAAATTCCTTAATTTCCAAAAATAATTTATGTTTTTAAAATTGGAGCTTCCTAGAAGATTGGTTGAACTACTATATCTTTGATAAGCAATTTCCACCTCCTAATCAAGGGAACATATAGTAACTTTACCATATTGGTTGCCTACAGTTAAAATACCTTGTGAATCATAGTAGAATCAAATATTTTGGGTTTTTTGTGTGTAATAATTCAGATTTTATATATTATGTTATTTACACAGAAACTGAATTTATAAGAATTTAAGGAGAAAATTTTGCTCAACTCTTTCTTTATGTGATGCAAAGATAACCTGGTTTGACATTTTGACATCTTTCTTTTTTTAAGAAAACAGGACTCGAGAATTATTGTTGTGTGGCATAGAAAGAGCAAAAGCCTGAGAGAGGCTGGGAGTTTGAACTCAAGTTCTGCCAAAAGTTCAACGTATTTTGGCAAATAATATATCCCTTCATCTACAGGATTTCAGGTATCTCATCTGTAAAATGAAAGGGATTGTGTTAGAGATCTTTCTAGTTTAATTTTTTTTTATTTCTAAGTAGATATTTGTATTCATAATGTATTTCTACAAAAGATGATAATAAACCCTATGTAGATGGCATACATTTAGATTAAAGTATAAATGTATTGGTCTATCAGCATTAATGTAAAAATGGAATGTTTTTTAGGTTTAAAATTGTAAGCTTGTAATTAAATTGTTAAATAATTTGTATCTTCCACATTGAAAGATATCCTTGACAGTAGAAAACAATGAACATTAGAAACCCATAAACTTAGAAGGAAGCAGACATGATTTTTTTAACTGTTCCTTTTTTTCTGTAATAAAAACCATGATTTTTCCTAGTACCCTCAGGGTATTCTATGAGGAATAATTAAATATTCTGCAGAGAGAACTTTGAAAATAAAAAGCATTAGAAAATGCTACATTTTACCATCATTCTTTGACTGTCAATAAGGCATTTCCCAAGTGCTTTTTTGGACTCAAAACATATTTATTGTTCTTCAGCTGTCCAGTTATTTTTTTGAAAACTCATTATTTTTAGCTGGCTAACAGCTTTTTATTCTGTAGAATAAAATTTAGGTCAACAAAGGCTCAGCCAAGGAAACTGTGAAACAACCAAATGTTTCCAAGTATGTGACTGGTCACCATCTTGACCATTAATTCTTCCATATTTTTTAGAAAAATTATTTCACAGTTGATGTAATAATGGATCATGAAAATTGCAAGCTAAATAGAAAACAACAAAGAAGGAAGCAAAATATCACCCCTAATTTTATAATCTGGCAATAACCATCACTAGCTTTAACTAAATATTATTCCAGATATTTCTATATACTTCTAGGCCAATAGAGAAATGTACACTCACTAACACACATATACACATGTAGTAATAATTTTATAAAATGTGATCATATAGTAATTGCTAGTTTAGCACTATTCAATTAAATAAGCAAGAATCCTTAAGCCTGAGGCTGTCTCTGTAGTTTGAGCTCCTACATAACAAATTATAACCTAACTTAGTCTGTAAACAAACCAAAACCTAATTTACGAGTTTAACAAACAGCTGAGTTTCAGCCCATCACAAGCAGCCACGTAATCACAGGCATGCCCGAGTAAGACAGATGCCTAGCTATAGCCAATCAGGTGATTCCTCTACTTTCCTTTGGTGTCTGGCCTATTACAGTTGTCTGCTCAGACTGTTGCGGGGAGCTGTCTGAGGCTTCACTATTTCAGGGTGTTGCCTAATTCATGAATTATTCTCTGCTCAAATCAATTTTGCTAACTTTAATTTGACTGAATTTTTTTTTTAAAACAGCAGTATTATCTAATGTTTTAACACACGTACACACAAAATGGATTGTTGTACCTGGGATAAATAATCTTTTACCACAAGAGTTCACAAAGATACCTCTAAAGTAAAGAAATTATACAAAAGCATCAAGATGATGCCAAAAAGTCTAAATTTATTTTTTGTATAGTATTATGTGATCTCCTGCTTATGTGAAAATGAGAAAGTGAGTGCTCCGTTTGCCTCTAACCCCCTTACTTGAACTTCAGTTTTTACAGTTTATATTATTTGCTTTTCTTTGTCAAAAATTCTAAAACATTCTTTTTTCTGTAATATAAATGTCACTGATGTTTCCTTTTATTTTTTCTGTATTTAATGGATTCAGGACTCATCGAACACCACAGTCCTTTTTTATTGCCATCTTTCTTTTGATTTATCTGTTGGTTGGTTGGACTTTATACTTTTCTGGAAAGGCTCATAGGCACTATATTCCAAAACTTCTTAAATGTTTCAGTCTACAATTTTACTTATTTTGTTGCTTTAGGAAATTTTTATATTCTGTCTTTGAACATATCGCCCGTGCCATATGTTGAGTGCACCACACCACTTCTGATTTCCTTGGCCCAGACAATCTTTTCCTTCCATTACTTCATTAAAATTTTAGACCACTTCCTTTACATGCAAATGGTAATCTCTTGTCTTTTTGTATGTCTGTCATTTCATGTTCACAATTTCTTTATTAGTTTGCAAATAGCCTTTGGATTTTTTTGTTTTCCTGGTTCTGGGGCTTCTCTTTCAATTTTATTTGGTTGTTTATCTTAGTGTCGAACTCTTACGTTATTGAATATATGTTTTTATTAAATTTATTTATAACATATTTGTGGGAAATGATCTTTTTACTGAATTTGTTAGATTATTTTTCCTATAAGAAATTCTTCATCTGGCTTTTGCATGCTATGATCTCTTGTGATATTTTTTATTTATTTATTCCATGTTTCTTTCTTTTTTTCTTTTCTTTTCTTTTTTTTTTTTTTTTTTTTTGGTGTAATATGGCTGTGTAGTTACTTCATTTAGCTTATGCTAAATAGGAGCAGCTCTAAACAGACCTTTCACTGGGACCTTATTTAGAGAGCAAGTGGTTACAATTTGCCTTTAACTGCCATATCTGAGAACCATACCTCCTTGGGAGCTGAATTTTAGAGCTGTAGCTCTAAATTTTAGAGTTCTAGCTACTTTTTCAGTGCTTTCTGGTGGGAAGGGCCAGGAAATAGGTAATTTTGCAAATACCTGAATGCAGTCTACGTTCGATGACCTGGCCTCTATTTTCTGATCTGAGATTTTTGTCCTACATCTAATTGGAGTTATCCCCTTAGTCCTGTGGCAGTATATTCTGGGGTTTCAGGTCATTTTTTTTAAATTCAGGTTGAAGCCATGTAAAATGGTGCCCCAAAGATTCTGTTGCATTTTCTGAGAGCCCAAGTCCTAGTATCTAATAATTTGGGCATCTACTGTTTAAGAATTCATCACGACTTTTTCCTAGTTGCTTATGTCTCTACACATTATGTGCTATTGATAAGATTTGTCAGAATTAGATTTTCTTCCTCCCTCTAATACAGCTTCTAAGGCCCAGAATCCTGTACCTTTCCTTGGCAAATATGTTTCAAAATGTAAGAAATGAGTTGGATTTCTTGTTTTGTATGGTTGCTACTGGTAAATTAAAAAATTTTTTTCTGTTGTTGTGCATGTCATCAACTTTTTGCAGATGGCCAGTCTGTAATCTGACGTCCATCTCTCATCTATACCTCAGCGCCTCCATTTTAAAAACGTTTTAATTATCATTTAGGTTTCTAAATTCAACCACACAAGCAAATTATATTTTTGCCTATTTCTAGACACAAAAGCTAGCTGCAGACCTTTATACAAACCCCCAATGAATCAACCGTTTCTCCCTGACCCCTTACCTTCTCTGATAGAGCTTTTGTTTGCTGGGGTCTGCTGCTTCTTTATTTTTGGATTATAAAGTATAGTCTTCTTGTTTGGAAATAATATTAAATAACAGATTACCATGCATGACGGTTAAGTGTCAACTTGATTGGATTGAAGAATGTAGAGTATTGCTACTGGGTGTGTCTGTAAGGGTGTTGCTAAAGGAGATTAATATTTGAGTGAGTGGACTGTGAGAAGCAGACCCACTCAATCTGGGTGGGCACCATCCAATTGGCTGCCAGAGTGGCTAGTAAAAGCAGGTGGAAGGTGGAATGAGCTGAATTGCTGAG
Source organism: Theropithecus gelada (assembly GCF_003255815.1). Lineage (NCBI taxonomy): Eukaryota > Metazoa > Chordata > Mammalia > Primates > Cercopithecidae > Theropithecus > Theropithecus gelada. The sequence continues at coordinate 146,781,183 of NC_037671.1, read as the reverse complement.
TCTTTAGACTTTCATCTTTCTCCCGTGCTGGGTGCTTCCTGCCCTTGAACATCAGACTCCAAGTCCTTTCAGTTTGGGTCTCTTGGACTTACACCAATGGCTCTCGGGCCTCCGGCTATAGACTGAATGAAGGCTGCAGTATTGGCTTCCCTACTTTTGAGGTTTTGGAACTCAAGCTAAGTCACTACTGGCTTCCTTGCTCCTCAACTTGCAGACTGTCTACCATGAGAATTCACCTTGTGATCATGTGAGTCAATTCTCCTTATTAAATTCCCTTTCATGTATACATGTATCCTATTAGTTCTGTCCCTCTAGAGAACCCTAATACACTATGTACACTAATTGTTCATAAACACTTGCTTAATTAATTGGTTAACATTTTAAGGAATTTTAATGACCTAGAACTTTATTGGGCCATGCCCCTAGATATCTATATACTAGTCACACAAAAAAGTTAATTAAATGCCTAGTATGAGTGTCACATGATTTAAAATTGAGTGACATTCATACTAAGCATTGATTTAACTTTTAAATTTCAGATTTAAAATTAGATTTTATTTGCTTTTTTATTATCTTCATTTATATGTTAAGTTTTAATATTTCAGAATGATGATATTGTTTACACTTTTAACTTTTTAAGTACTTATTTGAACAATGACAAATTTTTTTTCTTAGATAATATTTGGTTTCCATGGTCTAGCGAATTTGAAAGAGAAGAATTTTTAGATAAAAACAATTTCTATTCTATTTAGGAGTAGAAGGAGTGGTCCACAGTTATTGTTTAACTAGTGAGTCTGGTTTGGGCTGAATTCACACTTTCACTTTTGAGATTCTATTACACTAAGATTACAAAAGAAAATAGACTTATAACTCAAGCATGTTTTGTGTTTTTGTTTGTTCATCCATAGTACTGAGAATATCTAGGGCTCGGAGGTAGAGATACCCACACATTGATATACATCCAAATAAACAAATTCCAAAGCCAGATACAGGTTTGGATCCAGTTGGTTTTATGTTAGAGAAACTGAGATTTAAGACATGATATAATAAAATACTTTTCTAACTTTGGAGAGGAGCAAATGAGCATGTAATTTCTTTTCTCTTGTATGTCTACCTACGGAAAATGTTATGGATTATGAGGGAAAAAATAATATGCATGATGTATTTACATTTTAATGAATTACATTCTTCATTAAAGTGGGTACACAGCCCTTCTCTTTACTTCTGCTATTGTAGTTTCTATGTGGATGGAACATGACAAGACTGACAACCATATCCCTGCCCAATTCTATCTGCCTTATACTGTTCACTCTTTAGCCATCAATATCTCTCCCCCTGCTATAATTGCCTCACTCGTTTGTTGCAGGGGCTTCTTTCAACTTTCTTTTTATAACTAGCAATCACTCACACTCTGCTTCCACATTTTAAAATCATCCCATTTCTGCACTTCCTCACCTTGTGTTTAAAAAACTCATGTTCTCTTTCTGCTAATGTACATACCATTTTTTCCGTCATCAGCATTTTTTTCACATAGCTGCATTCTTTCAAGTTCAAATTTTAAAATGTTGAAGGTCACTATTTGCCCAGTTATGATATCCTATGTGGTTATTCCATAGTTAGTATATGATTATTGACATTTTATTTTTTTACATATCTTTGAAAGCTCCAGCAAATAAAAATGTTCTTCCTTTCAGCTCCGTTAGATCAGGATTAGACGTGCTTAAATATTGATGGTTAAAAACTTTGCAGTGAAACCACAGTTTTCTTTTTCTTATTTTTTTCAGTACCTAATAATGATATTTCAACAGTGAAGTCATTGAATACTCTCTTTAACCTTCATGTTTCTTGGCACTGTTATATAAGAAGACAGGAAAGAAAATTGCAGTAGTTATGTTGTGAAAACAAAGAAGAATACTTATGTATGAAAAAAATTTAAGCTGTATATTAACTTTCATTCAGATTATACTGCCCAAAGTAATTTACAAATTCAATGCTATCCTTATCAAAATACCAATGTCATTTTTCACAGGATTAGAAAAATATATTTTGAAGTTTATGTAGAACCAAAAAAAAAAAAAAAAGAGCACAAATAGGCAAAGTTATAGTAAGTAAACAGAACAAAGCTGGAGGCATCACATTACCCAACTTCAAACTATACTGTAAAACTACAGTAACCAAAAGAGCATGGTACTCATACACAAACAGACACATAGACCAATTGAACAGAATAGACAACCCAGAAATAAATCCACACTCCTGCAACCATCTGATCTTCAACAAAATTGATCCCCCCCAAAAAAATGAGGAAAGGACTTTTTATTCAATAAATGAATAACTGGTTAGTCATATTCAGAAGAATGAAATCAGACCCCCTATCTCTCAGTATATACAAAAATTAACTCAAGATGGATTACAGATTTAAGTGTAAGGCCTCAAACGATAAAAATTGTAACAGAAAATCTAGGAAATACCATTCTCAATACTGGCTTTGGCAAAGAATTTTTGGCTAAGTCCCCAAAGTAACTGCAACAAAAACAAAAATTGACAAGCAGGATCCAATTAAACTAAAGACCTCTGCACAGCAAAAGAAACTACCAACAGAGTAAACAGACAGCCTATAGAATGGGAGAAGATGTTCATAAACGATACATCTGAAAAGGTCTAATATCCAGATCTACAAGAAACTTAAATCCAAAGGCAAGAAACAAATAACCCAATTAAGAAATGGGCAAAGAACAAGAACAGACATTTCTCAAAAGAAGGTATACACATGGCCAAAAACGTGAAAAAGTGCTGAACATCACTAATCATCAGAAAAAATGCAAATCCAAATCACAATAAGTTACCATCACACACTAATCAAAATGGCAATTATTAAACAGTCAAAAAATAACATGCTGGTGAAACTGTGAAGAAAAAAGAATGCTTATATGCTGTTGGTAGGAATGCAAATGAGTTCGGCCACCATGGAAAGCAATTTGGAGATTTCTCAAAGAACTTAAAACAGAACTACCATTCAACACAGCAACCTCACTACTGGGCATATGCCTTAAGGAAAATCATTCATTCTTCCAAAAAGACAAATGTATTTGTATGTTCATTGCACTGCCAGTCACAATAGCAAAGACATGGAATCAAGCTAGGTGCCCATCGACAGTGGATTGGATAAAGAAAATGTGGTACATATATACCATGCAATACCATGCAGCCATTAAAAAGAATGAAATCATGTCCCTTGCAGCAACATGGATGTAACTGGAGGCCACTTTCCTAAGCAAATTAATATAAGAACAGAAAACGTAATACTACATTTTCTCACTTGTAAGTGGAAGCTAACATTCAATACACATAGACTTAAAGATGAGAAAAGTAGGCACTGGTGAGTACTAGATGGGGGAGGCAGGCAGGAAGACAAACTACCTATTGGGTACCATGATCACTACCTGAGTGATGGGAGTGACACCTCAGCATCACTCAATATACTCATGTAACAAATCTGAAAATGTACCCCTTAATCTATAATAAAAGTTAAAATTGTGACAAAGTAAACAAAAATCAATACAAGTTTAAATATCCAATGTAAGTAATGTTAGTTATTATCTTTCTACGTTTAAAGGAAGCGCTTTTTAATGCAGGGTGGCTCTAGTGATGATCTTATAGATTGGTTATACTTGCAACTGAGTATTCATTTTACCCTTTGGCATTTCATAGATATTAACCTGTTGTTAATATGAGTAATAAAATTGTTGCAGAGTTCTGAAGTACTTTATATTCTAGTCAAGAAACCTGGTCCCTCTTGGGAAAAGATACAGTGGGATGGAAATAGTTAACCTAATAGTGAAATTCTAAGTGACACCAGTGTTAATTACAAATAAAATTGAATAGATGAATCCAGGATGTTTATTCTAGCATCCTTCCTTCGTGTTCTATTTTCCCACCTTTCTGGGAGAAAAAATGTATGTTATTAGCTGGAAGGATACCATCACTGTTGGTAGATGGAAAGCAGAGAGGCCTTGGTGCAATGTGTACTGATGAAAGAAAATTAATCTGCTAATACATTCTATTAAGCATTTAGCAATATCGTAGAATTAGTAACTGTAATGACAAACTTGATTGATCTCCAGACAAAAATAAAATGGAGTGGAGAGCAATTACTTAACGATTAAAAGCCAATAAGAAAGCCTGACAAGCACCTTGGAAGTTTATAAGGAGACAATCATCATGTGCAATGAGAGGGACAAGTAAGCTTAGGACTAGGACCAGGGTTTAATTGTCAGAGTAATTGAGTGCCAATGAGTTTGAACTTCTAAGTAAAGCTATGCCAAGGTTTAAGCACTGCTTGGGACATAATGGGATCCTTACAAAGGTGATGAGAGACTGGGTTGATACTCTCAAAAATTATGAAAGGCATGACTCCCCCAAATCCTCTGAATTTGCACAAGTGGCCTCTCTGCTAGAAGCTAGCACTCCCTCTTTGCTTGAAAATGAAGCAGAGGCTTCTCCTTTGCAAGGCAACATATACCTGTCTTAGAATGCCGCTTCCTCTCCTTCTAACTGTTAGACCCATAACTAGAGTTGAGTTACAACATGACAGTCAGAGACAGGCAGAGACTGATAATGGAGAAAGGGACTGCGCTCCCAAAGAGTTAGAGAACGTAGCCAGTATATACTGCAAGAACTGGGAGACTACCCACGAGACTGGTTTCTGAGGGTTCTTGATCAGAATGGCTGGAAAATAAAGTTGGATAAGGGAGAACTTATCAATTTGGGACTCTCAGAACACCGAATTTCACACTCTGGAAACACTACTCTACTAGGATGGTTTCTAGAAACATGGAACAAGCAATGGGCTACTTGAGCAGTAAGGGAACTTTTGCTGCCGGGGACAAATAGTAAATATTTTAGGATTTACAGGCCATGTGGTTTCAATTGCAACTCATCAACTCTGCCATTGTAGTGTGGAAAAGCTGTCATAAATAATACATACATAAATGAGAGTGGCTGTGTGTGTTTCAATAAAACTTGATTTACAAACAGGTAACAGGCTGGATTCAAGATATGAGGCATTATCTGCTGCCCATGCTGAGATTGAAATGCCGGCATATCCATGGCACTCTGAAAGAGTCAGAGAAGGGCTCATGATACAGCGAGTAAACAACATAAGCGCAGAAGACCCAGTAAAGGACTATGTTCCATGGAAAGGCCCATAGAACACACTATTCACCAAACTATCAGAAATGTGCTTGTGAGAGGGTCACCTGCATAACTTAGTAATTTAGTGGTGGCCTGCCTCTGCTGGCCAAGGCTGATGGTAGGAAATACCATTCCAGAACTAATAGCACTGTGGATGAGGAACATACTGAAAATGAATACCCGGTGGTAGCATTTATGAATTAGGAGCCAAGTATATGTAATTATCACAATGAGTGTCAAGCTTAGAGAGGCAACCTGGTAGCTTGACCAGCACAGAGCTATGGAGACCATCAAACATGTATCTCTAGCAGCAGAATACATGGATATCTTAAGATTTACTACTCAACCTATACAAATAATTTATGAGTAATGATCAGGAGGCTGAGGTAAGTTGCCCCAATTAAAAGTTATGATTTTAAACCTTCATTTCTGGCCCTCAACCAGTTTCACCTGTGGATTCCACTGACTAAAATAGAAACATAATCCTTAAGAGGAAACACCTTGCAATGGCATGACAGTGTAGACAGTAATGTATTCCCAATGCTTTCCAAAAAGGGTTCTGTAGACATTTACTCAGGTGACTATAAAATATGTAAAGGGGGAATGCCCAGACATTTTCAGAATGCTTGATCCAGGGTCTAGGTTGCCATCATGATGCTCTGTTAGAGTGGGGATGTAGAGGAGCCAGGTAATAAAATGCAGTGGGCTCAGGCCTGGATCAAAGACTTACTCAGTGGTTATCACCCCAGTCTTTGTACAAGTGAGTCAACATGTTTAATATTTAGCACCTTCCCCACATTGATTCATTGGCCTTTGGAATAAAAGTTATTGTAGTAGGAAATATTAAATGAAAACATCTAATCCTGTGCAATTCCCTCATTCCTCTCTTCCCACCCATTCTTTGAGAAAATAGTAAATCAATCACTGTATTTAATCTGAAGAGGAATGGCAGCAATTAGCATCACTCTTAAAGACATACAAAATGCAGGATGGTAATTTCCATTATATTTCTATTTGCTTTACCAGTCTGGCCCTTGCAATAAGCTGATGGATCCTTGAGGAAGTTAATAGACTACGACAAACTCAACCAAGTAAGAGACCCGATTTTGGTTGTTGTGCCAGATATGACGTTGTTGCTAAAGGAGATTAAGACAAATTTGGGTACATTATCTATGGTTATTGATCTGGGAAATCGAATTTTATCAGAAAAGAGGATCAGTAATAGTTTGCATTTATGTGGAACAGATTACAGAATACTTTTACACTCTTTTTCAAGAATATGTAAACTTCCCCAATTTCTGCTAACTATACAGCCTACTCAGCACTTCTCTGTGCTCATTATTAGCCCTTTCAGTCTATTCTCAACCTTTTGTCACCTTAACCTCTATTACTTATTAGCACTGTGACCTTCTGTATGATAGATACCTAATTTTTCAAGGCCTCATTTCTTTATGTATAAATGGGAATAATAATTATGCTTCAGCATTAGTAAGATAATTAAATAAGTTTTGTGTTACATGTTATTGTGTGACTGTGGATAATATCAAGTACCTTAAACTTTGTTAAATGTAATCAGGGCCAACCAGGAAAATAGAATATCTAAGTAGCGACAACAGAGGAAATTTAATGCAGGGAACTGGTTACATATGTAAGGGTAGAGATGAGAGCCAAACAAGAAACAGAGGACCCAGAAACTAACAGGGCAGAACTGTTCATTAACTAGGCTTGACAGCCAAAGGAACAAAATAAGCTGGTGTTACGGGAGTCTAGGAGCTGGTTTGACTCAATGGAAACTGGAACCGTGGTAGGCTTGTCTGTTGCTCCCTGAAGCCAAAGAGGAAATACAGCCTTTTTCAAAAAAGCTGACCAAAGCAAAGGATGGAGAGAGAAATATGAGGGTTACTCCCTTCCCCTGCTCTCCAGTACCTTGCCTCTCATTGGCCAGAAGTCAATTGACATGGAGCCAAGGAAGCACCACCTGCAGAGGTCAGCCCAGAGCACAGGAAGGAACTGAAGCCAACCATGTTTCCATCTCTAAGAGTTCATGACATCAGGCTACATCCTTGTGGGTAGGGGTGGGTTTTCACAATGGGAAAATATATTTTCACTATCAGCTCTTCTGGAATTAAATTAAATCTGACTTAGGAAGTGAAGAACTGGGAAAGCAAACTAATGGAATATGAATCAGCAAAAAAAGGAACAAAGTACAGATAATTTCAACAACATGGATCAATTTCAAATGCACTATGTTAAGTGAAAGATAATAGAAACAAAAGAATACATACTTTATTATTTCATTTATATGAAAATATAGAAAATCCAAAATAATAGTGATAGAAAGCAAATCAGTGGTTTCTGGGAGCCAGGGTTGGAGGGAAGAAGGTAACTGCAAAGGGGCACAGGGAAACTTTTTAGGATGATAGAAGTTTTCTATATTGTAATTGTAGTGGGTGTTATGAACTGCATCTAGTTCTCAAAACTGATCTAGTAGCACATTTAAAATGGGTAAACTATATTTTATATAAATTATAGCTCAATAAAGCTGATCAAGATAAATCAAATTGTTATATACATATATTGTTTACTTTTTTAAAAATGAGGTTTAATTAATTACTGAAAAATGGAAATTCTCCTGTTCTCCAAATTTACTCCTTTTTCTGTTCTTGGAAACTCAAAGTAGCTTATTATCGTGTGGAAGACTGATTTCCTAACACATCATCTGGTTATGTTAGCTAAATCGAAGCCCAGTTTTTCTAAAAATCACATTTAAATCACATTTGGTTCTAACAATAGAAACACATCTGAGTTCTTCAGTATATTTTCCACTTTTCATTCAGCTTTTCTTCAGGCAAGCACAGATAGAGTACATGATTCACAGGAGGGACACTTTTAGCATTGATTTCAGGTGCATTAATAATTATTTTTCTGTAACAACATCTCAACAACAGCCCAGGTTAGAAGGAAAATGACACTGTCAAGAACTCTGGATTCCACATGAGGGTTTTGTTTCGGGAAATTATTTCCAGAAAAGAAACTGTATAACTCCACTACCTCACTGGAAGGAAAATTTTAAGCATTCTTGCCTAAAATAGCAAAGTTGGACTTTTAAGTTATGGGAAATGATAAACACATTGAAAATCTGGAAGAAACCTCCAGAGATTAAAATAAACATCACAAAGTACAGTGTGTAGAAGAGCGCTGATTAAACTCAATACCATTATGAAAAAGAGGGGTGGTACAATTTGAAAACTTAATGTCACAGACTGACTAGGATTCCTGAAAACACTGCTTCCTGGAATTTTGGCGAGACTGATGGAGGAGTTGATTACAATTGAATGTCTATAGAACTTACATTCAAATGCTAGTACTATAGATAAGACTCATAATGCAGGATTAAAGATACGTTGCCACTAGAAAAAAATCATTGTAGGGAGAGGTTTGAACTGAGATCCCTGATGTTGGATACGCTCTCTTGTGAAAAGGAAAATCTTTGTCTCCTTGGAGCTAAGCCTGGAAATGCAGACTAGGAAGGGAAGCTGCTTGAAATACCAAAGAGGGCATAGTTATTGTTTCCTGTCTAATTGTCAGTAACACAACAAGATCAATTTATCTCCTTTGACATATTGAAGTTACGCAAAGACTGCTGGGGAGGAGGCTTGCTGACATCATGCAGAGTCTATTTTTGTCTCTGAAGTAAATTCAAAGGAACTTTTCTGCCTCCTAGAATGGGGAAATTGGTATGAAGGTGTGGGATAATCTTACTCTACCTGTTTGGAAATGTTGTATCTTTTGGGAATCTTCATGCTCCTCATAAATTATCTCAGTCACAGTGGGCAGAATTAGCCATTTGTGTAGATTTTTGCCATTTAAAATATATCGTTAAGTGATATAATAAATGTGAAGACTGAGCAGTGTGCATTGCTAATGCAAAATTTGTACCTCTGAACTTAAAAGTTAAAAAAAAATTTAATTGTACCTGAGTTTCCAATATTATGCAAAGATTTTCCAATGTCATTTTGAGGTCTTAAAGCTATACTTCATTAAGAGAATTGGAACTTTGACAATGAAATTTATAGAACTTTGTTATAACATCAGGGTGGTAATACAGTGAAGAGCCAAAATGTCATTTCCCAACCTACAACACAGAAACTTGATAGACATGAAATTTTATCATCCTAAAATATGTGTCTTTAGTAAATCATACTGTAACTTTAATCTAAGTGCCACAATAATGGAAATTTAAATGAATAAGTTGTTCATCACTTACAAAAGGTTTTATCGATTTGGAAAAGCACAGGAAATTTTATTCGTTGGATTCTTATTTCAAAACTTTTCTGTCATTGGATTATGATTTTAAGTGCATTTTGTTTTAGGGCATCGTATTCCATATAGTTCTATTTTCTTTGAATACATAGAGACTGTAGATGAGGCAGTCAGACTAAAAGATGATGCAAATCTTTGGGGAAAACCTGCCCTGGGAAGCTAAATGAATGTATGGAACACGTTTTAATTCCTTAAGGCTTTTCAGATGTCAATTGGTTTATGTTTCTGGACACTATCTGTCAGATCACATTGAGCTATCTCATTTTTATATTCCTGGGGATTGATTTCATTAATGAAGAACACACCAGATCTCAGGGTTATCTGCAGTGAAAGGTAACTTCTTCAGGCCTCAGCAGCTGAAAGACGACTGGATGGCCATTTCTTCTTAAATGGAGGAAATTAAAGTTTGGGGCTGTGGTGTGAAGACTCTTAACAACAAGCTGAAAAAACATTTCAAAAATTGCTGGCAAGTATTTACAATCAACTGGAACTATTTCAGGGCACACTGAGGAGGAGAAGGAAGCCTGGATTGCTGTTGTGAGATCTTGGTGCAGAGAATTCTCATCTTACAGCAAGTCAATACCAAACATTTTCCCAACTATAGGGAAGATGATGTTGGGTTGCAATGAATACTTAGAATAAAAAATATGTGTTACAGAAATGACAAATAAAAGACAAGACTAGAAAGTAATGACACATACTCTTAACTGGCTTGGACATTTTGTGTTCATGTGTCTTACTGCTTCGTGTGCTAAATAAAGGCAGTCAGACTGTAAATCCTTGTATTATATTAAAATTTAATTTCCAAGGATGTCACTTAAATACAAGTCATCATGTAGATTCACAATATGAATCATCACTTATTACATAAAAACCTGAGTATTTAATTCATTTGCTGATGTCTAACTTTATCTAAAGCACAGCAGTGTAACTATATAAAACTACCTCTAAGTTTTTTTTTTTTTTTTTTTATAACTACTTCTAAGGTTTTCTTTTTCTTTTTTTTTTATGCTTTAGTGTGATGGTGGGCTGCTTGCTGGAACAAACAACTTCGGTTAAGTGATCTTCTGTGGCTATGCATGCTGTGAGAGAACCCTTACAGACACTCTAGGAATACTGACATTAAGAAGAATGCAGTTTTGAAATTCTTTTCCATAAATTATAAATATTAGCCTGATAAGAGCCAGTATTTTGTTAATCTCATTTAGGAAGCATGAGTATTTCACTGAATCTAGAATAAGCTACTGCTTGGCATTCCCATGTAGGAAGAAAATTTATTGTAGTATAAGCTTCTACCTTTCTTTTTTATTTTCTCATAATATGTCTGTTTACTGTAGACTTATAAGCTCCATTAAAGCTACTTTACTACTTTTTCTAAAACTAACATTTTTATCTAAATTGAGCTATGGACAGCTTTTTTTTTTTTTTTTTTAAAGCATTTTAGAACAAAATGTTCCCTCTCACCCCCAAAAAGTACCTAAGTTCAAATTCTATTGTATAGTTTGGAGTTTACTGGCATTCTTATTTGTAGAATGAATTCTGTTCATTCTGGAGATAGCTATTCTCATTTTACAAGTTGTGTTTACTTGAATTTTTTTCCAAAAAAGCCTCCAATATATTTTCTATTTATAAATACAAAATCAGAGCAGCTTTTTTGAGTATCAGATATTTTACAAAATATTCCACATACTTAAGCCATTATGAATTTGGTTGATTGAAGTCTGAACTGTGGTAAACCACCATGAAGCTTCCATTGATTTCCCAATCACTGCCTTCAACAATGTTTCTATTGACTCATTCAAACTTTTTTAAGAATATCTTGTCCAGATTCTGTATCTTTATGGTGAAAAAGCTGTCTTTTTTAAAAGCTTCCATTTCGTCTTCTTAATGTTCATGTCTTATTATTATTTTTTTTCGTTTCTCTAGAAGCTTTGTCAGAGGGAATTAAATTGAAAAAATGTTGTTGTCGGTTATTTCATACTTTCTTCTCTGCCTTTTTGTTTTTTTCATTAAAAAAAAAAAAAAAAAAGAAGAAGAGGTGGCCTGGCGGAGGTTGCAGTGAGCTGAGATCACAACATTGTAGTCCAGCCTGGGTAACAGATGAAAACTCAAAAAAAAAAAAAAAAAAAAAAAAAAAAAAAAAAAAAAAAAAAAAAAAA